>NC_138728.1:41414433-42614433 GCF_965113295.1 Leuciscus leuciscus
CAACCCAGTTACAGGTAATTATCAATGAAATGAGTCATAAAACGTACTCGGTTACTAACGTAACCTCGGTTCTCTCTAGAAGAGGGAACGAGTACTGCGTAAGATATCTTACGCTAGGGGGAAAATCCTTTTCCGCGAGATATTGAAGCCAAAAATTATCCTTAATTTTGTAATAATGCAAAACGCGTTGCAGCAGCAATGCAGACATAGGCGAGACAGCTCGCGCGCCTATTGGCTGCTCTGCGGCAACTGCAGCAGCCTATCGAGCGAGGCCTGGCGTGACGTCAGACCCAATCAGGGCACTTCGCGCCCGCTGCGTCACGTCCCGCCGAAATGGGCGTGGTCTAGGCCTATAAATATCGCTCGCAGGCAGCTATTATCTGGTTTTTCATCATCGAAGCAACCAGAGCGTGTGCATGCACGGCAAGATACGCAGTACTCGTTCCCTCTTCTAGAGAGAACCGAGGTTACGTTAGTAACCGAGTACGTTCTCTTACGAGAGGTCTCTCGTACTGCGTAAGATATCTTACGCTAGGGGACCCAGTGTAAAACGCCGTGCATGCTGAGATCTGACACCAAAGACCCAAGGGCGAAAGCCCGGGGTACATATAGTGCACAATCACTCAGTGAACTCACAGAGAGTCCGGGAAGAAGGAGGGGTGCAGCCTCACTTTTCCACATAAAGTAGCGTCGAAGGGACGCAAATTTCATCATACAGACAGGGCGGGGTACGGCCTGAACTGATGGGAAAAAATGTGGGTCTTACACAGTTTGCCCAGCTTTAAACTGTCGAAAATTGAGCTGTGCTCAGTAAACGCAGCATTCTGAGCTGAACGCATCAGGTCAGATAATACTGGTAGTTTAGACCGACAGCAGCCTGGCCTGCAGGGCGGGAACCTCTAGGTTATAAAACCTTATAAATGTAGACGGGGAGGCCCAGCCTGCCGCCATACAAATATCTTGCAAGGCAATCCCACTTGACCAGGCCCACGAAGAGGCCATGCCTCTCGTGGAATGCGCTCTGACACCCAAAGGGCACTGCATGCCCTTGGAGGCGTATGCCAGCGCTATAGCATCAACTATCCATCTGGATAGGCTCTGTTTCGACGCGGCTAGTCCCTTAGAACGTCCGCTAAACGAAACAAAGAGCTGTTCCGTCTGTCTGAAAACAGACGAGCGAGACACATAAGCTCGTAATGCCCTGACTGGGCAAAGGAGGCTCGCGTCTCTTTCCTCATCAGGGACCGGTAGGGCTGACAGAGAGATAATCTGCGCCCTAAACGGTGTGTTGAGGGATTTTGGAACATAACCGTGCTTAGGTTTGAGTATAACTTTTGAGTCATTGGGCCCAAACTCCATGCACGCCGCGCTCACAGAGAGCGCGTGCAGATCCCCTATGCGCTTCACTGAAGCGAGAGCCAGCAAAAACACCGTTTTGAAAGACAGGTGTTTCAAATCGATTGACTGTAAAGGCTCAAATGGCGCACCTTTCATGGCTTCCAGAACCGTAGAAAGGTCCCATACGGGGACTGAGGGAGGTCTGGGAGGATTCAGTCTCTTAGCTCCTCTAAGGAAGCGGATGACTAAATCGTTCCTTCCTATTGACTGACCAAGCGTTGTTTCTGAGAACGCTGCTATAGCCGCCACATAAACTTTGAGCGTGGAGGGGGCCCTGCCCCCATCCAACAGCTCTTGTAGGAAGGAAAGCACCTCCGTCACATCACAGTTTGTGGGTGACACACCACGGGCTGTGCACCAGCCCGAAAACACTGACCATTTCGAAGAATAGAGTCGTCTTGTAGACGGAGCTCTAGCCTGCGTGATCGTGTTTAATACTCCTTTAGGGAGTCCAACATGTACCCGTTGATGGCCCAGACATGAAGGGACCATAGTTCCGGGTGAGGATGCCAGATCGAGCCGCGGGCCTGTGAGAGGAGATCTCTCCTCACTGGTACTGGCCACGGGGCAGTACTTGCTAACTGCATCACGGCTGGGAACCAAGGTTGATTTTTCCAGAACGGTGCTACCAGCAGTACTGAGCATCCTTCTTCCCTGATCCGTTCTATCACCTGAGGCAGGAGAGAGACGGGGGGAAAAGCATAGAGCGGGCGGCGGGGCCACACATGGGCCAGCGCGCTCCTGCTCTTGGAGAAAAATTCTTGACAGTGAGCGTTTTCTTGAGACGCAAACAGGTCCACTTCCGCTCTGCCGAATTTCTTCCACAGCAGTTGGACTGTCTGTGGGTGTAGAGACCATTCGCCTGCCGGAACATTGTTCCTGGACAGTCTGTCTGGTCCTATATTCATGATCCCTGGCACGTGCGCTGCTCTGAGCGAGCGCAGGTTGCACTGAGCCCATACCAGGAGGCGTTCTGCCAGCCTGTACAGTTTCTCGGATCTGATGCCGCCCTGGCGATTTATGTAGGACACCACAGACATGTTGTCCGAACGGACCAAGACGTGGTGACCTTTTATTTGGGGACAAAAACGCGTCAGTGCGTTGTCTACTGCCAGCATTTCGAGGCAGTTTATGTGCAGGAGCTTCTCCCGTTCTGACCACTGGCCGAAGAACGGTCTGCCCTCGAGCAGCGCTCCCCATCCCGAGGTGGACGCGTCCGTGGACACCACTTTCACCCTCGAGGAAGTCCCCAGGCTTACACCTGATTGGTACCAGTCGTTCGCTTTCCAGGGTTTCAGAGCTGTAACGCATTTCTGATTGACCCTGAGGCGAAGCAAACCGGGTGCCCACGCTTCGCGTGGGACTCGCGCTTTCAGCCAAAACTGCAGCGGGCGCATGCGGAGCAGACCCAGCTGGAGCACTGACGATGCTGAGGCCATGAGACCTAGCATCTTCTGAAATCTCTTGAGCGGGACAGACGCGCCGCAGCGAAAAGAGTTCGCTGTGCGTCGAATGTCTACCGCGCGCTGTTGTGATAGTCGCGCTATCATGGATAGTGAGTCCAGTTCTGTGCCCAGGAAAGATATTTTCTGACTGGGTGACAGGGAGCTCTTCGCCCAATTGACACTCAGACCCAAATCCTCGAGGTGATCGAGTAAAATGGTCGTGTGTTCTATGAGCACTGCGCGAGATTGCGCTATAATCAGCCAATCGTCCAAATAGTTCAGCACTCGCATGCCTCTCATTCTGAGGGGTGCGAGCGCCGCATCCATGCACTTCGTAAATGTACGGGGTGCTAGGGACAAACCGAACGGCAGGACTGTGTACTGATATGCCTGGCCCTCGAAGGCGAATCTCAAATATCACCTGTGACGTGACGCTATCTGTATTTGAAAACACGCGTCTTTCAGATCTATTGACACAAACCAATCTCCTTGGCGAATCTGCACAAGGATTTGCCTGGTCGTGAGCATCCTGAACTGTCGCTTCACAAGCACTTTGTTCAGTTGCCTTAGATCTAGTATGGGTCTGAGACCCCCGTCTTTTTTCGGTACCAGGAAGTATCTGCTGTATAGCCCTCCCTCGCTCTGATCTTGAGAGAGAGGTTCTATGGCCCCTTTGCTCAATAGTTTCGTCACCTCGGCTCGAAGTAGATGTGCTACTTCTGTTTTTACCGTGGTCTCGACGCGCGCCACATAGCGGCGAGGGCGTCGGCGAAACTGCAGCGAATAGCCTCTTTCTATAATGTTCAGCACCCACTTCGAAACCCCGGGTAGCTTTGCCCATGCGTCTGCATGGATAGCTAGGGGTCGAATACGAAGCACGCTCCGCTCGCTCAGCGATGGAGAAGCTTCGGTGTGCTGTAACACAAGCGTGTCGCTCGTGACATTTGAGGCATGGGGCGCGCTGATGACAGCGGGCAGATTGCCCGCGCTCGACTCCTCTGCGGTGGTTAACCGCGAGGGGGAGGGCTGGGCGGTTCCCGTGGGAACTGTCATGTCTATGTGTGGATGTGGGCGCGGGACAGCGGGCACATTTATCACACCGAAAGCATCGTTTGCTTGCGTGAAGCGAGTGCACGTTGGTTTCGTTTTTACAGAAACCGTGAGACATGCATAACGTGGTGTTAGTGGGCACATTCACCATGTTTGAAGCGCAATCGGTCTGAGCCGATTCATGTGCGCGAGCCCTGTGTGACGGGCTGTGCTTGTGTGTAGAGATGGGCACTGGGCAGTGGGCATTCTTCTTACACATAAAGCACCATCGGCCGTGGCCGGGACACCAGAAAAAATTCACACTTATGGGATTTATCTGGGTAGCCGTAAAAACGGCGTTTGTGTGCAGGCAAGCGGGTGACAGAACCGACTTGTTTACTGCAGGATACACTGGAACAGTCACATTTACTGGAACTGAACGAGCGAGAAGTTGCCATAGAAACAGAGAGCGTCAACATGCTGGCGTTTATTGCAGGCCTGCGTGCATTACAACAGGCTTGTTCACTGCAATATTGACATTTCCAGTCGCCTGAATTCCAGAGGGGAATGGGAAATGTATAGGAAAAAGGAGGTTGGTCCGTCCGCAGCGGGACCAGAAAAACTCCCTTTTTTCCTTACGCCAGTGACGCACGGAACACCATAGAAACGGTGTTTGGGTGCAGGCGAGCGGGTTGTACAACGTGCTCGTTGGCTGCAAAATACACATCTGCAGTCGCCTTTTCAGGGAACTGACAGAGCGAGCATTGACGGCATAATTTTATCTGCCGGTAGACCCGGGGATCGAACGCGGGTCTCTCGCGTGCAAAAACCTGAGAGTCTGCCACTGGGCCACAGGGGGAGACACATTGTAACTCAGTTAGCGCGAGTATTATAAGAGAGCGTCAACGTGCTGGCGTTTGTTTGCAGGCATGCGTGTATTACAACAGGCTTGCTCACTGCAATACAGACATTTCCAGTCGCCCGAACTTCAGAGGGGAATGAGAAATGTACGAGAAAGAGGAGGTCGGTCCATCCGCGGGGGGACCAGAAAACGCTCTTTTCTCCTTTCGCCAGTGACGCACGGAAACCATAGAAACGGTGTTTGGGTGCAGGCGAGCGGGTTGTGCAACGCGCTCGTTGGCTGCAAAATGCACGTCTGCAGCCGCTTTTCAGGGAACTGACAGAGCGAAGCATTGGCGGCATAATTTTAACTGCCGCTAGACCGGGATTCGAACTCCGGTCTCTCGTGAGAAAAACCAATGATTCCGCCACTGAGCCACAGGGGGGGAACGCAAAGGTTTTCGGCTGCACGAGCATATAAGAGCGTCACATGCTTTCTTCGGCGTATGCTTGCAGGCGCGCTTGTATTAAAACAGGCTCGCCTGCTGCAATATTGATATTTCCAGTCGCATGATCAGGGAACTGGGAATATGTATGAGAAATTGAAGGTCAGTCCATCCTCGGAGGGACTAAAAAACACATCTTTCTCCTTTCGCCGGTGAGTGACGCATGAATGGGGCGCAGAAGGCAGGGTAGCTTTCTTATAACGTAAAGAAAAACTAACCCCGACCGTCCGCTTCCAGCCTCCCTTGTGAGCGGCGCAGTTTGCGCGGCTTGAACAGAGGGAGAGAGAAAGCTAGCCCCGTGACCGCCCGCTCCTGACATCCTCTGTGAGCGGCGCGGTGTGCGCGGCTCGAACAGAGGGAGAACAGGTATCGTCCCCCAAGCAGGCAAGGCAAGCGGGCGAACCGGCAAGCTTTGCGGGTTGGGGGGGGGGGCGGAGGAGCAGTCTCGGAGAAGGATGCCAGGTGAGTCCTCAGAGTCACCATAGGCAGTACCTAACTCGCAGTGAGGGCAGTCGCCGTCAGCGAGTGCGAGAGCTGCGTGATCAGGAAAAGGGGCGTCTTGAAAAAGACGCCCAGCTCTTTTAGTGCAATGGGAGTGTGTGTCGCGGCGGCGAGCACACACACATACATAAACACAGTAGCAGAGAAAGGATATAATGCCGGAAAGCGCAGCAGGAAGGCAAGGAAGGCGGCGCGGCCAGCGACTTCGGTGACTCGTCCCGCTGAAGGTGCTCTCTCTCGACGGCGCGGCTTCTAATCCAGCTCCAGCGATGCGTGTGCTTCGCTTGAAGGATGAAAAATCAGATAATAGCTGCCTGCGAGCGATATTTATAGGCCTAGACCACGCCCATTTCGGCGGGACGTGACGCAGCGGGCGCGAAGTGCCCTGATTGGGTCTGACGTCACGCCAGGCCTCGCTCGATAGGCTGCTGCAGTTGCCGCAGAGCAGCCAATAGGCGCGCGAGCTGTCTCGCCTATGTCTGCATTGCTGCTGCAACGCGTTTTGCATTATTACAAAATTAAGGATAATTTTTGGCTTCAATATCTCGCGGAAAAGGATTTTCCCCCTAGCGTAAGATATCTTACGCAGTACGAGAGACCTCTCGTAAGAGAACTAAGTTTATAGTAATGAAAACCCTTCTGCTCCATTCAGACCTCTCTGCAGTTGTGTAATGTGTATAAGAGAATTAGGGGCCGTTTACACGACACCAGTTTCAACAACAAACTGAAAACTTTGTAAGCGTTTTGGCCGTTTATTAACACGACAACTGCGTTTTGGGGACCTGAAAATGCAAACTTTTGAAAAAGTTATTTACAAACACTTTGAAAGTGAAATTTTTTGGAAACAATACCGTTATCGTCTCCGTGTAAACTACAGAAATGTGAATTTGTGAAAATGGTGATGTCATGCACATGCGTATTACATGATCAGTCTATAGTCTATACTACTATATCTGTAGTGTTTCTTTACAAAAAGCCATCGCCAACTACTGGCCTGGCAGCAGAATACAGCGTTTTAAAGCTTTTCCACGGATCTGTGTGAACGGGGATCGTTTTGACAACATTGTTGTTGGTACGTGAAAAACGCGAAGAAAAAAACTGTTTTTAGGACATTGTTGTCGTGTAAAAGCCTGAAATGATCTGCCATCTTTCAAGCTTTTACACAGTGTTTGGTAATTAAGCAATCATACAGGAAACATCTGATTCTGTATCTCTTGTTATTTGATTTAGGTGTTTTCACAGCCCCGCTGAAAGGAGCGTACATGTTCAGAATCTCTGTACATGGTCATGGCCCAACTCATGCAGCTGCATCCATTTATAAGAATGGAGAGCGTGTGGTTATGGCATATGCTCGTCAGCCTCAGAATGATTTACACTCCTCTAATGGAGTTGTGTTGGTCCTGGAGGTTGGAGATGTTGTCTATGTGAGACTTTGGCCTACCACGAGGATATATGATAGCGACAATAACCACAGCACTTTCAGTGGTTTCCTACTGTTTCCCTTAAGAGAACAGGAGCTTTGCAAAATGTGATTCCAATAATTCTGAACCTTCAGCGTATGATTTAAAATGAAACTCATGAAGAATCATTAAAATATGAACGTGTATTAATGAGAACTAATGTGTGTGTTTGAAATTTGCAATACAATAACATAAAATAACATTACAAATTACTTTGTCAAAATGTACCTCTTCAAATGTTCATTTTATGCAGCATATTTTGCAATATCACATTATGATTGCAATGACACTTGAAAATTATGTTTTAAATGGGAGGCCTGAAATAAGAATTTTCTATAGAGTTTATTTAAAATATCTATATCTACAACAAAATGTGTGTGTAAGAATGTTTAACATGGAGTTAACATGGAAAATGTGCCTTGTTTTAATGGAGAAAAACTGACACTTTTAAAGCAGACACTTTTAAATGAAAGCAAGCTAATGAGTTTTCCTTTGCTGGTTATAATAGTCTTTTTTTCTTACTACTCACTGTGTTTCTATAATTCATATTTAGACTTTCTAAAATCACTATTATAACATTTACAATCATATTTTATCAAAATCCCTCACTTCATATCTATTAAAACATTAGTTTTGACAATTGTGCTACATTATGAGTAATGTGAAACCTGAAAATGGTGTTTTACGGAGGACACTTGCAGTAAAACATTTTTTTACCCATCATATATTTCAAATATCTGTATCTAAAACAAAATGAGTGTGTGTGTGTGTATGTTACGAACTGCTCCGAAACACAAAGGTTGAGATCCAAATGCAGCTTTATTTTGAATAATCCAGAATCGTTATCTAAACACAGGCAAAGGGTCAAGCACAGGAAGACAGTCCAAACAAACAAACAAACAAACAAACAAGGGTCAAAGGCAAAAAAGGGAATCCTAGAAACAGGCAAAAATCCAATAACCAAGAGACAATGAAACCAGGGAGAATGCTCAAAGATGCAGTGTAAACAGCTAATAAAACCTCACAGTGAATGAAAGAGTGAACCAGGCTTATATACACAGAGTTAACAAGGCTATGAGGAACAGCTAATGATAATCATGGTTGATTAGTCCGGGCAGTGGGTTATGGGTAATGTAGTCTGAGATGGTGTGGCAATAGTCCGGGGTGGAGTGCCCTCTGGTAGCTATCAAGGGCACTCCAATTGTTAATCGTGACAGTGTGTAAGCATGCTTAGTCTAGATTAAATATTATTGTTTAAGCCTTTCATTCTTTTGTGAATGTGTTTTAGCATATTCTCCATCATGGATATTTTATGGTGTCAGGCTGTCAGCCCTACATTTCAGGTTGGCCTAGATCTTAACAGCATAGTTGGCATGAAGGTCTTAAAACGCTTGAACCCTGTTAATTGCTGCTTGCAGCTTTATTATTGTTTTTATTTTTGTTTTTTATGTTTGAGCTTATATATCTCCATATTAATAACAGTCTGAGTAATTCTGAGTCTTGAACTGTAAACTCTCAAGTGTTGGTTTTCTAAATAGATGTTGATTATGTGTCTATTCAGAATGACTTATGAGCAGCAACCTTTTTATTTTGGGTATGTCATTTATGCCCCGCTTGCCAAAATGGGGGTTGTCTGGTAAGGGGTTAAGTCTCTGTCTTTGATCAGTGTGTTCAATCATGTGCTTTTTTGTCATGTGTTGTGTATCTGTGGCTTATGTTGTTGTAAATAAATCCAAACTAAATTAAATCTCTCCTCAGTTTGTTCTAGTTCCCTCACGGTCCCACCTGATAGGCCATTATGGGAGGGTCTTTGTTTTTATACACATCAACACATCAATATTCATAATGAATCACACCTCCTTGCATAAAGCATTTATGTATTATCTGAATGAGTATGCAGGATGATTTTCACATAGTTTTGAAGCAAATATTCTAGGCTACGTGATACAATTTTCAAAAGTCTTGTGAAGAAATAATCAGTATGGGTTTCATGGCCTTTTTTCAGTGAATTTAGTTTTTTCAAAAACCACACATAAGTCATTATCTCAAAACTACAAACTTTTACCTACATGCTGCTGACATATTATTGTAGCAGAGTTTGTGCTAAATACAGTGTAATCAGACTTTAGCCATGAAAATGTCAGAGCATGTCAGAACACCTCCAGGGCCCAGAGGGTTAATCTTCTAACCTGTTAATTAGTTGTTCTTCTTTTTGATTTATGGCAGATTGCAACCATGACTTTTGAAGGTGCATACCGCCACCTACTGTATCGGAGTATGTAACATGAGCTATGTCCGTTGGGACTACTTTATATAAAAATAAAAATCCTATTATATATTCCTATATTTTTCAGATATTGTACAATTGCTTTCTGTGTATCCTTTACCTCATCTCCTGTTGTGCCTAACAAACCTTCAAGCTTCCACTTCCTTCCTGCCTGACTTATCTTTTGATTTAGCCTCATCCTCTCATCCCTATATTTCCTACAATGTAATAGTACATGTTCTACATCTTCCTTGGACCTACATTCCAAACATTCATCTGATTGACTTTTGCCCATTAAAAACAATGTTTTATTTAACCCTGTATGATCAAACCTTAGCCTGGTTAAAACGCTCTCCTCTCTTCTGTTACTTCTATTCACACCCTGAGCATTAATAGATTTTTGCAAGCTGTAATATCTCCTTCCACTTTTATCCACATCCTAGCCTGGTTAAAACCAGACCATTCTCAGTAGTAACTGAGTTATGGTCTGGCAAAGCTTCATTAATAACTCATTTCCAAAGGGGTGTCACCAACGGACGTTGCTCAAATGCCTCTGGGCGCAATTGGATAGACCTAAAACCAATCAGAGCGATTGTCATTGTGTAAAGCCCGCCTCAGCGTTTCTGATTGGTGCCGTGATTTGGACAGATTAGAACTCGACTTGAATGGGCTCTTTGCCAGACTACTTGCAGAGCAAATCTAAATTTGTCGGAAATTTGTCTGGGTTTTCCCAGGCTACCCACATCCCACCTGCCCAGCCATTTCTTCATCATTTCTTTTTTAATTGTCGCCTTAGCTTCTCCTTTTCCAAGGGGTATATTTATGACATTGTTCGTCCTGGTAGATTTTTTTGCTATTTTGTCTGCTCCCTCATTCCCTTTTTTACCTACGCGAGCAGGTACCCAGCAGAATCTCACATCTATCCGTAGTCTCTGTAATCTAAATAAAATCTAAATACTATAAACGGCTTCTACAGAATCAACACAACACACCACTCTGTCTGGTTTTACTTCCTCAACCCACTGCAGTCCTACAATAATCACCATCATCTCTGCCGTATACACTGAAGCCTGATCAGGTAATCTTTTCCCAATGCTTATATTCATTGTTGGTATATATATTCCTATTCCTACCTTGTCCTCTTCATCTTTAGATCCGTCTGTATACATATCTAAGTAACTGTAATATTTGCTCCTTATGTACTGACTTGCCAGATGTCCTTTCCTACTCTCTTCCCATTCAGTTTTTAGTTTCAATATATTTAAGTCTCTCTCAGTTTTTGGAAATAACCATATAGGGATATTACTAATAGGTGTAGGGGATTTAAACCAGAAATTATTTACTCTATATTCCTCTGATTGAGGCTACGTTTACACGTGGCCGGCTATTTTCATAATCGGACATTTCACCCATCTCCGTTTTCAAAAATAACATACCTGTAATTTTTTAGAAAAGCGTTAGTTTACACAAAGCCGTGTATATGCCGTCAAGAGCAGTGTAACGAGAAGCTCAAGCTCACGTTAGCCAATCAGAATCCCGAAAATAGTCACATACTGTGACGTCGACTCCCTAAAACTCAGTTTTTCTCAGTTTACATGCAACGTGCAAACGAAGTTTTCCAAAATCTCCACTCTGGACGGAGTTTTTAGAAAGAATCGGTTTCAGACGCGAATTCTCCATTTGCGTGTAAACGAAGGGCACAAACGAAGGGAAATGTCTCCGTTTTTCTAAATAACCATGTACGTGTAAACGGGGCTTTAGTCTTTGTTACCCAGCCAAAGCCATTACCTTTAAAAGAACTATACTCCCAACATTCCTGAATAATGCTCTTTGCATGGTTTTCATACTCACATCCACTTAAGCGACTCCAGTATGTAAGCATGAGTTTCTCTCTTCTCAGGTCTGAGGGCACTTCTCCTAACTCAACCTGTATTGCTTAAATTGGTGTTGATCTCATTACACCCGCACATATTCTCAATGCTTTGTTACTAACTCTATCCATGTTAATTAGTTCAATCTTCCTGCCTGTTTGTATTCCTGGTTACTGATTGTTAATCCTTAGTCCAGGTGTGTCTTGTAAATTAGTTTCATAAGTTACTCTTGTTTGCCTGTGTATTTAAGCCGGAGTTTAGTCCTGTTTAATTGTTTGACAACATCATTACATATGTTGGTTGTTCTGTTCCTGTCACAGAGATTCTCCAGTATTTTGTTAAGTATTTAGCAAATACTTAGTATTTGTTAAATACTTTTGTTCCAGTATTTAGAGTTTGTTTAATAAAAAGAAGCTGCTAGTGTAGCACTCCTGTAAGGGAGCACGTTTATCAATAAACAGTCAGACGAGATGCTTCATATCCAGAGTTTTTACTTAGAATCAATTGTGGCAATAAATGAACAATTATTACACTCAACAATGCATGAGCTATCTTATTAATATAATGTTATACACAAGTGCATGAGCTCGTATGTACTTCCCCTTTAAATCAACGCATCCCAAGTTCACCGTGAATAAATGAGTGCACTTAAAGGAGATCTCGGTAACTCTAGCGAACTCTAGTCACTTCTTCGCTGATTTTCCCTTTTGTTGTCGCATGTTTTCCCCACGAGCTCCCCCTACAGCTGTGGGGGGGTGTATATTTCACAACTCAGTCGTAAAAAACTCATTTGCGGCGGCCTCCTCCCCCTCTCTACCGCTGCTCATGTGCGTTTGTTTTGATCGGAGCAAGCCAACTGTATCGCGTGGAGCTATGTCTACCGAGGTGAGTAATCTGGTAATACATCATACATGCGTGTGTGTTTATGTCGAATTGCCGTAAAGCAATTTGTGTTTCGCGCTCGTTCTCGTTCTAGTTCTCGCTTCTCACGAGACTTCCAATTTCGAACTTGCCGGGACGGTAGTGTTGCAAGTTGCAAGGTTGGTTTTCCGCCTGGGAACGCTGGGGGGAGCGGGGAAAGTCACCAATATCACCAGAACAGGTTGTTTAACCATCCAAATGATTTCTAGACAGTTTTATTAAGTTAAAAAAGTTACCAAGTTCTCCTTTAAAGTAGTGCACATCCTAAAACAGCGACACTTTCTATATTCACAAGCCCCAATCTCACATAAAACACATGTGACAACACAGATCATACATCGACCTTTAACTAAATAGGGCAATTTATATAAATTCAACAGTATACATTTAATCACCCTACCGTTACATACACACATGAACGATTTACGCGCGAACTGCGTGCTCCCCAGCTGATAACTCTAGCATTCGCCCCGTATCGCACTTCACCCAATAATACAACACAATACCTAGCAAAAATACATTTAGTAACACTAATATTCACATGTGTGCAAATGTACGCTTCATATACCTGTAAGGGAGCACGTTTATCAATAAACAGTCAGACGAGATGCTTCATATCCAGAGTTTTTACTTAGAATGAAGCGTCTCGCGAGAACTCCCCAACTAATAGTAAATGCACGCACACACACACGACCAATCAGATACGCTCATCCCAAACATGTCATCATTACATTTTTAACCTCATACGAAATCACTAAACATATGAATTAATGCAAAACATAACATTTCAACGTCCTTAACAACTTTAATATTTTAAAATTATTTAAACTGATTACTGGATTAAACCTCAGGTGAACACATACAGTAAATCTTGTTCACATTTTACTCAGCATACTACACTAGCCTATATTTTTAATGAAAGATATAGAGTTCTGTTTTTTTTTGTAACATCATTATTGCAAACGTGAAGCCTGTTGGTTTTATACAAAAATGCAGAGCTAAAAATATATACTAGGGTATATGGTGTTTGAAAGTTGTATTTAAACGTACATTTATGATACACTTTTTCCACTTTTGAAGTCATTTCTAAGAAATTACTATTGAAGGAATTAAATATTCCCTTAGTTATCACCAAAACTCACTCTACCTATGCTACTGTACCTCAGAAGTCTGTCTGAAAATCAGTTTTGTGAGGAATCTTCATGTGCAAATGCCTGCAGAGTCATTGCCTGATAGGACAGAGAGGCAACAAGCTTTCAGACCCTGTCACGATTTCTTTGTCCCTGAATGAATCAGCCATGTCGAACCATTTTTTTTGACTGACTGAATGATTAAATGACTCACTCGTTAAGACAACAATTTGCTGCCACCTACTGGTAGTTTGTTTCATTTAATTTTCCACCATCATTTGAGTTTTCTATATTTATCTCATTCCTGCGATCCAACATGCTGCAAGAAAGACTATCCGCTCTTGCCCAGATGTCATTTGAGCAGAACATTTTGAGATCGCTGGATTATTAGGTTAAAGGGATAGTTCACCCAAAAATGAAAATTCTATCATTGTTTACTCACCCTCAAGTTGTTCCAAACCTGTATGAGTTTCTTTGTTCTGCTGAACACAAAGGAAGATATTTGGAAGAATGTTTGTAACCAAACAGATCTCGGTCCCCATTGACTACCATAGTATATTTTTTTCCTACTATGGTAGTCAATGGGGACCGAGATCTGTTTGATTCTGTCATTCTTCCAAATATCTTCCTTTGTGTTCAGCAGAACAAAGAAACTCATACAGGTTTGGAACAACTTGAGGGTGAGTAAATGATGACAGAATTTTCATTTTTGGGTGAACTATCCCTTTAACTTGTCACAGCTTTTGCAGGACTCCGTCATCGGAAAGCCAAGTTCTAAATGTCAAATTCGGAGTGTAAAATATTTCCTCTTGATGTAGCCTATTCGTATATATTCATATGTATTACTAATTCCAATTAAATCACTTGTCTGTTCCCTGTTCTCAATTTTTATTTCTTTGCTTTTAAGCCCTATAATTACGCTGACCAAGGTGCTATCCAAGAGGTAAGATTGAATTGACGAAGATTGAATGTTGATTTTGTTTTCAGTCATTGCATGGATAGTGGTAGAATGCGTTTATAAATAGACTGGTAAGAGTGAAATATGAGTTAACATTGTTAAATATAACAGAGATAATAAAGTTATTGCAGTCACATTGAATGCAATATTTTAATATTTGTCTGTATTTTTTTTTAAAGGTCTCTGACTGTTTCTTTGAAATGGGCCTCCAAATTGTGAAGGCCGCCTCTGGTCATGGGAGTATATACATAAGCAGCTAAAAGACTTCACAGTTAATGTTCTAAAACCGTATCCTAACCAGACGTGATGCGATAAGATTCCTGCGACAAGAAATTTGTCTCTCCACACCAGACACAATGCAACTATGAGATGGGATAAAAAAATGAATCATAAACCACAGCCAATCAGAACAGTGTGCACAGACTCTGGTCTCTTGGACTCTTTCTTTGGTCTTCCAACACCACAGGTGTGGGGTGGAGCAGGGATCAGCACCTCCGCATGAACAACATTATTTCCATCAATCAGAACCTTGTTCTGCATTGTGTTGTATAATATCAAGGAAATAAAATTTCTCTGTCTCCTTGTCTATTGTAGATGCCTTTTTGCTACACATATTTAACCAGTTTATTGAATATAATGCATTGCATACAATATTATTTATTTTTGTTTGTTTGGGAAACTTTGGGAAAGTTACAACTTAAATCAATCAAGAAGATTAGAACCTAACTTCAGCGGGAAACAAAAGGAGTAAAGACTGAAGAGATGATTGTCTCTTTTGATACTGATACATCATTAAACCCCCGACACCTAGAAACCCAGAGCTGAAGCCTAACGCCCGTTTCACACATACTCTGTGTGAATGTAGTGCGTGTTGCAGTGCGTATGCGGTGAGGTGCTTTCACATATGCTGCGTTTGCAGTGCGTAACTTATCCACGGCTGTACCACAAACACATTTACTCAATATTTTTATTCCAAATCCAGAAGTTATCAGCAGCTGTTATTTAAAAAAAGATTTGTCGCATTGCAATTCTCTTTGTACACATATACACTCTTTAATAGACGTATTCATGTTTAAACATAATTTAAACAACGTATTATTCAATGCATTACTTCTATATAGATTTATATATTAAGTTGCTCAAGCAATTGGTAAAATATTTAACCATGTACTTATATTAAAGGTGAACTAAGTAACTTTTTTTACCTTAACTGAACAGCTTCGGAGTCATTGGAATGGTTATATTACTTATTTCGGGTTGAATGGTGGTCGTTTCGCACCCCCCTGGTGCCCGTGAGCGGAAAATACGCACTTGCAACTTTGAGCCGGCGGGCCGCTGCGTCAGGAAGTCTCGCGTGATATCAGGTCTCGCGATGTAAACAATTGCTTTACGGCCAAAAGAAATCTGCTAAAATGCTGTCATTATTGCGCTCCCTCACGCTGTCCGAACCCGAATGAAGAAGACGTTTTAAAGAACGTCCCATCTGCTTTGATGTCGTTGATCTATAGCCTCTGGTGTCTGAGAATCAACAACGAGTTTTTACAACAGTGTTGTCAAATATCTATTCTGAAGCTGTGGGGGGAGCTCTAGAGAGAAACCTGCGAGCAAAAAGCGAGAATACAGCGAAGAAGTCCCGAAGCTACTGAGTGCTGCTTTAAAATCACAAACATTTTAAATTAAAACTTAAAATTGACAAAAACAGCCTTTTCTTTTGCATTTAAATTTTAATACAATAAATCTTGCATGTCACAAAGAACTTGTCTTTCCACCTCCACGAAAGAGACGAGTGTTGTTCATTATGTCGCCTTGTTGAGGTAAATTGTAGTTTTCCTTGCTTTACCCCGGTCTTAAAGTAAAAAGATGACTGTGAAAAATAGTAGTATTTCATTAAATAGGCTACATTTATGGTGAGATTACTACATTTTATTTAATTAAATGCATTTATGGTGAGAATCACCGTGAGATTATTATATTTTCATGTCAATCTGTGTTCATTTTGACCACGAACCATGCGTTGTCACTTTAATTCAGTGTGTGCAGTACTGCAGAAATAGACTCGGTGCGGAAACGATCTCTGCACTGCTGTATACGCACCACTCCTGGAACGCATTGCCGGACCGCATCCACGCGCAGTGTGAAAGCTCTAACCTGTTAACATGGGTGCGGAAAAAAATACGCAATGCATACGCACTGCAAACGGTGTATGTGTGAAACGGGCGTAAGGTCTACATTAATCCAGATACAGCGTTTTCCTTTAAAAACGCTCTGTCCAAACTGGCGTTTTCAAGCGTTCTCGAAAGTTTCTCATCCACACTGACACATCGGAAAACACTAAATTCACCTTATTGCGCATGTGTAAACCCTCACAAAAGCTCACTGAGATGATACAGATAGGAAAATAAATAATAAAGTTATCGTGCAATTCTTCTGGCAGGATCATTTTATTATGACCGCCGCTAGCGTAGCTAGCCGGTCATATAGGGATTGTCAAAGTTTTTTTTTTTTTTTTTTTTCGTCACCTTACTGAATTTTTCGTCAACGATACCAGGGACACCAAAGCACCGGGGAACATGAAATTTGGTGGGCATGTAGCCCCACTAGACTTCTACGGAAAAATTTCGTTTGGTCCCCGGGGGCCACTCCCCCCCCGCGCTGGGCCCCCCCAAACCCAAAAAAATGCAGTTTTTCCTAAATAACTACCTGAACCGTGGCACCGAGGATGAAGAAATTTTTATGCTATGTTCGTCTACTAGACTTTTACGGAAAAATTTTGTTTGGTCCCCGGGGGCCACTCCCCCCTCCCCGCGCTGGGGCCCCCGTAAATTTTTCGTCAACGATACCAGGGACACCGAAGCACCGGGGAACATGAAATTTGGTGGCCATGTAGCCCCACTACACTTCTACGGAAAAATTTCGTTTGGTCCCCGGGGGCCACTCCCCCCCCGCGCTGGGCCCCCCCAAACCCCAAAAAATTCAGTTTTTCCTAAATAACTACCTGAACCGTGGCACCGAGGATGAAGACATTTTTATGGCACATCAACCTAGCCCATAATCACTCATTTGTGATTTGCGCCCCTCCCATAAAAAATGAAAATGCAATATTATTCTGCTTTAATCGCCCCTATCTTCAGTGGAGATGTTCAGAACTGCACCATATTTCATGTGTATGATTAACTTGACAACCTCTGGGGGTATCCTCTGCTAAGTTTTGTAGAATTTCATCCATGGGGGGGTATAAAATAAATTCATTTATGTGCACATTTAGTGACTGTACACTCATCGGCCTGTAGATGGTGCTGTTGAGCGAAGGGTTGCTGGTTTAGGATGATACTGTCACACACACACATGCAGGAATACAAACAAACGCAAGCATGCACACACACTGACATCCACACGCACAGACACACACCCATACACACACATACAAATCCACATGCACAGACACACACACACACAAACACACACGCGCACACATGTACGCACACATACATACACGCACAGACACACACACACACACACACACAGACACACACATACACAAATACACACACATACACACACACACACACACACACACACAGACAGACAGACATGCACATACTATTACTTTTTTTAGGTATATACATAAACACGCAATACAGCCAAATTACTCCACGTCATTTATTTTTGTGGAAAGCCAGTGCAGGTCTGAGCGGCGGTCATATTTTGTACCGCGATGCGGTACATCTAGTTTAGCAAAATATCTCACCATTCACTGATGCGCCCAGGTCACCCTCACTCACTATTGTATGTTTGGTCTAAAACGCTAAACGTGACTGCTCTCATGTTTTGACGCAGGACAGCAAATGCGAGTACATTTTCTGTCATCTTTGCAGGACTGTGATGTGAAGAGTGTGCAAAGTAAAGTGAATAGCACATGACAGGCACAATACCGGTATCAACATTAATATATATGGATTCAATATGCGTCACATGACTAAACTTGCGTCATCGTTTTTAAATACCTCCGTTTTGACAGTCAAACGCACTACAATGCAAAAATGGCATTTTTAAAATGTATCCACTATGGAGAGCGTTTTCCAAAAGCTTCTTTTTCGTTATTAAAACGTTATAAAAACGTATTAGTGTGGACAAGCCCTGAGAAACCCAGAGCTGACTACACCTATGATTGGAAGTGTGATTATTGTACTTTATGCTTTATGAAATTTGATTTCCCTTTACATTTTTGTTTATTATTAAAAGAGAAGTTACCAAATAAAATAAATTTAATTGATTACAAAAACTGTCTACCGAAGTTTTGATTTATAGTGTTTTAAGGCTTTGAATAAGAACATACCACGGAGAAGTCTTCTGACCAAATTGTAAGTACTTTAAAAGGCTTATAATTTAGGCCAGACTCGACTGACTTTACCTAACCTGAGAATAATATTAAGGTTAAAGATCACACCATGAAACAACAGCTCATATTATGGTACCATAAACAAGTTATTGTACACTTTTTTTATCATAAGGGCATAAATCCAATTTCCCAAAATCAAGGACATTCTTGTATGTGAAAAGTTGTAAATCAGGTTAATAATTATTTACATTTAAGGTTTTTATACATGTTATTAAATGTTGTCACACCTTAAAGGTGTTCACTTCTTGGTCCGGTATCGTTTGTGTTTGGCACACTGTCTCGCATTGTTGGCTCTTTTGTTAATACTTGTTTAATAAACCTTGGATTTATCTTCGTCTTCTGTGGATTTCAGCGTTACAAATGTATTAACTTGACAAGTTTTGTGTTGAATAATAATAGTGAGTTTTACACATATAGCCTGTTATCTTGTATATTTTTCAGTAACCGCAAGGAAAGAATGAAATTGATCCTAAAATTATTATTTTTTGTACTTATTAATCTATGCATTTCTTTAGTTTTACATCTGTTAATACAGGATGTTGTTGCATGTGGTGGCAAACAAAATTCTAGCACTGAATAAGAGACAAACATTTCCAATAGTCTTTGAGTTTTATTTTCTTGCAAGAAAAGGCCAGCAGTCGTACAGTCACACAGAGTCGCTGAAGAGTGTGACAGTGAAGGGACGGCATCCTTCATCCAGTCTTTATAGCAGGGGTGCCCATGCTTTTCTGAATGGTGATCTACCTTTCAAGTGACTGGGTCAGAATGATCTACTACTCACATTACGTGTCTTTTTTAATGTACCAAAACGAACACACAGTGTCATATTGGCTGCTATTTTGCTTTAATGTTTAATGCTTTAAATTAGTAATTTATGATTGAATTTAATTTCCCTACCAACACTAAAAATACAGTAACAGTCCACAATAGAAGCTACTAATCAACATGCATGTGTTTTTATACACAGTGGCACTTACATTACATTTCCCATACAATTCAGTACATTTACATCAAAATCCACACATTGAAATGTAACTTTACCCATTCAGGTAGCACACACACACACACACACACACACACACACACACACACACACACTCACATTGCAAATTTTTTAACACTAGGATTTTCTTTTATCATACATACATATACAGTGGCATTTGGCCTACATTACACACTATATCACACTACAATTCACTGTTCAAACATTGAAACTTTCAGACAGTGAATTAACTTTATGTACAATAAGTTGCATGTAGTCATTTTCTTGCATACACATGGCATGTTCACATCAGTGGTCAGTACCTTATTCAGATGATGACTTGCATTGGATGGAGTCCACTAGGGATGCATAGTCCGGGCAATAGCTACTGATAGCCAGTCTAAGACAGGCCTCCAGATGATCGTCGGTCAGGGTGGAGCGGTATTTGGATTTGATAAATTTCATATGTGAAAAGGTCGATTGGCACAAGTAAGTAGACCCAAACATTGCAGTCAGTGATGTTGCACATTTTCTCATGTTGGGATACTTTTCTTCTGTGAGTAAACTCCAGAATTGTTCATGGGCCCTAGACTTCAAGTTAATATCCGCTTGCAGTGTCAAGATCTCATCCTCAACTTCAGCAGAACTGAGCTGAAACATTGTTGCGATTTTGGAAGCGAGGACATCGACCTCAGCATTCTCCCGAAAAGGGAAGCACATAAACGTGGCAACTGGCTGGAGTAGAGCGAAGTCTTGAAATCTCCTGTCAAAGTCTGACAGGACGGTGTCAATCTCTTCTGCATAACATGCACTGTCAATCTCCATTAAGTCCTTCCCTTGATTATTCAGCTCAGATGCAAGGTTTCTAAAGTTCCCCAGATCATGGCGCTGGATCTTTGACGAAAGCAGTTTAAGTTTTCCCTTGAAGGCGTTCACTGAGCTTATCATGTTGATCACGGTTTTCTCTTTGCCCTGTAATTCCATGTTCAGCTCATTGAGCAAGTTCGCCAGATCAGTTAAAAACGCCAAATCAAGCAGCCAACGATCATCATTAAGTTGTGTGTATTCCGCATGTTTTTTGTCATGTAGGAACTGCTTTACCTCGGGAAGGAGATTGCGGAATCATTGCAGGAATTTCCCCCTACTCAACCACCTTACCTCCGTGTGAAGCAGTAGGTCTGATTGGTCGCTGCCAGCCTCCTCAAGATGCAAGCGGAACAGTCGTCTTTGAAGAGATCTAGCGCGGATAGAGCAGGCTACTTTGTTTGCTACGTCCATAATCTCTTTCATGTTCAACATTTTCACACACAACGCTTGTAGGTGTATGATAAAATGTGACCCGTCACGGAAACCAGGGACACAAGTCGGCAGCACAACTTTCGAGCAAAATGAGAAAGAAGCGTTTTTTTTTCAAAATTGGTGATTTTCGTTTTTTTTGCAGAATCTGTTAGTTGAGATCACGAAGAAGCCTCTCCATGTTTGAGATAGCAGTATTGGTATATTTAAAAGCGTACATTTTGAGTTTGAAATCGGCTTGTTTTTCTGAGATTCTAGCACGCAGTAGGGGCGTGTCATTGTCGGTGTGTATTTCCATACTGAATAAGCCGGCGTGGCTACTTTGGCCGGCTCTATCTGATTTCAAAATTCAATGAAGATGGACGCCAATAACATTACGATGTCCAGCAATCGATTTAAATAGTAGGTTACATGGGGTTTAATTTGTCGTTTAATGAGATGTAGCCTAATACATGTTGTCAGTGCCAATACATAGATCCGCCTGGTCCAGTGGTAGAGCTTTCGCCAGCCGTGTCAGATGGGCTGAGTTCGAATCCGCCCTCGTATAGGTTTTTTATTTCTCGTATAGTTTTTTTCTCTCATCAAAACGATTATGTTCATCAGTGGTTGTATATCAAGCGTCGAGTGAAGACAAAACACTGTATCTGCGCCACTGATCGCAGCGGCAACGAGCACTTTGATCACTTGATTTAAAAAAAACACATTTCAGCGCTAGTATCTTAATTAAAAAACGAACGAAATGAATGAACTGCCAGTTAACTGGAGACGTTTCATTTATTTGTAGAATTGGTACATTCGTGTCATGAGATGTTTTAAAAAGTGGTAGGAACATGTCCCATCCGTCCCACCCGCAAATTACGCCTATGCCTATTTCCATAGTTTATTGCTTATTATTTATCATTAGCAAAAGTTTGTTTATATTTGGGTATATATATATATATATAAAATCACATAGCACATCCTGTTTTTGATTTGAACATTGCCTAGAGTTTATCTTATTTTTTATTCAGTGTACACAAGAGTTGCCTATACAGTTTTATCGGTAGATGCTAAGAGACATTTATTTATATATTACCTGTTTGCAAACTTCTTTTTTTTTTTCTTTGATGGCACATTTTCCTGACCTTTCTGCTCCCCCCTGCTTTACAGCTTTATAGGGGGGAGCTTTACAGGGGGTATGGCTTATCTAAATGAGATGTAAATGAGCCCTATTGTCACTCCCAGCAGGAGAGAGAGGTGAGAACTTCACAATCTTTAGAGGCTGTTTTCTTCCCTTTGAGCTTTTTTGAGTGCCTACCTTCAAATGGCCATAACTTCTCCAAATATTATCAGATTTCCATGTGTTACACATTGTTGGAAAGCTTGGAGACTACACTTTAAGAATCTGTGAATAACTCAAAATGCCCCAGAACCGACTTGTGTCCCTACTTTCCGTGATCGGTCACAAATGATAACTTAAAAAGTCAGGAAACGCTTCATCCTCTCGGCATTTGGCAACAAATCCATTAGAGCGGCCGATCATGGAAGGCGCACCGTCGGTGGTGATTGACACCAATTTGCACACTGGAATCTTATTCTTGTCGATAAAGTTTTTGAATATCTCAAAGATGTCATCCCCTTGTGTGTGTGCGTTCATATCCAGAACTGCTAAAAGTTCCTCTTTTGCAGTCATATCGTGGAAGACCATTCGAATAAAAATGCACAATTGGGCTTTGTCTCTGATGTCCGTAGACTCATCCATCTGTAGCGAGAAGCACTCGCAACAGTCAATGTCCTTAGCAAGCTGCTGCACTAAGTTGTCTCCCATCATTTCACATAGCCTGGTCACTGTATTTCTTGTCAACTGAACAGCTTTGTGAACAGCTTTGATAACATCTCCAAGATGTTAAATACCGTTTGACTAGTAACCAAAAGTCCAAATTACAGTCTCTGCTGCACCAACTTAATTGATATAAATATTAGTGTAGAACATTGCATAGAAACTGTGTCTATTCCTCGTTTAGTGAGATCAAATAATAAATCTACTGCAAGATCTAGAAAAAATCTAATTGTTATTAAAACAGAAAATCTCGCTATTAGTGAACAAAAACAATTTCTAAAGCTAGGTCTTCTAAACATTAGATCACTCACACCTAAGGCAGTTATTGTAAATGAAATAGTCACAGATAATAGCATCGATGTACTTTGCCTTACTGAAACCTGGCTTAAACCAAATGATTATTTCGGTCTAAATGAGTCTACTCCATCAGGATACAGATTTATTAAACTCCTTTGGGGTCAAGCAAAACATCACTGGTCCCACTCATCGCCTAAATCATACACTCGATTTAATTATATCATATGGAACCGATCCAACCGATATAGATATTATACCGCAAAGTGATGATGTCACTGACCATTACATGGTAACTTGCATATTACGTACTGCTGTAATATGTCATGCGGCGCCGAGTTATCGACCAGGCAGAACAATCCTTCCATCCACCATAGATAATTTCTCAAATTGCTTATCTGATCTGTCTCAGCTGCGGCCTGAACCCAAACAAACAGATGAACTAGAAGAACTAACTAGCACTATGAGCACCATTCTCTCTAGAACATTGGATATTGTTGCACCCATTAAATTAAAAAAGGTCAGAGAGAAAATTAAAGCACCATGGTACAACAATACTACGCATGTTCTAAAGAGATAAACCCGTAATTTAGAGCGTAAATGGAAACAAACTAATTTAGAGGTCTTTAGAATCGCGTGGAAAGATAGTATGTCACGTTATAAAAAGGCCCTAAAAGCGGCCAGGGCTGAGCATCTCCGCAAACTAATAGAAAATAACCAAAATAATCCAAGGTTTTTATTTAACACTGTGGCTAGATTAACCAATAAACAGACATCACCTGAACAAAATATCCCGTTACAGTTTAGTAGTAATGATTTCATGAACTTCTTCACTGAGAAAATAGAAAGCATCAGAACCACAATTGTAAACGTTCAATCTTCAATCGCGCCTTATAATTCAGCCTCAATTATCACCCCGCAAGAACAATTACAGTGCTTCAGAACTATTGAACAAAAAGAGTTAAATAAACTTATCACTTCATCTAAAACAACAACATGTTTATTAGATCCTATACCAACTAAACTACTAAAAGAAGTGTTACCTATAGTGGAAGAGCCTCTCCTCAATATTATTAACTCATCTTTATCTTTAGGTCATATTGGCAGTTATAAAACCACTCATTAAGAAACCACAATTAGATCATAATAACCTAGCAAATTATAGACCCATTTCAAATCTACCATTTATGTCTAAAATATTAGAAAAAGTGGTGTCCGCTCAACTAGGCTCTTTCTTGCAAGAAAATGACATCTATGAAAAGTTTCAGTCAGGATTCAGGCCGCACCATAGCACTGAAACATAGCACCATAGCACTGTTGCCTTTGGCTTGCTCAGTTGGGGATATTTTGGGGATATTTAATTTAATTTTATCAATCAATAAATTCCTCTTGAAACAAACTTTGTTGTATTATTTTAATTTAATACTGTGAAGCTGCTTTGATACAATCTGTATTGTGAAAAGCGCTATACAAATAAACTTGACTTGACTTGACTTGACTTGAAACAGCGCTCGTTAAAATCACAAATGATTTACTTTTAGCTTCTGACCAAGGCTGTATCTCAATACTAGTTTTACTTGATCTTAGTGCTGCGTTCGATACTAAGATCACACAATACTCTTAGATCGACTACAAAATTATACTGGTGTTCAAGGACAAGCATTAAGCTGGTTCAAATCATACCTATCTGACCGCTACCATTTTGTCTATTTAAATGGAGAAAAATCGATCATAACTTCAGTAAACTATGGAGTGCCGCAGGGATCTGTGTTGGGCCCTCTATTATTCTCAATATATATGATGCCACTTGGAAATATTATAAGGAAACATGGAATTAGTTTCCATTGTTATGCTGATGACACTCAAATATATATTTCATCACGGCCGGATGAAAACGCTAAATTATCCAAATTGACAGAGTGTGTTAAAGATATAAAAGATTGGATGACGCGCAATTTTCTTTTATTAAATCCAGACAAGACAGAGGTAATACTTATTGGTTCAAAAAACCGCCCACAAAACCTCTCACAATACAACTTTAACATCATAGGATGTCCTGTTACTTTATCCTCTACAGTAAAAGACCTGGGTGTTATACTCGATTGCAACCTGTCTTTTGAAAATCATATTTCATATGTTACAAAAACAGCCTTTTTCCACCTTAGAAACATTGCTAAGCTACGTAATATGCTATCAGTTTCTGATGCAGAAAAGTTAGTTCATGCATTCATGACCTCGAGACTAGATTACTGTAATGCTTTATTAGCTGGTTGTCCTGCATCCTCAATAAACAAGCTACAGTTAGTCCAAAATGCAGCTGCTAGAGTTCTTACTAGGTCAAGAAAATATGATCATATAACACCGATTTTATCATCACTACATTGGTTACCTATAAAATTCCGTATTAATTACAAGGTATTGCTACTGACTTATAAAGCCCTAAACGGCTTAGCTCCAGTCTATTTAACGGATCTTCTATCGCCCTACAATCCATCGCGCTCTTTAAGATCACTAAATTCGAGGCTTTTGGTCATACCTAGGATATCCAGATCCACCAAAGGAGGGAGAGCATTTTCACATTTAGCTCCAAAACTCTGGAATAGCCTTCCTGATACTGTTCGTTGCTCAGACTCGCTCTCCCAGTTTAAAACTAGATTAAAGACGCATCTCTTCAGCCAGGCATTCATATAATATTTTTCAGTTCTGTAAAATCTTACAGTTAAATCCGGCCTCTAGTTCATAAACGCCAGAGGAGAACTGGCCCCCGACTGAGCCTGGGTTCTCCAAAGGTTTTTTTTCTCCATTGGGTCACCTGATGGAGCTTTAGATTACCATTAGGTCATTTAATGGAGTTTTTCGGTTCCTTGCCACTGTTGCCTTTGGCTTGCTCAGTTGGGGATATTTTGGGGATATGTAATTTTATTTCTGCTACAGAAGAATGAGAGGGGAATCAATCTTGCACTCTACCCTGCTGGATACTGTGTTCAGGGTATGTGTCACGGGGTGACTATGTTCAGTGGGGGAGGAACGCACACGCCAGGGAATGGGTTTCCCTTGGGGAATGTTTTTAATGTAACACCCAGCAAAATGGCTGCTTCCTGTGCCCGGATGTAAACAGTGACAATCTAGCGATCTAATAGATAAATCAGCTTCAGGTGTTCGGCGGGAAGAATCTAGGCTGGCGATTGGCACGTATGTTTGGCGGGAGTGCTTTATATGTTCATTGTTGCCGACAGTTCAGTGTGCAGCAGACACGGGGGAGAACCCGGCGCCCAGGAAGGAGCGCTCGGCCGACGAAAGTGGCAGATGCGGGGGAGAGACCGGCGCCCAGGAAGGGGCGCTCAACCGACGATTTGATCAAGCGCATTTGGAACGCGAAGCCGACAAGGATCTGAAACGAAACCGGCATTTTGACGGGACTGGAATTCGCGATCACTACGGCTGCTGCCGTCGCATGGACACGGCCCCGATTGTCGGCCAGTGACTCCCCTGATCTGTGCGTCATTGTGAGCTTTGCTCATATTCTGGTTTCTGCCAGTTGAAACAAAGGCTTTCTAAGGGATTCCCTCGGCCCGACTGCTTTACTGCTCTACTGTTCTGCTGCTCTACTGCCCTACTGTTTTTCTTCTCTCAACACAGCAGCTAACCAGCCCAGCCCAACTTCAAGGAGACGTTTGCTTGGACACGGTTCATTTGCCTTGGTCACAGTGAATTTACTGTTTTGAAGTGTCCTGTTCTTAAAGTCTTCACATTGGGAAAGCTTTTGCTGTTTGAAGTGTGTGCACAAGTGCTTTGACGGTTTCGGATTGTTTGGTATGCATCTACAGTTCCAGATAAACAGCCTCCTGTGACCCCCGGGTGTGTTATGCTGATAACTTGAGCTAATCCTGAGTTTTATAAGCAGTGCTGTGGTGACGCTAATTATCCTTCTACTGTCTGAGCCTCTGCTGGAGAGAACGAGAAACTGCTGTGCTGACGCTATCCTCCTACTGTCTGAGCCTCTGCTGGAGAGAATGAGAAACTGCTGTGCTGATGCTATCCTCCTACTGTCTGAGCCTCTGCTGGAGGGAAGGAGAAACTGCTGTGCTGACGCTATCCTTCTACTGTCTGCGCCTCTGCTGGAGAGAACATGAAACTGCTGTGCTGACGCTATCCTTCTACTGTCTGAGCCTCTGCTGGAGGGAACGAGAAACTGCTGCGCTGACGCTAACCTACTGTCTGAGCCTCTGCTGGAGGGAACGAGAAACCGCTGCACTGACGCTAGCCTTCTACTGTCTGAGCCTCTGCTGGAGGGAACGAGAAACCGCTGCACTGACGCTAGCCTTCTACTGTCTGAGCCTCTGCTGGAGGGAACGAGAAACCGCTGCACTGACGCTAGCCTTCTACTGTCTGCGCCTCTGCTGGAGAGAACGAGAAACTGCTGCACTGACGCTAGCCCTCTACTGTCTGAGCCTCTGCTGGAGGGAACGAGAAACCGCTGCACTGACGCTAGCCTTCTACTGTCTGAGCCTCTGCAGGAGGGAAGGAGAAACTGCTGTGCTGACGCTATCCTTCTACTGTCTGCGCATCTGCTGGAGAGAACGAGAAACTGCTGTGCTGACGCGATCCTTCTACTGTCTGCGCCTCTGCTGGAGAGAACGAGAAACTGCTGCACTGACGCTAGCCTTCTACTGTCTGAGCCTCTGCTGGAGGGAAGGAGAAACTGCTGTGCTGACGCTATCCTTCTACTGTCTGCGCCTCTGCTGGAGAGAACGAGAAACTGCTGCATGGACGCTAGCCTTCTACTGTCTGAGCCTCTGCTGGAGGGAAGGAGAAACTGCTGTGCTGACGCTATCCTTCTACTGTCTGCGCCTCTGCTGGAGAGAACGATAAACTGCTGCACTGACGCTAGCCTTCTACTGTCTGAGCCTCTGCTGGAGGGAATGAGGAACTGCTGGTCGAATCCTCCTGGGAGTAATTGCTCACTTTAAAAGACTCTTTTAATAATTTAATAAACATAAAACCTTTTGAAGCTATTCTGTGTCGTTCTGACTTTGTGGGAATACGGTTTGCTCCTCAGGGTGGTACGCAAGTTAGGAGAGGCGGCTAGCGCCTTCTGCCTGTGACATATGCATGAATCAACAAAAGACAAAGAAAATCTTTTCTCAGCATATATTGAATTTTTACATAAAACAATTCACCATAAACGCCAAACAAACAAACTCAAACATTAAATACATCACACAAAAAGTAATGGTGTGAGTGGATGAGTGTGAAACGTCCCGTAAACATGTTGACGAATAAAGTGAGCAGTCTTTAGAATGAACAGTCTTATCTGCAAATGGTAGGAATTGATGAAAGGAAGTATTTGTCCTTCTGGTTGTAGCCCGGGAGTCTTTGAATGAAATCCTTGGGCAGTTGCACCCAAGCAAACTCCCAATCCAGCACTCAAGGGCAATGTAAGTCACGTGTAATACAAAAATCCTCAACAAAAGAAAACAACTCATTAACTTTTTTACAAATTCTTCAACAAATCATACACAAAAGATGAAATATAAGAACTACAAACTCACGGCTGAGCAGCAAACTAAACGTTTCTCAAACCAGGATTATTAGTGAGAACAGCAGATACCATGTGGTTACTCAAACTGAATCTACCCCTTTCTTCAGCAGATACCATGGCTGCGTTCCAGTCCAAAATTGTCATGCCCTTCACTTGCTAACTTCCCTCCGTCTCGTTCACTCGGATGTACGTCATTGCGAGTGCCCACTACTGGCGGAACCTGCAATGGGCTGAATTGGAACGTCCTAAGCCCTTGATCACTTGGAATCAGCTATGTAGTTGATTTATTATTTACATTTGTTTTCCCTTTAAGAATTTGTTTAATGCAGCATCCAAATGTATATATGGTGTTTGGGTTGTTTTCAATAAAAAAAAAATGGATTAATATATCATAGAGTTGTTTGTTGTGGTGGTGATTAGACGAGATATATGGTGACGTCACAATCGTACTGCATTGTGGGACATATGAAGTAGACTTGCTCCCTCAGTCAAAATCGAGGGAATGAGGGTCTGTCCATATAAACTTCACGAAGTGGAACACACTTCAAAATGGCGTCGGGGATTCCCCCGAGGGGAAGTGCTTAGGGAAGTTCGCAAGTGCGTGTCTAAAAGTGGACTGGAACGCAGCACATGTGGTTACTCAAACTGAATCTACCCCTTTCTCTTCTACTTCCTCTTTTATCCATAATGAATAGGTGCTACTGGTTTCCCCTAGTGGATGGGATGAACATAGCACTGACAATTAGAACAAATAAACCATGTGACAGACAGTGACTGTTACAACATAGATACCAGAGAGTCATGTGACCAACTATATCAGAGGTCAAAAATATATCAGCGGTCAGGATAATCACTGGCATGTGACAATAGCTAATGTATTTCATTTAAATAAAGTCAGTCAAACTTGCACATATGGATGTATATTTTGAGGTAATCACTCCTCACAGTCACAGCCTGTTTTATTAAGTTAGGTGATATAAATACTATTAAAGTGTGAGATTTTAACCTGCGTTAGCGTGCAGATCTGAAATCCATTCACACGACCGGAGGTGCACATTTCTGTGATTATCCCTTAAGGATAAGTCCCTCTACTGATCTTAAAAAAAAAAAAAATATATATATATATATATATATATATATATATATATATATATATATATATATATATATATAAAAACAGAGATGACTTAAAGGGTTAGTTCACCCAAATATGAAAATTCTGTCAGTAATTACTCACCCTCATGTTGTTCCAACCATGTAAGTCTTTCATTCATCTTCGGATCACAAATTAAGATATTTTTTATGAAATCTGACAGCTTTCTCACTCCTCCATGGGCCTCTGACAAGAGTTCACGGGAGCGCCACGACGCATGCGCGAGAACTGAGATTACTGCGTTCTTCTTCTACTACTACTTGTTACTGGCTGCTCACTCCTTGGGAGTATTACTGCCATCTACTGTACAAGATGACGTCCCGACATTGCCGGAAGCGCAAAACGGTCTGTTTATAAGCAGAGGAAGAGCCGCAGAGCCACAGTTTTACCCCAGCAGTTTTACCCCGCGCATGCGCAGTTTCATCACAACAGTTTTACCCGCAGAGTCCGTTTACCGTTACATTAACCCATACAATTTGTATTATGCATTTCCTTAACATGTACTTGCTAATCAAACACTTTATATGAACAAACTACTAATCTAAAAAACACAATTGGTCTTCCGACCTTTTACTATTGTGTTGATATGCGCGAGGGAGAGAGAGCAATACAGCGCTCGTGTTGTTTGAAGGCGGTGAGAGTGCGCGCGCGCGGCCGAGGCTCTCTCTCTGTTTGTTCTTATGCACCCTGTCCACTGATCTAAATAATTAGTTGTTACAACAACTTATTTGTTCCCTCGTTTTAATAAATCGTGGACACGTTGAACTAATTCCCTTTCTCATTTTGATTTAACGAATTACAACGTGGCCAAAAAGAATGCTAAAGACCTATTTTTGTGAATTGGTGAATATTCAGGTGAATTATTTCGTGGCCACGAATAAATAATAATTATTAAACTGTTTTTCTTACCTGTGAAGATAGCTCTTCAGTGAAGGCCGACTATTCTCGTACAGCTTTTTATTCCTTTTTTTTTTTTTTTTGTGAATTGGTGAATATTCAGGTGAATTGTTTCGTGGTCACGAATTAATAATACCTCAGCACGTTTTACAAATTTGAGTACAACGTCGCCACAATATAGTAAAACGAGGGAACAAATTAGTATAACCTGCTGAGGTATTATTAATTCGTGGCCACGAAACAATATTCACCGGAATATTCACCAATTCACAAAAATATAGGTCTTTTAAAATATATTTACATATTAATATAAACCAAAACTGCGCATGAATTCGACACTTATTGTGATTTAGGTTTCGATGATGTCGGGACGTCATGGTAATACTCCCAAGGAGTGAGCAGCCAGTAACAAGTAGCGTCGTGGCGCTCCCGTGAACTCTCGTCAGAGGCCCACATTGAAGAACACTAATAGTTGGATAAAGTCATTATTTTTGTTGTTTTTCCGCACAAAAAGTATTGTCGTCGCATGATAAACTTAATGTAGAGCCACTGTAGTCACTTGGACTATTTTAACGATGTTTTTAATAACTATTCTGGGCCGGCGAGTTTGGGTCCCTCTGAAAGCCTATGGAGGAGTGAGAAAGCTGTCAGATTTCATCAAAAATATCTTAATTTGTGATCCGAAGATGAACGAAAGACTTACATGGTTGGAACAACATGAGGGTGAGTAATTACTGACAGAATTTTCATTTTTGGGTGAACTAACCCTTTAAAGTTATTTTCTGTTGAGATCAACAAATATTGTGAATAGAGATAAACATCTACTGAACCTGGAACATCCCTTTGATTATGATTAACAATTAACTTGAACTACTTATTTATCTGAAGCAATATAGATAAAGTACAAAAGACAGTAAAACAGGACACTATAAGAGGAACATGAGAGACTGTGAGGATGACAGAGCAAGAGCTGGAAACAAACATCAGTGAAGAATGATGGATTTAGTACAGCATCAGGTAGATGGAGGATTCAGTGATAATGAGATCAGTCAACAGCTCAGATCTGAGGACGGAAGACAGAATCCACCTCAAACAGACACTTTGAGAGATGAAGCTTCAACTGACAGCCAACAAAACTACCATCTGTGCTTCAATGACATCCATGCAGCGCTGAGAGAACTGACCGCCACCGTTACAGAGCAGAAAGTGAACATCAGAGAACTGACCGCCAGAGTTACAGAGCAGAAAACCATCAACAGAGAACTGACCGCCACCGTTACAGAGCAGAAAGGAAACATCAGAGAACTGACCGCCACCGTTACAGAGCAGAAAGGAAACATCAGAGCTTTAGAGACGAGACTGAGGGAACAACAGACGTTTATCCTGGAAGAGATGAACAAGAAAAATGATGGTATCTCACCAAAACATTCACTCTTTTAACAATGATCCTCAAAGTAAAATAACAATGCAATACATTGCATAGTGTTAATGTTACTGTAAAGTTGAGTGTATAATGTGCAAATTGTTTTTATCTATTACTATAATCAGTGTGAATGTAATTTAACAGAATCTTTATTCCTTCACAGAAATATCAAATCTTACTCGGGGTCAAGTGGAGGATTTGAGAAAGGAAAATAGAGGTGAAAGTGTGCTTGAATTATGTTAATTTCAGTGTATACATTCTCAGTGTAATAGAGTAATATATATCACAATATTGCTTATTAGACTTGTAGTCAAGACCGCCTAAACCGAGACCAAGACACTACCAAGACCAGAGGGTATCGAGACCAAGACAAGACCAAGACCAAGACCAAGACAGACCAAGTCAAGACCAAGACCAAGTCGAGACCAAGACCGAGACCAAGTCGAGACCGGAGGGGAAAAAAAACAGACTAGTGTTGAAGCTAAGCAATAACTTGTGAATTCAAGAACAGCAGCATACTAGGGTTCAGCCGCAGTTTACATTCAATACTAGACTGTATTACTTCAACTACACAGGCAGAACAATACAGAGACAGACCATGTCATGTGTGTGACTGTGAGCTCACTGTAAATGTTTTTGCAGACTGGGTGAGATCAACTATGTGTAGCAATTGCATGACGGCTGTTACTGCACTATTAGAGGATTGAGACTCCCTTAACTTTTGTGTACTGTTGAGGACTGACATGACTGGTACTGATGGTTCATCTGACAAAACATCAAACACCTCCAACACCATCTTGCTCCTCCAACAACTGTCTAAAGAATGAGAAATATGTAACCAATTGAAATTATACTTAATGTGTAGATGAAATTGTAACATCAAATTAAAGATACAATTATAAACTTGGATTAGGCCTAATGTTTAGTCAACACAACGGAGATATGCATATGATATTTAAAAGACCATTTATTTAGTCTAACACCATCTTAAATACAATACTGTAATCAAACAACACACACACACACAAAGATATCAAAGTCACAAATTCATCTAAGCAAATGCCTGCCTATCTCTGCCGATTTCGGAGTCTCCAAATGAATCCATTCTGCAACTTTTAAATACATAATTCAATTTTTAAAAACGAAATTATAGGCTTAAGTGCAGGATCCGAAAGTTGGTCGTTTTGTCGCTATGGTTACACACACACACACACACACACACCCCCCGTTGGCGGTGCGCTCAAAGTCATCTGTCAGTTGTGCAGTTACCCAAAATCTCCTGAATGAAGTTAAAACCCATCATGTCACTGATATGTGTTTTTTAAATAAAGTGATCAAAGTGCTCGTTGCCGCTGCGATCAGTGGCGCGGATAAAGTGTTTTCTGGTGTGGCTCGCGCACACGCCGAACTTTCACTCAGACGCGCGCTTCAATCCGTTCCGTTGCGGATAATAATGTTGCATTATCGAACGTTGTGTCGTCGTGGATATTGTAGTATTGTATTGCTAAATTCCCCGACCACTATGTCGGTCTGAGACAGCGAGACCTAGACAAGACCGAGAGGTCCGAGACCAAGACAAGACCGAGAGGTCCGAGACCAAGACAAGACCAAGACCAAAGACCGTCAAGGCCGTGACAAGACCGAGACCACGTAAAAGTGGTCTCGAGACCAAGACCGGTCTCGAGACATACATCACTATTGCTTATGTTTTTCAATATCAGACAGAGAAATAGCTTTTTCAGCTGCACTGATGCAATCTAGCAGTGGAGATATTGGTCCTTTTACCACTGAAATCACACTAACCTACAGGAACGTCTTCACAAACATAGGGAACGCCTACAACCCAATTACAGGTAATTATCAATGAAATGAGTCATAAAACTCAGTTTATAGTAATGAATACCCTTCTGCTCCATTCAGATCTCTCTGCAGTTGTGTAATGTGTATTAGAGAATTAGGGGCCGTTTACACGACACCAGTTTCAACAAAAAACTGAAAACTTGTAAGCGTTTTGGCCGTCATTCACACGACAACTGCGTTTTGGGGACCTGAAAACGCAAACTTTTGAAAAAGTTATTTACAAACACTTTGAAAGAGCAAGTTTTTGAAAACAATACCGTTATCGTCTCCGTGTAAACTACAAAAACGTGAATTTGTGAAAATGGTGATGTCATGCACATGCGTATTACACGATCAGTCTATTCATGGATTTCATCAGGTCCCTTTCCACAGGTGTATTAATCAAGCACAATGCAGTCTGCATTCATAATCTAGGTGCTTGATTTTATACACCTGTGGAAAGGGACCTGATGAAACCCATGAATAGTCTATACTACTATATCCGTTTCTTTACAAAGTGACATCGCCACCTACTGGCCTGGCAGCAGAATGCAGTGTTTTAAAGCTTTTCCACGGATCTGTGTGAATGGGAATCGTTTTGACAACGTTGTTGCCGGTATGCGAAAAATGCAAAGAAAAAAACTTGTCTGTTTTTAGGAAATCATTGTCGTGTAAACGTAGCCTGAAATCATCTGCCATCTTTCAAAGCTTTTACACAGTGTGTTTGGTAATTAAACAATCATACAGGAAACATCTGATTTAGATTGTTATTTGATTTAGGTGTTTTCACAGCCCCACTGAAAGGAGCGTACATGTTCAGAGTCTCTGTATTTGGTCATGGCCCAACTTCAGCATCTGCATCCATTTATAAGAATGGAGAGCGTGTGGTTACAGCAAATGATTATCGGCCTCAGCATGACTTAAACTCCTCGAATGGAGTTGTGTTGATCCTGGAGGTTGGAGATGTCGTCTATGTGAGACTTTGGTCTGGTGCGAAGATATATGATAGTGACAATAATCACAGCACTTTCAGTGGTTACATACTGTTTCCCTTAAGAGAACAGGAGCTTTGCAGAGTGTGATTCCAATAATTCTGATCCTTCAGCGTATGATTTAAGATGAAACTCATGAAGAATCGTTAACATATAAACCTGTATTAATGTGAACTAATGTGTGTTTGAAATTTGCAATAGATTACTGTATAAAAGTCTGTATGGGACACTATACTCATAAGTCCTAACTGTCTATACATGTAAGTTTGTATAAAGAGTTTCAGCACTGAGACAGACAGGACCCATGAATATCACGTGAGACTCAAGTGTTTTGTTAACCCCTTACCAGACACCCCCCATTTTGGGAAGCAGGGCATAAATGACATACCCAAAATAAAAAGATTGCTGCTGCTCATAAGTCATTCTGAATAGACACAATATTTGAGAGTTTACGGTTCAAGACTTAGAATTACTCAGACTGTTATTAATATGGAGATATATAAGCTCAAACATAAAAAACCAAAATAAAAAGTAAAATAGCAATTAACAGGGTTCAAGCGTTTTAAGACCTTAATGCCAACTATGCTGTTAAGATCTAGGGCCAGGGGTGCCCAATCCTGCTCCTGCCGATCGACTGTCCTGCACAGTTCATCTCCAACCCTAATCAAACACACCTGCCTTTAATTTTCAAGTGATCCTGAAGACCTTAATTGGTTGCTTAATTCATATGAATTCACTCACGTCTACTGTGGTTTATTTGGGAAATCAAAAAGGAAACTACAAAAAAACCAAGTATCCAACTTGCATCAGTCAATGTTGATTTACTGGTCACCATAAACATCATTGACACATTTGACAGACCAAAAAAACACCAGTAAAAAAGGCAAATATGAGAAACGTGGAAAATATTTAGTAGGTTTAGAAGACAAACCAGGACACGGAATTCCCTAGGCAGGAGTCTTTGCAGAAGCAGGAGTGGGTCGTGCAGCCGCTGAATTGAGTATATTAGAGGTAGAAGCCAAAGGCCCGAATGTTTCGGCTGGTGCTGAAGCAAGTTCGTCTGGAGCTGGAGTGATGGGTCGTGCTGAAGTTGGAAGTGTTTCAGCAAAAGCTGGCCTTGTTTTCGCCAAACTGGGACTAGGAGTTGACACGGGTGCATCTTTTGGCCTGGGTGGACTGGAGGCAAAATTCCTGGGAACTGGAATCTCAATTGGTCCAAAAACCAGTGTATCTCTCTTGGGTTCAGAAGTGTCATGTTCAGGCATGTAGTCATACAGATAATGAATGCCTGTGTGTAATATTTGACTAGAGGACCATAAGGACAATAACTAGAATATTAAAATATGTATTTTTGAAATGTTTTAAATAAGCAAATTGAATGCAGTGGTGTTAATATTAAACTGAATCATACTTTAACACAGACAACCATTCAGTGTTTTATTTCAAAATGTTATTTTATTATTCATTTTATTTTTGAAAAAAAAAACTAACTAACTTGGAAATACTTGTGTTTGGTCATGATCAGGTGAATGTATTGCTCTTTTCTTCAGTACTGTCCTTCCCTTTGTAAAGGGATAAGAAACAGTTAATGTAAATAAAATAATTTAAAAACAATCCCAACAATAAAGTCAATCAAAACCTTTATTGTTGAGCCTTTATTTATCTCTCCACTGTACGCTGGTTCCGTCAGTGACAAACAGACACAAGTTCTTTGACACAGAGACTCCACTTTAGCTTTTTGATAACATTAATCAGCGATATGCTGCAGCATGTCTCCTGACAAACTATGAAAACGGGCCTTTTGTAAAGGCTAGGGCAAAGAAGCCAGAGTAACACTTGTGTTCTGTGAGAAACACATACTGTGTCTGTAAATAGCTTCTCTCTTTTTTTTCATTAGAAGGTTCAATTTTATATGTACTTTAGTTCATCAGTGCTTTTAAGCCATCTGTAATAAAATAATATTTCCATGCACAGTAAATGGTATTTACATAAATAATATCTTCATGTTGAAAGAAGAGTGAATAAGGGAAAACTAGTGTTATAGTAGGGAAGTAATTGGTAGCTCTATTAGTTAAATCTGTTGACTTTAGCTATCTTTGTTGCATTATGCCAATGGTGACAGTTCAAAAATGTTTTTTTATGCCCAAAAGTTTGCATAACTGTATCTCATATTACAGATATCTTAATATCCTTCTAGATTCTGTTTCTTAACAATCTTTTCTTTTGGATTCTTAGATTTAGGGATGTTAATGCAGCTCTATGAGTAAATTGGTACACATTTTCAATAGTCACACAATTCCTGAAGAACAAATAATGTTAAAAGTATCTCTTTTTTTTCTTCTTTTTTTCTCAACACAGTTGAACTTTTATGAGTGCCATAAATAGTATTTTCCCAAAGTTTATGTGCCTGTAACTCTAAAAGTATTAAAGATTGTCACGTCTTGTTTTGGTTTTGTTTCATGTCTTAATTTGCAGTCTGTCACAGTCATGTTTCCTGTCATGTCATGTGATTCCCTGGCCCTCGTGTGATCCTGCCATGTGCTCCCCTTGTCAGGTTTCCTTTGTTCTCATTGGTTATTTGTGTTCATTCCTTTCAGGTGTGACTTGATAGTCAGTAGTCCTTAGGCTTGTTTGACTTCATCCAGCTCTGCGCAGACCGATCGGCGGCTGACTTGAAGCAGTGCATGCCGGTTAGAAATTTTGTCCGACTTGATACAGCGCCGACGCCACGTGACTGTGACGTATGCCATCAAAGTACCGCGAGAGCGATTCGAGAGTAGCCGGAGGACTCAGCCAGCGCAGCTTCTCAAGAGCGGCTGCACGAGGTGCTGATGACGACACAGCTGTTCCACGATTGGCCGGATTCACCGCATGACAACGATCACGTGTGTTTCGTGTTTATTCGAACACCTTTAGTTCCTCTAAATCTCACAAATCAGTTTTGTGTAACAGTAAACACTCTTTCATGTCGTTGCGATGGTATATCGCGTCATGTTTATCTAATTAAAACTGATTAAAAAACGTAGACTCCACTTCATTGATAGTAGCTTATGTTGAACTTTATTCTTGTTCAAACAGACGCTGTATGAAGCAGTACATAAAATATTGAATGAAAATGTCTCTGAAACATCTGTGTATTATTTGGCAAATATTGCATTTATTTCACTTCAGCTGTGGTAAAGTATGCAAACACCACGTGAGCGGTCACTACGGGAACCAGAAAGTGTCCGGCTTCACGTCTCAGTTTGCAGCTCCTCCCCGCCTGCACGCGGCTACTCTCGCCGATCGGTTACATCCAGCCGCAGCCGATGTCCAACACACCTCTTGTGTGTATTTAAGCCCTCATGTTTGCCTTGTGACTTTGTCACTGGTGCTACAGAGGTTGAAAGTTTTGTCTATTTTAATCTTTTCTGGAGCCTCCTTGCACCAGCTACAAAACAAGAGCTGTTGGTCAGCATCGAAAGTTAACCACGAAAAATTCTTTTTTCCACCATGGGTTATATCTATACATTTTCCTTTTTGTTTTTCCCTTACTTTGATTAGGTAAAATTGCTTCTGTCGATTCTTCCTTGCGGGCTCGTTTCGGGTTTTCGTGAATCACTTGAAAATAGCGCCTCATTTTCTCGTCAACTAGCAGCTGTGTAGAAATTATGGGCGCGTTACTTAGGAATTGTGGGAAATGGAGTTGGACAGAATGACTCGATGTAGCCGGGACACAAGTTTTAATCGCACAATAGACAACAACTACCAAGTATTATAGCAGTGCGCCATTAATCTCACACACAAACAAGCACAACAATCACTTCACACTATTAAGCGGCTGTGTTATGAACATGTAAAACTGTATCGCACGCGTGTCACAGTGGTAAATGTATTCATCGCACTGTACAGCCCTGTACACGAAACTGCACATTTTTCAATTAAAGAGAACTTAGAGGATTCATATGGGCTGCTTTTGGAGCTTGAGACTAGGTCCAAGAATACCTTAAATGTAAAATGTTTTTCTCTATTTAACAACATTAACTTACAATAGTGAAAACGACCTCTCTTTTTGATCACGTCTTCCCTCAGGTAGATTGCATGTTTTCTTACGTGGCTGAATGTTGGACTCATGAACAATAATCACGTTGTTTGCACACACTCAAACTGATTTGCCGAAATCAAAATGAGGACAGTGCAAGAAGGGATTTGCCGTTAGCGCCATTAAACTGGTGGCTACGAGATAAGGATGTCGTTCCCACACTATGACATTCCCACGACTTACTATGTCATGGCCACGTCAAAACCAACTGAACATGTCCATTCCTAGTCACCATACACTTTAATTAAAAAAAAATGCAGACATAGTGAATAGGTAAAAGTATACAATATTGTTTTACAAAAAAATTCCAATCCTCCATTCTTCTTTTGCCCTTTGCTCAGTTGTTTTTAGGTCAGTCTTCTGAGATAAGATAAGGCAAATTACTGTTGATACTGTTTCCCAGAATGAAGGTAAAGCTGGTCATTGAACCAGGAAATCAAGCCTGACACTTCACTTTACAATATGTTCCCTTTTATAAGATAATACATTTAAAAAGAACAATGTTCCAGATTACAATAAGATCCATCAATACTCTTAATTCAAAATAATATTTTACTAGTAAATAATATTAGTAAATAGCCTGCAACAATTATTAACATTTTTAAAATTGGTCATACTTTTGGATAAGATTCACAAATCCATTCATTCTCCATACCGTCCCCTGTAGGGTCACTGGAGGGCTGAAGTCAGGGGACACCCTATGTTTCAGTGAAGTTCACAAAAACTCATTAATGCTTTATCACTGTTATGTAACATTAAAAAGTGCAAACAATCATTTGCATATAAATGAAAACTGTATATTTTGTATTCACTGTTTCCAGCTGACCTCATCTCAAGGGGAAAACAATGTCCAGATAGATAAGTGCCATGTGTATCCTGTGTTTTTGTGTCCAGACTTATTTTGATATATATACTCTTAGTTTATATTAGAATATTTTATGTGTGTTCACATTTTACTCAAGTTACAAGTTACTCCTCTGTTCATTCTGGGGCCTTAGCCCTTCCTGGTTATTGTTTCTTTTAGCTACTGTAACTTTGTCAAATAAAGGCTAGATTTTTTCCCACTGAATCTAAGTACAGAAGCTTCATATGTCTGAAAAGCTATTTGTTGACAGGCTAGGACAATTATGCTAAATTGCTATGTTTAAAATCATATCATTTTCTGCTAGAAAAAGAGTAAAAAGGAACATAAGAAATCAGCTAATATCATAAATCGCATGTCTTCTGTTGTCAGAGCTCTCAGCATTTCAGTCACATTTTGGCACTTAGTGGTGGAAGGATATCTCTCAGAAAAAATGTACGATGCTTTGGGTTAAAGACATGGCTAAAACATAATAAAAATGTTTGTTCCAACTTAGTTCTAATGTAATCCCCCAGTGTCACATCCTCCAGCTGGAGTGCCTATAGTCTCACGTAGGCCAGGCCTTCAGACTGACAGCAGAAGGTCTGGACCCTATCGCAGCCTATAAGCGCCCATTGTCACGGTTATGAACACCACAGCTTTCATTTTCAAAAGGGGGTTTGGCGTCCGGCATTTGTTTTCCAGGCGGTCCATTAAAGAACGTGACACACACGTCTCCCGGACATCCTTCAAAATTCAACCAAACAGACGACAGTTGAGTGTGCCATATGCATCAGATGTTCAGCCCAGCATTTGCCCTTTTGCTGCAGATAAAGAGCCGTGATGGCAAAGAGCACTTGCTATTTCTCGTTCATCTTTTATATTAGGCATTTTCATTTGACATTTTCATCGACTGATTCCATTTATATTTCGAGGCTTGTTTGCACTTTTTAATGTTACATAACAGTAACATTAAAACATCCAATGGAAACATGCCAATTTTGCAAAAACTCCCATGTATCGCAAAAAGGTTTTGCGCTTGCATTTTTTTCAGACAATTCGAAAATGGAATATTTAGCAAAACTGCAATGGAAACTGTTTTTGGGCATTTACAGGTCACCTGACATAGATGGCGCGGTGTGTTTGGACATAAGATCAGGCATCTGCTCAATTCTGTAATGAAAACGTGTCTAATGTGTGTAGGCCTAAGGTGAATGTTTAAAATGCCCTATAATCTTCCTTGCAATAGCCAGTGTTTCTGTGATGCTGCGCTGTTCATTACCACCATACCATCCATTGCTTTTTCATATTTCTTGCATTGTCTCGCAAAACATCATGGGGGTTTGTCTATTTCCCAAGAGTTCAGCATCTCCTCGATAGCCTGTTGTATGCTCTGCTGTATGAGACCCATGAAACTGATGACAATGCAATATCGCACACTTTAAATAAAGGTGAAAGGTGACAAACAAACTAAATATATTCTGTATACTTCAGATTATACTGTATTAAGCAATTAGTTGTGCAAAACAAGCTAACCAGTTTTATTAATGATTAGGCAACTGTGTTAATTAACATAAGGTAAGAAAGTCATGAAATAGTATCTATTCTTGAATAGTAATTGTTTACGCATTTGTGACTTAAAAAATCTGTAATTATTATCTGATCAAGTAATTTTTCAATTGATGTCATGTTCTCTTTTTAATGAAAGACATTAGATATAATGGACAGGAAATCACTGGGAAAACCTTTGTGTCCCATTTCAGCTGTCGACTTTTAATATTCATATTTATTTAAATTCACTGTATTGTGGAGGAATTTCTGCAGGAGGATGATGCATGGCAGGGTTGCTGACCACAGATATCTGCAAGAAATATAATATATATGATCAGCTACCTTGCTTACATATTACTTATTTATTGATATTATTAAACAATTAATGCACCCATTACTTAGCGCTTTACACACTTCCAGTTCACATAGTGACACTAAGTTCAAATAATACATTTGTTTTGTGGAAATGATTTTTTTTAGTACGGTTTTACGCAAAGTCTAATTAAACTGGGGTTACAAGCTTCTCTTACCTCTGAGTTGTTAAGATCATGGAAGTGATTGTGCCCAAAACAACAGGGTTGTTGAGTTAAAACTTGTGGAACAAACGGCACCTTTGGAAAAATACACATGTAGAGTTTTATGTCTTCTTACTGTGAAATGCCAAACATGCAAAGACACTGACAGACAGTTTCAGTATTACAGGATTATAGACATAAATAAACTTCAAATGGAGTAGAAAAAAGCAAAAGACCGAAATCCTTTTGAAATGTCCTGGTGTGGAACCTTACGCTTTCATTTGGATATCTTAAAGTAATTTTGAAAAACTGAAAAGCTATTGATATTCTCATGGTAATGTTGCTGTTTTTGAAGCAGTTAAACTTGGAGTTTTGCTATTAGTAGAGACGTTGCTGCTGAACACTGTTGAGAGACACACACACAGACACACACACACACACACACACACACACACACACACACACACACACACACACACACACACACACACACACACACACACACACACTCTCTCAGGTAATTCATACTCGCTTAATCTCGGCATATCGATGGTTCAAAACTCCATTACTAGCTCTAAAATCATGTTTTGGAAAAAGGGAGGTGTAAGAAAGCAGTTCTACAAGAAATGGTGCTTCAAGGACAACTTGATAAAAGTCTTGAAATACCACATTTGAACTGTTTTTAAGTAGGGAAAAATTGACTCCATTGAATTAGTAGTTGCATGTTTCAGAGTGAAAAGCTGTACTGTTATCATGTACATGTGCCGCTTATAATACCACACTTTTAGAGCAGCTTCTCACAATCCTTCTCTGCAAGTGCTGCGAGTTTAACATTTGGTAATGCAATGTGTGCTAAGTTCACTTTATATTTACATACATAAATTTACATATTTACATTTTGGTTTTACATGGTAAAAGCTTAAAGCTACCATATGTAAATTAACCGCTAGGGGTCGCTAACCTTTTACAATAACAAAGGTGTATATTGATGACGCATTTGCTTTAAGTGGAATTATGGATCTTGTCGTCAAGCTGATGGATCTAATAATGTTTATGGATGAGTGAATACATTGATGTTTTTAACATGACTGTGGTGTGAAGCAGGGCGTGATTGCTAATGAGCAACATGACATCATGACTTTGCGTAAACATACACGCCACTTTCAAGTCAAAAGTGGCGTGTTATCTATACGCATTTTGAGCTATCCGCGTGTATGTTCACGCCGAAACGAACCGTCATCTTCCGCGTGTATGTCTACGCCGTTAAATGTCCGAGTGAAACGGAGCAAAATGTACGTGAAATAATCATGTTGGTCCCCTTTGGAAAACGTGTAGATGTCACAGTTTAACAGCCTCAGACGTGAATCTTACACGTACCATTATCCCCGGACGTTTGCTAATCCTACCCCTAAATCTAATCATAACCATTTCTTAAAACTATAGGCTACAATTATAAAGAAAAACAACAGACAGACAAGAATAATCACAATAATTTATTTAATGAGAAAATGTCAAAATCGGTACCAAAAGTTGTTCACGTGACGATGTGTCGCAGTCCTCCCTGGCAGTGGTTTTGTATGAGGTAACAGACAGAGCAGAATTTAAGTTATTAATTCAAATCCATGAAAACGTTAATCCGTCTTCGGTTCGGTTCGCTCTGAGGGCTGCGCGGCAGTGCGCACTTCATTTCAAATGTGAATGTGCATGACGCAATCTGTGACGAAGCAGGAGACGAGAGCCAATGAGCGTTTGATATTACTGCCGTAACCATAGTAACCTGTCGCTTCTTGAGGGCGCAATTTTTGAATTTGAATTCATAACAAGCGCGGGGTTTGACGTTCACGGTCAAGATGACGATTACTGGATAAAGGGCTGAGTTTGGATCTTTTTCTTGCAAATAATAATGGATTCTGAAGGTTTGGATTACATCAAGCAAATAAAATTGGTGTATTTTGTGAATCGATGTTGTGTTGTAAGGTTAGTATAATTATGGTTCTATAGGAACCATAAATAAATTATTGTGATTATACTCTTCTGTCTGTTGTTTTTCTTTATAATTGTTGCCTAGGTAGTTTTAAGAAATGGTTATGGTTAGGTTTAGGGGTAGGATTCGTGGCTCAAACTATCTTTTAATGCCATATTGTTCATAAAAATGCCATTTTCCTACATATCTGTCCATTACGTTTTATCATTTTAATATTGTCCATAAAATAGGTATGTTTAGGTGTGGGAAGATTAACCCCAGTGACGGGTAGGTTTAGGGACTTTTAGGGAGTTGGGGTAGGTCATATCTATATATACAGACTAAGTAATGTAACGTTAAGTCAACGGCGTTGATAAACACGCTGAAAAGCGATTATGCGTGTTGATAGCACGCCAAAAATGGAAATCTAATTGGCGTGTCATACATACGCCATTTCATGAGATCAGTCTGTAATGAGAGACAGATATCAGCGCCACACACGAGTCCTGCGGATATAAAGGAATGAGGACATTTCATTCTACCGAACTACATACAAGTGCAGAATTACTTCTCACACAGGTCAGTTTATTAGACGAATTAAACCTGTGAGGCCACTCGTGTCTCTGTCAAGTCGAAGTTAGCCATGTACGTGGAGCTCTCGGCATCTCGAAAACGCCACGCTGATATTGATCCTCGTTTTTAGTTGATTGATTACTCCTTTTGTACCAAAGTCTGCTTGTCATGGTTCATAATATTTGAACAAAACAACAACAGCGTGAGCGTGCCGCTAGACGTAACGCAGTTGTCCACATCTGTCGCCATGGTTACTATGGCAGTGCGAGTGGAACCCGAGGGTAAAGCAATATTATTATGTACAGTGTTGGGGAGTTAACGGAATACATGTACCGACGTTACATATTCAGAATACAAATTATGAGTAACTGTATTCCGTTACAGTTACAATTTAAATAGTTGGTATTTAGAATACAGTTACATTGTTGAAATCAATGGATTACATGATGATACTTCTCTGTTTCACGAGTTTATTCACTCTCTAAATAAATTAAGGCAACTCCATGCATTTCCCAGAAGCCCCAATATGAAAACGAAAAAAATGCGCGGTTTGCGTGATCAGTCACAATGGAGTCGGAAGAGGAGCAGCGGGAGCTAGAGGTAGAGATGGAGCCAGAACAACAGAGCCAGGGCAAGAATGCGTTTATATCTTGAAAATGCAAACAGCATTTCACATTAAAGAAAGAGAAGGGAGAAATAAATATAACTGTGCAGTGCAACCTCTGCTTGCCAGCAACCAACCTCCTTTCAGCGTTTTTTTTTTTTTTTAAATACGTGCAGTCAAAACTTGAAATATAAATTCTCAGAAAATGCATTAATACCAATAGTGAAACGTCTGTTTATATATCCATACTCCCTTAATAAAGGAGTTCAGACATTAGAAAAATATAGGTCTACATGCGTTTTATATTTAATATGAGGGAAATAAACATGCGTGACACAAAAAAATCTTTAACTTTTAGGTGGCAATATATATATATATATATATTGTAATTCTGTGAATTACACTGCGCAAACCAAAAGTAATACTCACCGGATGAAGAAGGGTTGGCTCTCCACAGAACATAAAATATTTATTTTATTTTATTTTTTGAATTCGCATTTACATTTACATTTATTCATTTAGCTGACGCTTTTATCCAAAGCGACTTACAATTGCTATATATGTCAGAGGTCGCACGCCTCTGGAGCAACTAGGGGTTAAGTGTCTTGCTCAGGGACACATTGGTGTCTCACAGTGGATTCGAACCCGGGTCTCTCACACCAAAGGCATGTGTCTTATCCATTGCGCCACCACCACCCCATTTATGAGGGAAAAAAACAATGTTACGGTCGTGACAGTTCTCTGTTACGCACGTGAGCGCTCTGAAAGCGGCACTAAAAGACTGCTTTAAAACTTTCACAGAGACCTCAAACAGAAAGCACAAAGCCTTTCTTTAAAGTGAATTTCGTTTTGTAGTAATTGTATCTTAATTTTAATCAATGTTTCATCAACCAATTGCCTGGATTTAATAAGAAGTAAATATAGCAGAGAACAGATAATCACGACACGGAGGCACCGGTGCGTGAACTGGAGCTCGTCTCATAAATTAACGCCCGTTTCACACATACTCATGTTAACAGGTTAGAGCTTTCACACTGCAGTCCGTTTATCTGTTCCAGTTGCGGTGCGTATACAGCAGTGCAGAGATCGTTTCCGCACCGAGTCTATTTCTGCTGTGCTGCAAATGCTGAAATAAAGTGACAGTGCATGTTTCGTGGACAAAAGAGGTCACAGATTGAGCTGAAAATGTAGTAATTTCACCTTAAATGTATTTAATTAAATACTGCTTTTTTTTTTTTCACAGTACTTTAAGACCGGCGTAAAGAAATGAAAACTAGGCCTACAGTTTACTTTAACAAGGCGAAATAATGAACAACACTCATCTGATTCGTGGAGGTTGAAAAACAAGTTATTTGTGGCATGCAAGATTTATTTTATTAAAAATTAAATGCAAAAGAAAAGGCATGAGAGTCGGCTGTTTTTGTCAATTTTAAGTTTTAATTTAAAATGTTTGCAATTTTAATAGCCTACATGTTAAATATGTTACCACTTGCTTGAACAACTTAAAGGGATACTTTTTTTGGAAATAGGCTCATTTTACAACTCCCCCAGAGTTAAACAGTTGAGTTTTACCGTTTTCGAATCCATTCAGCCGATCTCCGGGTCTGGCGGTACCACTTTTAGCATAGCTTAGCAAAGATCATTGAATCGGACAGGACCATTAGCATCGCTCTCAAAAAAATGACCAAAGAGTTTCGATATTTTTCCTATTTAAAACTTGACTCTTCTGTAGTTACATCGTGTTAAGCTGCAACGCCACTTTTGAAAAATCCCCAGAAATGACATACCCAAACTGAAACATACAGTTCATGAACCCTTTGCACTAAAAGCACAAGTATGATCTCATTTGAAAGCTGACACCTGGTAGTTTATTGTAAATGTAGAATTAATTATTGTCATAATGAAAAAACATATTTTAAATAGCTTCAAAGTTTTTTAAAGTTATTAGAATTTTTTTTTTATGAAACATATTCATGAAAATAAAATTGAAGTGGGCCCTGGAGCAATCTAGAAATGCACTGCAGCTAAAGCCATATGTGTGACCATGTTATATTTAAAATCTGAAAATGATAAGTCTAAAACTCTGTATTTAGTTAAATGTTTTTCAAGATCATGTCAAATTACTTTATTTTGGGCCTAGCTAGCATGTTAGCTTAGCACACCATCAATACACGACCATTTATGAGATTAAAACCATGTTTGTGCTCCAAACGTACTTTATAACGCAATTCGAGTGTTTTAAATAATCTTCTGTGATCTAATTTGGCTTCAGATAAAAAAAAAAATCAGACAGAAAATATATTTATAGAATTATGTACAATGATAAAGTCTATATCGATTAGCATTACATTATAAATATAATCTATTATTCTAAAAATACCTGGCATTGCTTGAAGAACACAGGCAAATCACATATCATTTGCAATCATGTTTATTGTCTTCAAAACGTCTGTATCTGCATATTACAGCGATCTCTGTGTTAGCTTTGTGTGTAGCTGCTATCAGTGACGTCCTTGAAGGTCACATGATTATGGCTCTTCTTCATGTTCCATATATGCAGTATTTTTGTGCATATAGCGCCCTCAGGCTATTGGTATGAATTGAAAACACAGCACATCTCAGTAAGAAGCGCTCATAATGATTACATCGACGCATTTGGGTATAAATTCAATAAATATTATTCCTGTCTATAGAAATATGATGTGAATCTATGAGAATATATCAATATTTCTCCAAGTCTGCACATTTTTTAGCTAAAAGCCCTGAGGGACGAATGGACCAGCTGACGCTCATAATTCATATTAAAGGGATCAACGCATTTCTTCATTTCATAACTCCTGACACAAATTAAGACATAACTGTCACTATAAGTTTCTCAGAATACAATAGTGGTCAAATACTGAAACTTGAGTCTTATATCTTTTTAATGATGTATAGTTTGTCAAAGTATAACATTTAATCTGATAGTAACTTTGAACTAAATAAATAAAAAAACGCTTCAGTGCGCCGACGCACTGGTGAGGGTTAACAGGTTTTTCCCTCAGTAAGAGCATTGAAGATGGGTCGTGGCTGGGTCTTCTAGCATGACAATGACCCGAAACACACAGCCAGGGCAACTAAGGAGTGGCTCCGTAAGAAGCATCTCAAGGTCCTGGAGTGGCCTAGCCAGACTCCAGACCTGAACCCAATAGAAAATCTTTGGAGGGAGCTGAAAGTCCGTATTGCCCAGCGACAGCCCCGAAACCTGAAGGATCTGGAGAAGGTCTGGAGGAGTGTGCCAAAATCCCTGCTGCAGTGTGTGCAAACCTGGTCAAGAACTACAGGAAACGTATGATCTCTGTAATTGCAAACAAAGGTTTCTGTACCAAAAATTAAGTTCTGCTTTTCTGATGTATCAAATATTTATGTCATGCAATAAAATGTAAATTAATTACTTAAAATTAAAATAAAATGTGATTTTCTGGATTTCTTTAGATTCCGTCACTCACAGTTGAAGAGTACCTATGATAAAAATGACAGACTTCCACATGCTTTGTAAGTGGGAAAACCTGTGTGTATCAAATACTTGCTCTCCCCACTGTACATATTTAAGCTTCAAGAACGCTAAAACCTAAAAGCTGTCGGCTACATTGAGATTCGATCTCGGATCGCTTGAAGCTCCGTGTGGCTCATGTTGTTGCGTTGACCACAGAGCTATCATCTGAATGCTGTTAAGATAACATCTTATGCTCTTGCAAAGCCTCATTAATGTAGCAAATATTTTTCTATTGCAATGTTTTATGTTGAAAATGTTTTCATTATTACATTTATTAAATTTAATTTCAGTTATTTCAGTATTGTGATTATGAATTCGTTCAATGTTTAATTTGAATTGATCTGCTACCAGCTTTCAATCGCTCTCAATGAGATTACGCAATAGAGAGAATAAACTGACACTTTGCAAAGTCTGTGATTGTAGCGCCTCTTAGCGGTAAGAGGCTGCAAATACACACGCACAATTTACCGCCGTGGGAACGGTGGTGGGAAAATAATTATTCTGGTTGAGTACCAACTGTACTTACCAGTGGCTGCCCATTTCTTGACATCACACACCCACGGATCTGCATCCATAGAGATGTTTAACTCCTGCTTGAGACTCTCAAGATTGGCTGCTTCCATTTCTGCTCTCTGTGTAGTCTATTTAAAAAAAAAAAAAGAGCGCGATCACAGTCCCCCCATTGCCAGTTATGTAATCAAGATTATACATGTGGGGAATTTGCAGGGATCAGAACAGCCGGAGTAGCCTGGGTTTCCCCATGCTGCCTTGCACGCAGCGCAATTTTATTCACGCTGCTAGGCAGCCTGGACACCATGGACCAGATTTTCCCCTCAAAAAGGGAACCAATCACAGAACGGGGAGGGAGCAGCAAGACGATGACGACGTCTATGCGACACACAGAAGCAGTTTGTTTATATCTATGGATCCAACATGGCATCAGACGCGAAGTTACCTTTCGATGCAGCCTTAGATAGTGTTCTAAGTAGTTTAGAACGCGTGTTTATTTCATTTATTTATTTTATTTTATTAGTTTATTTGTCAGGGACAATGTACAAAATACATTAATCTTACGAAAAGATGTTTTGTACCAGAGTTAGCAAAAGCTATTTTCCATCTGAAGTCCCCGGGCAGGTGCACAATATTAAAACATTAAATAAAAAACTAATCAAAAAACCATAACAGCCTAAAATATATACAACATAGTCAAAAACATTTACTTCAATATTACATTTGTAGACTTTAAATGTGCTGATGCTGACACAGCTGGTTATCAAGGATGTTAAGTTCTTTAAGTTTCGGGAGAAATTTTTCAGATCTACAGATAATTTCAGACTATCTGGGAGTTGATTCCATTGTTTAATGGTTTTATATGAGAAGGCTGTCTGTGCAAAGGCGGAGGATCTTTTCGGGATAGCACAATTTCTGTGAGCAGTGGAGCGGGATGTTCGGTTTGTTTGTTCAGAGTAAAGTTTTATGACTTTTTTCATTGAGGGTGGAGCAATATTATTAACAATTTTGAAAACAGTTCTTAAATTTGTATATCGAATTAGAGAATCAAAACTTAATCTTCTTCCTCGTCGAATTTCTGTCGCTCTACATACGTCATCTGGTATAATTGAAACGATTGGCTATGAGCTACGTACAGGCGCATTTGATAGACATTCGTAGCGCCCAATAAACGGCTCTGGGCATTCGTAAACCACGCCTCAAATACGAGAAAATGAACATGTGATTCCCAGACCACGTCTCAATGAGAAAGAGGTCTGACGTTAGCCAGGCTACAGCCGGAGTGCAATGGATGGACCACTTTCTTGATTATAGTGTCTCTAGGGCCCAGAAAACACCTTAATGTGCAGTCTAGGCTTCTTACTTTGACAAATCTTTTCGCCAGTGTCTTGTGGAGACTCTGCACCTTCCTATGGTTCCATCCCATGGCAAGCACAGTTATCATATCTCCTCTGCCTATAAAAAACAAAACCAATAAGAACAAATCAATTGTACAATCTTATTGTGTGTCAAACACAAGGGTTAACCCTTTTTTCAACCAACCTGACTTGGTCATATACTTGAAAGGTACCTTGAAAGGAAGCTATTGACCTGTTCCACCTCTTCTCCAACAGTATTTCCTGCACCATCCTGGCTTCTACCGCCCCACCTAACCTGCTCCAAAGAATAAGATCAAGACCTTTATCATTCAAATCTTATTTATTAGTTTGTGTATCCTCAATTGAATTTGGTGCCATGAGCAAATATGTATATGTTTAATATGTGAAAATATAAAATGTTCTGAGGTAGGATAATAATGAAAGAAAAGCTTTCACAACTGCAATTGTGCAGTTAGAACTTTTGGAAGGGATTAGGAAGCATATCCTACAAACACCCCTGCTGTTAAACCAAAATGATCAGTACTGTTGTAACAGTGTGATCACTGATAGTAATGTTAAAGTCCCATATTGTCAAAACTGAAATTTTTCTGGCTTTTTTCATGATAACAGAGGTCTAGGGGCTATGGAACTACCATATAAGTTTCAAAACAGTCGATCCACAGACAAATGCACACAGCCTGCATAAAGTAGCTGTGCCATTTCACAAGCCGTTGTTACTTCCGTATAAATGTGATGTCAGAACTACTCAGTCACCGCCTTCAGTCACCACCCCCACCAATGGTGGGTCACTAAGAAAACAACAGGCCAATCAGAAGAGAGGCTCATGAATATTAAGTAGACAGGCCATAATCGACCTGTTCTTGGCAGAGCTCCTGAGAAAGGAGCTGTAAAATATATATTGAGATGTTTTTTTGGTACTTAAACCGCAAAATATATATTCTTAAGGACATCAAAACCTAAAATAAAACTTCAGAAAGGTGTACATTATGGGACCTTTAACTATGTTTTAAAAGTTCATAAGCGTTGTGTGTGTGTGTGTGTGTGTGTGTGTGTGTGTGTGTGTGTGTGTGTACACACACACTTAATAAGTGGTTTTAAACATGTCCTTGAGGATCCCCAGCACTACACTTTTTGTATATCTCACTTATATTTAACAATTTTTTATTGAATTTCTATTAAACCATGTAGCATATTTTCTACAGCACATGTTGGACCAAATGTACATATTATGGCTGTGCTATACAGATATTAATCAGTATGAAAGATTCCCCCCAACCCCAACCCACTCCCTTTAAATCCAGATCTTCCCAAGAATGATTATCCATTGAAGTGCTTGTCCAACTAAGGATTGCAGAAGGAGCATATACAATATAGCATAACGTTACAAAATAAGTGATTACCAGTACAGAAGTAAGAGGGGAATAAAATAATAATAATAATCTAAATAAGAAATCTAAATAAGTAAGTCCAGTCAAATACGTAAATGAAGAAAAGAAAAAAAAAGAAGTGCTGCCGCTTCACTCTGATGATAACACCTTAGTCATCTATATTTAATGGTGTTTGCTAGCTCTCATAGTATTCTAAAAAGGGGGCCCATACCTTCCTGAATGTTTGTAAGGAGCCTTTAAGGGTATATCTGATCTTCTCAAGCTTCAGGAAATGCATTACATCTCTAATCCACCTTGTGAAGCTGGGGGGTGCCTGCTCCTTCCAGGAGAGCAGGATGAGACACCTGGCAATCAGGGACGTGAATGCTATAAGGGGGCAATTTTGGGGGCGATTTTCAGGGGTAAATCCAAATAGGGCACTTACAGGGTTGTTTTTTTTAAGAATCTTAGTGTAGGCGCCAAAGATGTTGGCCCAGAACATATTAAGTTTAGGGCAGGACCAGAACATATGTATATGGGCCATTCTACAGAATTGGTGCAAACTGCTGTCCCTCATCCAAAAAACACATTTGAAAAGCATTTAATTATTAAAATCTTAGATGTTTACTAAGATCCTTCAATTATCTATTGAAACCCACAATAATATTTAAGATATCAGTAAGCTGTATATATAAAATCATCATTTATGGGCTACTTTCAATTAGGAGGTGGCTGTCCCAAACCCTTGCAAATTTTTCCATTCTTGTTTTAATATATATATGTAACGGTCACCAGCTGGAGTGCCCTTGAGAGCCACCAGAGGGCACTCCACATAAGACTATCATATTCACTCACAGACTACATTTCCCATCCTGCATCTACCTGGACTGATTACTTCATACACCTGCACTGCATTATTCACCTGCACTGTTCCTGATTACAGTCACACCTGATCCTCATTCTATGGACTATTTATGTCTCACACATTCTCACCCTCACTGTGAAGTCTTGTTTTACTGTTGTGAACTCTACTGAGCGTTTATTCCTGTGACTGCCTGTTTGTATTTTTGACCTTGCCCGTTTCTGGATTTCTCCCTGTCTGCTGCCTGCCTATGTTACCTCTGCTTGGATCTCTGACTTTGATTGTTTGCTGCCTGCCCTGATCTTCTGCCTGGTTTTGTACTACGATTAAGCCTTGTCTTCACTGCTGGTTCTGACCTTTGCCTGTTTGACTACTCTTATTAATAAATCACGCTGCGAATGGATCCCCCAGACTCCGATGCTTCATAACTCTATATATATATATATATATATATATTTTTTTTTTAAATGAAGTTAAAATGTATTTTTTTTTATTTTTCTTAAATCATGAAACTTTATCTAAAAAAAAAACGTGTCCTGCATTTCCATGTCACTACCAAAACAGTGAATGTTGTAGTCCATTGGCTGAGACTGATTTTAACCACACCCCTACATTTTTTATCAGGATATATTCCTGTGTCCCTCTCTCCAGTGTTGCCAGGTCCGCTTATTATAAGCGACTTTGGGCTTGTTTTTCTGTAAAGTCACTTACAAATATTGGTAGTCGTGGGTTGCGTTTTTTTGGGCTTGTTTCTAAAGTGTAGTTGCTTATTTTGGGCTTGTTCCCAGCTCCATAAATTGTCAAGCAGATATTGTCTATATGTTAAACGTAGGAGTTTGTCTTGCCTGTTCCCTCTGTCCCTCCCCTTTCCCATACACACAGGAGAAAGCAGGGGTTTTCCCACCCACATCCTGCTTCTAATTGGCTCTGACCCAGATGTCAACGAGTACTAGCCAATCAGAGGCAGTCTGTTTTTTTGTTTTTTTTTATGGTTAGGAGAACGTCAGTGATGTTTAAATGAAAATACGTGCGAGTCGTGACTGATGGTGAATGGACTGTAGGAGAGTTTTTGGAGGAACAAATGCCCGGGACAAAGTGAGCGAAATACGGGAAGAAATATAACATGTACTGGGAGAAAGAAAAAGGAGTAAAAGAATGGATTCAACCTGTCGTGGGGGATGACTCAAAAGCACTGTGCAGAGTATGTAGCGGACCTCGAAAAACATTTAAAAAAATGCAGCACCGTTCTCCTCAATGAGGCTTCCGGACATTGGGTTCACGGTCTCCAAACACAACGAGTCAAGACAGATCGAGAGCTGAGCTAAAGGTAGCCACCTATGTAGCTTGTCACACATCCATTAAATCAGCCGATCACCTTGGGGAATTAATTTGCTCAACTTGTGACAAAGACATCAAAATTGGGGGGTTAACTTTAAGGAATGTCACTACCAAACTAATTTTTTCTGCTATTGAGAACTTTTTTGGATGTTATTCCATAAAATTTAGTTGTTATATGTGTTCAACTGTTCTGACCAGTGATTGCTAACCATGTGCTGATTAGCATCTTCGAGCTAGGCTCAAAAGTATCTAAAATTGTCACTACCAAAACAGTCACAACCGAAACATGTCTTGAAGTTTCGGTTGTGACATTATTGTTTTGGTAGTGACAAAAGGGAACACATAATCCTTTATTTGGAGGAATAAACTACATTTTAGTACAGTTATGCAAATAATTACTACTGTAGTGTTTTAGTATGCAAGATTCTGTAATGTGATGAGGTTACAATTACTTAAGGTTGCAGTCCATGATACTAGCTTAGGTGTAAGGTTGTTGTCAGTAATGTTAATTTCTATGATTAACTTGACAGGGAGAATGACATAAAACACCAACATGCCTAAAAAAAATTGAAAAACTACAACAGAGAGAATACAAACTAAGGTTGAGGGAAGACCCAGTGAAGTACGAGGAATACTTAAGGAAAGAAAGAGAAGAAATAAGAAATGAAGGGAAGAAGGAAAGTTGAAGAGTATCAGTGAATTATCTGACAGGGAGCAAAGACATGTCAGAAAGCATGGAGGAAAAGACAGAAAAGACACAGGATGATAGTGAAAAGACAAAAAGAGGTGGAGACATTTTGCAGGGCTTCCACACCACCTAGCACTTCCAGTGAGGGTGATCAGACACCAGTGCACATACACACTGGGGGAAAAGGTAGAAAACGAGCAAAAATCAGTAACTATAGAAAATGTCAGAACAGAAGATCAAAGAAATCCAGAGGAGAGGAGACAAATATAGAAAGCGATATCAAACGTTGAGGCAGAAGTTGACCCCAGACCAATGTTCTCCAAGGTCGAAGACTCAGAAGGATGTAAAGAAGCACAGACTTCCCAAACAAGTCAGAAAGACTCTTCTTTTTCACAACATGCTTATGCACCAAATGCACACACACACACACACACACACACACACACACACACACACACACACACACACACACACACACACACACACAGTTCTACCAGAAAGACTCGGGAGAATAAATACTATAACAATTAACATTTATTAACAGCCCAACAAGCAATCAAGTTCTTTGGCGTAGGCCCCGTCCGTAGCTTGCAATCTGAGGGTCCGGATCTGCATATCCTGCCTGAAGATGAAGGCAGGGGCGCAGCCGACCCCCTGCAAGGTATAGGAAGGGACCATCCTGGTGGTGGTGGGGTGGATGGAGGGAAGAGACCATCCTGGTGGTGTTGGGGGGGATGGAGAGAAATACCCATCTTGGTGGTGGTGGGGAGAATGGAGGTGAATTGAAGCGTCAGCATCTGCGAACTCAGACGTGTGTAAGTACCAATCTTTTATACCACAAGTATAGGAATATGATTGGATAGATGAGAAAGTAATAAGTGACGTAACAATTGAGTCTTCCCGGCAGAACTTATGCTAGAGCTTCATTTCAGTGGTTCTGGAGATTTATCTGAATGAGGAAAATTATTCTGAAATTAATGTTTTATGTAAACACACACACACACACAGTTCAGTGGTCCTGGAGATTTATCTGAATGACTCATAAACAAAATGTTGAAAATGTGAAAATAAAACAAAGTGGTTCTGAAACAGTCTACATTGTAAGTTGTTGTTGTTTTTTAGGAAGAAAAATGTGACCCGTCACGGAAACCAGGGACACAAGTCGGCAGCACAACTTTCGAGCAAAATGAGAAAGAAGCGTTTTTTTTCAAAATTGGTGATTTTCGTTTTTTTGCAGAATCTGTTAGTTGAGATCACGAAGAAGCCTCTCCATGTTTGAGATAGCAGTATTGGTATATTTAAAAGCGTACATTTTGAGTTTGAAATCGGCTTGTTTTTCGGATATTCTAGTACGCAGTAGGGGCGTGTCATTGTCGGTGTGTATTTCCATACTGAATAAGCCGGCGTGGCTACTTATTATGCAGCGCTCTGGCCGGCTCTATCTCTCTGATTTCAAAATTCAATGAAGATGGACGCCAATAACATTACGATGTCCAGCAATCGATTTAAATAGTAGGTTACATGGGGTTTAATTTGTCGTTTAATGAGATGTAGCCTAATACATGTTGTCAGTGCCAATACATAGATCCGTCTATGTAACCAACGTGTTTCTAAATGGTCCAGTGGTAGAGCTTTCGCCAGTTCGAAATCCGCCCTCGTATAGGTTTTTTATTTCTCGTATAGTTTTTTTCTCTCATCAAAACGATTATGTTCATCAGTGGTTGTATATCAAGCAGGGACACGCAAACGTTTGCATTATGTTTTGTTATTTCAAAAGAACGAATAGAGAGTATCCGCAACACAACGGATTGAAGCGCGCGTCGAGTGAAGACAATGCGGTGTGTGCACGAGCCACACGAGAAAACACTGTATCTGCGCCACTGATCGCAGCGGCAACGAGCACTTTGATCACTTGAATTAAAAAAAAACACATTTCAGCGCTAGTATCTTATTTAAAAAACGAACGAAATGAATTATCTGCCAGTTAACTGGAGATGTTTCATTTATTTGTAGAATTGGTACATTCGTGTCGCGAGATGTTTTAAAAAGTGGTGGGAACATGTCCCATCCGTCCCACCCGCAAATTACGCCTATGCCTATTTCCATAGTTTATTGCTTATTATTTATCATTAGCAAAAGTTTGTTTATATTTGGGTATATATATATATATATATATATATATATATATATATATATATATATATATATATATATATATATATATTACATAGCACATCCTGTTTTTGATTTGAACATTGCCTAGAGTTTATCTTATTTTTTATTCAGTGTACACAAGAGTTGCCTATACAGTTTTATCGGTAGATGCTAAGAGACATTTATTTATATATTACCTGTTTACAAACTTTTTTTTTTTTTTTCTTTGATGGCACATTTTCCTTACCTTTCTGCTCCCCCCTGCTTTACAGCTTTACAGGGGGAGCTTTACAGGGGGTATGGCTTATCTAAATGAGATGTAAATGAGCCCTATTGTCACTCCCAGCAGGAGAGAGAGGTGAGAACTTCACAATCTTTAGAGGCTGTTTTCTTCCCTTTGAGCTTTTTTGAGTGCCTACCTTCAAATGGCCATAACTTCTCCAAATATTATCAGATTTCCATGTGTTACACATTCTTAGAAAGCTTGGAGACTACACTTTCAAATCTGTGAATAACTCAAAATGCCCTTGTGTCCCTACTTTCCGTGATCGGTCACAAATCTATGAGCATACCTCTTCTCACTTGGACCTCAAGACCCAAAGTATAGAATAGCTATAAGTGTTCTTATAAGATATTTACTGTCAGATGTGTGTCTGCTATATGTACTGACTGCATATGTGCATCATTGTTATTTATTTATATTAACATAAAATGTGGACAGTCATGCAAACTAAGTATTATGGTCACTACCAAAACATTACTGTCACTACCAAAAATGTGCAGTCACTACCGTAACATGGGATGTTTTGTCAAAAATAAAGTATACTGAATTATCAACTAAGATGTTATGATAGTGTTTGGTTCAATGCATATTCAAACTAATGAATCCTTAACTTTGAAATCAGTACGATAAACTTTATGCCTTCTACAAAGAAAGATTCAAAATACAACAAATCTAATAAATTACACTTAAAATATTATTAAAATTATAATCTTTATTGATTTAACCTGTAAAAACATTTTTAAAAAAATAGAAAAAAATATATTTATAAGGTAGATGTAAACAAAATCTTAATAGGTCATTATAAGCCTTCTTAATAAATGATTTAATATTGTGTTTCGGTAGTGACAAATTTGGGGAGAAGGAAAATATTCCAGCATTTTCTGAAAATACAATATGAGAATTAACTGCACAATTACTAGAAAAGCGTACCTTGGCTATTATACAATTTGCATACATGCAAAATTTGTGGGAAAAAACAAAAAAAATTCAAGATGTTTCCAACTCTGACTTTGCACCAATTCTGTAGAATGGCCCATATAATCCGCTGGTTGGCCTTTACAGCGAGGGCATGCAGGGTCCACATTAGGGAAGATTTTCACCAGCCTCGTCTTGGTCAAGTGTGCTCTTAGAACTATTTTAAGTTGTATCACGCTGTGTCTGGCACATGGAGACGATGTATGAGTCAAGCACAGCCTTCCAGTGATCATCTGTAAATTCCTCCCCGAGATCATTCTCCCAAAGTTTCCTGACATCCTGCAAAGAATGTGGGGAGACATTGCATATGCTGTTATAGAGAATCGAGATTAGACCTTTATGTGAAGGGGATAACGAAAGGATATGGTCGCCTGTGTTGCTCGTTGGAAAATCTGGAAAGGATGCTATACTTTTCTGGACAAAGTGTTTAATTTGGAGAAATCTAAAGAAGTGAGACATAGGTAAATAGAATAATTGAGAGAGTTGGGCAAATGATCCAAACTTGCCGTCTAAATAAATTGGAAATAGACTCAATGCCCTTCGAGGACCAAGTTCCGAAGGTAGAGTCTAAGAGAGAAGGTGGAAAATTATAATTATTCTTTATGGGAGAATGCACCGACGGTGTCTGCAACTTAAAATGTCTTCTAAATTGAGACCAAATTCTAATAGAGAGTGATAGACCATTGGGTTAGCGCAGAATTGGCTTCGAGGGGGAGGAGATGGGGAACAAAGTATGGAGCCTAGATTAAATAAGCTAGAGGCAAACTCCATTTGCGTCCAGGCCTTGCTCCCATTGGAACCCCTTCTTCCCAACCAGTGTAACATTGTCTTTATATTACATGCCCAATAATAGTAAATAAAATTAGGTAGAGCTAGGCCAGCTAGCTTTTTAGGTCTTTGGAGGGTGCTTCTTTTGATTCTGGGTGGTTTACCATTCCAGATAAAAGTTGATATACTACTCTCCAATGAGCTAAAGAATGATTTTTTAATCAGGATGGGGATATTTTGAAAGAGGTAAAGAAATTTTGGTAACATGACCATTTTGATAAGATTAATTCGGCCTGCTAGGGACAGCGAGAGATTCATCCATCTAGCATGTCTTTTTTACAGTTTTCAAACAAGATGTTAAAAAAATTCTTAGAAGAGGGACAAAAAAGCAGGAGTAATCTCTACCCCAAGATATCTAAAGCCCTTGTTGACAATTCTAAATGGGAAATGTGATGCAGGGATTGAGGTGGCTGCCTGATTAAGAGGAAACATCTTGCTTTTTTCTAAATTGATTTTATAGCCAGAGAGGTTTCCGAATTGAGTCAGGATGTTGAGAATGGAGGGAACAGAACTTAGTGGGTCTAAGACATATAAAAGAATGTCGTCTGCATATAGGGATAATTTGTGTGTGAGGCCCCAACGCTCTATGCCCCGAAAATCCCCAGATTGTCCCCAGCGGCTCAATGGCAATGGCGAAAAGCAGTGGAGACAGACTGCAGCCTTGACGCGTGCCTCTGCCAAGAGAGAAATACTCTGATTGCTGGCCATTAGTAATTACTGTGGCTGTAGGATGAGAGTAGAGGAGTTTTATCCAGGAGATGAAGGAATCTCCAAATCCAAATTTTTTTAAGGTTGCAAACAAATATTCCCATTCAGCTCGGTCGAACGCTTTTTCAGCGTCTAGAGATATAACCATTTCCGGGGAGCGGGATGGAGGGGAATAAACAATATTGAAAAGTCTTCTAAAATTTGAACTTGAGTGCCTATTTAGGATGAAGCCTGTTTGGTCTGCTGCGATAATTTGTGGAATAACTGTCTCCAATCTAGCTGCCAGAACCTTGGATAAAATTTTATAATCCACATTTAGCAGAGAAATTGGGCGGTAGGAGGAGCACTGAAGTGGATTTTTTCCCCCTTTTGGTAGAAGCGTTATTGCGGCTTGTCGTAGGGTTGGTGGGAGTTGTCCGGATGACAGAGATTCATTAAACATGGCTTTACATTTTCTTATAATTTCTGTGTCAATTTACCAAACACATCCAAAAACAACCTCTAGATGGCACTGTGCACTGTATTTGCACATCAGTCTTTCAACATTATTTTTACATGTTGTGCCACTTGTGAAAGCAGTTACGCTCTGGCTGTAGGCAAAGTGGCACATCACACTCATTACATTTCCATGAAGTGTCCTTTCTTGGGACCCCATCTGCCTTACATTTCTCACACCTCCGCCTTGCAATTGTTTTTGAGATTGGCACAGGTGTATGTCCAGTTCTCCTCTGTACAGGCACGGCCCCGACTGTGAAACCACACAGCTCAGCCACAAGCTGCTCCACATAGGCCCTGTGGGTGATGAGCTGGGTGACTGGTGTGTTCCTCAGCTTTTGTATTTCTTTGAACATTATAAAGCCATTGGTCACAGCAATGTCAATAAAATGAAAGAACATGGTTCTGTACCATCTTCTGGTTGTGTGATGAATTGAGTAGGACTGTATCAGCTGGTCTGATAAGTCCACTCCCCCCATGTACATATTGTAATCCACAATAGGTTTTGGTACTGGTATGTTTGTTGTCTCCCAGGATCCATCCCTATTGTTCTGCTTCCTCTTGACAGTGTCCCCATTATAAGCAACATGGACACTGCTGCACATTGCCACCTCCCTGTTGTCCATCCACTTGGTGAAGACAAGGTTATCTTCTCTTATCCACCTGAGAGATCCTCTGGGGGATTTCTTGGTTAGTTTATTTATTTTGGTTTTTGGAGCCTCCTTTCACGTATGGTACCACAGGCTCCAAATTTGAGGGACAGCAGGTGCCTGAAGAGTTTTGGGCTGGTGTAGAAATGATCACAGTAGAGGTGATAACCAATGCCTAGGAAAGATGGCCTCATCAATTTCACCACAGAGTCAAATGAAAGCCTTAGCCCAGAGGCCAACCTGCTTTTACCTGTGTATATGTTGAAGTCACAGGTATAGCCATTGCTGGAGTCTGCACAAACAGCTTTATCCCCCACTTGTTGGGTTTTGCTTTCATGTACTGGGTCATCCCAGTTCTTGCCTTGGTGGCCACCATCCTCTCATTAATAGAAATCTGCTTCCTGGGATGGTAGGCAGACTGACAGGTGGACTTTATCTCAGTCATCAGTGGCTTCAAACGAAAGAGTGTGTCATACTCATCTGGCTGAGTCTGCTTCTAGCAGCAATGTTTCTCTCTGCCAGCTTGTTTGTTTTGGCACACAATGTCCTGATTGAATCAGCACTAAAAAAGTGCTTGAAAAGGCCAAGGGGGCTTTGCTCTACAGACGTGTCCAATTGCACTTCAGGTTACAGTCTGGGGCAAAACCTTTGTGGAATGGGGGCCACATCAGGATCCTTTTCTGTATTCCATCCTTGTTCCAGCTGGTCTGGTGGTGCTGGACATATGACAGGTGAAAGTGACTGGCCGCATCCTACTGGGGAGCCAAACTGACTCTGTGACACAGAGGGCCTCCTTCCCCTATGACGCAACCTCAAGGTGGGGGTCACAGACCGATCTCTTGGTGGCTCTGTGGCAGTGCTGGAGGAGCCGGGTCGAGGAAGAGAAATGGATCCGTGGGCTGCAGAAGGAGACCTGGATCTGTGGGCTGCAGAAGGAGACCTGGATCTGTGGGCTGCAGGAGGAGCAGAAGCGGTGCTGTGTAGAAGAGGGCGAGCGGTCGGGGTCCTGGGTTCAGCAGATGATGTTCTCGGCTGCTCTGGGGTTTCCTGATTTAGACTAAAACACACAGATTTTGTAATTAGTTTACATTCCCACATATCAAAAGTTGTACAGCCTTTATTACAATGTGGTAAATAAAGATTAGCTATTCATCATCATGTGTATTTTTTACATCAAGTAAAGAGTCATAGAACTTCTAACTACAAAATTATTACTGAAGCCTTCATCATAGTATTAAATGCACAAAGTAAATACAATATCTAAACCAAACCCCCTCCCCATTTAAGCTTTATGTAGACAAATAGTACAGGCCTTAGATAAGGCTTACTGCACCATTATTTCTGAAAAGCTACAATAAAATGTCCCTAAAAAACGTTACAATAAAATAGACAAGCAAAGTAAACGAAATAGCTTATTACTATGCAATAAATGAAGATGGACTACATGCGGCCAAAACTGCAATCTCATTTTAGCAATAGGCTACTGTACTACCGTTTATGTAGCAGACAAGGGCCCATGCATATTCAAATCTACTTACCAACTGTAATGGCGCACATTATTTGATTACTGCACCATTATTTCTGAAAAGCTACAATAAAATAATTTTACTAAAATAATTGCATTCATACTTACTCCTCAAATGGATCGATTCCGTCCAGAATTTTATCCTCTTCATCTGAATCAGATCCGTTATCACTCTCATCGCTCTCGGCAAAAATAATTTCAGCAGCTTGCTTTGTGGTTCACACACCATAGCATTATATATCATTAGATAGGGTGAATTACCATTTCTCTGTTTTGCGGTAAAATGCTATAGATTTGCACTCAAAAACAGAAGGCTTATCATTTGCAGAAGTCAACACAGTCTCATTATTACGCAGACGAATGTCAGCTTTTTCATAGAAAAAAAAGTAAGTTAATACATTAATCCATTCCGAAGCTATTAATAGATATGTCAGGGGTGCGCACTTTGACGCTCTAGAGCGCTCTGAAAGCTCTAACCTGCTAACCTACTATAACAAGCTCTAACCTGTTAACATGGGTGCAGAAAAAAATACGCAACTCATACGCACTGCAAACGGTGTATGTGTGAAACGGGCGTAACATTAATCCAGATACAGCGCTCTGTCCAAACTGGCGTTTTCAAGCGTTTTCCAAAGTTTCTCATCCACACTGACACATCGGAAAACACTAAATTCACCTCACAAAAGCTCACTGAGATGATACAGACAGAAAAATAAATAATAAAGGTATCGCACAATTCTTCTGGCAGGATCATTTTATTTAGCAAAATATCTCACCATTCACTGATGCACCCAGGTCGCACTCACTCACTATTGTATGTTTCGTGACTGCTCTCATGTTTTGACGCAGGACAGCAAATGCGAGTACATTTTCTGTCATCTTTCCAGGACTGTGATATGAAGAGTGTGCAAAGTAACATATTTTAGCAACAGTGTGAAAGTGAATAGCACATGACAGGCACAATACCTGTATCAACATTAATATATATGGATTCAATATGCGTCACATGACTAAACTTACGCCATCGTTTTTAAATACCTCAGTTTTGACAGTCAAACGAGCCACAATGCAAAAACGACATTTTCAAATTTATCCACTTTGGAGAGCGTTTCCCAAAATATTTGTTTTCGTTAGTAAAGACGCTGTCTCAGTGTGGATGGAAGGCCAAAGCGGAGAGAAAAAGATGCGTTTTCAAAACGAAAACGTATTAGTGTGGACAAGCCCTGAGAAACCCAGAGCTGACTACACCTATGATTGGAAGTGTGATTATTGTACTTTATGCTTTATTGATGAAATTTGATTTGCCTTTGCATTTTTGTTTATTATTAAAAGAGAAGTTACCAATTAAAAGAAATTTAATTGATTACAAAAACTGTCTACCGAAGTTTTGATTTATAGTGTTTTAAGGCTTTGAATAAGAACATATCACAGAACTTTTCTGACCAAATTGTAAGTACTTTAAAAGGCTTATAATTTAGGCCAGACTCGACTTACTTTACCTAACCTGAGAATAATAATAAGGTTACAGGTGTTAAGATCAAATTACACACTGCGAAACAACAGCTCATATTATGGTACCATAAAACAAGTTATTGTACACTTTATCATAAGGGCATAAATCCAGTTTCCCAAAATAAAAGGCATTCTTGTACATGAAAAGTTGTAAATTAGGTTAATAATTCATTACATTTAATGTTTTTATACATGTTATCAAATGTTGTCACATACCTTAACGACACTACATTTCCCAGCATTCCCAATGATCCCCATCTGCACTCAATCTGCCATCACCTGATCACCTGCACGTCATCACTGTGTATTTAAGTTCTTGGTCCGGTATTGTTTGTGTTTGGCACACTGTCTCGCATTGTTGGCTGTTTTGTTAATACTTGTTTAATAAATCTTGAATTTATCTTCGTCTTCTGTGGATTTCAGCGTTACAAATGTATTGACTTGACAAGTTTTGTGTTGAATAATAATAGTGAGTTTTACACATATAGCCTGTTATCTTGTATATTTTTCAGTAATAGCAAGGAAAGAATAAAATTGATCCTAAAATTACTTTTTTTGTACTTATTAATCTATGCATTTCTTTAGTTTTACATCTGTTAATACAGGATGTTGTTGCATGTGGGGAGTGTGGTGACAAACAAAATTCTATCTCTGAATAAGAGACAAACATTTACAATAGTCTTTGATGAGGTTTATTTTCTTGCAAGAAAAGGTCAGCAGTCGTACAGTCACACAGAGTGGCTGCAGAGTGTGACAGTGAAGGGAGGGCATCCTTCCTCTTTTATAGTCTTGACTCCCAGAATGTTCATGAATCTTTCTAGGCCAATGATGATATTTTCAACTATATGCAGAACATTTTTAGACTTGTTCATCATATTGTATCCTTGAGTGGAGGCCCTCCTGTCACGTACCAACACTCTTTTCATTCCAATACAATTCCACAGGGGAAAATAACATTTAAAGGAATTTTCAACACATTCAACACAAGTTAAATTCCATCATTTTCTGTGTAAATTAACATCCAATCTTTACATTTTGTCATAACATAAAGCTGGTAAACCTGGTAACTTTTGTAAGATATGCACATGGATACCAGAGAGTCATATGACCATATATATCAGAGGTCAGAAATATATCAGCGGTCAGGATAATCACTGGCACATGACAATAGCTAATGTATTTAATATGGATGTACATTTTGAAGTATTCACTCCTCATAGTCACACAGCCTGTTTTATTAAGTTAGGTGCTATAAATACTATTAAAGTGTGAGATTTTAACCTGCGTTAGCGTGCAGATCTGACAATCCATTCACACAACCGGAGGTGCACATTTCTGTGATTATCCCTTAAGGATAAGTCCTTCTACTGATCTTAAATATATATATATATATATATATATATATATATAAACAAACAAAAAAAACAGAGACGAGTTAGTTATTTTCTGTTGAGATCAACAAATGTTATGAATAGAGATAAACATCTACTGAACCCGGAACATCCCTTTGATTATGATTAACAATTAACTTGAACTACTTATTTTTCTGGAGCAAATGTAAATCATGTAGAAAAGACAGTAAATCAGGACACTATAAAAGGAATATGAGAGGCTGTGAGGATGACAGAGCAAGAGCTGGAAACAAACATCAGTGAAGAATGAAGGGTTTAGTATGTTTACTGCTGCTGTTGGAAACCTTTGTGTGTGTCGTACAGCATCAGGTAGATGGAGGACTCAATGAGAATGAGATCAGTCAACAGCTCAGATCTGAGGACGGAAGACAGAATCCACCTCAAACAGACACTTTGAGAGATGAAGCTTCAACTGACAGCCAACAAAACTACCATCTGTTCTTCACTGACATCCATGCAGCGCTGAGAGAACTGACCGCCACCGTTACAGAGCAGAAAGGAAACATCAGAGAACTGACCGCCACCGTTACAGAGCAGAAAGTGAACATCAGAGAACTGACCGCCACCGTTACAGAGCAGAAAGTGAACATCAGAGAACTGACCGCCACCGTTACAGAGCAGAAAACCATCATCAGAGCTTTAGAGACGAGACTGAGTGAACAACAGATGTTTATCCTGGAAGAGATGAACAAGAAAAATGATGGTACCTCAACAAAACATTCACTCTTTTATCAATGATCCTCAAAGTAAAATAACAATGCAATACATTGCATAGTGTAAATGTTAGTGTCAAATTGAGTGTATAATGTGCAAATAGTTTTGATCTATTACAATAAGCAGAGTAAATATCATTTAACAGAAATTGTATTCTTTTACAGAAATTTCAAATCTTACTCTGAGTCAAGTGGAGGAGTTGAGAAAGGAAAATAGAGGTGAAACTGCTTGAATGATGTTAAATTCAGTGTATACATTCTCAGTGCAATAGATTAATTTATCATAATATTGCTTATGTTTTTCAATATCAGACAGAGAAATAGCTTTTTCAGCTTCACTGATGAAATCTGGTGGTGGAGATATTGGTCCTTTTACCACTGAAATCACACTAACCTACAGGAACGTCTTCACAAACATAGGGAACGCCTACAACCCAGTTACAGGTAATGATCAATGAAATGAGTTATAAAACTCAGTTTATAGTAATGAAAACCCTTCTGCTCCATTCAGACCTCTCTGCAGTTGTGTAATGTGTATTAGAGAATTAAATGATCTGCCGTCTTTCAAAACTATTACACAGTGTGTTTGGTAATTAAGCAATCATACAGGAAACATCTGATTCTGTATCTCTTGTTATTTGATTTAGGTGTTTTCACAGCCCCACTGAAAGGAGCGTACATGTTCAGAATCTCTGTGCGTGGTTATGGCGGAACTTCAGCAACTGCAGTCATTGTTAAGAATGGAGAGAGTGTGGTTATGGCACATGCTCATCAGGTTAAGGATGTGTTACACTCCTCTAATGGAGTTGTGTTGATCCTGGAGGTTGGAGATGTTGTCTATGTGAGACTTTGGTCTGGAACGAGGATATTTGATAACGAGAATAACCACAACACTTTCAGTGGTTTCCTACTGTTTCCCTTAAGAGAACAGGAGCTTTGCAGAATGTGATTCCAATAATTCTGAACCTTCAGCGTATGATTTAAGATGAAGAATCATAAACCATTTAACATGAACATTTAACAAATAATCTAACATGAACCTGTATTAATATGGGTTTTAAAATGTGATTACTGATATAAAAGTTTGAGCTGTCTATACATGTAAGTTTGTATAAAGACTTTCAGCACTGAGAAAAACAGGAGCCATGAATATCACGTGACTCTAAAGTGTTTTGTAGTAATCTAGAATGTTAAATAATACCTTTTTAAGTGCAGCTTGTTACTGATCCTTCATCTGTATCTTTTCATCCTACATAAATAAATAAGAGACACTGGCATTTTCTTTTCCTCATATTTTCATGAATATTTCCCCAACAATACTTGTCATGATTCCTGTCTTGTGCTCCCCAAAAAAAACTTATCCCACCGGGACGGAGCCTAGCCCCAAAGAATTGTGAGAGGGAATATGCCCACCAGGGTAGGGTTGCACCAGCCGTTCGTAAGTTCTTTCTTAAATTGGAACGTAAAGTCCACACTAGGGGCTTAGTAACTATTAGCTAGTGTGTAACTAACTCTGTACTTTGTTCCGTTGCACCATTTGTTCGTAAGGCAGAATGTAGCAAGTAGGTCGTAAGCTCTCCGTAAAGTAATGCGTAGTCACATATTTCGTTTAGCCTCGATGATCCAGTAGCAGCCTTCAAATACGTGAGCAGAAGTTCTGTTGAAATGCCGTGAATTTCGGTTTATCCTTAATTCTAACTTCTTTTGCCTCACGTTACTAATGGTAAAAATAAGTTTACATTAAATACGATAACCTACTTGATCATGAATAACATAAGTGTTTTTATATGTAAATAACATTCAGAAACTGTATTTGAAATGAAATGAATAAGGATCAATAAATAAATATTGATACAAAAAACATAAGAAATTATATTTATTGATTATGACTGATATTTGACATGCACAACATGGACCGATGCACACAGCGGCGGGCTGTTCAGGATGGGTTCGTGTTCAAGAGCTGCTAACAAAGTAATCTTTTCACATAATGTTCTCTCTCTTAAAATTTAAGCAAGTGTAAATGTCAGGTCACATATGTCTAAAGAATTGAAGTCTGTCAGGTAAAAGAAGAGCTTATTGATGCAGTTCAGTCTGTCTGATATTTTATTCCAACCATTACTCCTGATCGGAGGCTGGCGTAAATATTTAGTTTATACGTAGAGTTACACTTCAACTAAGTTTAATGGTGCAGCGCAAAAAATATTTAGAAGTGCGTAAGTCGTAACTTAGTGTCCATTTACGTCAAAACTAGGCTAAGCTGTAACTTACTTAGGCTGGTGCAACCGGCCCCTTTTATGTTTTTGTGTGGATTTATGTTATTTCCTGTTCTGTGCCATGTTTTGTAGTCCTTTGTAGTTTTTTTTTTTTCTTTTCTGGTTGATTAGTTCTGTGATCATTTCTAGGTGTGTCTTGTTTGCTTATTATTTCTCTAGCATTGAAACCCCAGTGTTAGAAGGTGGCGGAAATACACCAATAAGCTGGATGCCAACCGCCGTAAAATAGCAACAAGGAGAAGAAGAACCTCAGTGTTTCTTGTGTTCCTTGTCAAGTCTTGTCCTACAAGGATGTTATGTTTGGTGCACTCATTCTTTTCTCTGGTTCCTTGAATCTCTATGTTGGATTTGTTATTATGTTTATTCTTTTATTAAACTCACTGCATTTTGATCCAGCTCTCCTTTGTTTTTGAGTTTACCCCTCATAACAGCTTGCTTTGAAGCACTCATGATATCATATTTATCAATCACATTTTGCAATCAAAATAACTTTTTATGTGGTGGCAATTTCCAGAAATGTGTAAAAAATTTGCGATGATAATTAATACGCGTAACCTAATTAGCTTAAATATTATATGGGTAAAGGAACTTGTGAACACTAAGTTAAACGCTAGCATTAGCTACCATCAGTGTTGGGGAGTAACAGAATACATGTACCGGCGTTACATATTCAGAATACAAATTATGAGTAACTGTATTCCGTTACAGTTACAATTTAAATAGTTGGTATTTAGAATACAGTTACATTGTTGAAATCAATGGATTACATGACGATACTTCTCTAAATAAATTAAGGCAACTCCATGCATTTCCCAGAAGCCCCAATATGAAAACGAAAAAAATTTGCGGTTTGTTTGATCAGTCACAATGGAGTCGGAAGAGGAGCAGCGGGAGCTAGAGGTAGAGATGGAGCCGGTGTTGTGCCAGAACAACAGAGGCAGGGCAAGAATGCGTTTCTATCTTGGAAATTCAAACAGCATTTCACATTAGCATTTCACAAGAGAAGGGAGAACTGTCACAGTGTCTGTTGTGTTTCCACTAGAGGTCCCTTCCTTCCTTTCTGTCTCCATTCATCCTGGAACCACATTTCCCATAATCCTTGTTTGTTCCCATCACTTGTGATTACACCCAGCTGTTCCCATTTATGTTGTTAGTGTCTGTGCATAAATACCCTGTTTGTGTTAGTTCATGTTACGGAGTCATTGTTGTATGTCACTTACATTTCTTCAAGTCGGTTTCCTAGTTTGAGTTTGTTTTGTTCCTTGTTTGTTTACTTTGTTAAATTGGACTGCTAACATGGATTTGGACCCCTGCATGGATGATGACGAATTGGATTGCCCTAATAAAGAAAGTGTTGTATTTGGATCCACCTGTTTCTCTCCCTTTCCTTGGTGGGTGGAACGTGACAGAATGACTCCGTCACACAAAGGATCCAGCAGCATGAACATTTTTCAGGGCCTGGCTTTTTGGGCCCGCCAGACTGAGGAGGCCATGGCGCTGAATTCCCCTAAGCACCCTTCACCACTGATTCCGCCCAGCTCAGAACCTGCACATTGCCATCGGAGACAGAGGAGGAGAAGGAAGACCTCCTCCGTGACTGTTCCGGTGGTCCCAGTGCCGGTGGTCCCAGTGTTGGTGGTCCAGAGTTCGGTGGCTCCAAAACACAGGAGGAGGAGAAAGGCTCCCTCTGTAACTGTTCCGGTGGACCCAGTCCTGGTGGACCCAGTCCCGGTGGACCCAGTTCCGGTGGACCCAGTCCCGGTGGTCCCGAGTCCGGTGGTCCCAGTTCCGGTGGTCCCAGTTCCGATGGTCCCAGTTCCGGTGGTCCCGAGTCAGGTGGTCCCGAGTCAGGTGGTCCCAGTTCCGGTGGTCCCGAGTCCGGTGGTCCAGAGTCCGGTGGTCCGGAGGCGGAGGAGGAGGAAGACTTCCTGCCTCCCCAATGACCCGGAGGCCGTCCCCTCCGAGCAGCCCGCTGTCGTCCCGGAGGCCGTCCCCTCCGAGCAGCCCGCTGTCGTCCCGGAGGCCGTCCCCTTCGAGCAGCCCGCTGTCATCCCTGAGATCGTCTCGGAGTCGCCCACCATCAGTCCTGCCACGGCCAAGAGAGTGGTCTTCCTTTTTTATACAGTGGCGGTACTGCAGGCGTGGAGGAGGCACAGGACGTCTGCCGATCCAGAGACTGTTCTTGAGCCTTTGTCTTCGGACAAGATGGCCGCCACCGAGCCTGTTCACGTCATGCCTGCCGAGCCTGTGTCTTCGGACAAGATGGCCGCCGCCGAGCCTGTTCACATCACGCCTGCCGAGCCTGTGTCTTCGGACAAGATGGCCGCCGCCGAGAGTGTTCACGTCACGCCTGCCGAGCCTGTGTCTTCGGACAAGATGGCCGCCGCCGAGAGTGTTCACGTCACGCCTGCCGAGCCTGGGTCTTCAGACAAGATGGCCGCCGCCGAGCCTGTTCACGTCACGCCTGCCGAGCCTGTGTCTTCGGACAAGATGGCCGCTGCCGAGCCTGTTCACGTCACGCCTGCCGAGCCTGTGTCTTCGGAAAAGATGGCCGCCGCCGAGCTTGTTCACGTCACGCCTGCCGAGCCTGTTTCCCCTGACAAGATGGCCGCCGTCGAGCCTGTGTCTGTTCCTGAGCCTGAGCCGGTGGTGTCTGTTCCTGAGCCTGAGCCGGTGGTGTCTGTTCCTGAGCCTGAGCCGGTGGTGTCTGTTCCTGAGCCTGAGCCGGTGGTGTCTGTTCCTGAGCCGGTGGTGTCTGTTCCTGAGCCGGAGCCGGTGGTGTCTGTTCCTGAGCCGGAGCCGGTGGTGTCTGTTCCTGAGCCGGAGCCGGTGGGGTCTGTTCCTGAGCAGGAGCCGGTGGGGTCTGTTCCTGAGCCGGAGCCGGTGGGGTCTGTTCCTGAGCCGGAGCCGGTGGGGTCTGTTCCTGAGCCCGAGCCGGTGGTGTCTGTTCCTGAGCCCGAGCCGGTGGTGTCTGTTCCTGAGCCCGAGCCGTTGGTGTCTGTTCCTGAGCCCGAGCCGTTGGTGTCTGTTCCTGAGCCCGAGCCGGTGGTGTCTGTTTCTGAGCCGGTGGTGTCTGTTCCAGTTCCTGAGCCGGTGGTGTCTGTTCCAGTTCCTGAGCCGGTGGTGTCTGTTCCAGTTCCTGAGCCGGTGGTGTCGGTTCCAGTGCCTGAGCCGGTGTCTGTTCCAGTGCCGTGGCCGCCCGAGGGAAAGTCTCCGCCGTGGCCGCCCGAGGGAAAGTCTCCGCCCTGGCCGCCAGATGGACTGTTCGCTCTGCCCTGGCCGCCTGGGGGAAAGTCTCCACCCTGGCCGCCAGATGGACTGTTCGCTCTGCCCTGGTCGCTCGAGGGAAAGTCTCCACCCTGGCCGCCCGATGAACTGGCCGCTCCGCCCTGGCCGCCCGATGAACTGTCGTCTCCGTTCTGGCTGCCTGATGCACTGTCACTCCCTGTCCCCATTTCCCTCCATGGACCTGGCCCACCATCCCTCCCCCTGATCCTCCACCAGTCCACCTCCCGCCTGGACTCTTGTTTTAGTTATCACGTCGTGGAGCGTCTGGTAGCCGCTCCGTAGAGGGGGGGTTATGTCACAGTGTCTGTTGTGTTTCCACTGGGTGTCCACTAGAGGTCCCTTCCTTCCTTTCTGTCTCCATTCATCCTGGAACCACATTTCCCATAATCCTTGTTTGTTCCCATCACTTGTGATTACACCCAGCTGTTCCCATTTATGTTGTTAGTGTCTGTGCATAAATACCCTGTTTGTGTTAGTTCATGTTACGGAGTCATTGTTGTAGTGTTAGTTCATGTTACGGAGTCATTGTTGTATGTCACTTACACTTCTTCAAGTCGGTTTCCTAGTTTGAGTTTGTTTTGTTCCTTGTTTGTTTACTTTGTTATATTGGACTGCTAACATGGATTTGGACCCCTGCATGGATGACGACGAATTGGATTGCCCTAATAAAGAAAGTGTTGTATTTGGATCCACCTGTTTCTCTCCCTTTCCTTGGTGGGTGGAACGTGACAAGAACGAAATATAACTGTGCAGTGCAACCTCTGCTTGCCAGCAACCAACCTCCTTTCAGCGTCCAAAGACTCCACCTCAAAACTGAAGAAGCATCTTAAAGTACGTTTTTTTTTCCAAATACGTAGACCTACACCACACAACTAGTTGAAGATAATTTTTTTTTTAATTGGTCAATTCCAGTGTTATGGACGTGACATTTGCAGTCAAAAACTTGCTCAGAATCTCAGAAAATGCATTAATACCAATAGTGAAATGTCTGTTTATATATCCATACTCCCTTAATAAAGGAGTCCAGACATTAGAAAAATATCGGTCTACATGCGTTTTATATTTAATATGAGGGACTTTAACTTTTACGTGGCAAAATATATATATTTTTTGTAATTCTGTGAATGACACTGCGCAAACCAAAAGTAATACTACTCACCGGATGAAGAAGGGTTGGCTCTCCACAGAACATAAAATATTAATTTAATTTAATTTTTCGTATTCGCATTTATGAGGAAAAAAACAATGTTACGGTCGTGACAGTTCTCCGTTACGGACGTGAGCGCTCTGAATGCAGCACTAAAAGACTGCTTTAAAACTTTCACAGAGACCTCAAACAGAAAGCACAAAGCCTTTCTTTAAAGTGAATTTCGTTTTGTATTAATTGTATCTTAATTTTAATCACTGTTTCATCAACCAATGAATTAAAGTGACAGCACATGTTTCGTGGTCAAAATGAACAGATTGAGCTGAAAATTTAGTAATTTCACCATAACTGCATTTAATTAAATAAAATGTAGTAATACCACCATAAATGTATTTAATTAAATAGCCTACTGCTTTTTTTTTTTTTTTTTGTCATCTTTTTACTTTAAGACCGGGGTAAAGCAAGGAAAACAGTTTACCTCAACAAGGTGAAATAATGAACAACACTGATTCGTGGAGGTGGAAAAACAAGTTATTTGTGGTATGCAAGATTTATTGTATTAAAATTTAAATGCAAAAGAAAAGGCATGATAGTCGGCTGTTTTTGTCAATTTTAAGTTTTAATTTAAAATGTTTGCGATTTTAATATAAGTAGCCTACATGGTTAAATATGTTACCACTTGCTTGAACAACTTAATAGATAATCTATATAGAAGTAATGCATTGATTAATACGTTGTTTAAATTGTTTAAACTTGAATACGTCTATTAAAGAGTGTATATGTGTAGGCTACAAAGAGAATTGCACCGGTGACAACAGAACAATTCAACACAAAATAACTGCTCTCTGCATTTGTAATCCATATGAAATGTGCATTTCTCTCTGGCGCGTTCACTAGGCTACTGCGAAGATCGCGAGTCAGCATCGTCAACTTCATCTTTGTAGCCGACACTGACAAAGAAAACACTTGTTTATTAATAACACAATGTTTAGTATGTTTATCTCCTTTCTATATTTGACATATTCATAATTATTACTTTTGCTGGTTCTTTGTGACAGCTTTTAGGTGCTTTATTGGCATACGCGTCACCACCGCATCACCGCACCCCCACCCCACAAGAATAGGCCTGTTTATTAAGCAGGATTTGATGGCCGACACTTATAAAATGCAATTCAATGTGGAAGTCCTTCCCAACACTGGCTACCATGCATGCTAAGGGCATGTAAAGACTCTACACGTCCAGATCGTACCTTTTTTATATATAATTAAGACAACAAATTTACCAGTTTATATATTATGTTAGATGTACAATAGTCATTCAAACAAAATGCATAAATCTTGTTTATTTTGGTCTCAAATTCTGATACATTTAAACTTTATAACAACCTATGGACATTTTATTCAGGTTTGAAAAGGGTGATATTGAGTGTGGGGAACAACCTTATTACACAAGTCTTCATAAATCTGAAATCACACACATATATGTATATACTGAATATATATATATATATATGGTAAATAATTTATTTAACAAACATATTAGCCTATTATAGATAGTTAGGCTAGTCTAATTGTGTATCTAATTTTTATGGTAGGTTTATTTTAACGGTTAGTGACAATATCAACCAAATAATCAAGTAAAAACACATTATATAAAGGTTATAAATTGATTAGCATTTGATTGAGTGGAATAAGTATTTGATCCTCTACCAACCTGCAAGAATTCTTCCTCCCACAGATTTTATGTGCCCATGTGAAACACAGATTAGTCCTGTCACTTTAAGAAAATACTCCTAATGTCAGTGGACACCTGTCCACTAAATCTGAATCTTCCATTCCAACCTCTCCACCACCACGGGCAAGACCAAAGAGCTGTCAGACATCAGGGACCAGATTGGAGACCTGCACAAGGCTGGAGTGGGCTACAAGACCATCAGCAAGAAGCTTGGTGAGAAGGAGACTTTGGTTGGTGTGATTATTCAGAAATGGAAGAAAGGCAAAATCAATCGCCCTCGTTCTGTAGCTCCATGCAAGATCTCGCCTCATGGAGTAAGTATGAGCATGAGAAAGGTGAGGGCTCAGCCCAGAACTAAATGGGAGGAGCTTGTTAATGATTTCAAGGCAGTTGGGACCACAGTCACCAAGCAAACCATTGGTAACACACTACGCTGCAACGGTTTGAAATCCTGCAGCACCAGCAAGGTCCCCCTGCTCAAGAAGGCACATGTACAGGCCCGTCTGAAGTTTGCCAATAAACATTTAATGATTCAGAGAAGGCTTGGGAGAAAGTGCTGTGGTCAGATGAGACCAAAATTGAGCTCTTTGGAATCAACTCAACTCGCCGTGTTTGGAGGAAGAGAAATGCTGACTATGACCCCAAGAACATCATCCAAAACATACTACCAAGGCAACAGAGTAGTGGCTCACGAAGAAGCAATTTAAGAGTGGCCTAGCCAGTGTCCAGATCTAAATCCTATAGAAAATCTGTGGAGAGAGCTGAAACTTTGAGTTGCCAAGCGACAGCCAAGAAACCTTAAGGATTTTGAGAGTATCTGTAAAGAGGAGTGGACCAAAATCCCTCCTCACAAATCTGGTGACCAACTACAAGAAACGTCTTACCTCTGTGCTTGCCAACAAGGGTTTCTCCACCAAGTACTAAGGCATGTTTTGCTTGGGGATCAAATACTTATTTCACTTACTGAAATGCAAACCAATTTATAAACAGTATTTAATGTGTTTATTTTTAGGTTTTTTTTGTTTTTTGGTTGATATTCATTTTGGTCTCTATCCATTAAAATAAACCTACCATAAAAATTATAGACCCTTCATTTCTTTGTAAGTGGACAAACTTACAAAATCAGTAGGGGATCAAATCATTATTTTCCCCACTGTATATGAAACGAAATATGTATTTAAAATAGCTGTTAGCAGGATTACATGCGATGATTCACAGAACCTATCTCATGAATCAGCTGCTTCGGCATTCCTCCACCTCCCCAACTCCACCAACATAATTTAGGCATCTTGCTACTATACTCATCATCGAAGCATTAGTAGTCCCACTGGGGGGGTGTATCTAAGCTTGAGTTGAAGCTGCTTCCTCGAGCCCCTCCGCTGCGAACAGCAAGCCAAATACGCTTAACCTTATTAGCTTAAATATTATATGGGTAAAGGAACTCATGAACACTAAGTTAAAGGTGCCCTAGAATGTGAAATTGAATTTATCTTGGCATAGTTAAATAACAAGAGTTCAGTACATGGACATGACATACAGTGAGTCTCAAACACCATAGTTTTCTCTTTCTTATTTAAATCTCGTTTTTGAAAAACACCCCTGAAAAACAGGCGAATCTCCACATAACACCAACTGTGACGCAACAGTCGGGATCATTAATATGTACGCCTCTAAAAATTTGCATATGCCAGCCCATGCTCAGTGCCAGGCGGAACTGCGCAGCCGAATCATCAGAAGTTCTGCAGGTGAAGAAACAAGCAGGAGGAGGATCATAGGGAAAATGGCAGATCTATCTATAATCTATCTATAATCGGATACCGCTACAGTTTAATTCGAAGTTGTTAGTTGCTCTGCCCATTTCACCACGGACTGTTTTTCTAACCTGGAACAATATCAAGCAGCCAGGCTTCTCTCGGCGTCTCAAACGGACGAAGGGGGCAATTTCAACTAAAGTTATATTCCCGCAAGCGGTAAGTAGTGATTTTATTAACGATAATTTACACTGTGTTATCTAGATCCAGCGCGATATTGTTTTTTCCTCGAGAGACATGGCTTGCAAACGAGCGAGCGAAGCATGGCAGTTGCTCAGTGTTTGGATGTACAAATGAACACAAAAGTATTTTTTTAGCTCCTTCATCCGAGCCTCTGGAGAACCAGTGGGTTATGTGAATGTCTGATGCGTAATTGTTCAAGTTCAGACAGATAATCTTTCTCTCAAAGTCGTTCAACACTGTTTATGCATCAGTAAATCGCGTTGCAGTGATAAGATCTTCATTCACGCGATCAACAGGCTGTCGTCTGCTCAATGCTCATCTGCAACCTTTTATGTGATGGGAATAGATCTAAATACTTAAAAAAAACTTCTCATGATTCGTTAATCCCGATAGCTGTAATAGTAAAAACGTATAAAAGCTGTAATAGTAAAAGTTTTCCAGATAGCTCTACATGTAATGCCAGATATTTCATATGCAAGCATGTCAGCCAATCACAGCAGTGGGCAACAACACTGAAGTCTCACAGCAGACACGCCCCTTCAAACAGAGTGTTCAAATCAATAGATGAAATCAGGCTAGGAAATATGCCTTTTATTTCTAAATTATAACCAATTTTGATTTAAAAAACATACTAACATTATAAGGGCACCCCAGGAAACATTATAAAATAATAAAATAATCCATTCTACGGCACCTTTAAACTGCTGCACTACCGTTAGCTACGATGCATGCTAAGGGCATTTAAAGACTCTACACGTCCAGATCATACCTTCATATTTGTGGATGTAGCTTGAAACATATAGCTTGAAGCCCTTCAAAATAGGATCTGTACTCATAAAACGAGGCATTGGAAAGTTTGTAACTACATCAGGAGTTTATTTAAATAACACTTGCCTGACGACTCACGCTACCGCTAACCCGGACGTCGACGTAACTTCTGTGATTTGGGAAAAGCCTGTAAAAGTCCTGGCAGAAAGCGATGCATAAGGATGTAGTGTAGCGATGCCCAGTTCCAGGAATGCACTAATATTTTGTTGGTAGTACCAGTTTATAACAATTATTAGTTAACACTAAGTTGTCAACACTTCGGAAAAAATAATAATTTGTCGTTACACTACATCCTTATGCATCGCTTTCTGTCAGGACTTTTACGTGCTTTTCTCAACTCAGTGAAGTGACGTCGCCCAGATAGCAGACAGATTTGGACCTAATCTGGGCCACTTTTGGCACTTACGGCTCAGTTACGGCACTGGCAAGTGTTGTGTGGGCCAAATGTGGCCCAAATTACATGAGCCGGACCTAACTTGTGTTATGGCAAATATTGTGTGGGCCAAAAGTGGCCCAAATGTCATGAGCCGGGCATGAAATAGGTTACGGCAAGTGTTGTGTGGGCCAGACTTGGGCCAAATGTCATGTGCCGGGCTTGAAATAGGTTAGGGCAAGTGTTGTGTGGGCCAGACTTGGGCCAAATGTCATGAGCCGGGCTTGAAATGGGTTACGGCAAGTGTTGTGTGGGCCAGACTTGGTCCAAATGTCATGAGCCGAGCTTGAAATGGGTTACGGCAAGTGTTGTGGGGGCCAGACTTGGGCCGAATGTCATGAGCCGGACCTAACTTGTGTTACGGCAAATATTGTGTGAGCCAAAGGTGGCCCAAATGTCATGAGCCGGGCATGAAATAGGTTACGGCAAGTGTTGTGTGGGCCAGACTTGGGCCGAATGTCATGAGCCGGACCTAACTTGTGTTACGGCAAATATTGTGTGAGCCAAAGGTGGCCCAAATGTCATGAGCCGGGCATGAAATAGGTTACGGCAAGTGTTGTGTGGGCCATACTTGGGCCAAATGTCATGAGCTGGGCTTGAAATGGGTTACGGCAAGTGTTGTGTGGGCCAGACTTGGGCCAGATGTCATGAGCCGGGCTTGAAATGGGTTACGGCAAGTGTTGTGTGGGCCAGACTTGGGCCGAATGTCATGAGCCGGACCTAACTTGTGTTACGGCAAATATTGTGTGAGCCAAAGGTGGCCCAAATGCCAGGAGCCGGGCATGAAATAGGTTACGGCAAGTGTTGTGTGGGCCAGACTTGGGCCAAATGTCATGAGCCGGGCTTGAAATAGGTTACGGCAAGTGTTGTGTGGGCCAGACTTGGGCCAAATGTCATGAGCCGGGCTTGAAATGGGTTACGGCAAGTGTTGTGTGGGCCAGACTTGGGCCAAATGTCATGAGCCGGGCTTGAAATGGGTTACGGCAAGTGTTGTGTGGGCCAGACTTGGGCCAAATGTCATGAGCCGGGCTTGAAATGGGTTACGGCAAGTGTTGTGGGGGCCAGACTTGGGCCGAATGTCATGAGCCGGACCTAACTTGTGTTACGGCAAATATTGTGTGAGCCAAAGGTGGCCCAAATGTCATGAGCCGGGCATGAAATAGGTTACGGCAAGTGTTGTGTGGGCCAGACTTGGGCCGAATGTCATGAGCCGGACCTAACTTGTGTTACGGCAAATATTGTGTGAGCCAAAGGTGGCCCAAATGTCATGAGCCGGGCATGAAATAGGTTACGGCAAGTGTTGTGTGGGCCATACTTGGGCCAAATGTCATGAGCCGGGCTTGAAATGGGTTACGGCAAGTGTTGTGTGGGCCAGACTTGGGCCGAATGTCATGAGCCGGACCTAACTTGTGTTACGGCAAATACTGTGTGAGCCAAAGGTGGCCCAAATGCCAGGAGCCGGGCATGAAATAGGTTACGGCAAGTGTTGTGTGGGCCAGACTTGGGCCAAATGTCATGAGCCGGGCTTGAAATAGGTTACGGCAAGTGTTGTGTGGGCCAGACTTGGGCCAAATGTCATGAGCCGGGCTTGAAATGGGTTACGGCAAGTGTTGTGTGGGCCAGACTTGGGCCAAATGTCATGAGCCGGGCTTGAAATGGGTTACGGCAAGTGTTGTGTGGGCCAGACTTGGGCCAAATGTCATGAGCCGGGCTTGAAATGGGTTACGGCAAGTGTTGTGGGGGCCAGACTTGGGCCGAATGTCATGAGCCGGACCTAACTTGTGTTACGGCAAATATTGTGTGAGCCAAAGGTGGCCCAAATGTCATGAGCCGGGCATGAAATAGGTTACGGCAAGTGTTGTGTGGGCCAGACTTGGGCCGAATGTCATGAGCCGGACCTAACTTGTGTTACGGCAAATATTGTGTGAGCCAAAGGTGGCCCAAATGTCATGAGCCGGGCATGAAATAGGTTACGGCAAGTGTTGTGTGGGCCATACTTGGGCCAAATGTCATGAGCCGGGCTTGAAATAGGTTACGGCAAGTGTTGTGTGGGCCAGACTTGGGCCAAATGTCATGAGCCGGGCATGAATAGGTCACAGCAAGTGTTATGTGGGCCAGACTTGAGCCGAATGTCATGAGCCGGGCTTGAAATGGGTTTTGGCAAGTGTTGTGTGGGCCAGACCTTGGCCGAATGTCATGAGCTGGGCTTGTGTTATGGCAAGTCCTGTGTGGGCCAGACATGGGCCAAATGCCACAAGCTGACTGTTTAAAATAGCAAAATCCCTATGCCAAGTTCTTAACAGACAAAGGGATAGGCTAGTACTAAAAGATCCGTCTTATCACAAAAACAAAATAAGCCTCCACAGCCGACTTGAGCTTCTTACCTTAAGCTGTGAGACTGCTTAATTCATCTTCAGCAGTCAATCATAAACCTTGTTAACACAAACTGAAATTCATTATTATTATTATTATTATTCATTAAAATTTAATTTTCTTGCATATATTGTAAATATTCTGATTCACATGTCAACAATGTTAATTGATTATATTTTGTTTATTGTTCTTGTTTAGTAAAATTGCTCAATCTAGGCCTATTATTTGGCACTTTTTAATATCCCACAATGGTGCCTTCAATTGAATACTGATTAAGTAGGATTACAATTTAATTGAAAATCGTGAATCATTTAACTTGTTGAAATACTTAGACAACCTCGCATGTGGTCCGGTGAATCTTCACTCAAAAATCAACACCTGGCAATGTGCACGGCCCAGGACCAGTTACCAATTTTGAGTGATATCAGTGAGGTGGTGCTTACACAGAGCCCAAAGGACCCACCCAGCCACAGCCTGTTTACACTGCTAAATGTTTCTACTGCAATCACTAAACTACAGAGCAGCTTTTCCCCCCAAAGCTCCAATGAATAATTTATTTATGCCTACTAGGCTATGTCTGCTACTTAGCAGAAGGGAGTTACAAACTCTATTTCACTTTACAACCTGATTTAATTATTGCTATTATTAGGTGAAGGCAAGAATTGTGTGTAGGCCAGAGGTGGCCGAGTGTTTATTAAAAAAAAAAAAAAAACATATCTAACATATATATATATATATATATATATATATATATATATTAGGGGTGTAACGATACACGTATTCGTATCGAACCGTTCGGTACGAGGCTTTCGGTTCGGTTTTCGGTACGCATTACGTACCGAACGGTTCGTTGGACCATTTTTTCTGCCGACCAAAATTTCGTTATTTCAAAGGAAGGCGCGTCGCGGGTGGCAAGCGCGCTCATAGAGGCTGGCGCGACCACAACATCAACTGGCAAATGCAATGTAAGGAACGAAACTGAGCTACTCTTATTGTGTTTGTGTGGACCGTTTATCAGTTTTGACCATAGACTGTAAAAAATATGGACAAAGCGTCTGTGACGTCACCCATAGACTTCTGAAGAATGGTTTTGAGGCCGTTTATGGGGGGTATGGGCGGTGCCATATTTCAATACAAATGTTCAGAAAGGATAACTTACAGGTATGATGTGTTGTGACAGATCATGGCCGAGACGTCAAATTTCAGGAATTCCACTCGGCGCAGCCTATGCTCGTTGTCAGCTGTCAATCAAGCTGTCAATCGCGCCCTTATTTGTCATACATTTTATATCTAAATACGATCTAAACTAACGAGTTAGAAAAAAATTCACCCCCCTCACAGTTTGTCAGGCACTCGAAACCTATCGAAAAATACAATAAAAGTCCATGGGACCAACCTGTAAAAACATGAATTTATGCTGTGAAAACGGACATTTTAACATGGGGGTGTATGGACATTTGCTCCCTTTTGGGACCTTCCCCTAGCGGATTTTCGATGTATTGCAGTCGATGTAGAGCCCTATGCGCGAGCCTGATCAAGCAACACCACACAAGAGATCCAGACCAGTAAAGAAAGCATTTGAATTTCAAATGCTTTTTGAATTCGCCACTGAAGAAATAACATCGCTACGAGATCTAGTGAGAAACATGCACATTTCTCTGTTATTAACGGATCAAACAGCCCTGACGTGGAAACCAGGAAGAAACATCGTTCCATGAATGAACTGTCCACAGATCAGCAACATTCACCGTGGAATGGATTTACTGTAGTAACACTAACTGCAAGGTATGGAAGTTTGTCAGGAATAGTGGGCTATAATGCTTTCAAGTAACATTACGTCTGTTTTATTTTGACATTATGAATACAATTGCTGCCCTCAAATGTTAATCTGAACTAAAATAAACCTTTGTTTATAACTAGCCTACTACTACAATATTACATTTCATTTTGTCCAAGGAGCTGTTTTGTTTTATATGCTCATAAGAAGAGTCAAGTATAGCTCCATTATTGCTCAGTAAAAAAAGCAACAAAAAAAATAAATAAAAAAATCATACTTTATGATGTTAGTTTCATTAAATAAAATAATAATTAAAAAAAAATTTATTCAAGGAAATTGCTCTGGCATGGTTTCCGGTTTAGCGTCTGACATGTGAGGTCGTAGGATCGGAAGCTCTGCAAACTAATTGTTATATTTACTTTCTATATAAGTTATAACCCATTTTATACACTCATCACAGCTGTTAAATTGTTTTGTGCGATATTTCTGAACTTTGCGCCTCAATGTCGAAAGCTCCGCGACAGAAAAAGACTGATCCGGCGAGCTCTAACGGATCTGCAGAGCTAGCAAAAGATGAAACTAGCATAACTGAGGGTGCTACAATAATGTCGTGTGGTTTTCCTGGTGTGTTTCCCGTGCTTGTTCCTGTGTTCCTCGTGCCGTTTTTGGATCTTCCTGTCTTCGTCGTGTCTTCCTGGATTTCTGCACTCTTCACGGAATCATCAAGCACTTCACGAGGGATCCACTGGATTACTGCACCAGCACCTGTTGCCCACCGAGGTCCCTGCGTCACCACACCATCAGCGTTTGTGTCCGCCCACCTGTCCAGCTGTGTTGGCGTTCATCTGTGTGCTGTGTTTCTGACCATCTGAGTGTTTTCAATAAAGAGCGTTGTTGCATATACATCCTGTCTGTCATCCGTTACAGAACGATCTGAACCACCATGGATGTAGCAGGCGCCATGAATTGGGACGAGTTTGCGACTCGAAGCATCGCGAGAATGGACACCCAGGAGGAGAGCATCTCCAACACAGGTCGGGCGGTTCAAACGCTTGTGACGCAGGTGTCCGAGCTCACCCAACAACTCCAACAGCTAAGAGTTCCCACTGCGCCGCCCACACTGCCCGTTCAGCCCAATCCACCAGAGCAGCCCCAGCGGCGCGAACCGAGACTACCGACGCCAGAGGGATATTCAGGTGAACCGGAGTTTTGCAGAGCATTTTTGACCCGATGTTCTATGCACTTTTCATTACAGCCACTGACGTTCAGTCAAGAACAGTCGAAGGTGGCATTCGTGCTGACGCTGTTGTCCGGCAAAGCGGCTCTCTGGGGAACGGCAGTGTGGGAGAATCAAGATCCATGCTGCGCCTCGTTCCAGGCACTCTCCGAGGAGATGAAGAGGGTCTTCGATCGTGCGGTGGCGGGTAGGGAGGCGGCCAGACTACTCGCCGATCTCCGCCAAGGTAACGGCTCGGTGCAGTGGGATCGTTTCCTGCATGGGTTGGCTGACCGTGTCCAGAGGGAGATTTACATGCTGGACCTTCCACGCAGTCTTAATGGACTCATTGAGTTGGCGTTGCGAGTGGATGCTCGACTGAGCAGAATGGGTCGCTTCCAACAGAACCCTCCGTTTCGCGGTATGGAGAATCCGCGTTTTGAGAACCTGGACACGGTCAGTCCCGTGTGTGATCCTGAGCCCATGCAGGTGGGTAGAGCTCGGCTTTCCCGGGAGGAGAGAGAACGGCGGAGGTCCCAAGGACTGTGCCTGTACTGCGGGAAGGCGGGTCACTTCATCCACTCGTGCCCGTTAAAAGATCAAGCCCGGTAGTAACAATGAGGCTACTATCGGGTGGGATCTCCGCCAAGAAGACCTCATCACCATCATCAGCTACTCTCCTTCCGGTAAGACTAAGGTGGGCAACCCACACACACGACACCAAGGCTTTACTGGATTCGGGGGCAGAAGGAAATTTGATGGACTCAGAACTGGCTCATCATCTTCACATTCCGGTTTCCCCTCTTCCGTACAAGATCTCTGTCAAGGCTCTAAATGGACAACAACTTCCTGACATTTCACACATCACAGAACCTATCACTCTCATCACTTCTGGTAACCACACAGAGACAATATCATTCCTCCTCATGAACTCACCTCTCGCACCCATCGTACTCGGTCATCCCTGGCTCACATTACATAATCCCAGAGTCGATTGGGGTCACAATTCTGTTTCTATGTGGAGTAATACATGTCATGAGTCATGTCTTGTGTCTGCGTGTTCGTCTGTACCTGTGTCTGTATTCCAGGAGGAGGCGGTGAATTTGTCTAACGTGCCCGGGGAGTACGAGGACCTGAGAGAAGTGTTCAGTAAGTCTCGTGCTGCTTCTCTCCCTCCACATCGAAAGCATCCACACTACCCAGCCCTCCCGAAATGGCTTCTGCAAAGAAGCGGCCTTATTCACTCTCCCTGCTTTCACAGTGTAAGAATGCTAATGTCAATTTTAGTGTCATATTTTCATTGTTGGCATGGTTTGAATTTTAACACAGCTTCTCCTACAGCGTCTCCTACAGCCGTCAACGTAGGAAGCTCAGGCAATGAAATGACTGCTGTCAGTGAATGTGAGTCTGACTTTTTTCATGACTAGACTGGAGTAAACAAATGTAAATCAATTGATCTAACAAAATGACATACCTTCTAATTCACCGTCCTGCAAATAAAATACAATCAACCCTTTACACTGAATGTCATTCAAATGCAATTGTGAAAATACCTGAAAGCCCAGAGATGTGCCCAAAAATTACAATTGAATGATCAAGATAAATTAATCATAAGATGATGACACCCTGAGCCCCCGCCAAACACGTAAGCTGTGTCCCAATGTGAAGGCTGCATCCTCCGAAGGCCGTATTTGAAGGACGATTGGCCGCATTTGAAGGCCGATTGCGTCACAGCGGCGCGACGAAGGACGTCCCAATTCAAAGGCTGCATCCTTGGAAGGTCGCATTTGAAGGCCGATTGCGTCACGCGGCTCGATGAAGGCTGTCCCAATTCAGTTCTGCATCCTCCGAAGTCCGTATTTGAAGGCCGGTTGCGTCATCGCGACGCGACGAAGGCTACCCTGATTCAAAAGCGACACCAAATGCGTCCTTCGTTTCCCCGTGAAAGGAAGGATACATAAATGAACACTTAGCGGCCTATCCTACCCTATTCTACCCCATAAATCATTGCGCGCCGTTAACGACAGCATTTATTTATTTATTTTTAAAGGCGGCCGAGACTAGAGATCGGTGGTGGACAGCAAATTCACATTTAAATGTAAGTATTATGTTTTCATTTATTTAAATGGCTAGCGAAACCGAGTTAAAGTTAATTATAAACTTCATCTTAACTCCTTCGTCACCATTGCGTGGCTTCATTTGTCAGGTAGTTTGAGGCAAAACTTGTGCTAATATTAGTTTAACAACCTATTGCACTAGTCTATCTCACTTGTGTATTAGGCTAAAATAAATATGCTAAAGAAGTAAGCCCAGAACAATAAGAAAAGCAGTTGATAAGGCAATGGGGTTTCACTTTTATGTGTTTTTGTAGTGCTGTCATGCAAGCTATGTGGTTTTAACCAAATTTGAGTATATAGAAATATGATTTCTTAAGTATTTTGTATGCATGTCTTGATGTGTCATATTTTGCAGTGTTAACAATGCACTTAAGATTGCACCCCTGTGTTAAGCTTTTTTAGAGCAATTCAGAAAAAAAATAAATACAAAGTAAGAAAGTTAATACACGCGTCTTTGCTGAAATGTATTGTGCTGTTGTTGTTAACCAGCCATGGTTCATTTGCTCTGCCCTTAGGATTGCAAGTGTCCTGGGACAGGTGAGGGTGTGAGTGGGAAACCCACTGCTGAAAGAGTTCAGCAGTGGGTGCCCACGGTGAGGAGGAGCCAGCACCAGCAGCACCAGCACCAAGGCAGAGGCGAGGAGAGTAGGGAGAGGATGGACAGGCTGTTTTCTCTTCTTGAGAAAATGATTGAAAAAAAATTTTTTTCTACATATTCTTTAACTTTTTTCATTATTTTTTTAAAAGGAAAGAAAATCTGTACATTATTTTTTTTGCAACTTTAAATGTGTAAATAAAAGAGAATGAATTGTTCTGGACATTGTTTATTTTTTTTGACAGTCATAATTTCTACTTGAAACAAACTTGTATACCTTTTTTTTATATATAAAATTGGTAAATGAAAATCATTTGTTCCATATGCTACATTAAAGTACTTTTTACAACTATTAACAACATACGTTAAACATCTCAAAATCAACAAACATTTACAGTACATAAAATAAGAAAAAAATGATGTAGACTTTTATTAGAATTTATTAGAATAATAATTAGACTTTCAAAAAGAGTAATTTCTGAAAAAAGTACTTTTGATAACAAGTTTTTAGTATCAAGAGTAAAACTAGAGGTATATATTCTGCAGGGGAAAAAACTCCTTGTCAGGGTTTTTATTATAGTTTCTATTTATATTATGATATTCCTGCATTTTACTTCTGAATATTTTCAAGGTTGTTACATTATATACTTTTGTGTAGTTTAATGTAAAATCATATGTGAGGGAAAAAAGGTACTTCAGTAGGTTACTTCACATTTGTACGTGAATATTTAATGAAATATGCAGTTCCGAAAATTAAAGTCTCATATAAGTTTGATATGTCCCATATCAAAGGGCGCATCTGAAGCGCTCGGACCGGTCTAGCCTACAAGGATTGTTCTTGTCGCCTGGCAACCGTGACAGCTGCCGATGTCGAGCGCGAGAAATACTGGACTTTTTTATATTCATTAGGTTTTATATTCAAACCGGGCTAAACCAAAAATACATGATCCGGCAGCGCCGGGGCTGAAACATCCTCACCATGTCCTCCAGTAAAATATAAAACATAAAAACGACAATAGCCAATTCTGGCTCCATAGCTGTTTACTCAATTAGGCTATATCAAATGAATTATCAGGATGGCAGCTGTCCTCTCGCACCGTTGAGGAGCGGTGATCAGAAAAACCTGGTTGCGCAATTAGGAAATCCTATGAAGGCTACGTGATGCGTCCTTTGGAGGACGCAAAGGCTGCATCCTTGAAGTCTTCAGTCCAATCCTGGGACACGGCTCTCGACTGCTATTCTATGGGACACACTGCAATCAGGCCAATACATTTTGAGAGATATTGTCTTTGTGCAAATCAAGTTTTGTAAGAACAGACAGAAACTCAGGCACTGCACTGCTCTGTAAAATTGAAACCACTTCCAAACATGTGCTTCCTCAGTGTCATATCCACAAATTCCTGTTATTTTTCTCTGTAGTGTGCTCCGAAAGAAGGTGCAACATAACACCTACTCCACTGTCAAGAATGAGAGAGGATGTTGATTGTGAGTAGACATACAGAATTGATTGTATCTTTCTCTCACATTCCTTACTTCTGGCAGCTTACTCCTCTTTCTGTTACTATAGCTCTCAGTGGAGGAAACACCACACCATCCCAGGCCAGAACTGACCATTCCGGCATATGTGAGTAAATGTTGCATTCAGTTGAAGTTGACAATATGAACATTCAAAAGCTATTTGCATCAAAAACACTAAGTTGAAAATGAAAATGTATGTGAAGAGCCTTCTACAGCTTTACCTGGAACCTACCTGAAAGTTATGTTTTCAGGTAAAACCCTGCAGAGTAAATTTTGTTTACCATTCACATGTGAAAGACTGAATTAAGGGATTAACTGTTTGTGTCTAAACTAGTTACTTCTTCAGATATATACTTTATTACAGTAGATGTGACTTGAAGAAATTAACAACTCAATTTGAGATTTTGTTTGGCCCCTTTCACTTATAGCCAGAAATGTTTAGGATAGAAATGAAGAAATCATCTCAGAAATGCCTAATCATCTTTACAAAATCTATCTCCAAATATTTGCAAAATAATAATAATACTTATTCTTATATTTCCCCTGTAAAAGGCATACCTGAAGTAGTTTTGGTGTCATATGACAATCAAACAATGTCAGAGAACAATATATCACAAATAAAAGACCTGAAAAAACTGGGTTCTACTTGTCAATTCAGACTAATAAATTAAATCAAAGTTTCTCCTGAACAGCATGTATGCTGTCTTGAATAGCTGGTGGCGTTTGAACGCATGGTTCAAAATGAAGTAGACTTGCATGGATAAATCTCCAAGACAAATTTGTTCTTAAAACTAAAATGTGCATTTATTTATGTTTTCATTGTAGTTATCTACAGACAGAAACGAGCCTTCGCCTTTTGAAAGTGTTGTACATTTTGAAATGTGAACTTTGATGTTTTGGTCTCTTGTTTGCAGTGATTAATAGAAGAACCACAGCTACACCAACTCGTGCCCAAAATGCAGACTTCAGTGAATGTGAGAGAAACTACCCTTGCATGGCCATCCTAAATTTCGTGAGCGTAGTGTTTGCTATTAGACAGTCTTTAAAGCATCCAATGAAAATGTACAGAGCCTTTGCAGAGTTGGACTTATGCAATTACAATGCCATGTTAAAGTAAAAAATATCTTTGTGTATGCTGTCAATTATAATTCTTAAAAAGAAAGAAAATTGGAATCAGCAGGTCAGACCTTTAAAAAATTATAAGCCAGGAAAAATGCAATCGATGAATCTTCTATTAAAAGACTTAGGAGTTGTATTTTTCCACATCATTATTCCACAAGTGAAATGAAATTGGCAGGCTAGAAACATAAAGTTATAGTTTTTTTTAATGCATATACTTCAACTAAATAGACTGTATCTTCTGATCACTGTTTTAGCTGTGATACAAACCATCCTGACCAATCAAGAAGTCATCAAAGATCAGATGGGCATTTTGGTGAAGCTAGTTCATCAGTTAAAGGGGACTGCAGAAGAGAGCCCATCTCTACCACCGGAAACACTTCCGGTTGCAACCCTTCAAGAGCTTCTGGTTTTGGAGGGACAGCTGCTTGATCAAGAATTCAAGAAAACTCTGGTAATGTATATTGGTACAATACCATTATAAGAGATTATGTATAAGGTAATTCAATCCAATACGATTATCTCTCTCACAAAGAACCATAAATGACAGCAGACATGTTTTTTTTTAACTATCCTTCATTGGAAAAATCTCTTTACTAGAATCCCCATTAGCACTGGCTTCTCTGACTGTGGTTCCATTCAACTGTACATTATAAAACACTGACTATTAAATAAACTCTAAATGAAAATTAACTGCAGATTAACAGTGCTCAGTGTTTCCCACAGAATTACAGTATTACTGTGGTGAGGGGTTATTTGTACAATTAGAAAAACAAAATAGGCAACAAAGTGGCTCAATCTAAAATGACTATGATACGATATCAAGAATCAATGGGTTTTTTTATGCACTGAAATGTGGTCAGATGTTTGGCTTGGATGCTTCCACTCCAGGTGGAACATATTTTGTCTCTGACAGAGTTTGATTCTACTTGAACGTCTATCTCCTCTGTCATCTAAGTCAAATTAGCTACATGTGACACTTAATGCTTGCTGTCTTTTCCCCTTGTTTAACAGACGATTACCTTGGCACAAAGAGGAGGTACAGCCGTTAAGGACACTGTTTGGAGAATGATGGGATACCTCTTGACCAATGAACTTGCCAGACAGATGAATTGGAAAGGAGCCAATGGCAAGGCAGCCTTCAAGAACCTTATTCTAAGAGGGATAATCAATGGTGAGTCGCAGTGGTGTAGGTGTTGTTGCCATAGCTTTCACTGACATTTGTGCATTTGTTGGAATTTGCTGCTTTTGCAGCAAATTGCACGGCGGGTATTGCACGGCGGGTTACGCAATACTCGTTCCCTCTTCTAGAGAGAACCGAGGTTACGTTAGTAACCGAAACGTTCTCTTACGAGAGGTTCTCTCGTATTGTGTAAGTTAGCTTACGCTACGGGAACTCCCTTGTCAACGCCGTGCGCGCCCAGCATCCACTAAATGAGTCCCAGGGGAAGTCCGGGGAACACGATGAGTGGGAACCGGGCGGCCAATAGAATGGCTAGCGCAGTACATAAGCACACACTAGGGCGCTCAGAGCGGCACGGCCGGTCTGAGCTGATAAACCCTTGTATAATGCAGCTCAACCAGGAGAGCTAAATCAACCGCAGTAGCCCGCACACAGACAGTGGGCCGGCCTACGCGTAACTTAGACTGATAAAACTTTCGCCTGCTAGGCAGGAACTTCCAGGTTGTAAAACCTAACAAATGTCGAGGGGGAGGGCGCTTTCTGTATGTAAGAAAACTGGCCGCGAGCTCGGAGAAGCAAACAGAAAAAAAATGTCTCTGCCGCCAGGGCCGGATTCGAACTCGGGTCTCTGGCGCGAAAGCCTAATGTTCTGCCACTGAGCCACAGGGGCACACATAAGCTTTCAGTTAGCGCGAGCATATGACAGAGCGTCGCTCGTGACGAACGCTCTGATATCCCTTGAGAACGGCGCAGTTGCGCGGCTCGAACAAAGGGAGAGAGAGCGGAAAGATGTCATCATGTGCTGTGACATCGTTTGTTTGCAGGCGTGCGTGTATTAAAAACAGGCTCGTTTACTGCAATATTGATATTTCCAGTCGCCTGAGCTTAGGAGGGGACTGAGAAATGTGTAAGAAATGGAGGTGAGTGACGCGCGCGACCGAGACGCGGGGTAGCTTTCTTATAACGTAAAGGAAGCTAGCCCGTGACCGTCCACTTCTGACATCCCTTGTGAGCGGCTCGAACAGAGAGGGAGAGCGCGGGAAGGAGCGAGCATCATTATGTTTTGCGTCAGCGTTTGTTTGCAGGCGTGCGTGTATAAAAAAACAGGCTCGTTTACTGCAATATATGTATTTCCAGTCGCCTGAGCTTAGGAGGGGACTGAGAAATGTGTAAGAAATGGAGGTGAGTGACGCGCGCGACCGAGACACGGGGTAGATTTCTTGTAACGTAAAGGAAGCTATAGCCCGAGACCGTCCGTTTCTGACATCCCTTGTGAGCGGCGCCGTTTGCGGCTTGACAGAGGGGGGGTAAGCAGCTGTCTATGATAGCAGCGTTGTCTGCTTCATCCCCTGAGGCGACGGCAGTGCGGGCGAAAGCCGGCCGCTGCGCGTCGGGAGGTGGGGGGGAGAAGGAGATAGCGAGGCTCGCGGGAGGGGCTCCGGCGAGCGCTCAGCTACTGCATCCGGTCCGGAGGCAGGAGGAGGGTCCAACAAGGCGAGTCGAGCCCGCAGGGTCGACATCGGCATCTCCTCGGAGAGTTCGCAGCCGCCCTAAGTAAGGGCGAGGGCTGCGTGGTCGAGGCCCAGGCAGAGAGCGCAGATCACATGGCGGTCGCTGTCGCTGAGCGGGGCTCTGCACGAGCCACAGGAGGAGTGAGGCATTTGCAACAACGCCTCGCGCTCTTTAGATGCAGTGTGTCGCGGGGCGAACACACAAACACACACAACACAGAGCAAAGAAGGATATAATCCGCCGGATAGCGGAGCAGGCAGGGAAGGCTGAAGGCGGCGAAGACGGCCGGCTTCCTCAGGCTGATATCCTCGGCGTGCCGGTCGCTTGTTTCAAAGGCGGCGGCTTCCTCAGAGTCCAGCGATGCGGAGAGCGTCGCTGAAGAGACAGAAATCAGTGAAGCAGCCTCTGAGCCTCGCTTGTATACGCAAAGCCACACCCCCTCTTTCGCGGGCTGTAACGCATGAGGCGCGCCAAGCGCGCTCATTGGACGTGACGTCACGTCTAAGGCTCAGCGATAGGCTGCTGCAGTTGCCGCAGGGCAGCCAATGGGCACGCTAGTAAGCCTGTCCTAGGTCTGCGTGCTGCTGCACTGCATTGACAAAATTATAAAAATTAAGGATAATTTTTTGGCTTCAGATCTCGAGAAAAGATGACTTTCCCGTAGCGTAAGCTAACCTACGCAATATGAGAGAACCTCTCGTAAGAGAACATGGAATTAGTTTCCATTGTTATGCTGATGACACTCAAATATATATTTCATCACGGCCGGATGAAAACGCTAAATTTTCCAAATTGACAGAGTGTGTTAAAGATATAAAAGATTGGATGACGCGTAATTTTCTTTTATTAAATCCAGACAAGACAGAGGTAATACTTATCGGTTCAAAAAACCGCCCACAAAACCTCTTACAATACAACTTCAACATCATAGGATGTCCTGTTACTTTATCCTCTACAGTAAAAGACCTGGGTGTTATACTCGATTGCAACCTGTCTTTTGAAAATCATATTTCATATGTTACAAAAACAGCCTTTTTCCATCTTAGAAACATTGCTAAGCTACGTAATATGCTATCAGTTTCTGATGCAGAAAAGTTAGTTCATGCATTCATGACCTCGAGACTGGATTACTGTAATGCTTTATTAGCTGGTTGTCCTGCATCCTCAATAAACAAGCTACAGTTAGTCCAAAATGCCGCCGCTAGAGTTCTTACGAGATCAAGAAAATATGATCATATAACACCGATTTTATCATCACTGCATTGGTTACCTATAAAGCTCCGTATTAATTATAAGGTATTGCTACTGACTTATAAAGCCCTAAACGGCTTAGCTCCAGTCTATTTAACGGATCTTCTATCGCCCTATAATCCATCGCGCTCTTTAAGATCACTAAATTCAAGGCTTTTGGTCATACCTAGGATATCCAGAACCACCAAAGGAGGGAGAGCATTTTCACATTTGGCTCCAAAACTCTGGAATAGTCTTCCTGATACTGTTCGTTGCTCAGACTCGCTCTCCCAGTTTAAAACTAGATTAAAGTCGCATCTCTTCAGCCAGGCATTCATATAATCCTACAGTTCAAACTACAATCCGGCCTCTAGCTCATAAATGCCAGAGGAGAACTGGCCCCCGACTGAGCCTGGGTTCTCCCAAGGTTTTTTTTTCTCCATTAGGTCACCTGATGGAGTTTTAGGACACCATTAGGTCACTTGATGGAGTTTTTCGGTTCCTTGCCACTGTTGCTTTTGGCTTGCTCAGTTGGGGATATTTTGGGGATATTTAATGTAATTTTATCAATCAATAAATTCCTCTTGAAACAAACTTTGTTGTATTATTTTAATTTAATACTGTGAAGCTGCTTTGATACAATCTGTATTGTGAAAAGCGCTATACAAATAAACTTGACTTGACTTGAAACTTGACTTAATAAGCTATAATGAGCTGTAATAAGAACGACTGACATCTCTCTCTTTTCATACAGATTAAATAAACAGAGAATATTAGTTTTTTATTTAAATTACTTCATTTAAAAGAAGAGAATTACACAAAAGTATGCACAAAAAATTAGACACTTAACAGGATCGAATGATGTATAAGATCAAAATCAACAGAGTATTTTGAGTCTCTTTTGCACTGATAAGAAAAAAAGCGAGCTGGTATCGCCAGCGATAACGCCGACCCCAGGGGGTTAAAAGGCTTATAATTTAGGCCAGACTCGACTTACTTTACCTAACCTGAGAATAATAATAAGGTTAAAGGTGTTAAGATCAAAGTACACACTGCGAAGCAACAGCTCATATTATGGTACCATAAAACAAGTTATTGTACACTTTATCATAAGGGCATAAGTCCAATTTCCAAAAATCAAGGGCATTCTTGTACATGAAAAGTTGTAAATCAGGTTAATAATTAATTACATTTAATGTTTTTATACATGTTATTAAATGTTGTCACATACCTAAACGGCACTACATTTCCCAGCTTTCCCAATGATCCCCACCTGCACTCAATCTGCCATCACCTGATCACCTGCACATCATCACTATGTATCAGGGCTCTCAAGTGTCACGCATTGAGCGTGACAGTCACTCTTTTCAGTCTTTTGTCACGCACTCCCGCCACACATTGTATTTCTCACGCGGAAAAACTATTTATAATATATTTAATATACCGCAGTGCCCAAAATGTATCTGGCCGCGCCGCTCTCACTGTGGAACTGACAGGAATCAAGCGCGTCTTATCAGCCAATCAAAAAAAGAAAGGGGCTACACAATAGCCAATCAGAAAATAGCACTATTGTATCTGGATAAGATTTAACGCAACAACCAATGGAAAAAAAAGCATATGCTGGAATTGTTCATGTGATTCTGCGACAACGTCTTCCGAAAATTTCGTTCACCCACAGACTGGAAACCACTCCGAGCTCCGAGCATTACTGAGCACAGATTAAGTCATGATCTCCTGTTTCAATGTTACAACAAATTCACAATTTGTTTGACACAAACAGTGACAACTTGACTGCTGTTAGAGAATGTTTCCCAGCTCATCAGTTTTTCTAGCCTGGTTAAAACCAGACCCTTCTCAGTTGAAACTGAGTGTAGGGTCAGGCGAAGCTATGTAGACAAATCATTTACAAAGGGGCGTCACCAACCAACGTAGCTCAAATTCCTCTGGGCGCAATTGGATAGTCATAAAACCAATCAGATCGATGAAGGAGATGACGTATGCTTCGAGTGTTGTTCTTTGCTCCGGTTTTAACGAAAACGGTAAGTTTAAATCGCTCAAAACAGACGCGATAACTGATTCGTTTATATACTGTCTATGATTCGAACGAGTGATGTTCCACGGCGGCATCCATCTTTGTAATGAAATCTCCTTCAGCTTCGCTGCACTGTCGTCATCATGTAAATCCCTCCCCAAACGTTTCTGATTGGTGCCGCGATTTCGGCGGCACAGAAATTAGTTTGAATGGGCTCTTCTCCAGACTATCCTGGAGAGAGAATTAAAATTCGCCGGAAGTAGTCTGGGTTTTCCCAGGCTACAGTTTTTCATGAGTGTCTGTAACTTAGCCTACAGTATTACAGCCTGTTCACTGACAACACCTGCTCAGAACAAGTAGTCTAGGCCTAGTCATATTTTCGTTATCACACAATGACTGACATATTGTCACATTATAAACATCTCTCTCAAAAATAGGCTTAATAATTTTATAAGCACTAAATAAATTCAAGTGTATTGCATAGTCAATGTTATAGGTCACTTTTAAAATCATGTCATATTTTATAATTATATACAGGCCACGGATGCATTAATCATTGCATCTGTCTCTCAAAGATGTCAGGTAAAAAGCAATTAAGCGTCCTCTAATTCGCCCTGAGAGGAGAGTGTCCTAAAAGGCCAGGTTAGAGGATGCTGTCCCAGAGAAGGTGGCGAATAGGGTAGACCCATTAGAGGAAGAGACAGAGGAAGAGTGCAGGTGGAAGGCAACAAGTCCAAAAAGGCAACAAACACTTACAATAAACAACACCAGTCATAATCTCCCTCTCTCTCTCTCTCTCTCTCTCTCTCTCTCTCTCTCTCTCTCTCTCTCTCTCTCTCTCTCTCTCTCTCTCTCTCACTCTCTCTCACACACACACACACACACACACGGAAATTGAAAAAATACTTTGTATTTGGTATCTGAGCAATTATTAATAACAACAACAAAAACACTAATAATAATATTATTAATGAAACACCCCCATTCCCGCGACCCATCCAACCAACCCCTTTTGACCCCCTGACGGGGGGGAATGTCACTCTTGCCTGTCTTCAAAACTTGAGAGCCCTAATGTATTTAAGTTCCTACTCGTGTTCACTTCTTGGTCCGGTATTGTTTGTGTTTGGCACACTGTCTCGCATTGTTGGCTCTTTTGTTAATACTTGTTTAATAAACCTTGAATTTATCTTCATCTTCTGTGGATTTCAGCGTTACAAATGTATTAACTTGACAAATTTTGTTGAATAATAGTGAGTTCCCTTTCGAAAGGGAACTCTACACTACGTCAGAATGACGCTATGGGGAACGCCTCAGGCGTGACAGGTGTCTGAAATCAAATATCAACTCACGTCAATCATGTTGACCGGCGACAGCCCGTGAATCATCAGCTTGATTGATTAACGCGCGACCTGATGTATAAAGGGGAGCCTTGCACACATGACAACATCTTTTCGTCTTCAGGGACTGTTTGTCTGTTTTGAGAATATCGCTGAAGCGCGCGGGAGGCTCTCGAGAGAGCCTCTTGTGCAAACTGTGAGCGTTTTTCATTTAAAGATGCTCCGCTCTCGTCGGACCCTTTTCTCGAGGGAGGAGGGTTCAGCATCTGAGCCCCTTGGTGCGCGCGATCTGTGAAACAATACTGTTTGGGTACGAGGCGTTCACAGTCAGTTCCTGAGGGTGCTGGCAGTGTTCATTAAGAAATATCTCGGCGCGCGTGAGAAAGAAAAAATCCGTGCGCTGTCGGATGTTTCAACCTCGCACCTGTTGACTTTCTTCTCGAGGGATGAAAGCCAAATATATATTTTAACGGCTAGTTTCTCGTGCTTGCCGAGGCAGTGTGTAGATTACGAGAACGTATAAATGTTAAAACAGTATTGTCTGGTGATTATGGCTGCATTTAATTCTATGAATTAAAATGATGGAATATTATCTGACTTTTAAGTTAGATATTTAGTAATTCAGCCTATCATCCAGATCGCGTTATCCAGTGTTTTTGGCTGCATTTTAATTGAGGAATTAAAATGATAAGCACTGAACAAAAAGAGCAGGTGTAATTCTGGTCTTTTTGTAAAATATGAAATTAACATATTTCTGTTTCTTTTCAGACCACGTCTCCTTTTTTGGAGTCTGGGGCAAAATGTTGTGGGTAAGAGAGTAAATCTAAAGATTTCTTCTATGGTCAGGTAGTAGGTCTTATCAGGCCTCCTCGACCAGACAGTCCCCATTTTGCAACCGGACAGCGCTTGGGCCTCCCTGAGGTGAGCTCCCAGGAATTGACTGTCAAGGAGTAATGTGGTTATCAGGTTATAGGCCTCACTAGGCCTTCCTGAATATGAGCTTCCACATACTATGGTTGAATGAGCTCCCACATATTATGGTTATCAGGTCATAGGCCTCACTAGGCCTTCCTGAATATGAGCTCCCACATACTGTGGTTGAATATGAGCTCCCACATTCTGTGGTTATCAAGTTATAGGCCTCACCAGGCCTTCTTGAATATGAGCTCCCACATACTGTGGTTATCAGGTCATAGACCTCACTAGGCCTTCCTGAGTATGAGCTCCCACATACTGTGGTTATCAGGTCAGAGGCCTCACCAGGCCTTCCTGAATGTGAGCTTCCACATATTGTGGTTGAATATGAGCTCCCACATTCTGTGGTTATCAGGTCATAGGCCTCACTAGGCCTTCCTGAGTATGAGCTCCCACATACTGTGGTTGAATATGAGCTCCCACATACTGTAGTCGCCAGGGTATAGGCCTCACCAGACCTTCCTGGTTATGAGCTTCCACATGTCAGGTTACAGGCCTCACCGGCCTTCCTGAATGTGAGCTCCCACATACTGTGGTCATCAGGTTACAGGCCTCACCGGCCTTCCTGAATATGAGCTCCCACACACGGTGGTCGCCAGGTTACAGGCCTCACCAGCCTTCCTGGTGATGGGCTTCTACATGTCAGGTTACAGGCCTCACCTGGCCTTCCTGAATGTGAGCTTCCACATACTGTGGCCGCCAGGTTACAGGCCTCACCCGGCCTTCCTGAGTATGAGCTCCCACACACTGTGGTCGCAGGTCTTCCTAGTTATGAGCTTCCTCATGTCAGGTTATAGGCCTCATCCGGCCTTCTTGAATGTGAGTTCCCACTTACTGTGGTCACCAGGTTTCAGGCCTCATAGGCCTTCCTGAGTATGAGCTCCCACATACTGTGGTCGCCAGGTTACAGGCCTCACAGGCCTTCCTGAGTATGAGCTCCCACATACTGTGGTCGCCAGGTTTCAGGCCTCACAGGCCTTCCTGAGTGTTAAGCTCCCACATTCAGTGGTCACCAGGCTTCAGGCTTCCTAAAGGCCTTCCTGGTTATGAGTTTTCACATGTCAGGTTACAGGCCTCTCCAGGCCTTCCTGAATGTGAACTCCCACGCACTGTGGTCGCTAGGGTTTAGGCCTCACTGGTTGTGAGCTTCCACATGTCAGGTTGCAGGCCTCATCAGGCCTTCCTGAATGTGAGCTCCCACGCATTGTGTCCATCAGGTTATAGGCCTCATCTGGCCTTCCTGATCATGGGTTCCCACATGCTGTGGTTGCCAGGTTACAGGCCTCGCCGGCCTTCCTGAGTACCAGCTCCCACATGCTGTGGTCGCCAGGTTAGAGGCCTCACCAGGCCTTCCTGGATTCGGACTGGCATAAGTACACGCACTTTCGTTTCGTTTACTTTCTAAAAATCCATATTTATGGTAAGGGTTATGCGCTTCCGCTTCATTCCCTTTTTTACGTGGCTCAGACTCCGGTTCTTCACCTCGAGTCCCACTCTAAATGCGTCTTGTTGTCACTATGTTTTACGACAGACGCCTCCCTTTTAAGCTATCTCCCACATTCTGTGGTTACAGGCCTTGTTAGGCCTTTCTGAAGGTAGCCCCACATTGTGTGGCTGTCAGGTTACAGGCCTCTCCGGCCTTCCTGTAAACGAGCTCCCACTTACTATGGTCGCCAGGTTTTAGGCCTCACAGGCCTTCCTGAGGATGAGCTCCCACATACTGTGGTCGCCAGGTTAGAGGCCTCACCAGGCCTTCCTGGATTCAGACTGGCATAAGTACACGCACTTTCGTTTCGTGTACTTTCTTGAATCCATATTTATGGTAAGGGTAATGCGCCTCCGCTTCATTCCCTTTTTTACGTGGCTCAGACTCCGGTTCTTCACCTCGAGTCCCACTCTAAATGCGTCTTGTTGTCACTATGTTTTACGACAGACGCCTACCTTTTAAGCTATCTCCCACATTCTGTGGTTACAGGCCTTGTTAGGCCTTTCTGAAGGTAGCTCCACATTGTGTGGCTGTCAGGTTACAGGCCTCTCCGGCCTTCCTGTAAACGAGCTCCCACTTACTGTGGTCGCCAGGTTTTTGGCCTCACAGGCCTTCCTGAGTATGAGCTCCCACATACTGTGGTCGCCAGGTTAGAGGCCTCACCAGGCCTTCCTGGATTAAGACTGGCATAAGTACACGCACTTTCGTTTCGTGTACTTTCTTGAATCCATATTTATGGTAAGGGTAATGCGCTTCTGCTTCATTCCCTTTTTTACGTGGCTCAGACTCCGGTTCTTCACCTCGAGTCCCACTCTAAATGCGTCTTGTTGTCACTATGTTTTACGACAGACGCCTCCCTTTTAAGCTATCTCCCACATTCTGTGGTTACAGGCCTTGTTAGGCCTTTCTGAAGGTAGCCCCACATTGTGTGGCTGTCAGGTTACAGGCCTCTCCGGCCTTCCTGTAAACGAGCTCCCACTTACTGTGGTCGCCAGGTTTTAGGCCTCACAGGCCTTCCTGAGTATGAGCTCCCACATACTGTGGTCGCCAGGTTAGAGGCCTCACCAGGCCTTCCTGGATTCAAACTGGCATAAGTACACGCACTTTCGTTTCGTGTACTTTCTTGAATCCATATTTATGGTAAGGGTAATGCGCTTCTGCTTCATTCCCTTTTTTACGTGGCTCAGACTCCGGTTCTTCACCTTGGGTCCCACTCTAGATGCGTCTTCTGTCGCAATGTCTTACGACAGGCGCCTCCCTTTCAAGCTATCTCCCACATTTTGTGGTAACAGGCCTCGTTAGGCCTTTCTGAAGGTAGCCCCACATTGTGTGGCTGTCAGGTTACAGGCCTCTCCGGCCTTCCTGAGTATGAGCTCCCACATATTGTGGTCGCCAGGTTACAGGCCTCTCCCGGCCTTCCTGAGTATGAGCTCCCACATACTGTGGTCGCCAGGTTACAGGCCTCACCGGCCTTCCTGATATGAGCCCTCATGTACTGGAGCTCTCCATATGAGGAGGTCTTAGGTCTCAGTAGACCTTCCTGGTTTGAACCCTCTCTTACTTCACCAGTGTTCGGAGCGAGCACTGGGTAGACCCGTGGATTGAGTGGACGACTTCCGTCGTTTCTTGAGGTTGAGTCAAACTCACCGGGAGATCCCGTCTCTGTGTTCCGGAACTGAATGGTTTCTGCCAGCTTCGCAGGCCTTTGGTTTCTGGATGCCTTATCCAAGGCAACTTCCAGAGGCTCTGTCTCGGACAGACAGGCTATGGCCAGACTGTGTGTCTTAGTATAGATCACCAGGCCAGCCTGGTGGTATTTCAGGTGGCACGCTCCCCTGAATAGTGACTGGCTGGGGGTCCCTTGGGTCCCCTAGCCACACTCCCTAGAAGTGACCCCTTCTATTGGAAGCTGTGGTCCTAAGCCTTTGAGCTGGCCCAGATATACCCCCCATTAACTGTGTTCTGGCGGTCTCTTGGGTCATTAGCTTGGGCTATGACCGGTAGGAAGTGCTGTCACTGACAGCCCGATGTGACCTAGGGGTGAGTGGTTCCAGTGTTTTCTGAATTACTGGTTCGGACAGTTGTCACTGCCTTTGGGCATGCACTCCCCTCAGCATGGTGGCGTTGGTATATCGTTCCCCATAGCGTCATTCTGACGTAGTGTAGAGTTCCCTTTCGAAAGGGAACGTTTCAGGTTACGACTGTAACCTATGTTCCCTGAGAACAGGGAACGAGACACTACGTCTTCCGGCCATGCCTCGGGGCCTGCCTGCAACAGTCCCTTCAGACGATAGGATGTTGTCATGTGTGCAAGGCTCCCCTTTATACATCAGGTCGCGCGTTAATCAATCAAGCTGATGATTCACGGGCTGTCGCCGGTCAACATGATTGACGTGAGTTGATATTTGTTTTCAGACACCTGTCACGCCTGAGGCGTTCCCCATAGCGTCATTCTGACGTAGTGTCTCGTTCCCTGTTCTCAGGGAACATAGGTTACAGTCGTAACCTGAAACGTTTTACACATATAGTCTGTTATCTTCAGTATATTTTGGTATATAATTACACAGTAACAGCAAGGAAAGAATGAAATTGATCCTAAAATTACTTTTTTTGTATTTATTAATCTACGCATTTCTTCAGTTTTACATATGTTAATACAGGATGTTGTTGCATGTGGGGGGTGTGGTGGCAAACAAAATTCTATCACTGAATAAGAGACAAACATTTCCAATAGTCTTTGATGAGGTTTATTTTCTTGCAAGAAAAGGTCAGCAGTCGTACAGTCACACAGAGTGGCTGCAGAGTGTGACAGTGAAGGGAGGGCATCCTTCCTCTTTTATAGTCTTGACTCCCAGAATGTTATCTTTCAAGGCCAATGATGGTATTTTCAACTATATGGGGAACATTCTTAGACTTGTTCATATCATATGTGATCCGATCTTACCTATTACAGGTTTTGATATCATATGGAAGCTGGTATCAAGCCCTTTTCAAATCTGTTTTTATTTTTATCATAGCTTGTTGGTAGCAAAAGTTATGTTTATCTGAAGTCGGCCGATCGCTATGATTTTCTGGAACGGAATTTTGAGAAAAACAGGTTTAATTAACCGTCACCGTCGGGACGCTTGGCACTCTTTTTTTTAAACAGGATTGGCGCGAAATGCGCACTAATATACACATTCACTGTACGTTATGTGGTTTATTTTATAGGTAAACTATCTTTGTAGTGTTAAGAGACGGACAGGTGTATGGGATAAACGGCGATTGTTTTGGGTTTTCTTCACCTCTGCGTGCGTTAGACGCGTTAGAGAAAATGGTCGCATAGATTGCAGTAGAGAAAGAGAGTATTTTCAGCTTGACACTATCGCTGTTTTTCTGCACTAAACAAGGGAATTTTGCCAAGATATTTTCAAAGATAATAGAAAAGATGTTATAGAATAATAATTTAATGTAAAAAAAAAATTTCACAAAAAACTGACATTCAAACTATTTTGGAATTCACCTGAAAACGGCCCAGCGCGACATCCGACGGGTTTCCCCAGATCGCATCACATATTGTATCCTTGAGTGGAGGCCCTCCTGTCACGTACCAACACTCTTTTCATTCAAATACAATTCCATATTAGAATAAGGTTTGTGTGTGCTCTTTTACTCTCATATGATGGTCACAAAGGCCCCATTTGCAGAGGACTAAATGGTTCTTCATTTAAATGAATTGCAATGTGCATGTTTGTTTGTTTATTTATTTGGTGAAGAGAATCTATCTTTTTTATACAGTTTATAAGTATACAGTTTATATGCCTCCATTTTTGCTGCACATGACTAAGGCCCCATTTACACTGCATGGTTCAAGTGACCCAATTCCGATTTTTTCCTCTCATGTGGCACAGATCGGATATGACCGGTGAACATGTAAGCAGGAAAAAACCGCATGGATTCCGATTTTCTCAGATCAGATTCAGGCCTCACTTATATGTGGTAATAAATCGGATATGAATCGGATACGTGCATTTTGCGTGTGCCATGTAAGCAGACAAATCGGATATCCCCCAGTAAATGCGAGTCGTACATCATTAAAAAGGGGACGTCAACTCAGGTGGACACCAACTGCGATCACATGACTTATTAATGGCGCGATGGAGGACGAAGGCTCAACACAGTGCAGTAATTTTTTCTCCGCCTTACGAGAGCAATGTTTTGCTGACCTTTGAAAATAGTGCGGAAAGCAAAACACTGGATAATTAGAGATTCGTGGATGAGCTCCAACGTCACCTGAATCCACAGCCAAAAACAAATCATCCACCCGCCACTCACCCACGCCAATAATTTTCTCTGATTTAAGTATCCACACCCGATGGTCAAATTACTATAATTTTTTATGTGTTGTTACGTGTGAGGATAAATGGATGATCATCACCTTCAACTGCGGACTCGGCGACGGTTGATGCGCGCATCTCTAATAATACAATGATGATGAGCGCTGCTTTTAAATGAACATTTCTTTAAAACAAAATTTATTTGACAGAATTTAATTTTTTTAATGGCATAAACAGGCTTTACTCCCTTGAAACTTAAACTGGAATGGAACATGCTGATATTTTAGAGAATGTAGTTAATATTTTCGTTAATAATGATTTATCATATCCACCCCGCGACCCACCCGAAATTAATCAGAATGTTATTTTTATTAGCCTACTTGACCCGCCCAATCCACGGATTATCTGCAGAGCCCCCGCGGATATAATCGCGATCCACGCATCACTATAATAATTTTGTCTGCTTCTGCATCCATTGCATATCGAGCTGTTTTACTTCATTTTCCAGGTCAAAACGTCTACATTTGGTTGTTTTGGCAGTGTATAGTGTAAATGCAAATATCGGATACGGGTCACTTTTAAAAGATGATGTAGGAGACACGTGATGGCGACATAGGAGACAGACGTGTTTGCGGGAGTTCCGCGGGCGCCCAAACATTTTGCAATATTCCGTTAGACATTTCCTTCTTTTTGCAAATGCTGACGCTGTATTATGACTTTGGAACACTTTTGGACTAAACAACACGAAACAATGGCCTCCAGTAAGCGAAAGAACGTCAAATTGGATCGCGTCGCACACAACCGAGCTAACAAGACCTGATGAGCGCCTGGACAAAGCAGAGACCAGAGTACTACAGCTAGAAACGGCTATCGAGCCTCTCGCTGCTAAAACACAGGCCCTAGAGGAGAAAGTCAAGGCCCTCGCAGACCATATTGATGACTTGGAAAACAGGGGACGGCGAAAGAATGTATCTTTAATATCCCTGAAAACACAGAGGGCGAAAATGCTTTAGCCTTTTTTGAACACTGGCTGCCAACTTTCCTCGGCGTGGATATGAAGGGTGGCCATGTCAAACTTGAGTGTGCACACCGCTCCCTCGCACCCAAACCCGGGGATGGCCAGAGGAAAGCGGCGGAGGGCGACATTACTATGGGCGGTAAGAGGATTTCTTTCTACAATGACCTCTCTGCTGCAGTGCTGCGGAGGCGAAAGGAGTTCATGGAGGCTAAAAAGCGTCTCAGAGATATTGGCGCACAATATTCCATGCTCTACCCAGCGAAGCTACTGGTGTTGTTCAACGGGATAAAGAAAACCTTCCTTTCGCCGGCCGATGTTTTTTCTTTTGTGTCCAGTGTTGCAAATCAGGATTGAGGAGCATTAATCTGATATGACGCGGTGGGTTATACAATGTGTGCTTTCACATAACTAACTTATGAAGACTGGAAGTCAGTCCCTGTTGTGTTTAAGACTTCATTTATGCTTGTATATAACCCGCTTGCGTGTTTATATTACTAATATTGGTTGAGAAAGTGATCTGCATTAAGATTTTACCACCTCGTGGGCGCTTGCTTTAGTCCCTACCATGTTTTGTATCAGTTCTGGCAAGTGTTTATGCACCTTTTTTGGGCGCGTTTTAAGAAGGTGGCCCCCATAAAACCTGGGGGAGGTCTCCCCTCAAAAGAACTTTTATGTTATAGTTTTCTACTGTACTTTACAATCCTACATTTTTCTTTCTCTTCTTCTTTTTTTATTTTTTTATTACTATTGTCCTTTACTGTTTTCTTTTTTCATGTTTAGTGAGGTTTGGTTGGTTGTTATGCTCGGCACTGATCTGGTTGTTTTTTGTATTTTATGACGCATCATCAGGTTGTCGAAATTGCTTTTGCTCAAGGTTTAATTGCATGTGTAATGGATTTTTCCCTTAAACCTATCTGGATCTCGTCTACAAATCGACGTCCCCCTTTAACGTCTTCTGTCGACCTTAGTCTATCTGGGTCTCGTCTACAAATCGACGTCCCCACTCAATATCTCTCCTAGTCTAACTTGTTTTCCCTTACTAAGTAAGTTTCTTGCTGCGCAGCATAAATAACAAACGAGACAGACTTCAGTAAATGTCCCTCAGATGGTTTATTCAAACGGCCGGGAGTTCTCGAGCAATACTCAGAGAATCTCGGCCCAACATAAGAATACAATAGGCTTTATAGGGTAAAGCCAGACACATCAAAATAGAATCATCATGACTAACATGTCATGCGCTATCAATATGATTGGTTAAATTGTTTAAAGGTGCCCTAGAATGTGAAATTGAATTTATCTTGGCATAGTTAAATAACAAGAGTTCAGTACATGGACATGACATACAGTGAGTCTCAAACACCATAGTTTTCTCTTTCTTATTTAAATCTCGTTTTTGAAAAACACCCCTGAAAAACAGGCGAATCTCCACATAACACCAACTGTGACGCAACAGTTGGGATCATTAATATGTACGCCTCCAAAAATTTGCATATGCTAGCCCATGCTCAGTGCCAGGCGAAACTGCACAGCCGAATCATCAGAAGTTCTGCAGGTGAAGAAACAAGCAGGAGGAGGATCATAGGGAAAATGGCAGATCTATCTATAATCTATCTATATATAATCGGATACCGCTACAGTTTAATTCGAAGTTGTTAGTTGCTCTGCCCATTTCACCGCGGACTTTTTTTCTAACCTGGAACAATATCAAGCAGCCAGGCTTCTCTCGGCGTCTCATACTGACGAAGGGGGCAATTTCAACTAACGTTATATTCCCGCAAGCGGTAAGTAGTGATTTTACTAACGGTAATTTACACTGTGTTATTTAGATCCAGCGCGATATTGTTTTTTTACTCGAGAGACATTGTGGCTTGCAAACGAGCGAACGAAGCATGGCAGTTGCTCAGTGTTTGGATGTACAAATGAACACAAACATATATTTTTTAGCTCCTTCATCCGAGCCTCTGGAGAACCAGTGGGTTATGTGAATTTCTGATGTGTAATTGTTCAAATTCAGACAGATAATCTTTCTCTCAAAGTCGTTCAACACTATTTATGCATCAGTAAATCGCGTTGCAGTGATAAGATCTTCATTCACGCAATCAACAGACTGTCATCTGCTCAATGCTCACTGCAACCTTTTATGTGACGGGAATAGATCTAAATACTTAAAAAACTTCTCACGATTTATTAATCCCGATAGCTGTAATAGTAAAAACGTATAAAAGCTGTAATAGTAAAAGTTTTCCTGATAGCTCTACATTTAATGCCAGATATTTCATATGCAAGCATGTCAGCCAATCACAGCAGAGGGCGTTTACACTGAAGTCTCACAGCAGACACGCCCCTTCAAACTGAGTGTTCAAATCAAAGGATAAAATTAGGCTAGGAAATATGCCTTTTATTTCTAAATTATAACAAATTTTGATCTAAAAAACATACTAACATTATAAGGGCACACTAGGAAACATTATAAAATAATAAAATAATCCATTCTAGGGCACCTTTAAAGCAAGCCCCCTTCCTTCCTTACCCTTTGTTAGCTACATCAGCAAAATATCAAAAACATTGTAATGGGTTAATATTTCAGTCAATCATTTCACAATACAGTCAAAATAAAAAGGACATTGAGTCCTTTTTCAAAGTCCCAATCGACCAAGGTTACATTGAGTCAAAAGTTTGTTAGAAGGTTAGATCATATCGAAAGTTCGTCTGGTGGCTACATCCTAAATAAAAGGAAGTAAAAGTTATCCTGTTTTATTGTTAGATCTGGAATGGAAAGTTAGTCACCATCAGACATAAAAGAGGGAAGTGTCAAGGTCCCATCACCATCAAGGTCGGTCAGAAATCTTGGAGTAACAGTTGATGACCAGCTGACCTTCACAGATCACATTTCAAAGACAGCTCGATCATGCAGGTTTGCACTGCACAACATCAGGAAGATCAGGCCTTTCCTAACTGAGCATGCAACACAACTTCTCATCCAGGCCCTGGTCATTACTAGGCTTGACTACTGCAATGCTCTTCTGGCTGGACTTCCATCATGTGCAACTAAACCTCTACAAATGATTCAGAACGCTGCAGCTCGTCTTGTCTTCAACGAGCCCAAGAGGGCCCACATCACTCCTTTGTTCATCTCACTGCACTGGCTACCTCTCTCTGCTCGCATCAAGTTCAAGGCACTGACGCTTGCTTACAGATCTATCACAGGCTCAGCTCCCTCCTACTTTCACTCACTCCTACAAGTCTACATCCCTACCAGAAGCCTTCGGTCGGTCAACAAGCGACGTCTCGTGGTCCCATCACAGAGAGCCAAAAAATCACTTTCCAGAACATTCTCATTCACAGTTCCATGCTGGTGGAATGATCTCCCCACCGGCATCCGAAAAGACATTCAAAAAAGAGCTGAAAACTCTTCTCTTCCGTGAGCACTTAACCTCATAAAAAATGTAAAAAAATAAAAAAGTATATATATATATATATATATTCCTGTAAATTCTCGCTTATCGGGCTTATGCTACTCTGAATAATGCCTGAACTTCGTATTTTGAGCACTTCTTGCGTTGTTTTTTGGCGCTGCTTCAGAAATCACATCTTAATGATAGTGAGCATCTTAGATTGAAATATGGTTGGGTTAGCCAGGTTTACTTTTCCTCTTTTACCACCAGCAGTAGGGGTGTTGTAATACTTAAAAGTAAGAGAATACCATTTCATTTAAAGACGTGTGTCAAGGACACATATGGAAGATATGTCATTATCAAGGGTATCTTACAGGGAGAAGAAACTACTGTGATGAATCTCTACTGCCCACCTAATTATTCCCCTGACCTCTTAGCAAAAGCATTTTTAGAATTCACAGAAATATCGTCATCTGTAGCTTTAGTAGGGGGTGACGTTGACTGCTTGCTCAACCCCCTAATCGATAGGCATCCCTCGCGTAGCTCTGCTTTAACGAGCCAGGCCAGTGCCCTATCCGCGATATGTGATGAGATGAGCTTTCTCGATGTGTTCCCCCCCCCCATAAATGCCACACTCGTATAGATTATTTCTTTGTCCCGAAGTCCCTCATACAATATGTCTCATCTTGTGAAATTGGGAACATTGTTGTTAGTGACCATGCTATGGTATGTCTGAAATTGACTACTGTTGGACATTTTGCAGGAAGTAGGCGATGGAGATTTGATTCACGCCTTCTAAGAGATGAGAAATTTGTATCTTATATGACCAGTGAATTTAAAATATTTATGGATATAAATTTGCAGTCCACTGAAGACCCCTCTCTACTTTGGGAGACTTCTAAAACATATATCAGAGGTTTAGTAATTGGCTATTCTGCCTCTAAGAAATGAAGACAATTGGAGCACCAGTCAAAGCTTGAGAAAGATTTAAAGGATATTAAGAGAACGTTAACTTCATCATCTGACCCATTATTATTACAAAATAAATGCGCTTTACAAGCCGCATTAGACGCTTTGTTAACTCAACAAGCTGAGAGTGCTATTCTCTTTTCTAGACAGCGACTATATGAATTTGGTGATAAACCCAGCAAGTATTTATCTTACTTGACTAAAGTCGAGTCAGATCCTCAAATAATCACCTCAATAGTCGACACTGCCGGTACTCGTTATTTTGATCATAAAAACATAAATAATATTTTCAGAGAGTTTTACTCGCAACTTTATAAATCAGATCACCCTCCAGGGGCCTCTGTGGAAATGGAATCTTTTCTGTCTCAAATAATTCTCCCTACTATTTCCGAAGCTCAGAAGGCTGAATTAAATGCACCTATTACTAAAGATGAGGCCCTGTTAGCACTTAAAACATTACAGTCAGGGAAGGCGCCCGGGCCAGATGGCTTGACTGGCGATTTTTATAAAGAGTTCCACCACGTGCTGTTGGACCCTTTTTTGTCTATGTTGGAGCATTCTTTTACATCCGGCTCTCTGCCTCAATATTTGAGAGAGGCAGACATCACATTCATCCTTAAAAAGGGCAAGAATGCAGATCACTGTTCTAATTACAGGCCTATCGCTTTGTTAAACCAGGAACTTAAGTTACTTTCTAAGATACTAGCGCTCCGACTGGAAAAAGTTTTGCCTGTCATAATTAAGGAAGACCAAGATGGGGTTTATCAAGGGGAGAAGCTCTATCCACAATGTAAGAAGGCTCTTAAATATTATCAATTTATGTCAAACTCAGAATATCGAAAGTCTAATCATCTCACTGGATGCGGAGAAGGCCTTCGACCGTGTCGAGTGGCCTTATCTGCATCATATTTTACATAAATTTAATTTAGGAGAAACATTTATAAGGTGGATTAAATTGCTGTATAATAACCCCTTAGCTTCAGTTATCACTAATGGTTGTAGGTCTAACAGTTTCTCACTTTACCGCTCGATGTGCCAAGGCTGTCCTCTCAGCCCCTCCCTCTTCGCCCTGGCGATTGAGCCCCTGGCGGCGGCCATCAGGCAAGATTTATTAATAAGAGGAATTGGCACCGGTGGCACTCAACATAAAATTTCACTATACGCGGATGATATTTTATTATATATATCAGAACCAGCTTCAACTATTCCTCGTCTCATCAAACTAATTCACCAATTTGGAACATTTTCGGGTTACAAAATAAACTTTTCGAAATCTCTTGCGATGCCTCTGGGGGCCCTCAGAGGAAGGACTAATTCTCTTGTACCTTTTCCATTTCGTTGGTCCCTGTCTGGTTTTATGTATCTCGGTATTCATATCACCCCTATGTTTCACCAAATGTTTAAGGCTAACTATACTCCTCTACTAGATGCCATAAAAAGAGATTTACAAAGGTGGTGCTCTCTTCCCTTATCTTTGCTTGGTAGGGTATCTCTTATTAAGATGAACGTTCTTCCTAGATTACTGTACCCCTTACAGATGATCCCCTTACTACTTTCAAACAAAGTACTGAAGCTACTTAATAGCTGGTTGAGTGAATTTATATGGAATAAAAGAAAACCCAGGCTTAAATTCTCCAAATTACAGTTACCTACGTCAAAAGGGGGGGTGGATGTACCTAACTTCAGATTGTATCAACTGGTATCACATTTGAGGTTTATAGCCGAATGGGTGAAGGAGGATCCCACATCTGTCTGGTTATGTCTAGAAAAGTTTCATACTCACTGTTCATTGCTCGGTCTTTTGTCCTGTAAGAATATAAAATCTGTTAGGACTTTGTGCAATAACAACCCTATAGTTGTTAATACTGTTAAAGCATGGTTTGCAGTGCGTAAGTTGGAGGGAAGATCCTTACGGACTCTTTTGCTTTCCCCAATACAAGGAAACCCTGACTTCGAGCCAGGCATGACAGATATAGGTTATGATGTTTGGACATGCCAAGGAATTAAAAAGATGTGTGATTTGTTTGTGGGATCCTCCTTATCTTCATTTGAACAAATTCAGGCTAAATATAGCCTCCCTGGCTCTATTTTTTTTTAGATATCTCCAAGTTCGAGATTTTATATAAAAAAAAAACTACATTTGCTTCTGAAGCCTCTTTATCTCTAATAGAGAAATTACTGCTCAAATGTCCAGTTAAGAAGGTGATCACTTCTTTTTATAATGTGTTTAACCAGACATCTGTCATACTGGCAGTCTCAGACGCAGCACTAACATGGCAAACTGAATTGGGTGTAGCTATTGATAAGGAGAAGTGGGATGTCATTTGTAATCAAACAAAACGGATATCTGTCTGTAATCGCGCCAGGTTGTTACAGTTTAAAATTATTCACAGACTGCAAATATCTCCTAGCAAAAGACATAAAATGAATCCTCAAACCTCTCCTGATTGCCTTACATGCAAATCAGCGGTGGGTACATATACTCATTGTGTTTAGTACTGTCCTAAAATTCTGTTTTACTGGCAAGATGTTCTGAAAGATATGAGCACTATATTTGGAACTGCTTTGGCCTGTGATCCTGTCTCGCTGCTCTTGGGATATAGAGACAGTAAAATCAGGTGGTTCAGGCAGACTATATGATATCCTCACCTATGCTGCATGCAAGAACATTTTCCTGTCATGGATCAGCGACAAACCTCCTTCTAAAACATCTTGGCATAAACTCATCATGGAGCTTTTTCCTTTGGAATACTTAACTTGCCTTCTCCATTCTACAAAAGGACGTTTCTTAAATATTTTGACTCCTTATCTTCGCTTTACCAACTCTACAGTCAAGTCAAGTCAAGTCAAGTTTATTTGTATAGCGCTTTTCACAATACAGATTGTATCAAAGCAGCTTCACAGTATTAAATTAAAATAATACAACAAAGTTTGTTTCAAGAGGAATTTATTGATTGATAAAATTAAATTAAATATCCCCAAAATATCCCCAACTGAGCAAGCCAAAGGCAACAGTGGCAAGGAACCGAAAAACTTCATCAAGTGACCTAATGGTGTCCTAAAACTCCATCAGGTGACCTAATGGAGAAAAAAAAACCTTGGGAGAACCCAGGCTCAGTCGGGGGCCAGTTCTCCTCTGGCATTTATGAGCTAGAGGCCGGATTGTAGTTTGAACTGTAGGATTATATGAATGCCTGGCTGAAGAGATGCGACTTTAATCTAGTTTTAAACTGGGAGAGCGAGTCTGAGCAACGAACAGTATCAGGAAGACTATTCCAGAGTTTTGGAGCCAAATGTGAGAATGCTCTCCCTCCTTTGGTGGTTCTGGATATCCTAGGTATGACCAAAAGCCTTGAATTTAAGGCTGCATCCATATTGAATGGCATCGCTATAGATTAGCCATTTTTATTTGTATTGTGTCATATGTCCTGAATATTGTCCAGATCTATGTTGTGCTGAGCTTTGTTCTTTGTTCTTGTCTGTTAATTTTTAATTTGTTCAAAAGAAAAAATATATATATTTGAAAAAAAAAAAAAAAGATGATTTAAGCGGGTCGTCAAAAAAACCGGATATATTCAGCAAATCGGAATTGGGCATGTACACCTGCAGTGTAAATGCAGCCAAAGATCAAAGGTCTAAAAGATATCATTTTCTGTGTAAATTAACATCCAATCTTTACATTTTGTCATAACATAAAGATTGGAAACCTGCTAACTTTTATAAGATATGCACATGGATATCAGAGAGTCATGTGACCAACTATATCAGAGGTCAGAAATATATCAGAGGTCAGGATAATCACTGGCACATGACAATAGCTAATGTATTTAATTTAAATAAAGTCACTCAAACTTGCATATGGATGTACATTTTGAGGTAATTATTCCTCACAGTCACACAGCCTGTTTTATTGAGTTAGGTGCTGTAAATACTATTAAAGTGTGAGATTTTAACCTGCATTAGCGAGATCAACAAATGTTATGAATAGAGATAAACATTTACTGAACCCGGAACATCCCTTTGATTATGATTAACAATTAACTTGAACTACTTATTTATCTGGAGCAAATGTAAATCATGTACAAAAGACAGTAAATCAGGACACTATAAAAGGAACATGAGAGGCTGTGAGGATGACAGAGCAAGAGCTGGAAACAAACATCAGTGACTACGTTTACATGCTGTCAAATATCGGGTTATGGTCGGGTTAAGGTCACTATTTGGGTTTCTGAAACATTCAGAATAACCCGTTTACATGCGTGAGTAGAGAGAGTTACTCCTGTATACATGGAATTTGTAATCAATTGGCAATATCCCGATGTAAACGGCGACGCACGGTTAGCGTCTGGACGTACGGACAACGTTAAGACGCAATGTGCGTCATTTCCGATTCTTCTTCCTGTATCCAAAGGCAACAACAACAGCAGCAGCACGCGGATAATGAATAGTTCGGGGCAGACAGCGATCGCCTTTGTTTGCGCTTTCCTCCTCGCTCCAAAAGTCTGGTGCTGTGCTGCGTCTCGCCATGTTTACCTATACTTCTTGTTTACTTCCGGTATACTGCACGCGGGTTTTTGTATGCGCCGTCTCTACTCAAAAGACCAAGATTCCTTGCGAATAGAACATGCGCAGAACACAAATCAATGTTCCTTTTGATGGGGATATGCCGATACGCGTTTACATGACCAAATATTCGGGTTAGAAAAGGGGTACCCCAGGGATAATATCCGGGTTTTTAAAAACCGGGATATGAGCATATCCGGGTTTTTGCCGGTGTTTACATGACCGTGCGCGACCGGGTTATTGCTAATATCCCGGTTTTGAACGGGTTATTGGCTGCATGTAAACGTAGTCAGTGAAGAATGAAGGGTTTAGTATGTTTACTGCTGCTGTTGGAAACCTTTGTGTGTGTCGTACAGCATCAGGTAGATGGAGGACTCAATGAGAATGAGATCAGTCAACAGCTCAGATCTGAGGACGGAAGACAGAATCCACCTCAAACAGACACTTTGAAAGATGAAGCTTCAACTGACAGCCAACAAAACTACCATCTGTTCTTCACTGACATCCATGCAGCGCTGAGAGAACTGACCGCCAGTTTCAGAGCAGAAAGTGAACATCAGAGAACTGACCACCACAGTTACAGAGCAGAAAGCAAACATCAGAGAACTGACCGCCACAGTTACAGAGCAGAAAGCAAACATCAGAGCTTTAGAGATGCAACTGAGGGATGAGATGAACAAGAAAAATGATGGTACCTCACCAAAACATTCACTCTTTTATCAATGATCCTCAAAGTAAAACACCAATTCAATACATTGTATAGTGTAAATGTTAGTGTATAATGTGTAAATGTCATTAAACATAATCTATATTCCTTCACAGAAATGTCTAATCTTACTCTGAGTCAAGTGGAGGAGTTGAGAAAGGAAAATAGAGGTGAAAGTGTGCCTGAATCATATTCATTCTCAGTGTAATACAGTAATATCACAATTGTAATCACAATATTGTTTATGCTTTTCAATAACAGACAGAGAAATAGCTTTTTCAGCTTCACTGATGCAATCTAGCAGTGGATATACTGGTCCTTTTACCTCTGAAATCACACTAACCTACAGGAACGTCTTCACAAACATAGGGAACGCCTACAACCCAGTTACAGGTAATGATCAATGAAATGAGTCATAAAACTCAGTTTATAGTATGAAAACCCTTCTGCTCCATTCAGACCTCTCTGCAGTTGTGTAATGTGTATTAGAGAATTAGGGGCGGTTTTCACGACACCGATTGTTTTGACAATGTTGTTGCCGGTACGCGAAAAACGCAAAGAAAAAAACTTGTCTGTTTTTAGGAAATCATTGTCGTGTAAACGTAGCCTGAAATCATCTGCCATCTTTCAAAGCTTTTACACTATGTGTTTGGTGATTAACCCTCTGGAGTCTGAGCGTTTTTTTGGGCCCTGGGGGTGTTCTGACATGCCCTGACATTTGTGCTTTTTTCAGTTGCTTATAAACATATTAATGGCAAAGGTGTAAATTCACTCTATATAGCACAAACAGGACTACAATAATATGTGAGCCACATGTATGTACATGTTTTCATTTTTGAGAGAATAATGTTTATGCGTGGTTATCGAAAAAACTAAAAATTAAAATTTTTGAAATAAGACCACAAAACACATACTAAATATGTGGCAATAAGACTTTTGACTTATGGATGTCGTCGCCTATAGTTTTTTCTTCAAAATTATGTGAAAATAGTCTTGCTTTATCGTTCACATAAAACCATACATTGATTTAAATTGATGTAAAACAGGTTTTGCTTGGAAAGCCAATATGCGAGGGGGGCGTGAACAAGGAGTGGTTTACACCTTAGAATACACCCACTCTGCATAATGATGAGCCATTCACTCAGGTGTGACACTGACTGAGCCACAATGAAAGGACAAAAGATATATTTAGAAGAAGACTTATATTGACCATTTAAGATTTTGCTTACATCTATCTTGTAAATATGTTTTGCTATTTTATTAAAATGGTTACAATTACAACAATAATTACAATTTCAACAATATTTCAAGTGTACTCTTTCTTTGTAAAAAAAAATGATTATAGGCCCTACATTTTATCTATGTATTCATTAGTTTGAATATAACCAACATTGGAACAGCTAACATCTTAGTTGATGACTTTATTTTTGACAAAAATCGTATTTTATATATAGAAATGGCTAAACAAAAGCTTATTTGATGTGGCAGTATATTCTACAGTAAAAACTGTACCCAAATCTACTAAACAAAATGTTGTCTTTCATATTTCGTCTGACTGTAACGTTGTTTTCATGAAATATTAGGGCATATTGTTAATTTGCAGTTTAATACGTTGCTTATACAAATAGCCTACATTTTATTTCAACATTCAGTCGATGTTTACTTATCTCAGTATAGCAATACAGTTTGCTAAAACATCATCATTCATTCACACACGCGATTTAAATTTAAACTGTCTTTGCCAGCTGTGGTAAACAGCGCGCATTCATGCCGTTTATTCATTCATAAACAGAAACCCACGTGAAGAAATTCACGTGAGAAGGAAAAAACTTACTTGTATTCCTCAGCTCGCTCCTCGATATACCCGCACTTCTGAGGGACATTTTCGATTAGTATTATTCCTCACAGCGCTGCAAGACGGTGTAAACAATGATCTAAATAAACGTGTGTGTTTTCTCGAGCTGATGGGGGCGTTCACAGGATTGCCTCAGCCATTTGCGTTTGAATAGCGCGCGCTCTCCGTGGGCGGGGCCGATTATAACGTAATGAGATGAGATGAGCTCGACTGGAATCGCTCTCTTTTAATACAGATTTCACAAGATGAGAATAATTGTTTTTTTATATAAATGACTTCATTTAAAAGAAGAGAATTCAAGCTTCATGCCTGTGTGTCTGTATGTCTGTTTGACTGAGTATTCGCTGAGTTATTGTTAATTTTCGGACGCGTTTCAGAATGGACTTCACTGGCAGAGAGAAGGCAGAACTCGCTTCGTGTTTATTTTTCTTTATTTGGCAAAAAGCACAACACTTTGTTTTTATTGTGAGTATACACAAAAATAATACACATTTAACAGAATCGATTGATGTATGAAACTCCTATGGAAAATCAAAGTCAACAGAGTATTTATGAGTTTCTTTTACACTAATAAAAAAAAAGCGAGCTGGTATCGCCGGCGATACCGTAGACCTCAGGGGGTTAAGCTATCATACAGGAAACATCTGATTCTGTATCTCTTGTTATTTGATTTAGGTGTTTTCACAGCCCCACTGAAAGGAGCGTACATGTTCAGAATCTCTGTATTCAGTCATGGCCCAACTCCATCAGGTGCATCCATTTATAAGAATGGAGAGCGTGTGGTTTTGGCATATGCTCATCAGCCTCAGCGTGAGTTAAACTCCTCGAATGGAGTTGTGTTGATCCTGGAGGTTGGAGATGTTGTCTATGTGACACTTTGGCCTAACACGAGGATACATCATAGCTACAATAACCACAACACTTTCAGTGGTTTCCTACTGTTTCCCTTAAGAGAACAGGAGCTTTGCAGAATGTGATTCCAATAATTCTGAACCTTCAGCGAATTATTTAAAATGAAACTCATGAAGAATCATTACCATATAAACCTGTATTAATGTGAACTAATGTGTGTTTGAAATTTGCAATAGATTACTGTATAAAAGTCTGTATGGGACACTATACTCATAAGTCCTAACTGTCTATACATGTAAGTTTGTATAAAGAGTTTCAGCACTGAGACAGACAGGACCCATGAATATCACGTGAGACTCAAGTGTTTTGTTAACCCCTTACCAGACACCCCCCATTTTGGCAAGCAGGGCATAAATGACATACCCAAAATAAAAAGATTGCTGCTGCTCATAAGTCATTCTCAATAGACACAATATTTGAGAGTTTACGGTTCAAGACTCAGAATTACTCAGACTGTTTATTAATATGGAAATATATAAGCTCAAACATAAAAAACAAAAACAAAAAGTAAAATATAGCTGCAAGCAGCAATTAACGGGGTTCAAGCGTTTTAAGACCTTCATGCCAATGTAGGGCTGACAGCCTGACACCATAAAATAAAGCATGCTTACACACACACACACACACACACACACACACACACACACACACACACACTGTATCTTTTGTTTTAGATACAGATATTTGAAATATACTATGGGTAACAGAATGTTTACTGCAAGTGTCCTCAGTAAAACACCATTTTCAGGTTTCACATTTTATAATGTCTAAATATGAATTATAGAAACACAGCGAGTAGTAAGAAAAAAAGACTTTTATAACCAGCAGAGGAAAACTCATTAGCTTGCTTTCATTTAAAAGTGTCTGTTTTATAAGTGTCAGTTTTTCTCCACTAAAGCAAGGCACATTTTCCATGTTAACTCCATTAAAACATTCTTACACACACACACACACACACACACACACACACACACACACACACATATTTTGTTGTAGATATAGATATTTGAAATAAACTACAAAGAAAATTCTTATTTCAGGCTTCCCATTTAAAACATAATTTTCAGATGTCATTGCAATCATAATGTGATATTGCAAAATACGATGCATAAAATGAAAAATTGAAGAGGTGAATTTTGACAAAGACATTTGTAATGTTATTTTAATGATTTTTCTAAAGTTTAAATATGATTTCAAATGCAAATAATTATTTTATAGAGCAGAATGAGCCTTTGAGTGCTGTCCTCTGCTATTGTGTGGTGGTTCCCTTTCAAGGGAACTCGCGTTGCGTCGAAACTGACGCTATGGGGAACGCTTTGCGTGATGACATCTTGAAGCACATGTAAAATCAGTCCAATGGTGTGGCGGAACGTCAGAGGCGGGTGACGTCACGTACCAGGAAGCTATAAAAGCCGGCCCGAAACAGAAAGCGAAAGCTTTCTGAGTCTTCAGTTGCGCTCTGTGTTGAATCTGTCCCGTTATTTGGTGTTGTCTGTCTATATTATATTATATTATATATTCAGTATGGCGAGCAAGCAGCAGTTTAGAGTGTGTGTCCATCCCTGCCCGCGTTATTTAACGGGAGGTGATACTCACACTCTTTGTGTTGTTTGTTTGGGTGAGGAGCATGCCCAGTCAGCACTCGAGGGTGGTGACTGTGTGCATTGCGACGCGCTTCCATTGCGTACGCTCCGATCCCGCTTGGCTCGGTTCAATCCCGATCACGTTCCCCAGGGCTTGGGTCCCGCCGCTGCTGAGGCACGGCGTCGATCTCAGACCTGGGGTTCGCAAATGGATTTATCAGTGGATGTTGAGACGGGCTCTGCCTGATCTCAGCCTCATTCTGATAGATCCAGTGCCTCTCATCAGGGTGTGGAAGCACGCGCAGCGGTTTCTTCCCCCCTGATGGAGGCACCAGTACTGCAATTGTCCAGCTCTGAGGAGCTGGACGTTGTTAGTATTGAAGCTGAGTCTGAGGATTCTCCACCTCAGTCTCATGCTTTTGAGGAATTGCTCGATGTTGTCACGAGAGCAGTTCAGAAATTATCTATTGAGTGGCCAGAGGATAGGCAGGACGTTCGTTCGAAAAGTAAGCTCGACGAACGCTTCCTGCCATCTCGTACACAGCCTCAGCGCAGAAGCCTTCCGTTTTTCCCCGATCTCCACACCGAGGTGTCGAGATCGTGGGGGAAACCAGTGTCTTACAGAGTATACACACCACAAACATCTCACTATTCTTCCATTTATAAATATAAAGAATATGGTTATGGGGAGATGCCGAAGGTGGAGGAGACGCTTGCGAGCTATCTCTCTCCAGCAACGGCATCTTCCTTGAAGGCTCCTTCACTTCCCTCTAAGCCAGTTAAATTTACTTCAGCAGGAGCAGCCTCACTCCTCTAAAAAGAGCGCTGAACATCGTGCCACTCAAAAACAGAGTGTGTCCTCCCGTGCTCCCCCACAAAAATCTCGGGGACACGGAGGGCGCTCTCAAACCCAGAAGCCTTCGAGGGGTAAAACGGATCTGCGGACCGTTATTACCGCCAAGAAGGCTGCTGGGAAAAAGTCCTGACGTCCGAGGGCTCAGGACAAATGAGGGTAGTCCCCCCCGAAGCAGAGCGGTTAACACCTCTTTTCACGGTGCCCATCTCTCTTCGGTGCCCTCAGGGGACCGTTCTGCCAACCCTGCCGCCTCCGGTGTTACAGGGCGCAGCGGTCTCCGGCGAGCACATATCTCAAGGACCACCCGGAAACGTAGTGGCCTTGGGATGCCCGCCCCCTCTGAGGAGGGTGTTAGAGCAGTCTGTTCAGTCGTTCCCTGCCGGTGCGCCGTTACAGGGCGACGAACCGACTACTCAACAACAACAAAATCCAGAAACCAGTCTCGAGAGGCTGGTACCTCTAGTAGAATCTTTGACAGCGTGGAAGCTACTGTCAAATGTTTCTCGTTGGGTCCTGCAGACCGTGGAAAAAGGGTATCAGATACAATTCAAGAAACGCCCACCTCGGTTTATGGGGGTCCTGCCCACAGTGGTGGGCCCCGAGCAGGTTCTGGTTATGGAACAGGAAGTAAACACTCTGTTAGAGAAAGGGGCCATAGAATATGTACCTCCCTCCAACAGGGAAACCGGGTTTTACAGCCGGTACTTCATAGTTCCAAAGAAGGACGGGGGATTGCGTCCCATTTTAGAGTTTAGTTTTGAACGAGTCAGTCATGCAGCTCAAGTTCAAAATGTTAACATTGAGACAAATCGTGCCACAGATCAGGTCCGAGGACTGGTTTGTCACGATAGACCTCAAGGACGCATATTTCCATATTTCCATCCGTCCGTGTCATTGGAAGTTCCTGAGGTTTGCTTTCGGGGGCAAAGCATACCAATATCGAGTTCTTCCATTCGGCCTGGCTTTATCACCCCGCACTTTCACCAAATGCGTGGATGCAGCTCTGGCGCCCTTGCGCCTTCAGGGTATTCGCATATTGAACTACATCGACGATTGGTTGATTTTAGCTCAGTCGCATCAGGAGGCGATTCGGGATCGAGATGTCGTCCTCGCCCATATGAAAGAGCTGGGGTTACGGCTGAACGCCAAGAAGAGTGTGCTTTCTCCACTTCAGAGGACCACTTTTTTAGGCGTGGTTTGGGATTCAGTGTCGATGCGGGCGCGCCTGTCACCGCCACGTGTAGATTCCATCCTTGCAGCTGTGAAAAGTGTAAAGCTAGGCCAGCTACTCACTGTCAAACAGTTCCAGAGACTGTTGGGTCTCATGGCAGCAGCTTCCAACGTGATACCTTTTGGACTACTGCACATGAGGCCCCTGCAGTGGTGGCTCAGGACCAGAGGGCTTTCCCCGAGGGGCAACCCATTTCGCACAATCAAGGTCACGCGGCGATGCCTACGTGCCTTGGTTATGTGGAAGAAACCTTGGTTCTGTAAGACTGAAAATACTGGTTGAGGCCTGATTTATGGGACAAAAGGGCCCGGCTGGCTAATTAACATTTGAACTCACAGAAGCACATGAACTAACAACAAAGAACTCACACAAGAACATGGTTTAATGCAAATGTTTATCATTGACTGTTATGCTTTTGGTGTCATTTGAAATGTCTCAAAGTGAGTGGTACAGATATCTCATATCCAGATAGATAAAATAAAAGGAATTAAGGTTTATAGAAGTTCAAAGAAAACTGGTTTAGAGATAAGGCCAGATAAGGCAACCCCCCTTCTGTGTGATAGAAGCCATTTGAGGGTGATCTCACCCCATCCCCCATATCACCTGGTCAGAGGATAAAGGAAGGTGTTCTGGCTCTCTCTGTCTCTTCTTTTTGGCTGGACGTGGAATTGGATAGGTGGTTTCTCTCTCTCTCTCTCTCTCTCTCTCTCTCTCTCCCTTTCTCTCTCTCTATCTCAGGTACAAGCTGGGTAAGATTCTTTGGTGTAACCAATGTATAACCATGTTCTAGATATTTGAATTGATTGTGGAATTGATCTCTGATATCTGAAATATTAAATTGTTACATGTGATTATTATAACTGATTTTGACATTGTTCATTTAATGGTTAAAGGAATAGTCAAACATTCGTTCACTTTTAGTGAGGCAGATTATTAAAACCTTTCATTTATGGAGTCAGATGAATTAACGAGTGAGTACATGATTAATGTATTGCAAATTTAACCAACCAATACTTTGCATGAGTGAGGACAGAACACGTGACAACCTTCCCCGTGTATTGGCGAACCGGCAGATTGGGCCAATATAGCGGGCCTTACAGTTCCTGTCCCAGGGCCCAGTGCTGGGAGCTCCTTGTCGTCGCAAACTGCTAACGACGGATGCTTCCCTCACGGGTTGGGGAGCGATCCTAGAGGGTCGCTCATCTCAAGGTCTGTGGGAAGACCATCATCGTTCCTGGCATATCAATCGCCTAGAGATGTTAGCTGTCTTCCGGGCTCTGAGGAGCTTTATCACAGATCTCAGGGGACACCATGTGTTAGTGCATACGGACAACACGTCGGTAGTCGCCTACATCAACCACCAAGGGGGTTTGCGCTCGCGCCCATTATCCAATCTGGCACGCCATATCCTCTTATGGTCCCAGGGGAAGTTGCTGTCACTCAGGGCAGCCTACATCCCCGGGGTCCAGAATATAGGAGCAGACACTCTGTCGAGACAGGGGCCGAGGCCCGGGGAATGGAGGCTCCACCCCGAGGTGGTGGAGCTGATATGGAGGGAGTTTGGCCAAGCACAAGTGGATCTGTTTGCGTCTTGAGAGACGTCTCACTGTCCACTTTGGTTCTCCCTCACGCATCCAGCTCCTCTGGGACTGGATGCTATGGTACAGACGTGGCCGAGGCTACGTCTGTACGCTTTTCCCCCAGTGGCTCTGCTCCCGGGAGTTCTGGAGAGAGTTCGCAGGGACCGGGTTTGCCTGCTTCTTATAGCCCCGCGCTGGCCGGGCAGAGTATGGTTTCCCGATCTTGTGTCCCTCCTCGACGGGCATCCTCTGGAGCTTCCCGTCAGGAGGGACCTTCTGTCCCAAGCAGGGGGCTCGATTTTTCACCCCCGACCAGAACTGTGGAACCTGTGGGCTTGGCCTCTGAGGGGGCCCAGCTCATAGAGTCAGGTCTCTCAACTGAGGTTGTTGAGACCATTCTACAGTCCAGAGCTCCCTCCACGAGGAAACTTTATGCCCTGAAGTGGAGAGTATTCACTTCTTGGTGTAGTGACCATCGGTTGGATCCAGTCAACTGCCCAATTGGTACAGTTCTGGAGTTCCTGCAGGACCTGTTCACTGCAGGTCTGACCCCGTCCACTTTAAAGGTTTATGTGGCGGCCATAGGTGCTTACCACATTCCTTTGGGTGGAATGTCTGTGGGGAAAGACCCTCTGGTATCTCGTTTCCTTCGTGGCACTTGGAGGCTGAGGCCTGCAGTTCGCTCTAGGGTGCCGCCTTGGGATTTGTCCATTGCGCTGCAAGGCCTTTCCCTGGCTCCCTTTGAGCCCATTGAGGAGGTTCCTGAGAAGTTCTTAACTCTGAAAGCTCTGTTCCTTCTAGCCATTTCTTCTCTAAAGAGAATAGGGGATCTCCAAGCATTGTCGGTTGCTCCATCATGCTTGGAGTTTTCTCCGGGTATGGTCAAAGCTTTTCTTCACCCTAGACCGGGCTATATTCCCAAGGTCCCCACTAATGTGGCTAGACCTATTGTTCTGCAGGCCTTCTGTCCTCCTCCCTTTCAAAATGCGGACCAGGAGGCGAATAATTTGCTTTGCCCTGTTCGGGCGTTAGACGCATATGTCCACAGAGCTGCCCTGTGGCGTAAGAGTGATCAATTGTTTGTATGCTTTGGGTCCCCTAACAAAGGAGGTCCAGTGTCTAAGCAAAGGATGAGCAAGTGGGTGGTTGAGGCTATCTCACTTGCTCACTCTACTAGGAGTATGGCGGCCTCTAAGGCCCTTATATCAGGAGTATCTTTGCAGGACGTTTGTGATGCGGCAGGCTGGTCCTCACCGCACACCTTCGTCAGGTTCTACTCTTTAGACCTAGACTCTACTCCAGGGTCTCAGGTTTTGTCTTCCTAGTGCTGCTCACTTGATTACACACAGGACAGACATTTGTAGCTATGGTGGCGTTGGTATAGACGTTCCCCATAGCGTCAGTTTCGACGCAACGCGAGTTCCCTTGAAAGGGAACGCCTCGGTTACGACTGTAACCTCGGTTCCCTGAAGAGGGAACGAGCGTTGCGTCACCTTGCCATATCTCCTTCATGCCTGTCAGCACGACTTCAGACTCTACGAAGCTTTCGTTTTCTGTTTCGGGCCGGCTTTTATAGCTTCCTGGTACGTGACGTCACCCGCCTCTGATGTTCCGCCACACCATTGGACTGATTTTACATGTGCTTCAAGACGTCATCACGCAAAGCATTCCCCATAGCGTCAGTTTCGACGCAACGCTCGTTCCCTCTTCAGGGAACCGAGGTTACAGTCGTAACCGAGGCGTTTTGTGTTTTAGATATAGTATTTGTATAAGCAACGTATTAAACTGCAAATTAACATTTAATATTCCTTATAATAAAAACGAAAGACCTATGTTACAGACGAATGAAAGACAACATTTCGTTGATTAGTTTTGGATAGATTACACATTTTTACTGTAAAATATATGCCACCTCAAATAAGCTTTTGTTTGCCAACTTTTGCTAATATGTTAAATATAGTATGTTTTGTCAATGTAGGCTATATTCGAAGTAATGAATCCTTAACTTTGAAATATGTATGATAAAATGTATACTTTAGTTTTTACAAAGAAAGATTACACTTCAATTGTTGTTGTAATTGTAACCTTTTTAATAAAAAATATATATTTACAAGGTAGATGTAAACAAATTTTAAAAGGTAAATATAAGCCTTTTCTTTAAATAATTTTTATTGTGTTTTATTATTGACAAATTTGGGGAGAGGATACATATTCCAAAACTGAAAATACAGTATGAGAATTAACTGCACAATTACTAGACATGTTTTCCTTGGATATTATACAATTTGCAAGCACAATTTGTGAAAAAATAAATAAATAAAAAATTGACATGCTTCCAACTGTGAACCAATTTGGTAGAATATATATATATTGCTCTTGCATTCTTTCTTGTGGCTATAGGTGAATGAATGGCTCATTAAGTATGCGGGCCCCATTGTCTCCTCAGGTGTGAATCACTAAATATGCATGATGGTGTTGAATGGTTGACGCCCCTTGCGCATATTGCTTTTACAAACAAAAAGTGTTTTACAAGATTTAAATCAATGTATTGTGTTATGTGAATGATTAGGTAGGATGATTTTCACATCATTTTGAAGAAAAAACTCTAGGCAACGACATCCATTAGTCAAAAGTCTTATTGACACATATTTAGTATGTGTTTTGTGGCCTTATTTCAGAAACGTTCGTTTTTAGTTTTTTCAATAACCATGCACAAACATTATTCTCTCAAAAATACAAACATGTACATGCATGTTGCTCACATATTATGGTAGCCCTGTTTGTGCTAGATAGAGTGTAATTATACCTTTGCCATTAATATGTTTATAAGCAACTGAAAAAAGCACAAATTTCAGGGCATGTCAGAACATCTCAAGGACCCCAAAAACCCCTCAGACCCCAGAGGGTTAAAGAACGTGACACACGTCTCCCGGACATCCTTCAGAATTCAACCAACCAGACGACAGTTGAGTGTGCCATATGCATCAGATGTTCAGCCAGCGGCCCGTGGGCGTGACGTCTGAGGCTGAGACTAGAGTGCCTATAGGCCCTGTCCCAAACGGCACACTTCATGTGCACTTTCGGTCTTGTGGACTTACAATGGCTGTCGCGTGCGCGTGTCCGTTAAGTCCGTGAGACCGCAGTGTGTCCCATTTGTCATTTTTAGATCTCAGAAGGGTGCTCGCGAGCGCCCCCATGTGGTCGATTTGCACCCTTGATGCGCACTTTTGCCGAGCCCACGCTGATGCGGGCTCCGCAGCAGACTTCTTCCCGACAGTCAAAGCGGCATTACATCACGAAAGTGCGGACTCAGAGGAAGACCGCGAGTGCTTAGGGTTCCATTTGGGACAGGGCCATAATCTCCACCAGAGGGCACACCACTTCTTCTTCTTGTCCAGTTTTATGGTGGTTGACGGTTTACCGCCACCAACTGGACTGGAGTGTGAAGCATCAATGGGAAGGAAAAACAAAACAATCATGGGAGAAAAAAATACATGCTTTAAAGGGGTGGTTGATTATGATTTCACTTTTCTAACCTTAGTTAGTGTGTAATGTTGCTGTTTGAGCATAAACAACATCTGCAAAGTTACAACACTCAAAGTTCAATGCAAAGGAAGATATTTGCTTTTAAAGAAATCGTTTTTTAAGGACTACAACAAACGGCTGGTAGAGACTACACGAGCTTCCTCCCGGCCCTATAATTTACATAAACCCCGCCCCCGGGAACAAGATTTATAGATTATCATGACAGAATATGCTAATCAATGACTAGAAGATAACTACACATAAGCTACATAAATTCATCAACTAACCATTCAGAAATGTCCTGTTGCTTCTACATGTTCTCACTTCTTCTTGAGTCTCTCCATAATTGTCTGACTCTAGTTTGAACATAAACATTGACATTTCCAGTACATGTCTGTGTGAGGTAAAAGGACATGAGCTCTTGAAGCTCCGCCCCCTGTGCTGAGAGCAGCAGCTCATTTGCATTTAAAGGGACACACACAAAAACGGTGCGTTTTTGCTCACCCTCAAAAAGTGACAATTTTAACATGCTATATAAGAATATCTGTAGGGAATTTTGAGCTAAAACTTAACATACACACTCTGGGGATATCAGACACTTATTTTACATCTTGTGAAAAGGGCATTATACCACCCCTTTAAATTTGATTTAAATTCTACTTTCCAATCCTGTTATTTTCAGATAACCAAGTATTTCTCTATGTATTCTTGACTGTCCTGAGGCACGACTTAATATATTTGATAGATTGAAATTGATTAAACTTATATCTTTCAATTTCTTAATCAACTCCTCTCTATCCTCCATAAATAATGCACAATGTAGAAGTACATGCTCAATAGTCTCAGCTTCACTACATAATCCAGTTTAATGTTTCCCTATTGTGAACCATGAATTATTATTACCAGAATGTCCTATTCGGAGTTTTGTAATAATTAAATCTTCGTCCCCACTATTGAAGCATACTCTCCCTTTACCAACTTGTTTTTGGATATTGTAGAGGTGCCGCCCTTTATTTCCCTGTCCCACAGTTCTTGCCACTTTTTATACATGCGTTCTTTAATTCTTCCTTTTATTTCTGCTTTACTCAGTGGACTTTGTACTTCAACGTTCATATGTTGCATTGCCTGTTTGGCCAGTTTGTCGATTATTTAATTACCACATGTGCAGGTACTCATATGAACCTCAGGATTAAACCCGTTTAACCTCAGGATTTATAGGTATTTCATATATTAATTCTTGTCTTCTTGTTGACTTCCCACTTCATAAACTATTTAAAGCTGACAGAGAGTCTTATTGGCGTAACTTCCTCCACCCATTGAACAGCCAACAAAACTGCTATCAGCTCTGTTGTAAAAACGGATGCATAATTGGTTGTCCTTTTCTGAATGCTGACTTGTAATCTCTGAATATGTACAGCTGCAGCCGAATGTCCTGAGGATCCCTTGACCAATCTGTGAATATATGGAGCATTGAGGAGTATACTTGACCCAAAGACTGCTGAACAACAACCTCCTCGGGGTAGATTTTTCATTCCCATTAGATAAAATTGTAGATAAAAATTTGTTATAAAAGTTATAATAGTTTATAAAAGCTACTTAAATGTCCTAATTAAACTGAGGTATAATCCTGGCTTAATCAACCAGGCCAGTGCCTGTTAAAACTGTTTTATATGGATGTCCTGATCTTGTTTTTTTGTGACCCCAATCCGGAAAAAAACTAAATAAAATCACAAAACACACTTTTAATCATGGAAGTCCAGTTCTTAAAGTGCTTTAATTGGAGATGCTACAGGAGATTTTCCTCACTTTCATTCAGTTATCTATACTCTTACTCCCACTTTGAAGTCTAGATTCCTTTAGAGGAAAATCAGCATCATGTTGTCGACAAATCAGTTTTCTTGCCGCTACAGACAAATATTTTGGAAGGAAACTCGAAATATAAATGGAATCAGTCGATAAAATGCCTAATATTAAAGATGAACGAGAAACAGCAAGTGCTCTTTGCCATCACGGCTCTTTATCTGCAGCAAAAGGGCAAATGCGGGTTTATCTGAGCTCATAAAACCATTCAGGCTCGGAGTTAGCATGGCGAGTACCTAAAACCCTGACTGCTAAAATTGGCTTCTCCTTCTTCTTGCCTCGGCACTGAAAAGCGTCAGATCACATGCACTCCACTGTCTTCACTCCTATTGGTTGTCACTCCCAAAAGTCACTATTCATTTGAAACATTCTCCATTATTGGAGATTTTGACTGTCTTCTCCATTAGTGTCCACTGGCTGTCTGTAGCCGAGTTCACATTACCCTTCAAATTGCGCAATATGGAAATTGCGAATTGAAAATACGGCCAATGGAAACACGGCAATTTTGCAAAAACTCCTATATAATCGCAAAAAGGTTTTGCGCTTGCATTTTTTTCAGACAATTCGAAAATGGAATATTTAGCAAAATTGCAATGGACACTGTTTTTGGCCATTTACAGGTCACCTGACATGGATGGCGCGGTGTGTTTGGACATAAGATCAGGCATCTGCTCAATTCTGTAATAAAAACGTGTGTAGGCCTGTGGTGAATGTTTGTCTATTTCCCAAGAGTTCAGCATCTCCTCGATAGCCTGTTGTATATGCTCTGCTGTATGAGACCCATGAAACTGATGACAATGCAATATCGCACACTTTAAATAAAGTTGAAAGATGACAAACAAACTAAATATATTCAGTATACTTTATTCTTACAAATTATACTGTATTAAGCAATTAGTTGTGCAAAACAAGCTAACCAGTTTTATTAATGATTAGGCAACTGTCTTAAAGTAATAAAGTCATGAAATAGAATCAATTCTTGAATAGTAATTGTTTACACATTTGTGACTTAAAAAATCTGTAATTATTATCTGATCAAGTAATTTTTCATTTGATGTCATGTTCTCTTTTTAATGAAAGACATTATGGACAGGAAATCACTGGGAAAACCTTTGTGTCCCATTTCAGCTGTCGACTGTTTTAATATTCATATTTATTTAAATTCACTGTATTGTGGAGGAATTTCTGCAGGAGGATGATGCATGGCAGGGTTGCTGACCACAGATATCTGCAAGAAATATAATATATATGATCAGCTACCTTGCTTACATATTACTTATTTATTGATATTATTAAACAATTAATGCACCCATTACTTAGCGCTTTACACACTTCCAGTTCACATAGTGACACTAAGTTCAAATAACACATTTGTTTTGTGGAACAGTTCTTTTTTTTTTTTTTTTGGTTTTACGCAAAGTCTAATTAAACTGGGGTTACAAGCTTCTCTTACCTCTGAGTTGTTAAGATCATGGAAGTGATTGTGCCCAAAACAACAGGGATGTTGAGTTAAAACTTGTGGAACAAACGGCACCTTTGGAAAAATACACATGTAGTTTATGTCTTCTTACTGTGAAATGCCACACATGCAAAGACACTGACAGACAGTTTCAGTATTACTGGATTATAGACATCAATATACTTCAAATGGAGTAGAAAAAAGCAAAAGACCGAAATGCTTTTGAAATGTCCTGGTGTGGAACCTTACACTTTCATTTGGATATTTTAAAATAATTTAGAAAAACTGAAAAGCTATTGATATTCTCATGGTAATGTTGCTGTTTTTGAAGCAGTTAAACTTGGAGTTTTGCTATTAGTAGAGACGTTGCTGCTGAACACTGTTGAGAGACACACAGACTCGGGTAATTCATACTCGCTTAATCTCGGCATATCGATGGTTCAAAACTCCATTACTAGCTCTTAAATCATGTTTTGGAAAAAGGGAGGTGTAAGAAAGCAGTTCTACAAGAAATGGTGCTTTAAGGACAACTTGATAAAAGTCTTGAAATACCACATTTGAACTGTTTTTAAGTAGGGAAAAATTGACTCCATTGAATTAGTAGTTGCATGTTTCGGAGTGAAAAGCTGTAGGCTACTGTTATCATGTACATGTGCCGCTTATAATACCACACTTTTAGAGCGGCTTCTCACAAACTCCTTCTCTGCAAGTGCTGCGAGTTTAACATTTGGTAATGCAATGTGTGCTAAGTTCACTTTATATTTACATAAAACATTTTGGTTTTACATGGTAAAAGCTTAAAGCTACCATATGTAAATTAACCGCTAGGGGTCGCTAACCTCTTACAATAACAAAGGCGTATATTGATGACGCATTTGCTTTAAGTGGAATTATGGATCTTGTCGTCAAGCTGATGGATCTAATAATGTTTATGGATGAGTGAATACATTGATGTTTTTAACATGACTGTGGTGTGAAGCAGGGCGTGATTGCTAATGAGAGACAGATAGCAGCGCCACACGCGAGGCCCGCGGATATAAAGGAATGAGGACATTTCATTCTACCAAACTACATGCAAGTGCAGAATTACTTCTCACACAGGTCAGTTTATTAGACGAATTAAACTTGTGAGGCCACTCGTGTCTCTGTCAAGTCGAAATTAGCCATGTACGTGGAGCTCGCGGCATCTCCTTTTGTACCAAAGTCTGCTTGCCATGGTTCATAATATTTGAACCAAACAACAATCTGTCGCCATGGTTACTATGGCAGTGCAAGCAGAACCCGAGGGTAACGCAATATTATGATGTATGACTGCCAAACCCTATTGGATATAAGATCAAACATCAGAACTTGGGAAAGTTACTTTAATTTTTCTACTCCCTCACACTGCTCACGTGTCCCGTTTCCTTGGTTAAAATCTGAATTTTCTCATGATTTACAAATTGTTGGAAACATTTGGGATATTGTAAGTAATCAACTAAACAAAATATATAACACTGGCCTAGTGGTTTGGGGATATTTTACTGCAAAAATCTTACATAGTTCACTTTTAAGGGTTTAAACATTCAAAAGTGAAGAATTTAAGAAATAACTATTTGTATTGTAAGTTGTAGTACTTGTTGGTTCTTGTAAAGCGTGAACCCAAGTGTAAGCACCCTGTAAGAAACAATTTCCATTCCATATCTGAAGGGGTTTAGCTGACAAAAACGTTTGTCAAAGACTTGACGCATCATCACTCACCTGTGGAGAACAGCAGCAGGCGACTTTACAGGCAAATGCTGACAGACAGATGGAGATGATAAACTGAAGGAAGGCGAATATCATTGATACACCACTGATTCCCCAGAAGAGAGTCTGAGAGAGAATTCAACATTAGCACAAATAATGATGACAAAATTATTGATGATTAGCACTCACATCAGTACACAGGCTGTTCAGAATCTATCATCCTTGAGGTTCATATAGTGATGAAACGTATTTATAGGTCAAACTGGACTGAGTTTAAAAATGAATGTATAATGCCTTCTTGCATTGTAAATGGTCAGTAATAGCAAGAGATCTATAAACTACTTCTGAAATGGTGGAAAAAAGAAGTGACAGATGAAAGCAGATTAAGGCTTGACTTTTGACAAGTGTACTGAGCACACAGTGATCTTACTGTAATTACTTAATAAATGTGAATATAAAAGTTTGTGACATACCTTGTACTTGTCCTCAATATAATAACAATCATAATCATTGCAGTAATCGTACATGTTGAATGGCCCTAGACCCAAATCCATTGAAATTATGATAAAGGAAATGCCTGCAGTTAAAGCACTGAAAATGTTCATTCCAAGTGAACCTTTCACCTATAGGTAAAAAAAAAAAAAAAAAAAAAAAAAAAACATTAAATGGATTAATAAATAAGAAAGAACTTTAGTTTGTTAACATAGATGGAAATGTTTATGGAGTGTGATAAAAAAAAAAAAACTACTTATATAAATAAATAAAATATACCCCCAAGCATCAATGATCAGAGTCCAAGCTCCAATGGCTCATGTGGATGATTAAGGGATTTGAATGAAAGATATCTAATAACTACATTATTAAAAATACTGTAGTTTTTACAGCAAACAGTATATAGTACAGTATCATCCGAGCAGACATTTAATGGCGACTCAGCGCTTTGTTTCTCGTGTTTTGGGGCTAAATTCTATCACTTTGTCTGAGAACTGATCTTTCAAGATGCCATCAGTTTGATGACGTCACCAGAAGTCCAGAAGTATTTATCTTAAGGTCCTTTTTATTTGTATTATTTATTGTATAATATGTGTGACCTTCTAACCTTTTTAAACAGTGCATTTTTTGTGAACTGTTGGGCTTAAACAGTAATGTCAACACAATAATAAATACAATATCAGCTCAAAAGGTTATAAATGTATTTTTTTACACAAAATTTGTTATACATACTAGTTTTCACTTTATGTACATCAATATGTCAATTTTCATAAAGGTAGGCCATTCAGATTTTGCGTTATTAGTCGCTGAAATTGAATTGGCTGCTAGCAGACATGTTTTTTATTTTTATTTATGTAGCCGAGTCATACTATTGTTATGACATCCACCAAAGAAGATTCAAATTAATTTTCAACTTTACCGATCCTTCAGTTACCGTGATAAGAAATTTAAGTTGTAGCTCAAATGTCGTGTAGTTTATATCTATTCAATTTTCGGTGTTGCATTCAGGAGATAAATAACAATTTCTGAAAAATGTATTAATTATTTAATACAATGTATTGTATTAATTGCCAGCAACCTCACTAAATGCAATGAGAAAACAATGAGAAAAAAATTGTGAAGATTGGACCAACAGCCTTATATTGGCATCCTTCTGTTGCAAGCGGATACAGAAATATAGTGGCTAGCATAGTTTCATGTTTGGAAAAGTTTGAAAAACTTGAAAACAAGTTTCAGAACATTTAAAATGGCAGAAATTGAATGAAATTGGAAATATAAATCACAAAATCACTACAGAAAATCAGTACAAACAAAATATGGTTCCAGTACCTCTGGTGCTTAAACCCCTAATAATAAGAAGTGTTGTGTACATACCAAACACAAACTGGAGGGTGAATTCAGTTTGTTTTCTGCAGCAATGCAGAGTGAGCCGGCGGAAATGTACTGAGAGCAGAGAAGAAGACAAAAATCAAGGCTTCTACTAGAATACGTAACTTACATTATAAAAGACACAACACTTAATTGTATAATTGTTTCTTACGATGAGAGATCCCCAGTAAGGAATACCACTAAAGACAAAGATGGATTCTGCATAAATTGTAGACACGATTCCCAACAGGAGAGTCAACAGACCAATCATTATCTGGGCAGTCTGTGAAGGACAAGAGAGTCTTTTATAAAGTAAAACAGTATCAAATAAATTTATAGCAGCTGTAGTTATGCATTTATGCTTGTATACTACAAAAATATCTAGGTCACATACTGATTTGTGGATGAGCAAAAATTTTCACATTTTTGGATAGTTTGCAAATCCTAAAACATTTTTCTCTGTGACTGATACACTATAAATGTATACGATTTTACTCTGTAAAGTAAAGTCATGAGAAAGATGGCACTGAGCAACATGCAACGCTTTTTGTTATTTTGTGTTTCTAGTGCTTTTTTTTTCTTTTTTTTTGGATGTCAGCAGTATTATTATGTATGACTGCCAAACCCTGTTGGATATAAGATCAAACATCAGAACTTGGGAAAGTTACTTTAAACCATCGTACGATGACCCTTCACTCATGGACGCACATGTAACTTTTCTACTCTACTAATGCATAAAAATACCATAATATGTTTGCAGATATTTAGGAAACATGCTAAGTTCACATACTCGTTTCTCTGAAAAATACTTCTACAGCCAGAAAGTTTACTTATTATTTTACACTTTCTGTGTTTTAATGTCTGTTTTTGTTCTGGTCTGTGTGATCTCGCCCACTGCCGGTTCACCCAATAGTATTTCCACACCCTGGATGCAAGTTGGCAGGAAACACAGCGTATTGCAGCCATGGAAACGAGCAAGCAAACTAGGTCAGATATTGCAGATTCCACACAACCTAAAAGCCTCGATATCCATCTAAAAATGTAAATGAACGAGAGCATATTACAGAGCATATTAAAAAGCTGATAAATAAACTCATCAACTTACATCAGTGTGTAAGTCTCCACGGATTTCATTGTCAATTGCGCTCGTTCCTGTTGCATGTTCTCAAACTGGCAAACCGCGTGAGCGTCAAGTCTGAGGAGGAGGGGCCGGGGGAAACAACGATCTCTGATATTTTGAATTTGGACTGCAGTACCTATTTCAACCACTGGCTGTCATTCTTACAGACAGCACCTTTAAAGTAAACAACAGAGCGTTGCCAATCACCTGGACCGACCGCTTGCGCAAGCATCGCCAGAAAAGAGGCAGGTGAGCTGGCATGTTAGTAAGACTCAAGCCGCCTTTCCACTGCACACAATATTCACATACGATTGTCGCACAGAACTTTGAAACTGGCCTTGAAGCAACCATTACCTCGGCTTATTCACCATGGTAAAATTAATAATTTGAACGAATGTAACGCAGCTCCCGCACTACTTTCTATTGGAAATAAATTACTTTCGGTCCAACGGGTGAAGTGTGTAGTGGAAAGGCGGCTTCAGGCGGCTTTAAAACCGGCCTCCACTATTCAGTTTACTACTTGCTAATGTGCAGAGTTTGGATAATGATATACTGAAACTGCCATTGAGCCACCTGGCTTTTTGAGACCTCACAGGGAAAACGAAAGGCGGCGGCGGCGTCTGTCTTATGATCATTGAGATGTGGTGTGACCGTAAGAGCATACGCATCAAAAAAACGTTCTGCTCCCCTAACTTGGAATATTTCATGATCATCTGTTGACCTTTCTGGCTCCCAAGGGAAATCTCTGCTGTTTTTGTTATGGCTGTACACATACCTCCGGACATTGATTTGACGCTCACAGAATTATACTTAATAATCAACATACAGGAAACCTCATACCCAGAGCCTGCGTTTATAGTGGCCGAGGACTTCAACAAAGCATAACTGAAGAAAGTACTGCCAAAGTACTATCAACCAATTAAAGCTGCCGTCGGCAAGTCTGGCAGATTGGGTCGATTAGCCAAAATTTTTAATGTTTACAACTCTCATGCCCCTCCCCACTACCAGCGAGCACCCTCCCATCGAGGTCGTGCTCGTCAGTGCATCACTGTGCGTGTGTACCTGATTTTCTGTGAAGGCGTCCGTCTCTTCAGCATCTATCAACACCATGGACTCGGAGGTAGGCTGCCCTGGCTAATCTATCCATAGATAGCAATAACCGAGGAATTGGAAGCTTGTTAGTAGATTTTCTCTCCGCCATCACGCTTCATGCAATCTCCAGGCGAACTTCAGGCGTGGCGTGTGCATGTGATATTAACGTGCGCGAGTGAGGGGGGATCTGTGGCGTGTGCACGACCTGTGATTGACAGTCAGATCTCACACCCCCCTGCGCTGATTGGACCCGATGATCCGGGAGCGGTGGATTTTTGCAAAACAAATAACACGCTCCAGGTGGAGTTAGAAGCTCGGGTTTTTTTTCTAAAACCATCTTATTTATGTTGTTCTGTCGGATTATAGTGTCAATTTCACTGAATATGATCAAAAAAATTTTGCCGACGGCAGCTTTAACTGCAACACAAGGGAAAATCGTATTCTGGATCACTGTTACACTCCTTTCCATGATGCATACAGAGCCTTTTATCTGTCTATAGATGGATAGTAGACTCCCCCATCACCATCAACGGTGACACAGTGGAGAGGTGTTGGTTTTGTTTTTTGTATAATTGTAGTTAATTATGTTGCATTCTTTATTCTGCATTGCTGCTAGGATCTATGCACACAAGATTTTCACTCATTGTACACTTGTGTCAATGATGTGACAAATTAAAGTAAATAAATTATCAACCTGATCTTATATTGCTGTCTTAGATTGTCACCAAGGCAATAAGTCACATTCTTCAATAAAAAAATAAAAATTTGTGCACCACTCCCTTTTTAGAATTTTTTTCATGTACTTTCCTTACCTCAGACTGAAATACCACATAAAAATTATCAAATAAATTGGGTTTATGAACAATTTCTCACCCCAAGGGCTTTTGGTTGGCCTTTCAGAAATGTCTGAATTCCATGAAGAGGTGAAACTCCTGCTGGCTGTTGTCCATAAACAGGCACAGGAACATTTGTCCCAGTTCCAGCTGCTGGTGTTTGTGTCGGTGGTTGAAACTGGATGACAACCGTCGAAGAGTTCACAGGTATGACAGTGTGAGACATTCTTCTTTCTGAATCTGAAATTGATCTGTACAAAATCATAGTAAATTGAGACATGTAAAGGATATGATTATAAAATAGATTTTCCTATGTTAACAATCAATCCCATTTATTTATTAAAATATTATATATTTATTATTATAAAAGTGGTCTTCATGCTGTTGAAAAACCTATGAATGCAGTTATGTCAATAGTAGATATTACCATTGGTTCAATTATTGTCATCAACTAGAATAACTCTATTAGACTTTGAAAACAGAGAATATAACAAATGGCTCATGTTTAAATAGATTTTTCCAAGGAAACTTACAAAAATGCCCTACCAACCAATATAAAGGATATTCATTGATAATAAGTATATAAATAAAATGCAGACATAATGCAAAGATAAGCATCTGTATAACAGTGTAAGTAGTCAGTGTAAGTATATAATTTGTTTGTTTTTTTACCGGAAATAAATCTTACCTTCAGTTGGTTTGTTGCACTTTTCTCTGTAGTTCAGTTCACTCTTCTGAGATGTATGCCAATATAAGTAAGATGTCATAAGAGTAACTGCTTATATTCTTTCCCAGAATAAAAGGGAATCAGGTGGTGATCATGTGGTTGTGAGGGGTGGTAAAGCTGGCCCGTTCATAAGATAAGAAGTTTAAAAACCACAAAAGACAATATTTAACTGAAGTATTCATATACCACTGTTATGTAACATTAACAAGTGCAAACAAGCATTTGCATATAAATGAAAACTGTATATTTTGTATTCACTGTTTCCAGCTGACCTCATCTCAAGGGGAAAACAATGTCCAGATAGATAAGTGCCATGTGTATCATCAGTTTTTGCATCCAGATACTTATTTTGATATATAAACTACTGAAAAATCCCACATTACTGGTCACCAGCATAAGGTATGTTTTGCATGCTGGGACCAGCATAGGATTCTGGTTGCTGGTTTGCTGGATCCCAACTTGGGATTCTGGTGGACAAGCAAATGTTGTCTTTTGTGTGCTGGTGTTTGTAGTTAAATAAAGACCAAGACAACTTTCCTAATTCATTTCAATATAATTCCAATATTAACTCTACAAGTGATGATTGAGCATTAGTGATTCACACATTCTGTTAACAAGCAGAATCACTGAAGATAAGCAGAACAACAAGAACAGGAAAAAAGAGAAGAGACAAGCAGACAGCACATCAACTACAAATGACTCACAGCCTTAGATAAAATCAATATCTCATCAGGGGATAATTAAACAACTTCAAAAACAGCATTACCATATTCACTTACTACAGAACAAACCAGTTTGGCTTTATTTCTTTCACATGGTACATGTACAAAAGTCCGTTTGAAGTCACCATTATGATGATTAGTATGCCATTTAGTTGGGCACTTGCCATTGACTTGGGTTGAATTAATTATCTTTCAGCAATTGTTGAAAGTGCTTGCTATTACTATTTTCAGTATGTCATACTCCTGACTGCACTCACATACATTTTACTATGTGCACTTTTTTGGAATCAGTGACTGACAGCTGGATTTTGAAATATGTGAGTTCCTAAATGAGTATTAAAGTATTTAAAAACAGCAACTTTCAGTTTTTAACTTTAATTATCAAGTTGATATTAACTGTCTGATTGAAAGAGCCCTTCTCATATTCACCCGTTATTAAACAAACCGCTTATGATTATGCTTTTATTAGGCATTTATTTTCTTTCTTGTTTTGCAATGTGCACAAGATCTTTTTAATTGATTTTAACTGATTTGTGTATAGATCCTTGTACCAGTTTACCAGATACATTGATTAATAATGTAATCATAATTAAAGCGGCAGTGGCTCATGTAGGTTGTCTATAAACCAGAAGGTTGGTGGTTCCATCCCCGGTTCCCTGACCAAGTGTCGAAGTGTCCATGAGCAAGACACCTAACCTCAGCTGCTCCCGACAAGCTGGATGGAGCCTTGCAAGGCTGACACCGCCGTCGTATAAATTGTTTTTGAACATAGGAATAAAACAAAATTAAAAAAAGTATAGTGTCTACAGTGGTTATATAAATCCAAATGACAAACTGTTCATACAACTATATGCAACTATTTACAACTATTTACAACTATTTACAACCATTTACAACTATTTGCAACTATTTACAACTATTCAGAGCTAAGGATTACAAATTGTCACCATCATGCCAGCGACTGAAGCAATCTCGCTTTGGAACGAAGCAGAGAGGCAAGTCACACACACCGCAGATTACAGGGGTTTTCTTGTGGCACATTCTGCATCTTCTTCTCACTTTACTGGATGGTTGTATGTGTTTTGGAGTGTGTCCTGCTGGATGGTGAGAAGCAGGAGCAGCAGGAGCACCAGGAGCAGCAGGAGCAGCACCAGGAGCATCAGGAGGCGGCACCCAATCAGCAAGCTCTTGTACAAGGGCTTCCCGGAATTCCCTCAGATTTTTTGCCCTCTTACTTTGCATTGCAGCCAGATGCTGGTGGATAATGAAAGCATTAACCCTCTGAGGTCTGAGCTGTTTTCTGGGCCTGGAGGTGTTCTGACATGCTCTGACATTTGTGTTTTTTTCTGTTACTAGTGACATTTTCATGGCTAAAGTCTAATTACACTGTATTCAGCACAAACTCTGCTACAATAATATATCAGCAGCATGTATGTAAAAGTTTGTAGTTTTGAGATAATGACATTTATGCGTGGTTTGTGAAAATACAAAAAAAAAATGTCACTGAAATAAGGCCATGAAACCCATACTGATTATTTCTTCACAAGACTTTTGAAAATTGTATGACATAGCCTAGAATATTTGCTCCAAAACTATGTGAAAATCACCCTGACTGCTCATTCAGATAAGACAATATATTGATTTAAAATTTCTAAGACGTGTTTTGTGTGACAAAGCCATATTCGAAGAGGCGTGATCATCTCATGAATATGTAAGCCTTCAACGCCTGAGAAAGACAAAGACACTCCCCTAACTGCCCTATTAGGAGCGATCAGGCCCTGTCATTCAGAGCAACCTTGCACAAAGAATGAGGAGATTTAAAAAAGAATGGCTTTTAGATTGTTTGGATTTATTTACAACACAACATAATCCAAAAATACAAATGACAAAAGAGCACATTGAAAACAATGATCCAAAGACAGAGACCTTTGTGCCATTCCTAAAAACATTGTACATACCTTTAATTTCCAAGGTGTTTGATTTTCACTTTACCATGTTCATGTACAGAGACTCATGTGAATGTTGAAGTCAGCAGGACTCAGTTGCATCTGGTCCCTGAAAGAAAAGAAAAAAGTGAACATACTGGTATCAAGAGAAACTAGGCCTGCACGATTTTGGGAATACATTTTAGATTTTTCTGGTTAAAATTGCTTTTTAAAATTCACAGAATACACACACACACACACACACACACACACACACACACACACACACACACACACACACACACACACACACACACAAATGTTTCCAACAATATATAATATAAAGAACACCATATTTGTTGTGCCTTGTAGGCATAAGCTATGTGCAGTACTGCATAAAATAATTTTATTTTACAAAGCAGCCTATAAATCTTCCAAAAGATTTCAGTAACAATGCTAGAGAAAAATATATTGATTATCTTATGTTACTTCAAATGTTTCCATTCGTTATGATGATATGAAATGAGATAATAGTAAAAACATAAAGCCTAATGTTTGGTGCATTTTTCCTTTCAAACGCAATCGCGCTCCAAAATATGATACATTCAAACCCACAGCGCGCTCCAAAATATGATACATTCAAACGCCATCGCGCTCCAAAATATTAAACATTATGGTTATACATATCTATGCTTGAGCAGATATCCACAAACAGTATTTAACAGGAAACACGGGTCTAAATAGTATAATATTCACCATATATCTAGCAACAGTTCAACTGCAATGTGAAGTTTATGCAACAATACCATAAACTAATAAGTAAGAATTTCTTACCTTACATCTTTCTTGTCTTCAAATCGCGTTCTTCTTCTTCTGATGTAAATCCAATGTAAGCTCACAGCGCGTCTTCCAAACTCGACGAAAAGCAGAGACTTGTGAAGTGTTTTGGTGTTTTGTGTTTGAGGTAATGAGGGCGTTCGCGTTCCATGTGGAGATTTGCATGTGAATCTCTTTTGCGCGAGTGGGCGTGTCGAATTAAAAGTAATTAGCAAGCGTTTGAGATACTGGACATCCTGTTGGTTTTATACAAATTACTTAAACAGAGAATATTTGTTTTCAGTTTGAATCCGATCATTTAAAAGTACACACTTAAATGTGTATAAAGGTGTATGGCTCATAAATGTGTGACAAGTATTCGCTGAGTTTTGTTTCAGTTTATAGACGTGCTCAAGAAAAAAAAGTTCACCGCGACGGAGAGGCAGAACGCACACCGTTTATTTTCTTTATTTTACAAAAGCACAATGTTTTGATTTGATTGTAAGTGGACACATACAAAAGTAGAAATATCACAGATTCTTTTTTTATATTTCTTTTTTCTGTATAACCATAAATGACGGAGTAATTTAAGTTTATTGTACTACAATGTGAAGAAAATCCAGCAAAACGCGGGGGCGCGTTTTCCGACCTCAGAGGGTTAACCACCGCAATGTCCACAAAGTGAAAGAAAAGGGAGCGGTACCACTTTCTGGTTTTTCTTAGTACGGAGTAGTAACCGATGAGGGCATCGGACACATCCACTCCTCCCATATGCCTGTGTAAAAAAGCATACATAAAAATCAATACATAAAATATAAACATATCTGCAAAAAAATTTTGCATCATCCACTGAAAAAATTCTGCTTACTTGTTGTAGTCTGACACTACTGCAGGAATTGGAACAGTCATGACGGTCCATTCTCCATCTCCTGTCTTCACTCTCCTCTGGACAGTCTGATCTCCATTTGCCGAATGGAACGAGGAACACATCAATACCTCTCTTGTGTCCTTCCATTGGACAAAGAGGAGCTGGTTGTCCCTTTTCCACCTTATGCTTCCCCGGGGAGCATTTTTGGGCAGCTTGTTTTGGGTGGTTTGTGGGAAGCCCACCCTGTTGTTCCTGACGGTCCCACAAGCAGAGATGTTTTTCTGGAGGAGGTCCCTGAAGAGCATCGGGCTGGTGTAGAAGTTGTCCACATATAATTTGTAGCCTGATCCCAAGACCTTTTCATCCACCAGAGCCATGACCGATTCGTAGCTCAGACCTTTGTTTTGCTGGCTCTGAGCTAATGGAGATTTCCCTTCGTAGATGAAAAAATCCCATGTATAGGCATTTAGGGAGTCTGCAAGGACAAAAAGCTTGTACCCCCACTTTGTTGGTTTCGCTTTCATGTATTGCTTCAGACATATCCTTGCCTTTGATGCCACCATTCTTTCGTCAATGGCGATTTTCTGATGTGGGTGATAAAAACTTCTACATCCTTCCCGAATCTACTCATATACTGGTTTGATTTTGCACAGACGGTCAAACGCAGGGGTTCCTTTATTTTTTGCATTCTCAGCATCTACCTTAGGATCGCTGAGGTGGAGTGCTGAGGACACGGCCTGAAATTTCCTGCAGGACATCACTGATGCTAGAAACCTAATGCCATACAGTCTGGACCCATTCCAGTAGTCTGAAACTGATGGCAGCTTCACCAAACCCATATATATCACTACTGAGAGGAATGAGAAAAAGTCCTTCAGGGAGATTTCCTGCCTTGGCCTTCTTGCTGTCTCCAGGTGCTCAGCAGCATAGCTGTTCGAATTCCGGATGATGGTCTGACAAACCGAGGATGAAAAAAAAAGTTGAAACAACTGCAGAGGACTGTAGGACTCGGTTTCAATAATTTGAGGTCCAGGTGTTCGAGCTGGTCTGAATTTTATCACTGGTGGTGAAACATCAGGCTCTTCTTGGGTGTACCATCGATCATCGGTGCTAGTGGAAACACCACTAGAGCCAGATGAAGATCTTTCTCTGCCATGACCATTGTCTCTCCCTCTACCGCTGCTTCTCCCTCTTCCTCGGTTTCTGCTTCTCCCTATTCCTCTCCGTCTGTCACTGCTTCTCCCTCTTCCTCTGTCACTTCTTCTCCCTCTTCCTCTGTCACTGCTTTCCCCTCTTTCTCTTAGTCTGCCACTGCTTCTCAATCTTCTTCGGTCACTGCTTCTCCCTCTTCCTCTCCGTCTGCCACTGCTTCTCTCTCTTCCTCTGTCACTGCTTTCCCCTCTTTCTCTTAGTCTGCCACTGCTTCTCCATCTTCCTCGGTCACTGCTTCTCCCTCTTTTATTGTCTTTGCTTCTGGCTCCTTCTCTTTCTCCAAAACTACTTGAAGCAGGAGTTGGAAATGATGCCACAGAGGTTGATGGTTGGCAGTCCTCATCAAAAGAATCATCTGAATGCCTATCACAGCAATATATAAAAATGTAAATATATATATAGACAAATACACACATACAAATATATATATATATATATATATATATATATATATATATATATATATATATACAAATCCCATGTATAGGCATTTAAATGTACAAATATAGCAATGTGTTTCATGAGATATATTTCAACAGAAATATACATAATTACACATTTACAAGCTACTCCCTAACATATATAAAAAATATAAATATAGCAAAATATTTCAAGATATAAATAGAAGAGGCCCACATAATTACATATCACATTTACACACTGCTCCCTATCACAAATTGGGAAAGAGTACAATGCAACTTACCGATCTAGAGATGCTTCAGATGCATTCACTTCTGAAAAAAGTAGGTCTGGCTCCTCATCACTAGATTCCTCATTCAGCTCTTCTTCACTAGATTCACAAACCTTGTCTAATACTTCTAAAAGTGTATAAAATTGGTTGTTTGGCCTCTGTGGATTCATGTCACAAACCATGGAGTGAAGGTGCAAATGAAATGGCTGCTCATGCTGATTGCCAGTTCATTTGATGCACGTTTACAAACAATCAGCAGCTGTTTTCAAAGTGCACGTGGACATGTGATTAGCAACCACAGACAATCAGCCATGGGCTGCGTTCCAGTCCAAAATTGTAATGCCCTTCACTTGCTAACTTCCCTCCGTCTCGTTCACTCGGATGTACGTCATTGCGAGTGCCCACTACTGGCGGAAACTGCAATGGGCTGAATTGGAACGTCCTAAGCCCTTGATCACTTGGAATCAGCTATGTAGTTGATTTATTATTTACATTTGTTTTCCCTTTAAGAATTTGTTTAATGCAGCATCCAAATGTATATATGGTTTTTGGGTTGTTTTCAATTAAACAAATTAGAATTAATATATCATAGAGTTGTTTGTTGTGGTGGTGATTAGACGAGATCTGTGGTGACGTCACAATCGTACTGCATTGTGGGACATATAGGTGCCTGAAGTGTACATATGAAGTAGACTCGCTCCCTCGGTCCAAATCGAGGGAACGAGGGTCTGTCCATCTAAACTTCCCTCGTCCACTTCACGAAGTGGAACGCACTTCAAAATGGCGGCGGGGATTCCCCCGAGGGGAAGTGCTTAGGGAAGTTCGCGAGTGCTGTCTAAAAGTGGACTGGAACGCAGCAATGGATTGGACAATGGTTGTGTAAATATCCATTTTCAAAGAGCCCATAGGCCAGCTGAGTTGCTCAGATCTTACAAGCCTTAGATACGGCTCTGGCTGCTCTGGTTGGACATTGAGACTTATTTGAATGACTTTCCTGATCATTATTGGACAAAGTTTATGAGGGTGGGTTCTTTCTGATCAGAAGACTTTACCAAACATAGCATCTAGTGTGTTGTTACTAAAACCTCCCACAAAAAGGACAAAAAACTCCCCCTGGATTTCATGCATGATCATGTATCAAATGGACAGGCTCATTGAAAGCATGCTCCATGTCACATCAACCATGAATAAATAAACATAAAAAAAGACATTTGGCAGATTATTGTAGAAGTGAAATAAATGATGATAGTGAAACAGAAAAAAAGTTATAGAAGTTTGAGTTTATGAAAATGTATAAAGTAAAATTATGATTATTTATATTTTATATAAAATATATATTTTACAAAACATTTTTTACTCTAAAATTGCAAGAAAATCAAAACCAAAAATCTGAACAAGTTGTGTTCCAAATTTGAGGTTGATATCTCAAAAAATCTGCTTTCTATAAGATTTTGTTTGGGGCACATGTACCATAGTTTTCACATCCAAGCTTCCTTACTGACCATATAAGGGCGCCTCCATTTCCATATATGGTTTTAGTGATCTAAACTATATTTTTCCATAATTTACATATAATTTATGAAGTAGACATCCTATTCAGAAGTAGTATGGGCAGTTTGGATGAATTTGATTTGAATTCAAGCTCTAATAAACGCAAAAAACCCCAAGTTATAGCTCACAGCCGCATCACAAATCGAGAATACATAATATTTTTCTTCATATTTAAAACATTTTCAGCACTTTTTTTCTCATTAAATTGAATTGGTGTTGTATTTTGAATTCTTGGCATGAAAATAATCTGAGGTTTCTACCAATCTTTCATGATTTTTCATGTTTGTCACTATTTCAGAATAAAGACCTAAACACGCCTAATGAGTATGAAATATTCTTGTTGTAATTTGATAAATTATTGCTCCTGTGTAATTTATTTTAAAAAACAATTACCAAATATGAAAACTAGAGATTGTAAGCTTTCAAATGATATATAGTTTGTCAATATTACTTAAGGTTTTTACTAAGATATTATTGTTTTAAAAATATAATGGCAAACGTCCCACCTGTGGGACGGTGACAGTTAAGGGGTGTTAAATTCATATAAGTAATAAAAAAACAATACATTTAGAGTTGTACACTGATGTATATGGAAGCGGCAATAATAATCCTTTCCATTATAATTCGTCGACATGGTTTATTCATATCAGATACACATTGTGTAAGTAACTTTAAAGTTTACTCTGTTCACTGGCCATGAATTCACATGTTGTAAATCAAACAGATCCGATTCTCTGAACAGCGGCACAAACTAACAAGGCGGCGCCCATCATGCATATAGCTCAACTAACGCGGTCATATTTTTTTTTCAGCTGGCTTTTTGGTTGATTAGGTCCACTGTCTGTCTTGGTTTTCTCTTGCAGCTGCACAGCCTGTGTTAATTTTTTTTAAATCAAGTACAGTACTTTTTTTTTTTTTTACTTAACATTTAAGTACAGTACCGTTTTTATTTAACTTTTAAGTACAATACATTTTCATTTAATCTTTATTTAAGTAATTTTTTTATTTCACTTTTAGGTGAGATACATTTTTATTTTCATTTAATCATTATTTAAGTTTTTTTATTTACCTGTATGTAAACAGCACAGTGCAGTGCTAATGTTCAAACTGGGTTTTTACACTGTATAAAAAGGGGCTGTTAATAATAAATATTATTATTAGAAATAAAACTGCCTCGTTTTTGAGCTGTGCATAGCTATAGCTGATTAGTTAGGCCTACTACAACCATGTATTTTAATATTGGTCATTATAGTGGTACTTGGAGAGCCAGAGGTTCTGCCTCTGAGCTAAGATTTAAAGGAGAACTCAGGTCAATTTTAACATTGAGCTAATTTTTTATAGGTTATCACGTGCGTGAACTCGACAATCGACTACTGTGGACTTCGACCGAAAACAGGAAGAAAATACAGGTATGTGCGCTGGCTGAATTAACATTATTTTTATTCATATCTTTCACATCTACTGCAGTCAGATTCACCGCGTTCACTCTGAAGGAATCACTCACATGGCTGGGCACTTGTAATGACACATCAAGGATGTTAAGAGGCTAAAAGCAGGTTTAAAACTGGCCCCATTGAAGTCAACAGGGTGCAAATTTTAAAAAGGAGATAACACGGTGTAGGCTACACCGATTTTTGTCTTCTCCCGAGAACGGCTGAATTAGCAGCTGAGAAGTTAAAATCTGCAACTGAAAGAGTTACACAGTGGCTGGAACAATCATGTCTTAGCTTGAATATTAGCAAAACTAAAGGAATTTTTTTCACAAAAACAAAAGTTAAATCTCCTGATGTTGACATATTTATTAATGGTGAAAAGATAGAAATAGTTAATGAATTCAATCATCTTGGTTTAATATTGGACTCTAATCTTAGTTTTAAAAAACATGTAAAGAAAATGGTGAGGAATATTAAATACAATATGGCAAACTTCAGACAAATTAGACATTGTCTTTCTTTTGATGTAGCTAAGGCTCTGATGCATGCTACAATCTTCTCTCACATGTCTTATTGTTTGACATGTTGGGGTCAAGCTGGTGAAACTGTTATTAAACCCTTGAAATCGCTATATAAACAGACGTTAAAAATTTTAGATAAAAAACCTAACCATTTTCATTCTTGTAGGATCATAGAGACATATCATTTTTTAAACTTTGACAATTTTAGACTTTATTCAAGCATGTGTATGGTACATACAATTTTAAACGGTCTGGCTCCTTCTGTATTACGTGACTTTATTCATCTTCGCTGTGAAACTTTTGTGAGATCGACCAGACTATCGCATATGAGTAATTGTTTAGTTCCCTTTCGTCGTTCTGCATTTGGGCTATCATCTTTCACAGTGAAAGCCACTAACCAGTGGAATGCCCTACCAGAAGACATAAAAGGGTGTAAAACTCATGGTCTTTTTAAATTTAAGTTAAAATCTTTTTTTAAATCAAACCAACTACCGGTATGTAACCATTAAGACTGGTGTAGTTAAATTGACTGACTTTATTTATTTACAGCCCTTTATGGCCCTGACAGTATGTGTGTATGTATTTATTGTATGTGAACATATAGGTATTTTCTGTGTTTTGTAAGTGTTGACCTGCCCGGGGACTACGGACGAAAATTAGCCTTTGGCTAAATCCGGTGCAATGCATGAAATGTGAATTTTATGTTAAAAATTGTACATTGTCCCTTTATAAAAAAAAATATTAATTTTTTTTTTTTAAATTGAAGTCAACAGGGTGCACATTTTAAAAAGAGGATAACACGGTGTAGGCAACACCGATTTTTGTCGTTGTTCTCTGTACTGACAGCACTCCAAATTTACAAAAAAAATTAGCTCAATGTTAAAATTGACCGGAGTTCTCCTTTAATTTTTTCTTCTTTTTTTAACTGGATAAGATGGATACTGTCAGCAGACCTACGTTAAAGGATTTTACAATACAGGTCAGTATTCTTTGTTTAAATTAAATATTTAATGCTATAGTATCCACTCACTACTCCAGGCAAGTATAAAAAACTATATTAGTTTATTAACACAGAAAGTATATTGAGTTAAATAAAAATGTTAATAAATAAACAAATACATAAAGTGTAAGAATAATAAAATGGACTGCACAGTTTATAACAGTGTCACATGGACATGGAAACTGTTGACTTGAAATAATTTATTCAGAGAAAATTACAAGTACAAATAACCATTTAATGAAAATCAATGTCTGGTGACAACTGAATCAAATTCAATTAAACTTACTAGTATGGATTTCTCTACACAACCCCTTATTTTGCCAGGTCTATAAATCAGTAACTTTCTATGGTCAGGGAAATCTGTCTTATGTACAAATTTCATAAGCACCATAAAGCGGTGAAACGAATGACAAATGTAGCGCCCCCTACTTGCCTTTCTTGTAATTAAGTAGGATCAGCAGCGCTCCAGATTCAGTAACTATATGCCTACAGATGTTGAAGTTAGGCCCCTCTGGTGTCACTAAATGAATAAATTTTCTTGTAGAAAATTATAATAATAATCTATACTCAACTATCTATAACCTCTTCTGAAAGAATAAAAGTCTTTGAAAGTGACCAAATGTAACAAATTTAATTTGTATAAAATAAAAATAAATCAAATTAGTTCACATAACAAATTAAACAGTGTGTGAGTAATTCACACAGTCAAATTTTATCTCAATTCACAACTGGACACAATATCAAACCCAACATGCAATCTATTATATGTCAAAATAAATGAATGTGTCTGTCACACTTCCACTACAGATGAACTAAAAAAAAACAATAAAAAAAAAAACACTTTTTTAAGTGCACTGAATAACCACATTAAGAATGATAATGAAACACTGTTTATTATCAGCTCTATCTGTTTATTTGGACCCTAAAACTAAAGTGTGACTTCTCCCACCTTCCCCTTGAACAACCACTCACGTTACATAAAACACCAGTGAGGGCGGGACTTAATTCACATAAACCAATAAAATAATGAAACGCCTAACTTGTTTGTTGATGCCACGTTTTTACATGTACATAGCAATCAAACTTGAAATAGGAACGACGTTCTTAAAGGAACACAGCCACCTTTATACATCACTATTTTGAAATGTATATTTCAATCACATTTTAGCTCTGAATTAGAACCAAACAAAAACAAATAAAATGAGATAACCCAGTACCTGAAGAATTGTATTCTACTGGGTTACACAAACACATTCAGACATGGTGTGAAACTAAAGGTTGTGGACCCAAACACACTTGGGCAGGGGTCGGCAACCGTTTTCATAATGGCTTACACAGAAATAGTACAGAAATTTAAATATTTCTCTTGAAATTTGTTTTAGATTTAGATAGACAATTTAATAATATTTATAACTCCTTACTAGAGATGCACCGATTACAATTTTCTAGGCCGATTCCGATTTTTCATTGAGTTTGACCTGCCGATACCTATTTTTTTAGCCGATTCCGATTTAATTTTTTCTAACTACTTTACAGCACACACAAATATTTATTTTCTATATATATATTTTTTATATATAAAATACCATATCCTTTTACCCAAACTGAATAATAAAAACAAGTTTAAATGGGTAAATTTTATATAAATATTTTTGAGTCTTAATTTTCTTTTCTGACATAACCTAATCCAGTTCTTGTTAAAACACACTAGACATGCACATTCTGTGCATTTTGGGCACTTTTGTTTGGAATCATATTTATTTTGTCCATCAAAAGTGTGCTTTCACTTTAGCACCTTTCACACAGCGCTTTGAACCCAGCGCACAGCGCTTTGCCTTCTGTGTGAATGCAAACACGACCCGGGATAGATGCCGGGTTGGGGACCTAGTAACATTGCCGTGTTCAGTCCCGGAACGAAAAGAGTCCTGTGTGAACAAAAGCCGTAATAATGCCGTGTCGTAGTGATGACGCTGAAGCCGGGATCGTTCGCCAGCTGTGAAACGATACGTTATGCGCAAGTTTATGATCGAATCAGAGAGAGAAATCGCAGCTCTAGGCAAACTTAAGACATTTTAAGTTACATCGATGTCATGTGTCTTTACGGGATTTGTACGGCTTGTGTGAGAACGCACTCTCTGATTCCGGAAAATCACTGGCAGTGTGAATGAACCAAAATCAAACGAACCCGGGTCAAATAAATCTCGGGTCACTTTATCCGTGTATTTTCTGGAATCTCTGTGTGAAAGGGGGCTTTAAATTGAGCGTGAGCAGCGCAGACAAAATAGACTCGGCGGCGAAACCCCCGCTTCACTGCTGCTCACGCGACGCTCCTGTTGGGCGCTCGCGCGCTGCCCCTGCTCCCGGTGTGGATTAACATGTACGCCGAAAAAAATATGCGTGAAACGGCCGTAATTCACGAGGTTTCCTACATGTGCGTTCCGTGTGCACGTGTGATGCTGATGTTGCGCGATGTTAATCATGGGGAGCCCGAGTGCATTTGACCGGCATAAAACTAGACTACTTTATCTGAATGAAATACATACACTTCTCTCGCATTTGCTTGTGTGCCAGCGATTAACCCTCCGCGTGCCAGTGTTGGCACGCATGCCTTAGGTTGCCTACCCCTGCACTAGGGTGTAGTGTATAAACTCCACCTTTGCAGGCCTGATTTGTTACTAGGGTGAGTAGTGGCCAAACAAAACACAAACTGGCCTCTTTACTCTAACGAACAAAACAAGACAACTCAAGATACCTCCATCCCGTCGTTACTAAGGCTGTAAGTGTGATAAGTGTCCCGCTCGGGTCCTCATTTGATCAGATGCTGGCTACCAACTCTTTCGAAGCGCTCTTTCAAAAGGAACTCTGAATTGCGCAGGGATTCAGAGCACTATCTGGGGGTCCAAGTGTTCACTGGAGGAAAAAACTTGCCTGACCGCTTTCCTTCACTGATTTACCTCTTTCCTTTATGTTTAAAGCTGGTAGCTGGAAGGTTGTGGTCAGCTGCATAGACACTGTTGCTCTAGAAGGTTCTGCATCATGTAGTGACTGCTGTTCCATCTAACTTGCACATCTTGCTTTAGGTGCTTGGTTGGCATTCTCATTTCCATCTGGATGTCTTCTAGATGTGTGTAGGCCTGAGGTGAATGTTTAAAATGCCCTAAAATCTTCCTCGCAATAGCCAGTGTTTCTGTGATGCGACGCTGATAAACCAGACCCTCATATATGAGCTGAAGAATGTGCGTGATGAAGCCCATGTTTGGTACCACCATACCATCCATTGCTTTTTTTCACATTTCTTGCATTGTCCCGCAAAATGACATGGACCCATTGCCGGCATGGGACGTCCCTAATATCTATATTTATATCTGTTTACAATTTTTAAAGAAAAAAGGAAGGCTATTTTGTGACATGACACAGTCCATCACCCTTGTTTCAATCAAGTTTTAATGATAAATATGTATGCGTTTCCTCCAGGATACTGATATTCTCCTGCCAGGCTGTTGTTGTAAATAAGAATTCTTTCTTAAAGTCTCTTGCCTAGTTAAATAAAGGTGAAAGGGAACACACACAAAAAGACACGAATAAGCCATTTTTTCATTCTGTATACTTTATTCTTACAGTTTATACTGTATTAAGCAATTAGTTGTTCAAAACAATCTATCCAGTTTCACTGATGATTAGGTAAAGTTCTTGACTTAAAACGTAAGAAATCATGAAATAGCATCTAGTCTTGAATAGTTATTATTTACTAAGGGTGTAACGGTACATGTATTCATCCTGAACAGTCACAGTAGCAGTCAGATGACAAATACAGTCAGTCACAGATGATCCACACTCCAATTCAGAAGAAGGGACGCTGTAATGCAACGCTGTTTACTAAGCAATAATTAGTAAAAAAAGTTGACAGGTAGTTTATAGTGAGAATTGGACCCTAAAACTAAAGTGTGACCATTTTTCCTATTGTATCGAAATTCTACCAAACCCCAAAATTGAGGTACGAACCGAAACATGACTTCTGTGTACCGTTACACCCCTATTGTTTACATATTTGTGACTTATAAATTCTGTAATTATCATTTTTTCTTTTCTATAATGTTCTCTTTTTAATGAAAGACATTAGATATTATGGACAGGAAATCACTGGAAAAACCCTTGTGTCCCACCTCAACTCTGTCGACTCTGTTTTAATATTTATATTTTAAAATCACTGTATTGTGGAGGATTTTCTGCAGGAAGGTGATGCATGGCAGGGTTGCTGACCACAGGTATCTAAAAAATAAAATAAAAAATATATATATATATGAGCTATATGAGCAGCTTCCTTGCTTACAGATGACTTATTGATGCTATTAAACACCCAAATGAATGCACCCATTACATCCACACACTTCAAGATCATATATAGTGACACTAAATTCAAATAATAAATTTTTCAGTACCGTTTTAGTCAAAGTCTAATTAAACTGGGGTTACAAGCTTCTCTTACCTCTGAGTTGTTAAGATCATGGAAGTGATTGTGCCCAAAACAACAGGGTTGTTGAGTTAAAACTTGTGGAACAAACGGCACCTTTGGAAAAATACACACATATTGTTTTATGTCTTCTTACATGGAAAGACACTGGCAGAGACAGTTTCAGTATTTCAGGATTATAGACATCAGTATACTTCAAATGGAGTAGAAAAAAAGCAAAAGACAGAAATCCTTCTGAAATGTCCTGGTGTGGAAACTTATGCTTTCATTTGGATATCTTAAAGTAATTTTGCAACTGAAAGACTTGGCGCATCGCTCACCTGTGGAGAACAGCAGGGGGTGGCTTTACAGGCAAATGCTGACAGAAAGATGGAGATGATAAACTGAAGGAAGGCGAATATCAATGATACACCACTGATTCCCCAGAAGAGAATCTGAGAGAGAATTCAACATTAGCACAAATAATGATGACAAAATAATTGATGATTGACACTCACATCAGTACACAGGCTGTTCAGAAGTTCAGAATCTATCATCCTTGAGGTTCATATAGTGATACAACATATGTATAGGTCAAACTGGACTGAGTTTATAATGAATGTATAATGCCTTCTTGCATTGTAAATGATCAGTAATAGCAAGAGATCTATAAACTACTTCTGAAATGTTGGGGAAAAGACTAGATAAATGAGAGCAGATTTTAAGGCTTGACTTTTGACAACTTTACTGAGCAGAGTGATTTTATTGTAATTACTAAATAAATGTGAATATAAAAGTTGGTAACATACCTTATACTTGTACGCAATATCATAACAATAATAATAATTGTCGCAGTAAGAGGTGAATGGCCCTAGAGTCAAATCCAATGGAATTATGATAAAGGAAATTCCTGCAATTATAGCACTGAAAACGTTCATTCCAAGTGAACCTTTCACCTGTAGGTAGAAAAAAACACATAAAATAGATTAATAAATGAACTATAACTTTAACTTGTTAGCGTAGATGGAAAGGTATATGGAGTGTGATAAAAATAAACAAACAAATAAAATATACCCACAAGCATCATTTATCAGGGTCCAAGCACCAGTGTCTCATGTGGATGATTAAGGGATATGATTGAAATGTATCTATTTAAGAAATCATGTTTTTTACAACATAGTCCAGTCAATCTTCATTAGCTATGGTTCCATCCGCCAAGTATTATGTGCATTTTGGGATATAAAAAAAATAAATAAAAAAAACGCTGGATGGAAATGCCAAGATGCGCATAAATTCTAAAAATGTGTATAAAAACGTATGCGCTCAATTGAGTTGGACCACCAGTCCACCCAAAAAGAATCATATTTTATTTTCAACTTTACTGATCGTTCAGTTATGTTAAGTTCAGTTATCTTCAGTTATTTCCCTCAAGGTTCAATACTGGGACCACTTCTTTTTTCTATTTGTGTTAATAATTTACCATTAGTTGTCAGGTTCAACTTTATGCTGATGATACTGTTATATATGCGTCAAATTCTGTTTCTATAAAAATTCAACTATCTCTTCAGTCTGATTTTAATGTTACAAGATTCGCTTTTGGCCAAAAAAAGAAAGTGTGCTTAATAAAACTAAGTCACATGTTATGATTTTTGGTTCTAGACAGAAACTTAAATTGTATCACGTAAATAAGGTACTCCTTATTGCATAAAGTTGATACTATTAAATATCTCGGGGTATGGCTTGATTCTGAACTTTTTTTCACATTAACCATATTATACGCAAAGTTAACATTGGAATTAGTATGTTACATCGATTTCGGAATTGTTTTTCATATAGTGTTCGTAAGAAATTTGTTTCTCAATTAATACTTCCGTACTTTGATTATTGTGATGTGGTTTATGAAACAGTATCAAAATCAGACCTTGCCCCGCTTTATACAGCATATCATAGACTTTGTAGATTTGTTTTGGGATGTTTTTTTTTTTTTTTTACTCATCACTGTACAATGCACGATGGTGGTCACACTCCAATGGTCATCTTTGCATGGCTTCAATTTATATTTAAATGTATTCATTTCAACTATCTCAGTTACTTACAACAATACCTTGTACCTTTTTCTTTAAATTACCAAGTTAGGCATTCTGCCCATACTTATTTTCTGAATCCTCATGCAAAAAACTACGGAAGCCCTGAACCACAAGGTGAAAAAAAAAGAAAACTTATCTCGTTATTTCGACACAAATATCTCGTTATTTTGACATATCTCGTTATTTCAACATAATATCTCATTATTTCAACATCTCGTTATTTTGACACAATAACTCGTTATTTCGACATAATAACTTGTTATTTCGACATAATAAGGGGATAGTCTAATATGCATTAAGCCACATTTAGCGTTCTTATAATGGTTTTCAATGGGAGGAAAATGCTTAACATGAAATTAAACGCGTTGCGTTCATATTCTGGACTCATCTGATTTTTTGTAGTATACTTTATTATGATTTTAGTACCATAATGATTAATAAATGCACACACAATTATCCGTGAACTTGATAAATGTTGCAGATATGTTTTAGGCTACTATCCACAAACAAATTGCTTTCAACTTATGTGTGCAAAATTCAGAATTCAACGAATGTGCAGCAATTTGTACAAATAGAGACATTTTTGTGAATAAAATGTTTTATTTTGTATTAGTGATCATAATTTGTGCATGCAACAAAGAAGATGTACAGGTGACACGTTAAATGACGTCTTTTCTGAGTCGATCTCATTTGAGTGTATTCGGCAATGCTTAACGTGTAATTAAACGCGTTGAGTTATTATGGGCTCATCAGATTATATTGTACAAATATACTTTATTACCGTATTTTTCGGACTATAAGTAGCTCCGGAGTAGAAGTCGCATCAGTCAAAAAATGCATCATGAAGAGCCATGTCCAAGTGATCTGATCTGACATGTACGCAGACTGGTGCATAGATATATACACACTAGATGTGGCCTTGTCTACGGCAGTTCATTGGAACGAATGTCTTTAAGGCGACATCTAGTGTATATATCTATGCACCAGTCTGCGTACACGTCAGATCAGATCACTTGGACATGGCTGCGTATAAGAGGTAAAAACGATATAAATACGGTTCGTTTTCTCACACAAACCGCTCGTTTCGTGTCTTAGGCCATCAATGTGTACTTACGATGGGGAATTGTTTAATTTGGACGACGGGGAATTGTTTTAATTTGGACTCTGTGCATGCTCTTTGAGACAGTGACCATCGACCTGCATTATATGACTGACAGACAAGAACGGTTTGACCTAAAAATATTAAAATTGAAACTACTGCGGAAAAAAAACACCTACATCTTGGATGCCCTTGAGGTAAGCTAAAACATACCAAAAATGAATTTCAAAGTGAACTATCCCTTTAAAGAAAAGGCTTATATTTACCTTTTAATAGTTTGTTTTACATCTACCTTGTAAATATATTTTTTATTAAAAAGGTTACAATTACAACAACAATTCAAGTGTAATCTTTCTTTGTAAAAACTAAAGTATACATTTTATCATACATATTTCAAAGTTAAGGATTTGATTGATTATTTGATTACTTTATTTTTGACAAAACATACTATATTTAACATATGAGCAAAAATTGGCAAACAAAAGCTTATTTGAGGTGGCAGATATTTTACAGTAAAAATGTGTAATCTATCCAAAACTAATCAACGAAATATTGTCTTTCATTTGTCTGTAACATAGGTCTTTCGTGTTTATTATAAGAAATATAAATGTTAATTTGCAGTTTAATACGTTGCTTATACAAATACATTTTATTTCAACATATTTCAGTCGATTTTTACTCATCTCAGTATAGCAATACAGTTTGCTAAAACATCATAATTCATTCACAAACAGAAACGCGATTCACTTGAGAAGGAAAAAAAACGTACTTCAGTATTCCTCAGCTCAGTCGGATCCTTGCTCCTCGAAATACCAACACTTCTGAGGTACATTTTCCATTATTATTATTCCTCACAGCGCTGCGAGACGGTGTAAACAAGTAATGATCTGATTAAACTTGTTTTCTCGAGCTGATATGGGGGCGTTCACAGGTTTGCTTGGATTGCCTCAGTAATTTGCGTTTGAATAGCGCACGCTCTCCGTGGGCGGAGTCACATTAAAAATAATTAGATGAGAACGACTGACATCTCGCTCTTTTCTTACAGATTACATGAACTGAGAATATTTGTTTTTTATATAAATTACTACTATGTCTGTTTGACTGAGTATTCGCTGAGTTATTGTTCATTTTCGGACGCGTTTCAGAATGGACTACACTGACAGAGAGAAAGCAGAACTCGCTTCGTGTTTATTTTTCTTTATTTGGCAAAAAGCAAAACACTTTGTTTTTATTGTGAGTATACACAAAAATAATACACATTTAACAGAATCGATTGATGTATGAAACGTGTTTGTAATATCAAAGTCAACAGAGCAAAATGAATCTCTTTTGAACTGATAAAAAAAAAAGCGAGCTGGTATCACCGGCGATACCGCCGACCCCAGGGGGTTAACAAAGATTAATCTATTAAGTTTATACAGTAAACAGTGTTATTTTTCATTTAATTATTACATTTTTGTTGGCCTACCTGACATGAATACTACAGTTAGACCTTACTTTATTTGTAAATGTTACGTTGTATTTATCTATGCTTGTAATTGCTGTTTGTTCTTTTTACTGTCTGTTCACTTGCCTTTAATATTGCTTTAACTTTATTAGTTAGGCTAGTAGTTTATGCAGTGGTATTGGAGTAGGTTACTTAAAGTGAGCTTTAAGTGATAAATGGAAAGCAAAGTTAACCCCCACCCCAAATTTGTTTTTGTTTTTTTGCTGATCTGAAAAATGATTCAATCTGTGACTCAAAAACCGTAATATGATCCAAACCGTGAGTTCTCTTGATCCAATGAATCACTACCGCATATATTCAATTTGAAATGAATAACTTATTTTACTAATTATATTGGTAATTCATTTTAGTAAAACAGGACATTGCAAATGGTGTGGAAAGCGAAGCATGGTTCTTCTCTCTTGGTTCACGCAATCTGCCCAGAGTCCAGATTGAGAAACTATTGTTTCAAGCTCAATCAAGTAAGTGTTTTTCTTTGTCTGATTTGTTATGTCAACTGTGGTTATTTTCTGTGCAAGCTGTATTTAGTTTTTTGGGGGGTTTTATGGCTGTTGGTCGGTTTGAAACTGGCGTGCTAATGTTAGTATGCATGTTTTGTTTGTAGAAGGACTCTTTGAATATCCTCTATTTTTCCTTTAGTCGATCAAGCTCAAGGCTGTAATACGAACTGGAACATGAGAGTTCTATAACCTAAGGACAGTGGCTTCAAAGCTTGACTGTGGTCGTTTGGGATTTGGAATCATTGTGGATTAAACTAGTTACTGCTTCGTCACGGGACTATTGTTCCATTTCGCTCCATCCCTGCAAATAGAACAATTGACTCTATGATACAAAGCATTGGAGGTACTATATGGATCACAGTACAGTGAAAACCAATGCCGAGTTCACACTGTGCGATTTTCAAAGTAGTTGAGTCACTGTTGTTTTCACACTGCATGACTATCCGGGGTAACAATCAGTTGCTGCTGTGTTCACACTGAACGATGAATGGTGACAGAGGTTTCACACTTCATGACTTTACAAAAGAAAAGAATCACCGACAACTTCTGGCTGGTCCACAAACTACATTTCACAACCAAACACGTGAGAAATGATAAGGAAATCGTGTCTCAATAGGAGTGGATAGGGAGACTGTTACAGAGTATGTCCCAGCACTTCAGTCTGAGTATGGAAAAGAAGAATGGGAGCCAGTAGGTAGAATTCTACTAAAAGGATACCAGGATCACAAATTCTTTCCAGTGAAGCTTTGCCGTGTGTCTCCTTCATGGGGAGAACAAAGTGACACCAGACATGCTGACTGAATCTTTTGTGAGTTATGTACTATAGTATTGTTACCAATTGTACAATTGAATGGTACTGCATGCTAAATGAGCCATTGAATATTATGACAAATATTTGCCACTATGCACTGTAAAGCCCCTTTCACACATCGCGTTGACCCCAGGAAATTCCTGTAAAATTGCTAGAGTGCCTTCTGTGTGAACGTAAACGCATCCCTGGATTGATGCCGGAATCGATCCCGGGATGGGAACCTAGTAACATTGCTGGGATCAGTTCTGGAACGTGCTCTGTGTGAACAAAAGCTGTAATCAATGCCGTAAGGGGTGTGTTGTAGTGATGACACTGAAGCGGAGATCGTTCGGCAGCTGTGGAACGGTACTTCATGCGCTAGTTTATGATTGAATCAGGAAAAAAGATGCACACGCGTGGTTTCTCGAGAGAGAAATTGCAACTCATAAGCAAACTCATAAGCATCACATCGATGTCACATGTCTTTACGGGATGTGTGTGTATGCACGTACAGATTCCGGAAAATCACTGGCAGTGTCCCGGGACACATTATCCGTGTATTTTCCAGAATCTCTGTGTGAAAAGGGCTTAATTGATCTGTTTTATACATTCTGTTTTATTCAAGGTTTGTCACGCCATTTGAGAGACATCATCAGCTCTGTGCTGGAAGGAAGAGAGTATGACAGGGATGACCTACTCGACATGCTTTCCAGAATGGGTGGACACGCTGTTCCTGATGGAGATGCCATAAAGGACACCATCAAACAGACTGCACACAAACAACTAATACAGGAGCCAGTGTATGCTCTTGAAATGATGGCTGCTAGTGCTCAGTGTACTTTAAAAAGTCTGCTTCCAACAGTGTCTGCAGTTTCAGCCCTTTATGAATCCAAAATTCCAACAACAAAAGGCATTATTGCGTTGCTTAAACCCAATGAAAAACAACCTTCTCACAGTAAAACAATGCAGTTTTTAAAGCTGTTCATTTGATCACTTAAACAATGCATACATTTCTGCGCTTTACCACTGGGGCTGACGTTATCGGTGTTTCACACATTGATGTTGAATTTACAGATATCAGGGGTTTACAAAGGTGTCCAGTAGCACATATATGTGGTCCACTGTTGCAGATCCCATGCATTTACAGTACCTACTCTGATTTTGAACAGGGTTTGGGAGTGTCTTAGATGCCAACTACATGAAAATGGATCTGTTGTAAAGCTGATAATAGCTTGTAAGGTATCTTCTGTGCATGTCCAGCAAACTGTTCTCCATGTAGGCAGTGGTAAAATAATCAGGGTTCTTTTCATACACTGTTCATTTGTGTATTCTGGGAAAAACTTATAGGACATTTCAGTTCTGAAAACCATACATTGTCATACATTTCTTTTTTGTTGGCCTTACACATTTAAGTGTTACCTAAATATGAGTCCCAGAAGTTCATATTACAGTCTCACTAGTGTTTTAATAAGGTCTGTTGAATACAAGTTTTAACATTTATTTTAACCAGAAATAGAAATGGCCTATCTGCAATACTATTTTATCTTGTGTTATATGACCTTATGTCAGTAACTCTTGCTACACATTCTCATTTCCTGTAACTACATTTGCAATTTACAGTATCATGTCAAGTGTTGTAAAATATGGCTACATACTTTAGATTTAAATCACAGGCTCCATTCTCAAATACAACTGAAAATCCTATAAAAATTACTCTTTATTATTAATTTATAAATTAAATTATAAATATAATGTATTATAATTATAATTTATTAACTTATAAGATTACACTACATGTCTTTCCTTCCAAAGATATTGTAAAGACAGATCACAACACACGTAGTATCTCTTGCCTAAGACTAAAGTACAGGACTCTGCCACTCTCAGCATCATCTGGGACGGTGTTACGCACATCAGCAGGGTGTGGGTTTTGAACATCAGCAGGGTCACACCTAAAGATATGATCTGCTGACACGTAAAGATGAGGAGCCATATACATTATGGCCGGTCCTCCATGCGGCGCAGTAATATTACGTTGTGTTCGTATGCGAACTTATGCTTCCAACCCGATCTTCTAACCTCAGCTCGAGAGCTGTCGTTCCAACCACGCAAGTTTGCGCTGCAGTTTGCGAATGTTCGTTTGAACTATGGTTTTGGAAAACACCAAATCGTTGAATATGTCAGTGATGAAACTTGCAATGTTAGTTGTCTAATGGTGCTTCTTGGAAACGCATCCCCTGGTTGAAATAGTCTTGGCTATTGGACCCGCAGTGCCTACCTCGCGCAGCCCGCGTGCAGGTATGTAGCGTGACTAACCAAACAAGACTATTTACAAAAACATGAACTCGATAGCAGTTCTGACTTTTTTTTTTCTTTCTTGACGGAGATAGGGATTTTCATATGTTGCTTCACAGATTAATTATATCATTGAGCTGGCGAAGAGAAATAACTATTATATATTAAATATTATATTAAATCACTAAATATTAAACTTCTTTAGTTAAACACAAACAATAAATTTTTATTCAATTTACGTATTCAGTTTCTCTTCCACTCTGAGAGCGAGGACGAAAGCTGATGTGTTTCGTAAAAAAAAAAAAAAAAAAATTCCTTATGTTTGTAGCCTATTTGTTCCAAACGTTTGATATCAACAAGTTCTTTCTGATTTGTCAAATGAGTTAAAAAAAAATTGAGTTTTTTGTTTGTTGATAATATATATCAGATTGTATTGTTTGTTGATAATATATATCAGATTGTATCATTATTTATTCAAAATTATAACGGGTCCCAGAAAGAATTGTGTTAAAGTTTATAGCCCACTGGGTAGGACCCTATCGGTTCACACTGCAATAATTGAAGACCGCCGCAGCAGAATATACCGCAACATACAGTGCAATACAATTGTGTATGCAGCTAACACACGACGTAACAGTTACGTAATGTATTCGTACATTTTGGTAATTTCATGACTTACTATTTGACAACATAACTACGACGTCACATACCCGTAATTTCATTATCACATTCCCAACTCACAACGTCGTCAGTAGGCTACGTCCTCCTAAGGTTATAAGATAACCAAGAACGTTCCAGATACATAATCTATACGTAATAAATTGGTAATTTCGTGACTTTTTGACAATTTTTCGTGACAATTGAACTAAAGCCTAATCTTGGCTTTAGTCTAAGACCTGTCTGTGAAACCAGGCCTATGTCTATTAAATTTCATTAAGTTTGGAGATAAGGATACATTTGTGAAAAATTAACATTGCCAGACAGTATAATTCACTGATATTGTCACGTTTCGATAAATACAAATTTAGTGAAGATTGGACCAACATCCTAGGAGTTTGAAAATGTTTTTTTTTCCTCAGAAAATTTAAATAATTTTTATTGCGCCACCTAGTGTTAGACAGATGTGTGTCTATGCACCCGAGTAGATGCGCACACTTGAGACCTTCCTGACTGTCACGATCCTGGTGGGGTGCCTTTTGTTTTGTATGGATTTTTCTCTTTAAATATTTCTCTTGAAATGTTTGTTTCTGTGTTTAGTTCCTGTTTCCCTTGTTGCCTTGATTGTTACCATAGTTACCCTGATTAGTTTCTGGTTGTTCCCAGGTGTGTCTTGTTTGCCATTCACATTTTGTGTTTCTCATCTATTTTGGCTTTTGCACATGTGGCAGGATGGGTTATTACCCCTCCTAATTTTTTTATTTGAGGTTTGGCCAATGGGCTGGGACCATGGGTGTATAAGAGCACGGGCTGCCAGGCATAGGCGTGTGTCACTTTCCGGGGCCATGACGTCACCTACGCGCCCTGCTGCTTGTGCTGGAGAATCAAATGTGGACATTTGATACGGTAAGGAAAGCATGTACGACGACGTTTGTGTAATGAGATTCCTGTGGGTTGCTTTAACCGAGCGGGTACTAATCTGTATGATTTACGTAGTCCAAAGTTCATCCGCGCTCTCTGCTGATGAGAGATCTGGCTCCATGCATCGCTAGGAATTCGGGATATTAATCCCAGTGCAGCATCTGTTATTGTGAGTATGTTTGCTCGAGCCGGAAGCCAGGGGGAGAATGAATGGCAGTGTAACACTTTCTGTTTTGTTTGTAGGCGCGTGACAAGGGCAATGGCGGCGTTCTGGTCAATTGTTATGTGCTCTGTGCCTCATCATAGAGTTGCTGGTCGCTCCGACGCTCCGTGCTTCTTCATAGAGTTGCTGTTCGCTCCGTCTCTCATCATAGTTGCTGTTCTGTTTCCATCGGATTGTTCCGTTACTACGAGACTGGGACGCTCTCAATGAGTTTTTCCGTGTTTTAAAGCTGCCGTCGGCAAGTCTGGCAGATTGGGTCGATTAGCCAAAATTTTGAATGTTTACAACTCTCATGCCCCTCCCCCACTACCAGCGAGCACCCTCCCATCGAGGTCGTGCTCGTCAGTGCGTCACTGTGCGTGTATACCTGATTTTCTGTGAACGCGTCCGTCTCTTCAGCATCTATCAACACCATGGACTCGGAGGTAGGCTGCCCTGGCTGATCTATCCATAGATAGCAATAACCGAGGAATTGGAAGCTTGTTAGTAGATTTTCTCTCCGCCATCACGCTTCATGCAATCTCCAGGCGAACTTCAGGCGTGGCGTGTGCATGTGATATTAACGTGCGCGAGTGAGGGGGGATCTGTGGCGTGTGCACGACCTGTGATTGACAGTCAGATCTCACACCCCCCTGCGCTGATTGGACCTGATGAAGCGGGAGCGCTGGATTTTTGCAAAACAAATAACACGCTCCAGGTGGAGTTAGAAGCTCGGGTTTTTTTCTAAAACCACCTTATTTATGTTGTTCTGTCGGATTATAGTGTCGATTACACTGAATATGATAAAAAAAATGTTGCCGACGGCAGCTTTAAGTGAACTTTTTCGTGCTTTCTAGGCTGTGTCTCAGTGATATGTTTTGAGTTTCTTTTGTTTTCCTTTTTTTTTGGTTTATTTCTTTAATTGATGTCAATGGTTGGGTATTTTTGAATTTGTATTTTGATTTCTATTTATTTAATATATCGTTTTCATCTAACCATTTCTACGGTCGAACTATACTGTCAGTTTATTTAATCATGTTTATGTTGAGTTTATGCTTTCTTTTGTTGTTTTTTATCTTGATTTGTGACGATCCGGGCGGAACCGAGTAGTTGGTTTCTTCCTGAAACTGTATTGAGTTGCTCTTTATTTTGTATTATTTGTTTATGCATATCTCTGCTCTATCTTAACGTCTTTTTCTTTCTTTGTTGGCAGGACCTGGGCACCCGGGGGCAGACGAGTGACCTTCTGGTGGTGGCATCCTTCACTGTGTGTCGTGGTCTTCTCTGACCTTAGTCGCTGTGTGTGTGCTAGTGTGTGTGCACTGTGATTTGTGTGATCTTTCATTAAGGGTGATATTCTGAGACTGCCCCTGTGGTAAGCCTGGGTTCTTTGCCCCCAATGAGTGAACTTAACAATTTGAGATGAGTGTGATTGCTGGTCAATGCCTCTTTTAACTGTTAATAAAATACTTTTGTACGATTACTTATGTCTCTGACTCCAACGGTGATTAGGACCTGTGCGTGCCTTTAGAGGTTGTGTTTAATTCTTGAGGTGAAATTCCCCAGGTGGCGTAGTCGAAAATCATATCAATTTGAGTCAGTTCACGCCCGCTTTGCCACACACAGAAAAAAAAAGGGATAAAACTATACACTTTAATAGAAGTACATACAAAACACAAGGCACATCGATGGGATCGTGACACTGACAAGTTTGGGGTCTCTATGAATTACGGTCACTGATGCCCATACACCTTTTTGGCAGAAAATTAAGGAAGATAAAATCAGTACAGAAAATTACTATGAACACAATAGGGTTCCAGTACCTCTGGTGCTTAAACCCTGAACAATAACAAGTGTTGTGTACATACCAAACAGGGTGAATTCGGTTTGTTTTCTGCAGCAATGCAGAGTGAGCCTGCGATGATGTACTGAGAGCAGAGAGAAAGACAAAAATCAAGGCTTCTGCTGGAATATGCGACTTGTGTTATAAAAGACACAACACTTAATTGTATAACTGTTTCTTACGATGAGAGATCCCCAGTAAGGAATCCCACTAAAGACAAAGATGGCTTCTGCTTGAATTGAAGACACGATTCCCAACAGGAAAGTCAACAGACCAATCATTATCTGGACAGTCTGTGAAGGACAAGAGAGTCTTTTATAAAGTAAAACAATATTACATTTGGAGGAACAATATAAAATGTAGAAAATAAATTAATAACAGCTGTAGTATGGACTTATGGTTTTTCTACAAAAATATCTAGGTACTCTCATTGCATGAAATCACATACTGATTTGCGGACTAGCAAAATCTATTCATTACTTCACATTTTTTGATAGTTTGCAACTCCTAAAACATTCTTCTCTGTGACTGATACACTATAATTTTTTTTATGATTTTACACTGTAAATGATGAACCTTGTCTTCTATTGCTGTCTTTCCTACATTACCAAGGCATTGTCATTCTTCAATAAAAAATGCTTTGTTCATGTGTGTACAACTCCTTTTTAGCATTTATGTAATTTCCTTACCTCACATATATACACAAAAATCAATTATTTGGGTTTATGAACAATTTCTCACCCCAAGGGCTTTTGGTTGGCCTTTCAGAAATGGCTGAAGTCCATGAAGAGGTGAAACTCCTGCTAGCTGTTGTCCATAAACAGGCACAGGAACATTTGTCCCAGTTTGTGTTGGTGGTTGAAACTGGATGACAACCGTCGAAGAGTTCACGGGTATGACAGTGTGAGACATTCTTCTTTCTGAATCTGAAATTGATCTGTACAAAATCATTGTTAATCAAGACTAGATTATAAAATAGATTTTCTATAAACAAACTTTCCAGTTTATTTATAAAAATATTATATATTCATAATAATGTAAGAGAAAAAGAACCTCAGACCATGCTGAGTGTCGTCCAGACATTATATATTTTTCAGAGGTCAGGCATGCATCTTTTACTCTTTATTTCTGAGCATTTGATGTTTTGTATTGACCATCTTTGAATTGATTGGTAATCGGCATGAAACATTTACCTGATTATTAATACCTGACTTACTTGAAATTTAAACTCTAGTAGATTACGTTGTATCCATTGTTACCGCAAATCTGCATCAGGTTAGTAACGGACTTAAGTCCAGTTTTGAGTGGAGCATAGGGCACACCAACTGAGATTCAGAGATCCAGCTAACACTTGGCACTAATTCAAGTGTACTTAGACTGTAAAGGCTAATAAAGCGAATTTCCGTTTAGGATAACAAAATGTTGCTTGACCAACCTAAATAGGGTGAGTCTTACCTCGGTTTAATGTAATGTTACTCTAGCTAAGTGTACATGGGAAAACATGGCATGACCAAACCAAAGCTACCATCAGAGAAAGTAATGTTGGTCAGCTTATATCTGTAGTAGAGGTCATGACGTCTCACAGAGGAGTGTATACAAATATAAAGGGTCTAAATAAAATACTTTTAGAGAGAGCAAGCATGGGAGCGGCCCTCGTGGGATCCAAATTAAACGGCGACATTGGTATCCAAATGAACAAGTAAAGAGTTAAATAGAATAATCAAGTCAGATAAGTGTTTTATTTTTACATTTTAATTGGAATTAAACTACTTTGCCTCACTGAAAAGACAGAACGGTATCCAATACCCGCTCTACTGAAAACTGCTGTTGGGCCATTTGGCTGGGCCTTACAATATTTATTATTATAAACGTGGTCTTCATGTTGTTGAAACACTTTTGAATGCAATTGTGTCAATAGTAGTTATTTCCATCAACTAGAATTAGACCGTAATAACTGAGATTGTACTATATAACAAACAGCTCATGTTTAAATTGATCCACATCATTTACATTTAAGGCATTTAGCAGATGCTCTTTTCCAAAGACACTACAAAAGTGCCCTACCAACCAATATAGAAGAAATGAATTTATTAATAAAATGAATACACAATAAATAAAATGCAGATATAATGCAAAGAAAAGCATCTGTATAACGATAGTCAGATAGTAAGTGTAAGTATATAATTTGTTGTTTTACCGGAAAGAAATCTTCTCTTCAGTTGGTTTACCACACTTTGCTCTGTTGTTCAGTTCACTCTCCTGAGATAAGCCTATGCAAGTAAGATGTCATAAAAGTAACTGCTGATACTGCTTCCCAGAATGAAAGGGGAAGCAGGTGGAGCTCAGGTGGTTATGAGGGGTGGTAAAGCTGGCCATATTAGTCATACTGGTGTGACAGCCTATCAGTACCTGATTTCTGTCTATTAAAAGACTGCAATTATGCTACCTGGGTGTACATCATTGCTAGCTCCGCCCCTTGGTGCATGTGTGCTTCCATTATAAAGTATGTTTTTAGCTGTCTTGCTAATGATGGTGTTATGTGCATCATTAAAACCTAAATTACTTATTATAGCTGGACTAGGCTGTGCAGGCTGTTATTATCCCCAGATAGGTTAAATTTGAATATTTGTTGGTGTGGAAGTTTGCGGTAATCTGCCACCAGCACTACAGCTGAGCATTGTTGTGTGGCTCTGTGTCAAGGCTTGAGTAAGTACAACAGAGTACTTCGTTTTTACACATTTCCATCTGACGCAGAAATCAGGCGAAAATGGCTTGTCGTTATCCGGAGGGACAACTTCACAGTAAGTCCCCATACCTGAGTATATAGCCGACATTTTGAAAAGGAGGATGTTCGTGAGCTAGGGAGACGGTTATTAATCAGGGGAGCTGTTCCAGCATTGTTTGAGTGGAAAAATTTCACCCTTCCCACTTCAAGACCAGGGGTATGGGAGAAGAGAGAGCGGCCGCCGGTGTCGGAGGAAGATGACACAGCGGGCGAGGAGGTAACTAACCAGCAGTGTTGGTGAAAGTTACTTTTAAAAGTAATGCATTACAACATTGCGTTACTCCCCAAAAAAGTAACTAATTGCATTACTTAGTTACTTTTTATGAAAAGTAATGCGTTACGTTACTTTTACGTTACTTTTTCTCACCTGGGCTGGGCTTGCTTGTTTGTTTTTCTAATAACAAGAACAACAAAAAAGTTATATTTTTGGCAAATGTTAAGGCCCTTTCACACCAAAAATGAACTGAATAAGCCTCAGGCTGAAGGAAATGCATATTTAAGCTTGTACAGTAGAGGGCGCCGCTCAAACTAACCTTTCAGCTGCGCTGCCTTTCTGGATTAAAGAACAATAATATACAGGAGAAGGAAGTTCAACACTTTTATTTCTAAATCTTATCTAAAGTAATTTTTGCTTAGTATGGTTGAATTAGATAATTGAAGGTCAGCAGCAAAGACATTGATTAATAAAGTGAGATTAAATACACAAAGTATATTTGTGTAATTTAATAGTTAATTATAAAAGTTGAGTAAAATTCTGAGATTGCATTTTACTGTTTTTATTCATTTGGAGGAACACTGAATGTTTTCGTGGCAGTGAGATGAGTAAATGCAAGTTCACATTTAGTCTAGAACTACAATAACCATCATGTTTACACAGCGCACACACCACCACCTCACTTTATTTCTCTCAACATGGGGACAGGAGAGCTGCCAGTCAATAAATGTGAAAAAGTAACTAGCGTTACTTATTTGAAAAAGTAACTTAGATATTTTATTGCAAATTGAAAAAGTAATGCATTACTTTACTAGTTACTTGAAAAAGTAATCTGATCACGTAACTCAAGTTACTTGTAATGAGTTACCCCCAACACTACTAACCAGTCATCTCATTGAACAGACATCAGTTTTTTTGCTCCCATTTGTCAAGGCAGCTGTCTGAAATTTGAACACTCAGAGAACTGCAAAAATCAAATCATAAAAAAAATAAACCTACAACTTAACCCTCTGGTGCTCCTCATTTGGGAGTCAGACTTGTTATCTTCGCGGTCTAAAGTGACCGGACGCCTGAAAATGAAACTTTTTTATATTGTATTTTGAGAGGATTTGATGGTACTTATTAATATTTATGCAATAATTATGGTCCATTTTTGCCATTTAAAATAATACAAAACAGAGTGCATTTTCCTATTATTTATGATTTATAATTTGAACAATTTCTGCATTTTTTAAAATCGATTTCAAAATGTAAAAAATTTCACAAATTTAAAATAATATTTATCTATTGATCTTATTCAACTCTTTCAACATTTCTCTCTTAATATTTCTTTATATTCAATCAGAATTAAGTTGGAATTTAAGTTGTAGCATTATAGCATCTCGTGATATTTCCTTCCCCGAGCACTTCCAACATACATGACAAGTTTTATTGACAAGTTTTTGGGAGCACTCAATCACAACAACTAAAATACTCAAATAACACTTTGGTTGACTAATAATCTTCTAATGAATGTCTTATCAGTTCTACTTTGAGTATGAATTATCAAATGCATGAAAGACAATATACAAGCACGGTAAAAGGTTTTGCCACAAATTCAACTGACTGGCTTTTCTCCTGTATGATTTCACATGAGTCTCTTCAGATCTTACTGTACATGATTTATGAGCTTCCAGAACTTCTGTTTGAGGCTGTGTGTGACGACCTGATTGAACTCCTTTCCACAAATTTAACATAGAAATAAAAACAGTATAAATAACAAAAATAAACAACAGTTTTCTCTTAATCTTATTAACCCTTATGTGCTGTTGGGGATGTTTTCATCCACTACGGGGTATTTTTGAGTCTTAATTTGGCCATAACTTTCTCCATGTTTCAGCAAATGGAATGATTTTTGGTGACTAATCTTATTTTGATACATATTTTGGGAAAATGCTTTGAAATTTTTCAAAAACTCAACAGTACACTGTGGGCAAATTTACTACCCTTTCGTTATGTTTCGTGGCTGAAAACAGCCACTACTTTAAACTGCTGTAAAAATGTATCAGATAAATATTTTTTTCTATTTTTTTGGCATAAATCTATTAATCAACCTCAGTCCTGCTCAAAAATACTAAATGTTTTAAAAAAAATCAGGATTTTAACTCTTTAATTGCCAAATTCATAAATGATGTCACTGATTTGGGAAAAAAAACAACACAAAATGACTTATTTTCAATATAAAATGTGAATGTGGACTGGATTTTTTTTTAACCTTTTATCACAGTCTTGGACATGTCAAAGATTAGAAACAACATTGGTTTTGATGCATTGTTAGTTTTTATGCAGCATCAGATTTTTACTTTTTCTCCCTCATTTACTGTTCGTGGCTGTTTTTGCCCCATTGACTTCCATTATAACCAAATTTTTTGATTGCAAAGCCATGACACCATATAAGCATGCATTTTTGATTGTTGGTGGTTTTCCCTGTTGGGAAGAGGTACAATTTGTAATTTTTACTGTTGATAACCAGGTGGCACCATTAACCCTTTAGATAGGCCTGTGCAAAAAAAGCTTAGTTTTTCTGTAAAAAAAAAATCTACTCAGCATCTGCATCAGATTTATGAACAATTTATTATGAACCAAAATGCAACAACAACTTCAAATAAACTGAACAATGGTTCAAGAGTTGAGGATGGATGAAGAACTAAACATTTAAACGAACCACAAACTGTGTGTGTGTGTGTGTGTGTGTGTGTGTGTTTTCAGTATTTCCAGCAGGACTTGCAGCATATCACTTGGTGTTCTTTGCAAGTGTGTCCACCACAACGGATGCAAGTGCTCACTGTTCTTTTTTTTTGTCCTGTGCACCACTTGCATGTTCCCCTCTTCCCTTCTGAGCTGCTGGTGCCTGCTGGTGTCTGTGGATTTGTGTCTGGAGGGACAGCTGCAGAAGACTGAATCTCTCTCACCAGTGCAGCAGCAACTGGTGCGTGAGGGAGGCGCTCTCTCCTCAATATTGCTGCAGAGACCAGAGAATTTCCCAGCTCTTCTAGGAAAAGCCTTCTCCGAAACAGCTTTGCCTGGTTCCAGGAGGGATCCACAGCTGTGAAGATGACATATGCATTATATGCCGAGACGTCCACCATATTAAAAAATAACGTCTGTGGCCACCGATTGGTCCTCCTTCTGCAGCTGTAGGAGCCGACAACCTACAAAAATAAAAGAACAAGAAAAGAATAAGTACAGATTTCATAATAAGTATTTTTGAAGCTGCACATGACAATGAGAATAATCATGCAAACATTGTCAAAACACAAACAGTATCTCCTAAATTTATCTCTAACAAGCACATGAATTCAAGTAAAAATTAACAAGAATAGGATGCATGTAGTAACAAATGTGTAATGGCACATACCTTGTCTAGATTGTCGACACCTCCCTTGCAGCGGTTGTAATCTGCGATTATCTCTGGCTTCTTTTTTGGTCCCTCTGTCACCACTGCTTCGCGGTGCCTTGTACTGATGAGGATCACATTCCTCCCCCGTTTCGGAACGTAACTCACAGCCGTGGTGTTCTTTGTGAAGGCGAAGACGGTGGAGAGGGCAGGTCGTCCTTTAGCCTGCACCAGATTGGGTGGCAGCTCTGGTTTATTTTTCCTGATCATCCCGACCAAGGCTATTTTTTTCTGCAGAAGCTCCTGAGCAAGTGAGTAGGAGGTAAAAAAGTTGTCACAAGTGACAGTGACGCCCTGGAGTCCTTCTGTCATCTCCATGACAACACGCTTTCCCTGACCCACCTCTGCAGCATTACCTGTCTTACCCAGGTAAATGTCACACCTCCAGGCATAGGATGTGGCAACATCAGCAGTCACCCAAATTTTTAGCCCATATTTTGCTGGTTTTTTTGGCATGTACTGCCGAAAGCTGCATCTCCCTTTGAATGACACAAGCTGCTCATCCACTGTGACATCTTTGCCAGGGTTGAATAGGAGGGGAAGGCGATGCGTCCACATTTCCCACAGGGATCTGATCGGGGCAAGCTTGTCCTCTCTACGGCGAGCTGGTCTTTGCAGCTTGTCGTCAAAGCGCAGAGCTCTGCTGATTTCATGGAATCTTGAGAGGGACATGGTGGCTCTAAAAATCGCACGACCACTGCAATCATCCCACAGGCAACGTGTGGACTCCCCTCTGGACCTGTAGACGCCGGCCAAAATCAGTAGCCCCATGTAGGCACGGATATCTGTGGAGTCCACCCCGGTCCAGTTTCTCATTGTGCGGCGCCCATGGAGGTTAGTCATGCTGACAATGAGGTCAATCATCTCCTCCGTAAAAAACAGATTGAACACAGAATCCATGTTCTGGACCCTTGCGATGGCATAGCGCGTTGGCCCTGGAGTCACGCCTCTGGCAGGCTGAAGAAAGGGAGTTGTCTCCACGTTGGTGGAAAACCACACTTCACCGTTTCTCCCAATCCACCCAGATCGAGGATCCTCCGAATCCTCCTCTCCTTCAGTGGAAGCTAGAGAGGATGATGAGGGTGCCACATCCAAATCAGGATCTGACTCTCCTGAGTCTGTGGTGTTAGAGGGAGAAGACGATACATCCTGCAGCTCGCTGGAGGGGTCAGGCGGCATATTCATTTCTAAAACTTCACTACAAGTCAAGCCCTTTCTCATGTTGCTTGCTGCTCTTCTCACCATCAAATGACCAGCAGGCTTGCATGCAAGTGTTTAAATCCACTTGCTTTGTTTTTGTTTAGTCTGCATTTCTCACCATCAAAAGGCAGCAGATGCATAAATACACTTTTTGTTTACTCCATGTAGTTCTGAGAGCTGAGGTGCATGTTTTGATTTTCTCAGACGCATCAAGGTGAGTTCTCATACTCTATCTCTCTCACACACACACACACACACACACACACACACACACACACACACACACATACACGTCTATATTACTAACAGGGGACTATCGCTCTACACTGGCCAAGAGGGGACTAGTGTTTCTGGTCATTTTGAAGGAACAAAAATGACATACAAAATTTTCTTTTAAGCTCTTTTTTCATAATATAACTTCAAATATGCATTTTTTTATTTAAAAAAAAACATGCCAAGTGGGGACCTGAAACTCTGAACGATCTCTATCTATACTAGTGGGGACTTGATAGCCTGCAATGGAGCTGTGTGTGTGTGAACAGTGAAGTGAACTGGCAGTGAAGTCTGCCTTCATTATGTAACTCTCTCTCTCTCTCTCTCTCTCTAATATATATATATAACCTATCAGTTATCAAAAATTTTTAAATACGATTTGTTTTAGGAAAGACCATTTAAATCTACAACGGGGTAAAAAATACAGACGGCCCGACGGCAACAGTTCAAAAGCAGAGGCGAGAATATCCTCTTATCATTCATAATATTATTTTTCTTATTTAACGCTCTCTCTTCATAGATACTTTCTATGCTTGGTTATGCAGTCCCTAACAATTTACTTGTTACTACTTTTCTTAATAATTTCTTCTGTACCTCAGTAGCAGTTCCATACCAACAAATAATACAGAATATCATAACACTTTCAATGAAAGCACTATAAAACATCAGAAGCTTTATGTTGAGGACATTACAGCAAAGTTATTGCTTTAAGAAATTCATTCTCTGTTGTGGCCTATTAATTAAAACATAATTTCTACTCTAATAAAATCAATAGACATGTCCTTGTTTTTCTGTTTCCTTTGTTTCTAGGATGTTGATGTACAGATATATTCAGTGTTTGAAATATTGCTCAATTTAAATGCAACCAAACATATGTCGTTCGTTACCATCCAACAGTGGACCTTTCTTTAAGATCTAATTCAAAACTTTTGAGTTGACTTGCTGCATCTGGTCATTTTGAAGAAACAAAAATGAAATCATTTTTTTCATAATATAACTTTAAAAAAAATTAAAATAAAAAATAAATAAAAAAAATAAACATGCCAAGATTGAATCTCAACTCTGAACGATCTCTACCTATACAACAGTGGACTCACAATAGCCTGCAATGGAACTGTGTGTGTGTGTGTGTGTGAATAGTTAAGTATGTCTTTATTTTGTAACTATAAGTTATATATATTTATATATAGGCCTTCATAGATACTTTCTATGCTTGGTTATGCAGTCCCTAACAATTTACTTGCCATTGTTATGTGCCATTGCACTCACACATACATGTCTATATTACTAACAGACCAATGTCGCTCTACACTGGCCAAGTGAGGACTCAATGAACGATGTCTATCTATACAAGTGAGGACTTGAACAGTTTGTGTGTGTGTGTGTGTGTGTGAACAGTGAAGTGAACTGGCAGTGAAGTCTGTCTTCATTATGTATAGTATATTATATAGTATATTATATATTATGCCTTTTATCAGTCATAATATTTGTTTATTTTATTTAACACTTATTTTCTCTCTTCATAGATACTTTCTATGTTTGGTTATGCAGTCCCTTTAGGGTTTATAGGATTAATCAAACAGAAATAGCTCTTTAAGGTAACGATTTCAGGTCACTATAGTGACCTATATTTAGTATAGCGTAAAGCATACTTTATACAGTGAATAATGATTTTATTAATCAAAATGAACTTCGCGTCCCCAGTTGGATGGTAAAGAACGATACGTGTTTGGCTGCTTTGTACATTTCTTGCCATCACAAACACACTGTAAAGATTTTGGAGGTCAATCTCAAAATGTTATGTCGAAAAACTAAAGTGCAATAAATAATACACGCTTTAGGGTCTGTTTACACGACATCATTTTCAACTGAAAACTGAAAACGTTTTGGCCGTTCATTTCAACGAAAATGCCATTTTGGGGGCCTGACAATGAACGCTTTTGAAAACGAGTTTTTGTGAGCTCATCTAAAGTGAGGACTAGTTATGCCTTGTAAAGCATTTATAAAGGAGATTTAAAGGCTGTTAATATTTCTATGTTCTCTATCGTGTTGTGTTTGTTTCCTTTTTCTGTTTAGAAGATAACTGAGTCTTTAAATCTCCTTTATAAATTATTTACAAAGCATAACTAGTCCTCACTTTAGATGAGCTCGCAAAATAGTGAACTGACCACTACTAAATGCTTTATAACTGCCTGAATCTACTACATTTACTCACACTTTCTAAGTGATCTTATTAATCACTGTAAACACCTAAATAACTGATTTGTAAATCTGATTTGTAAATAATGCTATACTTCATTTAGAAATGATAAATTGATTTAATAAAGTATGAAAATGCAATTATTAAACACATTATAGATATGCTTCTAACTCAATAATACAGCGTTTAAAGGTGTATTTATAAACTGCTTACTAATGTCTGCTTTATGAATTATGATTTATCTGTTTACCAATGCTTAACTAATGATTAATAGGATGCAGTTTTTATAAAGGGTTACCATATATATTATATTATATTTCTCAAAATATAACTTCAAATTTGCATTTTTTTTAATAAAAAAAAAAGCATGCCAAGAGGGGATCTGCAACTAAATGTTATAATTATAATGTAATTATTATTATATTAAGATATTAATAATGCGACTGATAGTATTGGCTGCCTATTAATTAAAACATAATTTCTACTCTTAAAAAAAATCAATAGACATGTCCTTATTTTTCTGTTTCCTTTGTTTCTAGGATGTTGATGTACAGAGAAAGTCAGTGTTTGAAATATTGCTCAATTTAAATGCAACCAAATATATGTCGTTCGTTACCATCCAACAGTGGACCTTTCTTTAAGATCTAATTCAAAACTTTTGAGTTGACTTGCTGCATCTGGTCATTTTGAAGAAACAAAAATTAAATCATTTTTTTCATAATATAATTTAAAAAAAATCAAAAGAAAAAAAAGAAAAAAAATTAAACATGCCAAGATTGAATCTCAACTCTGAACGATCTCTACCTATACAACAGTGGACTCACAATAGCCTGCAATGGAACTGTGTGTGTGTGTGTGTGTGTGTGAACAGTTAAGTATGTCTTTATTTTGTAACTATAAGTTATATATATTTATATATAGGCCTTCATAGATACTTTCTATGCTTGGTTATGCAGTCCCTAACAATTTACTTGCCATTGTTATGTGCCATTGCACTCACACATACATGTCTATATTACTAACAGACCAATGTCACTCTACACTGGCCAAGTGAGGACTCAATGAACGATATCTATCTATACAAGTGAGGACTTGAACAGTGTGTGTGTGTTTGAACAGTGAAGTGAACTGGCAGTGAAGTCTGTCTTCATTATGTATATATAGTATATTATATAGTATATTATATATTATGCCTTTTATCAGTCATAATATTTGTTTATTTTATTTAACACTTATTTTCTCTCTTCATAGATACTTTCTATGTTTGGTTATGCAGTCCCTTTAGGGTTTATAGGATTAATCAAACAGAAATAGCTCTTTAAGGTAACGATTTCAGGTCACTATAGTGACCTATATTTAGTATAGCGTAAAGCATACTTTATACAGTGAATAATGATTTTATTAATCAAAATGAACTTCGCGTCCCCAGTTGGATGGTAAAGAACGATACGTGTTTGGCTGCTTTGTACATTTTTTTGCCATCACAAACACACTGTAAAGATTTTGGAGGTCAATCTCAAAATGTTATGTCGAAAAACTAAAGTGCAATAAATAATACACGCTTTAGGGTCTGTTTACACGACATCATTTTCAACTGAAAACTGAAAACGTTTTGGCCGTTCATTTCAACGAAAATGCCATTTTGGGGGCCTGACAATGAACGCTTTTGAAAACGAGTTTTTGTGAGCTCATCTAAAGTGAGGACTAGTTATGCCTTGTAAAGCATTTATAAAGGAGATTTAAAGGCTGTTAATATTTCTATGTTCTCTATCGTGTTGTGTTTGTTTCCTTTTTCTGTTTAGAAGATAACTGAGTCTTTAAATCTCCTTTATAAATTATTTACAAAGCATAACTAGTCCTCACTTTAGATGAGCTCGCAAAATAGTGAACTGACCACTACTAAATGCTTTATAACTGCCTGAATCTACTACATTTACTCACACTTTCTAAGTGATCTTATTAATCACTGTAAACACCTAAATAACTGATTTGTAAATCTGATTTGTAAATAATGCTATACTTCATTTAGAAATGATAAATTGATTTAATAAAGTATGAAAATGCAATTATTAAACACATTATAGATATGCTTCTAACTCAATAATACAGCGTTTAAAGGTGTATTTATAAACTGCTTACTAATGTCTGCTTTATGAATTATGATTTATCTGTTTACCAATGCTTAACTAATGATTAATAGGATGCAGTTTTTATAAAGGGTTACCATATATATTATATTATATTTCTCAAAATATAACTTCAAATTTGCATTTTTTTTAATAAAAAAAAAAGCATGCCAAGAGGGGATCTGCAACTAAATGTTATAATTATAATGTAATTATTATTATATTAAGATATTAATAATGCGACTGATAGTATTGGCTGCCTATTAATTAAAACATAATTTCTACTCTTAAAAAAAATCAATAGACATGTCCTTATTTTTCTGTTTCCTTTGTTTCTAGGATGTTGATGTACAGAGAAAGTCAGTGTTTGAAATATTGCTCAATTTAAATGCAACCAAATATATGTCGTTCGTTACCATCCAACAGTGGACCTTTCTTTAAGATCTAATTCAAAACTTTTGAGTTGACTTGCTGCATCTGGTCATTTTGAAGAAACAAAAATTAAATCATTTTTTTCATAATATAATTTTAAAAAAATCAAAAGAAAAAAAAGAAAAAAAATTAAACATGCCAAGATTGAATCTCAACTCTGAACGATCTCTACCTATACAACAGTGGACTCACAATAGCCTGCAATGGAACTGTGTGTGTGTGTGTGTGTGTGTGTGTGTGAACAGTTAAGTATGTCTTTATTTTGTAACTATAAGTTATATATATTTATATATAGGCCTTCATAGATACTTTCTATGCTTGGTTATGCAGTCCCTAACAATTTACTTGCCATTGTTATGTGCCATTGCACTCACACATACATGTCTATATTACTAACAGACCAATGTCGCTCTACACTGGCCAAGTGAGGACTCAATGAACGATATCTATCTATACAAGTGAGGACTTGAACAGTGTGTGTGTGTGTGTGTGTGTGTGTGAACAGTGAAGTGAACTGGCAGTGAAGTCTGTCTTCATTATGTATATATAGTATATTATATAGTATATTATATATTATGCCTTTTATCACTCGTTTTGAAAACGATGCCTTTACCATCTGCATGTAAACAACATAAACGTGAATTTGTGAAATTGTTACGTCATTCCAACCCGGTCACACTAAATGCGTCTCTATAGCACACATTGTGTTTATTGTGCAATTTATACGTGCATATGATAGGCATGGGTGGGTTTAGGGTAGGTTTAGTAGTGGTGTGTAATATGTAATATGTATTATATGTTTGGTTAGGATTAGTTTTGTAGGATGTGTGTGTATTACACTCAATAAAGTGCGTATTATATGCATGTAAAAAAATATATTTTCGCGTAAAAATTGCATGATAAACACAATGCGTGCCATAGAGATGCATTTTCATGAGATCAGGCAGGTCATGCACAAGTATATAACATGGTCACATGCGTACTTATCATCACGTGTTCACATGTTCATGAGTATTTGAGTTTTTTTTTTTTTTTTTGACAAAGTAAGAAAGGTTTGGGGTGTGCTTTTAGATGGGCCTTTAAAATTTGACAAACAAATATCTTCAGTAACTGGATCTAGTTTCTATCAACTCCGTCTTTTGTCTAAAATTAAACACTTCCTAACTGACAAAACACTAGAGATGGCTGTTCATGCTTTTATTACTTCCCATTTAGACTACAGCAACTCATTGTATTGCGGTATTTCCAAGTCACAAATCGCTCGCCTTCAACTGGTCCAAAATGCTGCAGCAAGATTTATTCACAAAAGTAGTAAATATAATCACATGATGATGATGATACATTTTATTTATATTGCGCTTTTCTGCTTTACATATAGCCTCACATTCAAGCTGGGGGCAAGCTGGGGCCAGTTGTACTGTTAGAGGGGCCAGTTTAGACCTTATTGTTGTCATATCATTTTCTGCACTGCACTATAGGCATTAACAGGCAAAATACCATGATTACCAATCATTCAACAATGTATTTGCATTGCCATTATATTTTTTAAATTTGCATTACATATTCAGAATCAGTCACATTAACTGCATTCTACGATTTTTGTGTTTTTTTTGCAAAAAGATCAGCAAATTCATCTAGATTTAAGGCCTTTGCCCTCCTTGACTCAATACTTAGAACACCTAAATTGCTTAATCTGTCATCTGACATTGTGGACCTGAGATAGGTTTTCACCAGCTTTAGTGCATACAATATAATATACAATTAAATTATGCTTATTTTAAATGTATTGTGCAGGCTAGGTATAAAAAATATAGGAAAAACCATGATAATATGAAACGCTTCAAAACAGAGCGCACAAAGCGCGTATGCGCATCGCGGGTGCAGAATGATGTGCTCAAAGCAACATGGAGTCACAGTGTTCAGCGCTGCACAAGTGCGCATTTAAAAGTTCACGGCACAAAGCGAAGAAATTTCGAGCGCACAAATCCTAGTGTAGCCTATATCTGTCCAACAGTTTATTGATCATTTGTTTCTTCACATAGTGAAGTTTTAAATTCCAGTTATTGTGCGTTTGATGCCGATTCATAGTCCTTGTGGTGTGAACAGGCACACGGTAGCGAGTCGTTTTAAAACAGCAACAAACATAAAATACAAATACACAAAATAAAGTCATTTTATGCAAATCCACAGCCTTTTATCTACAGATCAAGCATTATAATGTGTATATATCATATTGGAGAGAGTTTTACCGTGCATATATATAACATAATATAAATTAACATTACAAAAGTTAATGATAGTACATTTCAAATACCTAAAAATTGACAATTAAGTGATTTTGTTTGAGTCAAAAATATTACTTAACATTAATGAACCAACGGTACACATTTTTTACTTTAGCAATCTTATGGGTTGTGGTCTCTCAGACATTGGCAGTAATAAAAATACAATAAAAACATAGTTTCCCTTTGGACTTAAATTACATATCTTTGTGGTATACGGTAGAAATATTGCACATTTCAGTCTAGCTTAGGTTTTTAAAATAAATAACACAGTCTTGGAAATAATATGTAAGCATGTGCAAATAAGCCTGTATAGTAAATCAAGTTCTGTTGGTCTTTGTGTTTAAGTGAGAAATTAATTCATTTAAATTGAAAGATCTCAATGTTTATAAGATCTTTCAATTATGTTTAACAGTTTTGAGCGTATAAAAGAGTGTATAAAAATGGGCTCTGAGTTTTGGCAGTGGTTGTGTCTAAGTGAAATATGTAGTTTGGAAGATGTAGTCACTGAATGCATTAATACAACATTGAATGACACAGACATTTGCAACACTTCTACAGTAATACCGTAGTAAAATATTTTCAGAATCTAAAAAATTAAATACTATCAAAACAATTAGATGTAGCTGAACACATACAGGTATTAATCTTTCAGTTTCATCACCATCTATAAAAAGGGGAAACTTGGGGGAAATGTGTACTGTACTGTAAACAATGACCATGTGACATAAAATGCTGTGAATTCTGAACAACAGAAAACAGCAGAAATATGTTAGAATTCTACCCGTTATTTGTGTGTTTTTTTATTTAACGTGTGTTTTTGGGGGGTAAAACCTTTTCTAGTGTTCTGGAAGAATGAGTTGATCTGAGAATGAAGTTTCAGTGCATTTTGAATGTGAAATGAACTGCTGTCAAGCTGTAAGTTGGTTTGGAGAAGATATCATGGTCTTTTAACCTGATATCATTTAAGACATCATTTAAGACTGTGGTATAAATGATTGAATGATTTAACCATAACTCATTACTATCCTTGATATTCTAAAATAGGTATTTTTCATGTGTATGTAGACTAGGGTGTGTGATATTGAGTTGTTGCACTTCCCCCCCACACGCAATTTACATATCAATGCAGGAAGGCCTTAAAGGCCAGTGTTTGTCTCAGGTGAGAGCCAACAACCCCCAGAGTCCTGTTACCAATATCTGTGCAACTTCTCAAATACACTAGAATAAACTAGAGAAAACGCTGGGATTTACCCTGCCAAATTTATTTTGTAAAGTTTTCTTTTGTAAAAATGTATTTAAAAAATAAATAAAACAAGAATTACACTATCTACTGTTCACTGCAGTTAATGTTACATTATCCACGTTTACAATACTGTACAAAAATATGAAACTGAGATTAACACTTGTATAGGTGTTTAGTTAAATATAATTTTTTTGTTTTTGTTTTTTTTAGATTCAGAATTTAAATATTAGGTTTTGAACATCAGTTTTGATTAGAGAATGTAAACATCTGCAAATTGGCCTGTATAGAACATAAATGTCTGTTGGTGTTTGTGTTAAGTTAGAAATAATTTTTTTTTTTTGCCAAAGCAATAATAAATGATCCACAGTTTGGCTCACATAAGCTCCGTTCACACAGAGATTCCGGAAAATACACCTTGCACAATTCTGAAATCAGTATTATATATTATAATATAATATTTAAATATAAAATCTTGTTTACTTGTTTAGCACTATGTTTATAATGAAACTAAATTAATGATTATTCCAAACACAAATAAAATGTAAGTTTCCCAATTCTAAAGTCACTTTTTCAAAACTCTCTTCACACAGTGATCACACCTTCCGTCTATGTGAGCTAAACTGTGGATCACTGCTTTGAAAGATGTCATTGAATGCATTTTGTTCCATTTACATTAATTATTCTTAAACACAAACACCAACAGAACTTTATGTTCTATACAGGCTAATTTGCACGTTTACATACTCTTTTTAAAACTGTTAATAATAATAGTACTGTTAAACTGTTAAAAATGAATTTCAGTAATATCACATTGAAATAGATATTCTGATTCTAAAATATAATAATATCAAAATAATTAGATGTAAGTGTTAGTCTTTCATTTTCATCACCATCTATACAAAAGGGGAAACTTAGGAATATTTTAGTACAGTAATGTTAAAAAGTTAGTTTGTTAGTATACTTTACTTTATTGTCCTTTTTCAGGAAATTTGTCTTGGACTCAAAGCTGCATTAGTACACAACATATACATACACACACAAACCAAAAAGAGTTTAAAACTACATATATGTATAACTACATCTTGCTATTTAACATATTAATAGATACTCTAACGGTTACTCTTACTCAGTGGGACTCTATACCGTCTCCATGATGGCAGAAGCTGATACATTGGAAATAAAACATGGCTTGAATCATTCACTATTGTCTGTGCATTTTTAAAAAAAATCCACGATTCGTAAATTGATTGAAGTGATGAGTACTCTCTTACACCCATAACTTACATTGCAGTTTTCACAAGACATGCAAGCTGTGATTTTAATTGGACCGAAAGATTGCCATATGAAGTTTGCATCCTATAATTTAAAAGACTACCTAAAACGGCATAATGAAATAATTGCATAATTCTCTGATTTACACCGAACAGCCTAAGTCTTCTTAAAAAAATACAATCGTTGCCGGAATTTTGAACAAAGATAATCAATGTGGGCTTTCCAAGTAAATGAACGATCAATGACCACACCTAGATACTTATAGGTATCCACCTGCTCAATATTATCATAGATGATAACTGGGCTGTAATCAAAAAGGATTATGTAACATCAACTGCAGTGAATTATAAACAGTAGATAGTGTCATTCTTGTTTTATGAAAGCATTTTACAAAAGAAAACATTGTGTAATGCTCCTGTTGTTTGTGTTTTTTTGTTTTATGTGTGACAAAGTGTATCACTAAGTGTATGGGTGAAACCTTTTCTAATGTTCTGGAAGAATGAGTTGATCTGAGACATGAAGTTTCAGTGCATTTTGATTGTGAAATGAACTGCTGTCAAGCTGTAAGTTGGTTAGGAGAACTGAGTGAAGAGTTTTGAAAATGTACCTAAATATTGAGAAATGTGTCTTAGCGATTGTAAAAACCTGTAATTTAATTTAATTTGGCAGGGTAAATCCCAGCGTTTTCTCTAGTTTATTCTAGTGTATTTGAGAAGTTGCACAGATATTGGTAACAGGACTCTGGGGGTTGTTGGCTCTCACCTGAGACAAACACTGGCCTTTAAGGCCTTCCTGCATTGATATGTAAATTGCGTGTGGGGGGGAAGTGCAACAACTCAATATCACACACCCTAGTCTACATACACATGAAAAATACCTATTTTAGAATATCAAGGATAGTAATGAGTTATGGTTAAATCATTCAATCATTTATACCACAGTCTTAAATGATGTCTTAAATGATATCAGGTTAAAAGACCATGATATCTTCTCCAAACCAACTTACAGCTTGACAGCAGTTCATTTCACATTCAAAATGCACTGAAACTTCATTCTCAGATCAACTCATTCTTCCAGAACACTAGAAAAGGTTTTACCCCCCAAAAACACACGTTAAATAAAAAAACACACAAATAACGGGTAGAATTCTAACATATTTCTGCTGTTTTCTGTTGTTCAGAATTCACAGCATTTTATGTCACATGGTCATTGTTTACAGTACAGTACACATTTCCCCCAAGTTTCCCCTTTTTATAGATGGTGATGAAACTGAAAGATTAATACCTGTATGTGTTCAGCTACATCTAATTGTTTTGATAGTATTTAATTTTTTAGATTCTGAAAGTATTTTACTACGGTATTACTGTAGAAGTGTTGCAAATGTCTGTGTCATTCAATGTTGTATTAATGCATTCAGTGACTACATCTTCCAAACTACATATTTCACTTAGACACAACCACTGCCAAAACTCAGAGTCCATTTTTATACACTCTTTTATACGCTCAAAACTGTTAAACATAATTGAAAGATCTTATAAACATTGAGATCTTTCAATTTAAATGAATTAATTTCTCACTTAAACACAAAGACCAACAGAACTTGATTTACTATACAGGCTTATTTGCACATGCTTACATATTATTTCCAAGACTGTGTTATTTATTTTAAAAACCTAAGCTAGACTGAAATGTGCAATATTTCTACCGTATACCACAAAGATATGTAATTTAAGTCCAAAGGGAAACTATGTTTTTATTGTATTTTTATTACTGCCAATGTCTGAGAGACCACAACCCATAAGATTGCTAAAGTAAAAAATGTGTACCGTTGGTTCATTAATGTTAAGTAATATTTTTGACTCAAACAAAATCACTTAATTGTCAATTTTTAGGTATTTGAAATGTACTATCATTAACTTTTGTAATGTTAATTTATATTATGTTATATATATGCACGGTAAAACTCTCTCCAATATGATATATACACATTATAATGCTTGATCTGTAGATAAAAGGCTGTGGATTTGCATAAAATGACTTTATTTTGTGTATTTGTATTTTATGTTTGTTGCTGTTTTAAAACGACTCGCTACCGTGTGCCTGTTCACACCACAAGGACTATGAATCGGCATCAAACGCACAATAACTGGAATTTAAAACTTCACTATGTGAAGAAACAAATGATCAATAAACTGTTGGACAGATATAGGCTACACTAGGATTTGTGCGCTCGAAATTTCTTCGCTTTGTGCCGTGAACTTTTAAATGCGCACTTGTGCAGCGCTGAACACTGTGACTCCATGTTGCTTTGAGCACATCATTCTGCACCCGCGATGCGCATACGCGCTTTGTGCGCTCTGTTTTGAAGCGTTTCATATTATCATGGTTTTTCCTATATTTTTTATACCTAGCCTGCACAATACATTTAAAATAAGCATAATTTAATTGTATATTATATTGTATGCACTAAAGCTGGTGAAAACCTATCTCAGGTCCACAATGTCAGATGACAGATTAAGCAATTTAGGTGTTCTAAGTATTGAGTCAAGGAGGGCAAAGGCCTTAAATCTAGATGAATTTGCTGATCTTTTTGCAAAAAAAACACAAAAATCGTAGAATGCAGTTAATGTGACTGATTCTGAATATGTAATGCAAATTTAAAAAATATAATGGCAATGCAAATACATTGTTGAATGATTGGTAATCATGGTATTTTGCCTGTTAATGCCTATAGTGCAGTGCAGAAAATGATATGACAACAATAAGGTCTAAACTGGCCCCTCTAACAGTACAACTGGCCCCAGCTTGCCCCCAGCTTGAATGTGAGGCTATATGTAAAGCAGAAAAGCGCAATATAAATAAAATGTATCATCATCATCATGTGATTATATTTACTACTTTTGTGAATAAATCTTGCTGCAGCATTTTGGACCAGTTGAAGGCGAGCGATTTGTGACTTGGAAATACCGCAATACAATGAGTTGCTGTAGTCTAAATGGGAAGTAATAAAAGCATGAACAGCCATCTCTAGTGTTTTGTCAGTTAGGAAGTGTTTAATTTTAGACAAAAGACGGAGTTGATAGAAACTAGATCCAGTTACTGAAGATATTTGTTTGTCAAATTTTAAAGGCCCATCTAAAAGCACACCCCAAACCTTTCTTACTTTGTCAAAAAAAAAAAAAAAAAACTCAAATACTCATGAACATGTGAACACGTGATGATAAGTACGCATGTGACCATGTTATATACTTGTGCATGACCTGCCTGATCTCATGAAAATGCATCTCTATGGCACGCATTGTGTTTATCATGCAATTTTTACGCGAAAATATATTTTTTTACATGCATATAATACGCACTTTATTGAGTGTAATACACACACATCCTACAAAACTAATCCTAACCAAACATATAATACATATTACATATTACACACCACTACTAAACCTACCCTAAACCCACCCATGCCTATCATATGCACGTATAAATTGCACAATAAACACAATGTGTGCTATAGAGACGCATTTAGTGTGACCGGGTTGGAATGACGTAACAATTTCACAAATTCACGTTTATGTTGTTTACATGCAGATGGTAAAGGCATCGTTTTCAAAACGAGTGATAAAAGGCATAATATATAATATACTATATAATATACTATATATACATAATGAAGACAGACTTCACTGCCAGTTCACTTCACTGTTCACACACACACACACACACACACACACTGTTCAAGTCCTCACTTGTATAGATAGATATCGTTCATTGAGTCCTCACTTGGCCAGTGTAGAGCGACATTGGTCTGTTAGTAATATAGACATGTATGTGTGAGTGCAATGGCACATAACAATGGCAAGTAAATTGTTAGGGACTGCATAACCAAGCATAGAAAGTATCTATGAAGGCCTATATATAAATATATATAACTTATAGTTACAAAATAAAGACATACTTAACTGTTCACACACACACACACACACACACACACACAGTTCCATTGCAGGCTATTGTGAGTCCACTGTTGTATAGGTAGAGATCGTTCAGAGTTGAGATTCAATCTTGGCATGTTTAATTTTTTTTCTTTTTTTTCTTTTGATTTTTTTAAAATTATATTATGAAAAAAATGATTTAATTTTTGTTTCTTCAAAATGACCAGATGCAGCAAGTCAACTCAAAAGTTTTGAATTAGATCTTAAAGAAAGGTCCACTGTTGGATGGTAACGAACGACATATATTTGGTTGCATTTAAATTGAGCAATATTTCAAACACTGACTTTCTCTGTACATCAACATCCTAGAAACAAAGGAAACAGAAAAATAAGGACATGTCTATTGATTTTTTTTAAGAGTAGAAATTATGTTTTAATTAATAGGCAGCCAATACTATCAGTCGCATTATTAATATCTTAATATAATAATAATTACATTATAATTATAACATTTAGTTGCAGATCCCCTCTTGGCATGCTTTTTTTTTTATTAAAAAAAATGCAAATTTGAAGTTATATTTTGAGAAATATAATATAATATATATGGTAACCCTTTATAAAAACTGCATCCTATTAATCATTAGTTAAGCATTGGTAAACAGATAAATCATAATTCATAAAGCAGACATTAGTAAGCAGTTTATAAATACACCTTTAAACGCTGTATTATTGAGTTAGAAGCATATCTATAATGTGTTTAATAATTGCATTTTCATACTTTATTAAATCAATTTATCATTTCTAAATGAAGTATAGCATTATTTACAAATCAGATTTACAAATCAGTTATTTAGGTGTTTACAGTGATTAATAAGATCACTTAGAAAGTGTGAGTAAATGTAGTAGATTCAGGCAGTTATAAAGCATTTAGTAGTGGTCAGTTCACTATTTTGCGAGCTCATCTAAAGTGAGGACTAGTTATGCTTTGTAAATAATTTATAAAGGAGATTTAAAGACTCAGTTATCTTCTAAACAGAAAAAGGAAACAAACACAACACGATAGAGAACATAGAAATATTAACAGCCTTTAAATCTCCTTTATAAATGCTTTACAAGGCATAACTAGTCCTCACTTTAGATGAGCTCACAAAAACTCGTTTTCAAAAGCGTTCATTGTCAGGCCCCCAAAATGGCATTTTCGTTGAAATGAACGGCCAAAACGTTTTCAGTTTTCAGTTGAAAATGATGTCGTGTAAACAGACCCTAAAGCGTGTATTATTTATTGCACTTTAGTTTTTCGACATAACATTTTGAGATTGACCTCCAAAATCTTTACAGTGTGTTTGTGATGGCAAAAAAATGTACAAAGCAGCCAAACACGTATCGTTCTTTACCATCCAACTGGGGACGCGAAGTTCATTTTGATTAATAAAATCATTATTCACTGTATAAAGTATGCTTTACGCTATACTAAATATAGGTCACTATAGTGACCTGAAATCGTTACCTTAAAGAGCTATTTCTGTTTGATTAATCCTATAAACCCTAAAGGGACTGCATAACCAAACATAGAAAGTATCTATGAAGAGAGAAAATAAGTGTTAAATAAAATAAACAAATATTATGACTGATAAAAGGCATAATATATAATATACTATATAATATACTATATATACATAATGAAGACAGACTTCACTGCCAGTTCACTTCACTGTTCACACACACACACACACACACACTGTTCAAGTCCTCACTTGTATAGATAGACATCGTTCATTGAGTCCTCACTTGGCCAGTGTAGAGTGACATTGGTCTGTTAGTAATATAGACATGTATGTGTGAGTGCAATGGCACATAACAATGGCAAGTAAATTGTTAGGGACTGCATAACCAAGCATAGAAAGTATCTATGAAGGCCTATATATAAATATATATAACTTATAGTTACAAAATAAAGACATACTTAACTATTCACACACACACACAGTTCCATTGCAGGCTATTGTGAGTCCACTGTTGTATAGGTAGAGATCGTTCAGAGTTGAGATTCAATCTTGGCATATTTATTTTTTTTAATTTTAATTTTTTTTAAAGTTATATTATGAAAAAAATGATTTCATTTTTGTTTCTTCAAAATGACCAGATGCAGCAAGTCAACTCAAAAGTTTTGAATTAGATCTTAAAGAAAGGTCCACTGTTGGATGGTAACGAACGACATATGTTTGGTTGCATTTAAATTGAGCAATATTTCAAACACTGACTTTCTCTGTACATCAACATCCTAGAAACAAAGGAAACAGAAAAATAAGGACATGTCTATTGATTTTTTTTTTTTTTTTTTTGTAGAAATGATGTTTTAATTAATAGGCAGCCAATACTATCTGTCACATTATTAATACCTTTATAATATAATAATAATTACATTATAATTATAACATTGAGTTGTAGATCCCCTCTTGGCATGTTTTTTTTTATTTTATTTTTTATTAAAAAAATGCATATTTGAAGTTATATTCTGAAAAATATTATATAATATATATATGGTAACCCTTTATAATAACTGCATTTAATTAATCATTAGTTAAGCATTAGTAAACAGTTAAATCATAATTCATAAAGCAGACATTAATAAGCCGTTTATAAATACAGCTTTAAATGCTGTATTATTGATTTATAAGGATATCTATAATGTGTTTAATAATTGTATTTTCATACTTTATTAATTATCAATTTATCATTTCTAAATGAAGTATAGCATTATTTACAAAGCAGTTATTTAGGAGTTGTCAGTGATTAATAAGATCACTTAGAAAGTGTGAGTAAATGTAGTAGATTCAGGGAGTTATAAAGCATTTAGTAGTGGTCAGTTCACTATTTTGTGAGCAAAAGTGAGGACTAGTTATGCCTAGTAAAGCATTTATAAAGGAGATTTAAAGACTCAGTTATCTTCTAAACAGAAAAAGGAAACAAACACAACACAACACAGTGATAGAGAACATAGAAATATTAACAGCCTTTAAATCTCCTACATAACTAGCATAACTAGTCCTCACTTTAGATGAGCTCACAAAAAATTGTGAACTGACCTCTACTAAATGCTTTATAACTACCTGAACTACAGTAGAAATACATGTTAATAAAGCATTTATTAACACACTAAGTAACTATTACTATATGTCTGAATAATAAGTGTATGATGTATGAATGTACATTGAATTAGTTTAATCATTTACTCACACTTTCTAAGGGATCTTATGAACCACTGACAACTCCTAAATAACTGCTTTGTAAATGATGCTATACTTCATTTAGAAATGATAAATTGATCATTAATAAAGTATGAAAATACAATTATTAAACACATTATAGATATGCTTTTAAAACAGGAATAAAGCATTTATAACTGCATTTATATACTGCTTATTAGTGTATATTAATGCTTTATAAATGAATTAACTCTTTACTAATGCTTAACTAATGATTAATAGCGTGCAGTTATTATAAAGTGTTACTGAAGCAGTTAAACAGCAGCTCTACAGTCTCAGAGCCTCTCAAGGACAGCAGCCATTCAGACAATAGAGAAGTGTGAACGACGTGTGTTAATGGGCCACTGCAGTTCCTGCTCCAGCCTACAGGAGCGCTGCTGAGTATGGACTTAAACACACACACACATGTAAGTCCCCACTTGGTCAAAAATGTACAAAATTAACCAGAGCGTGTTTTGGCTGATTTTAACATGTTTTAAAGCATGACCAACAGGGGACTTGAAAAATGTCCCCACTTGGCTCGACGGTCCCCTGTTAGTGAGTGTGTAACGACACCAAGGTCCCCAGTTAGATAGATAGACGAGTACACACACACACACACACACACACACACACACACACACACACACACACACACTTTAATATGCTATTATACTCCATGTAACTCCATGTAAAAGCCAGAAACTAAGCTTTTTTTTGCACAGGCCTATCTAAAGGGTTAATGGTGCCACCTGGTTATCAACAGTAAAAATTACAAATTTTACCTCTTCCCAACAGGGAAAACCACCAACAATCAAAAATGCATGCTTATATGGTGTCATGGCTTTGCAAACAAAAAATGTGGTTATAATGGAAGTCAATGGGGCAAAAACAGCCACGAACAGTAAATGAGGGAGAAAAAGTTAAAATCTGATGCTGCACAAAAACTAACAATGCATCAAAACCAATGTTGTTTCTAATCTTTGACATGTCCAAGACTGTGATAAAAGGTAAAAAAAAAAATCCAGTCCACAATCACATTTTATATTGAAAATTTGTAATTTTGTGGGGGTTTTTTCCCAAATCAGTGACATCATTTACGAATTTGGCAATTAAAGAGTTAAAATCCTGAATTTTTTAAAAACATTTAGTATTTTTGAGCAGGACTAAGGTTGATTAATAGATTTATGCAAAAAAATTTGAAAAAAATATTTATCTGATACACTTTTACAGTAGTTTAATGTAGTGGCTGTTTTCAGCCACAAACATAACGAAAGGTTGTAAATTGAAACAATGCACAAGGGTTAAGTGCAAACAATAAGTCAAGTCACATTTATTTATATAGAGCTTTTTACAATACAGATTGTTTCAAAGCAGCTTTACAGAGATAACAGAAAAATAATTCAACAAACTTTGTTTCCAGAAGAAAATAGTGTCAAAGACCAGCTTAACCCTAGTCTCAGCCCACAGACCGTTGGTTGTACGTCTGATGCATATGGCACACTTTTCTGGAAACTCTTCAGGAGTTTCGAAGTCGCGATCTGATTTGTTGAATTCTACAGGATGTCCGGGAAACGCGTGTGTCTCGTTCTTTATCGGTCTGCGTGGAAACAAATGCCGTGACACCAAAACCCCTTGTGGAAGAAGAAAGCCATTGTGTTTACAACTGTGACAATAAGCACTTACCAGGATCAACTAAATGCTGGATTTTCAAAAGTATGTGAAGTTCGCGGGTCCATTGTTGCAGTAAACTTGCACAATGCTCTTGAATGAACAACCCCTAAACATGACACGGAACAAAACGAACTGTGACTGGTTGCGTTACATGTCATTCAAATGTCCTCTTGGGCAGTCCTTGACCAAGAAAAGCTTCGATTGAGTCCAGACCTTCTGCCATCAGTCTGAAGGTTTGGCTACGCGAGACTAGCTTAAGTAAGTTCAGTGATGTTTAATTTTTGTTGTAAAAAAGTTGGTCATTTTGTTAATTTATATATAAAGCCGCTCTGGAGAAAACCGTGGTGTCATCGTCCAGCTCAGTTCAATTCTCATATAATGGTGTCACTGCAGGCAGATCAATATTATTGTTGAATATTGATTTAAATGTAATGTCCCCAACTAAGCAAGCCAAAAGCCAATGGCAACAAAGGTGAAAAAAGGCGACAAAGGCGAAAAAGGTGACAGTGGTAAGGAACCAAAACCGTAATGTAAAGTGAATGTAGCAGTGGCATATTCTATGCTAATTTCACCCTCTCGCTCAGTCATGACGATATGGCGAGACAGCTTTTCACTTGACGAGAAATATTGTCACATTTTAGTCTTGCGCGTCAACCCCTAGCAAGAAATGTATCCTCACTTATATTAGTTAGTGTGATATTGTTGCATAAACTTCACATTGTACTTGTTGAACTGTTGCTAGACTAAAATGAATGAAATTGTTGGAAACATGTTGAAATGTAATATAGACAGGTAAGCAACCTTGAAATGCTAAATAAATGTACATGTATGACATAAGGATGTTTTTGTGCTCTATAAAACACAGCATGACAAAAGTAGGCTAGTATGAGTGTTTATGTCACGGGTGACAAAATGCTGGGAAAAACGGAACCTTTCTTTTCTCTTTCTATGTCCCCGAGGGGAGTTATTTTGGTGTAACACCTCACTCCGGTTCCGGGTGTAGCGGAGATATTGCGCAAACTAATTACAGCTGATGCACGACAGGTGTGAGGGAGAGAGAGGAGCGGTGTTTGTACAGGCTTTCCGCTTCACAAGAGGAGGATAAAAGAGCCATTCAGAGTCGAATTAAAGCGAAGGAAAAAGGTTGGAACCGGTAAGGTGAAGGTTGGAACTGGTAAAAGTCAATCGGTGTTCAGTTGATCAGTTGTTTGGCTGGGTCTCTGTCGTTGTGTTTTGGGGTAGAAGATCGCCGTTTTGGACGCTTACATTGGACGCTGTCATCTTGGAAATTCGTGTAAGTGAGGAACTGCCATTTGAGTCTGTCGTTTGGAGCTGCTTGTGGAATATTACTGGATTGAATTGTTGCTTGGATCTGCGCTGGAAGAGGAAAAGAGAAAGATAAGTGAATTAAATTACATCGTGGAATTAAATGTAAAGCCTGAAGCAAAGACTGTGAATGTGAAACTTACTATTGAGGAGGACATCTGTTTCAGATGCGCTGGAGAGAATGGAGAGTTGAATATTCCCATTGAAATGCATGGACGAAGCGAGTTTTCTGATCAGCCCTATTGTGTGTGAGTGATTTGCAGTTGTTTGCCTTACCTGATGCACGCTGAATTAATGCTGTGGATTTGTAGTGGACACGAGTGCTGTGTGCTAAGCTGAGAAGAGTCTCCCAACGCCTGCTTTCATTCTTGCGAAATGATCTACTTGTCCTCATCCAAAATTCAGAACGATGCAACTGAACTGGTGAAGTAATGCTTTGTATTATCCTCTCTTCCACTGAGTATTGTTGTGAAGTAATCCCTTATTGAAGGCTCCTGTTAACCCTCTCTCTCTCTGAAATTACAAGTCTCGTGAAGAACCGTATGGCTGTGGAAAAGTCTGAACCGTTATACTTAGTGATGGAGCCCTGAAGATGTATAACATCGCTGATAAAGTCGCAATTTCCTTTTTATGTCTTGACGAGAGAAACTGCTGTTGAGAGAAGAAACCTCACCTGTTACCTACCGTCTGAGTCCTGCAGATGTGCAGCAACGCTGTGAAGTGAGTTTTAAAGTCACAATTTCCTTTTTATGTCTTGACGAGAGAAACTGCTGTTGAGAGAAGAAACCTCACCTGTTACCTACCATCTGAGTCCTGCAGATGTGCAGCAACGCTGTGAAGTGAGTTTTAAAGTCACAATTCCCCTCTCACGTCCTGTTAAGAGAATCTGCTGTTAAGAGAAGAAACCTTACCTGTTACCTACCGCCTGAGTCCTGCAGATGTGCAGCAACGCTGTGAAGTGAGTTTTAAAGTCACAATTTCCCTCTCACGACCTGTTAAGAGAATCTGCTGTTAAGAGAAGAAACCTTACCTGTTACCTACCGCCTGAGTCCTGCAGATGTGCAGCAACGCTGTGAAGTGAGTTTTAAAGTCACAATTCCCCTTTCACGTCCTGTTAAGAGAATCTGCTGTTGAAGAAGTAAACATTACTTGTTACTTATCGTTTGAGTCCTGCAGACGTGCAGCAACGCCGTGGAGTAAGCCTTCCTAGCCACTATCGTTCCATTGTGCCCCGAAGACAGTGGAAAATCGTTTCAGCGGCTACTCCGGTCAAATAGCTCGAGAAGACAGGAGTTGCTCATTCTTTCTTCAAGTTGATTATTATTCAATAAAGATTGCTACCTTTGAACCAAATTACCTGCTTCCTCTTTTGTCCATCTGTTGCGTGCCTGTGGTGTTGGCTCCTCACGGTGGTGTCTGGAGTCAGGGGCGGCTGGTCATCCGAGTCCGCCCCGGCCTGCACCGGTGACACAATTTGGCGTAAGTCGGCAGGATTGCCACCGTGAGTTGTAGCGGCCACAGGTACGCGATGGTGGACGAAGAGGTCCCACCAGTTCGTTCGCAAGTAATGCCCATTATGATGGGAGCCCCTTGGGCACAACGCTATGGAGGACCAGGATCGGAGCTGAGTTTTCAGGACTGGAAAGCGCAGACGGAATATCTGGCTGGATTACAAGGACTGAGCGCATCGCAAAAGGTACAGTTTGTGCTAGGATCGTTAGAAGGAGAAGCCAAAAGGGAAGTTCTTGCTGCATCAGAAGCCACGCGGGCCACTGTGAAGAATGTCTTTGATTTCTTGTCTGGAGTATATGGAGATTCTACCCCGGTAGCCATCCTTCGTGCCCAGTTCTTTAACTGTCAGCAGGGGCCTCAGCAGACTCTGCGAGCATACTCCCTGAAACTGCGAGAGCAGTTTGGTCGGCTGAAAGGTCGACAAGATCATGGACTGGGAGAAGGAGAGGGCTTATTGAGAGACCAGTTTGTTTTGGGGCTGCGTGAAGGACCGGTGCGCCAGGGCATAAGGCTCCAGCTTCGACGAGACCCCACTATGTCTTTTGAGGCTCTTCGACAAGAGGCCTTGGCGTTGGAGTCAGATCAGGGAGAGACGACTCGGACACCGGTTCGTGTGGCGGCCAGCAGCGCCACAGTGCCCGCGCCTGTTGAGTCAAGTGAGTGGAAGCAGAAATTGAGGACAGAATTACTGGAGGATGTTAAGGGACAGATGGCAGAGTTGTCTCGGAGTCTTTTGGGTGAGCTTCATCGAGGTCGAGTCGAAGGTGGACCGATGGTGCGAGGAAGATCATATTCAGAGGAAGGGCCAAGACCTGTATGCCGCCCTCCGCGTCCGACGGGCCCCCGGTTTCAGTGGGATCATCAGGGTCGACCCATCTGTATCAATTGTGGAAATCCGGGACACATCAGCCGCCAGTGCGACCGTCGTCGAAGCTCTCAAGGGGGTTTTTAGTCCCACCGGTCACTGTGGGTCAAGTGGCCGGGACCCCTTCAAGAGACCCTTGTTCTGTTCCTGTGATGAGAGACGACTGGGTTGGGCGTTGTCCCACCGTAGAAGTTCAAGTTAATGGAATGAAGATTAATTGTCTGGTCGATACAGGTTCTCAGGTCACATTGTTTTCAGAAAGTCTGGCTCTGGAGCTATTCGCGGATCATCGGCTTCACAGGACGGAAACCTCAAGACTCACATTACGTGGAGCGAATGGATTGGATATTCCTTATACTGGGTACATCGTGGTAGACTTTCTGGTTCGAGGGGTTCCTGTCCACCAGAAAGGTGTTGTCATTGTTCGAGACCATTGCTTGGGTCTCCATCGAGCACTGCTAGGGATGAATGTCATTCTGGATTGTTGGGAAGACCTGTTTAACGGTCGACCGACCCGAACATCTCCGTTGGCAGCAAGGCAGGACTGGGACCGGATCCTGGCCGATTGTCAAAGAGTCCATGCGGCCAGTCAGGTGCAAGAGCGGGAAGATATCGGTCGAGTCATCTGCCGGTATGCTCTGTCTGTTCCAGCCCGGAGTGAGGCTGTTCTTTGGGTCCGAGTGCCGGCTGGACCCCGTGAGTCAGGTAACTGTGTCCTGGTAGAGCCTCATGAAGATTGTCAACCCATCGAAGTAGCCCATGGGCTAGCGGTCATACGACGAGGGCGAGTTTCAGTGAAGGTGCGAAACGCCCATCCCTACCCAGTACTCCTTCGTCGACACCAACGGCTGGTCCGAGTTTCATCTGTCCGTCCTGTCCAAGTCCAAGAGCAACAAGATGTCTGTTTCAGGCAGGTGAGCCCTGCGGTGGTAGAAGTTGCCGTCCGTCCAGTGGAGGCCAGTACAGGCCCTGTGAGAGGAGGAATGCCGACCCATTTGATGGGGGAGTCTTTGAAGGGTGAGGACCTGGAAGAAGGACAAGTGTTACAGCTCCAGGAGCTCCTGAAGAGGTGGAAACATGTGTTCTCAACCCATGAGGAAGACTATGGTTGTACAGGAGTGATTAAGCACCAAATACCCACCGGAGAAGCAACACCTAGTCGGGAGCGGTACCGTCCGGTGCCCCCCACTCTCTACACTGAAGTCCGCGCTCTGCTAAAAGGGATGCTAGATGGAGGGATTGTTCGAGAAAGTAGTAGTCCATGGGCAGCCCCGATTGTCTTAGTACGGAAGAAAACGGGAGCCTGGAGATTTTGTGTTGACTACCGCAAGCTCAATAGTGTGACCAAGAAAGATGCATTCCCGTTGCCGCGAATCGAAGATTCACTCACGAGTTTGACTCAAGCAGCATGGTATTCGACCTTGGATTTGGCCAGCGGATACTGGCAAGTACAGATGGATGACCGCGATAGAGAGAAGACTGCCTTCACCACACCGTTCGGGCTATTCGAGTGGGACCGGATGCCGTTCGGGTTGTGCAACGCCCCCGCGACCTTCCAGCGACTTATGCAGCGATGCCTGGGAGGGCAACTAGTTGAATCCACGCTGGTCTATTTGGACGATGTAATCGTTTTTTCCCCTGACTTTCAAACTCACCTGCATCACTTAGAGAATGCCTTCCGGGCCATGGAGAAATATGGGCTAAAATTGAGACCAGAAAAATGCCAGTTGTTTCGCAAAGAGGTACAGTTCCTGGGACATCGAGTCAGCGCTGCCGGTATATCCCCTGATCCAGAGAAAGTTGCAGCAGTCCAAGGCTGGGAGCCCCCACGAACGGTGAGACAAGTGCGGTCCTTCCTAGGCTTCGTAGGATATTATCGACGATTTATTAAAGGATTCTCTGGGCTTGCTAAGCCATTGAACCAGCTTCTTGCTGGTACTGGACGTTCCCGTGGCAAAGGCTCATCGACAGTGCAATGGGACGCAGCATGTGAAACGGCCTTCCAAAATCTGAAGCAGGAACTTTTGGGGGCCCCTATCCTGGCCTATGCAGACTTCACTCAGCCGTTCCTCCTGTATACCGATGCCAGCAATGCAGGATTGGGGGCGGTATTAGCCCAAGAGCAACAAGGAGTGGAGAAGGTAATTGCTTATGCCAGTCGAAGTTTACATCCTGCAGAGCGGAACGCAGCAAACTACAGTTCCTTCAAGATAGAGTTGCTAGCCATGAAATGGGCCATGGCCGAGAAATTCAAAGACTACCTGTGGGGAGCTAAGGTGACTGTGATCACGGACAACAACCCTCTAGTCCATTTACAGACTGCCAAGTTGGGAGCAGTGGAGCAGCGGTGGGTGGCTCAGCTTGCTAATTATGACTATCAGCTTAAGTATCGACCCGGCAGAGAAAACGCTAATGCTGATGCATTGTCCAGACTCCCAGCCATTCAGAGAAACGGTCAAACGCACCTCGATGCCCCTGGTCAAGAGGATGAATTGTTGGTGGCGGTCGTGGAAGCTCCCGGGACCCAGGGGGACATTCCGTCCAGTTGGGGATGGGACCCCGGACGGTGGAGCAGGTTACAGCAAGGAGACGAAGACCTGTGTCAGGTCGCCTCGCATCTCAGGCGAGGCTTCAGGCTGCGAGCTGGGGAAAGGCAGGCTCAGACAGTGGGAGTACAACAGCTCCTGAAACAGTGGAAGAGACTGCGGATCAGAGGAGGGGTAATTTGCCGTTCACTGCGAGATCCAAAAACTCAGGAAACCAGGTATCAAGTGGTGGTTCCAGAGGACCAAGTCCAAGAGCTGTTGAATGCCTATCACACCCATGCTGGCCATCAAGGCCAAGAAAAGACTTTGTCACTGTTGAGGAGGTATTTCTACTGGTCAAGGATGGAGAAGAAAGTTGAAGAGTTTGTTCAGAGTTGTCCACGGTGCACGCTGTTCAAACTCCGGAAGGAACCTCGAGCCCCACTGGTCCCCTTTCGGCCGAAGGCACCTCTGTACATCATAGGGATTGATTTCCTGACTCTAGGGAGACCCGCAGATCGATATCAAAACATCCTGGTAATGACGGATCTGTTTACCAAGTACGCTTGGGCCGTCCCCACGGTAGACCAGACGGCAGTGACTACGGCCAATGCCCTTTGGAAAACGGTAATACAGCCGTTCGGCTGTCCAGAGACCCTCCATTCGGACCAAGGTCCAAATTTTGAGTCCCGAGTCATACAGGAGCTGAGCCAGCTTTATGGTTGTCGAAAGACACACACGACTTCGTATCACCCCCAAGGCAACGGGGGATGTGAAAGATTCAATCAGACCCTGTTGGGGCTATTGGGAACGTTGGAGAGTGAGCAGCAGTGTCAGTGGGCCGAGAGCCTCCCTACGTTACTACAAGCCTATAATAATAGCGTGCACAGCATCACCGGGTATGCCCCTTCTTACCTCATGTTTGGGCGTCATCTACGTCTACCTGTAGACTTGCTTCTGGGCACCGAGGCCACCGAAGGAGAGTACAACACAACGGACTGGGTAAATCGACACCATCAACAACTACTAAATGCCTACAAGCGAGTTTCAGACCATTTGAGTGCTGCAGCAGCTAAGAACAAGCGACTGTATGATCGAACTGCCAGAGAAGCCCCTTTACTGCCTGGAGAGCGAGTGCTGGTAAGGGACAACCGACGTCCAGGGAAAGGAAAGCTCCATGATCGTTGGGAATCGACACCATATGTGGTGGAGCACCGGCAGGGGCCTGATGCTCCAGTCTATTCGGTACGGCCTGAGGGAAAACCGGGACCTATACGAGTGCTTCATCGAAATTTGCTCCGTCCATGTCCGAACTATCCACAGCCAGCGGCTGAAATACAAAGTGCGCCGCTTGCTTCCAATGTGCCCATGGTAGGGTGGGCAATAGTCCCAGGGAATCCCGAAGCGGAGGCCCGAGCGGCTTCACCTACGCCACCCCGACGGTCCCAGCGGGACAACCAAGGACAGCCGCCTGAGAGATATGGCGAATGGCATTAGAGAAGACCGGTTCCAGGGACTAGAACCGATTGGCAAGGGGGGATGTCACGGGTGACAAAATGCTGGGAAAAACGGAACCTTTCTTTTCTCTTTCTATGTCCCCGAGGGGAGTTATTTTGGTGTAACACCTCACTCCGGTTCCGGGTGTAGCGGAGATATTGCGCAAACTAATTACAGCTGATGCACGACAGGTGTGAGGGAGAGAGAGGAGCGGTGTTTGTACAGGCTTTCCGCTTCACAAGAGGAGGATAAAAGAGCCATTCAGAGTCGAATTAAAGCGGAGGAAAAAGGTTGGAACCGGTAAGGTGAAGGTTGGAACTGGTAAAAGTCAATCGGTGTTCAGTTGATCAGTTGTTTGGCTGGGTCTCTGTCGTTGTGTTTTGGGGTAGAAGATCGCCGTTTTGGACGCTTACATTGGACGCTGTCATCTTGGAAATTCGTGTAAGTGAGGAACTGCCATTTGAGTCTGTCGTTTGGAGCTGCTTGTGGAATATTACTGGATTGAATTGTTGCTTGGATCTGCGCTGGAAGAGGAAAAGAGAAAGATAAGTGAATTAAATTACATCGTGGAATTAAATGTAAAGCCTGAAGCAAAGACTGTGAATGTGAAACTTACTATTGAGGAGGACATCTGTTTCAGATGCGCTGGAGAGAATGGAGAGTTGAATATTCCCATTGAAATGCATGGACGAAGCGAGTTTTCTGATCAGCCCTATTGTGTGTGAGTGATTTGCAGTTGTTTGCCTTACCTGATGCACGCTGAATTAATGCTGTGGATTTGTAGTGGACACGAGTGCTGTGTGCTAAGCTGAGAAGAGTCTCCCAACGCCTGCTTTCATTCTTGCGAAATGATCTACTTGTCCTCATCCAAAATTCAGAACGATGCAACTGAACTGGTGAAGTAATGCTTTGTATTATCCTCTCTTCCACTGAGTATTGTTGTGAAGTAATCCCTTATTGAAGGCTCCTGTTAACCCTCTCTCTCTCTGAAATTACAAGTCTCGTGAAGAACCGTATGGCTGTGGAAAAGTCTGAACCGTTATACTTAGTGATGGAGCCCTGAAGATGTATAACATCGCTGATAAAGTCGCAATTTCCTTTTTATGTCTTGACGAGAGAAACTGCTGTTGAGAGAAGAAACCTCACCTGTTACCTACCGTCTGAGTCCTGCAGATGTGCAGCAACGCTGTGAAGTGAGTTTTAAAGTCACAATTTCCTTTTTATGTCTTGACGAGAGAAACTGCTGTTGAGAGAAGAAACCTCACCTGTTACCTACCATCTGAGTCCTGCAGATGTGCAGCAACGCTGTGAAGTGAGTTTTAAAGTCACAATTCCCCTCTCACGTCCTGTTAAGAGAATCTGCTGTTAAGAGAAGAAACCTTACCTGTTACCTACCGCCTGAGTCCTGCAGATGTGCAGCAACGCTGTGAAGTGAGTTTTAAAGTCACAATTTCCCTCTCACGACCTGTTAAGAGAATCTGCTGTTAAGAGAAGAAACCTTACCTGTTACCTACCGCCTGAGTCCTGCAGATGTGCAGCAACGCTGTGAAGTGAGTTTTAAAGTCACAATTCCCCTTTCACGTCCTGTTAAGAGAATCTGCTGTTGAAGAAGTAAACATTACTTGTTACTTATCGTTTGAGTCCTGCAGACGTGCAGCAACGCCGTGGAGTAAGCCTTCCTAGCCACTATCGTTCCATTGTGCCCCGAAGACAGTGGAAAATCGTTTCAGCGGCTACTCCGGTCAAATAGCTCGAGAAGACAGGAGTTGCTCATTCTTTCTTCAAGTTGATTATTATTCAATAAAGATTGCTACCTTTGAACCAAATTACCTGCTTCCTCTTTTGTCCATCTGTTGCGTGCCTGTGGTGTTGGCTCCTCACGGTGGTGTCTGGAGTCAGGGGCGGCTGGTCATCCGAGTCCGCCCCGGCCTGCACCGGTGACATTTACTCTAATATGGTAAATATTATAATGTTTAGACCCGTGTTTACTGTTAAATACTGTGTTTGTGGATATCTGCTCAAACGTAGATATGTGTAGCGTGGTAACAATAATGTTTAATAGTTTGGAGCGGCTCAATCGCTTCAGTAAATGTTCTCTGCACACGCTGTGAGTTTGGGTCACTCGCGCTGTGCGTTTGAAAAGCAAAACGTGCCAAACGGTAGGCTTCATGTTTTTACTCCAATCTCATTTCATAACAAATGAAGATATTTGAAGTAACATATCCTAATCCATGTATCTTTCTTTAGTGTACTGAAGTGTTCCTTTCTAATGATTTAAAGTTATAGGCCGCTGTAAAAGATCCCACTGGAGGCAAGTTGAGAGATGAGAACCCAAGTGCAGTTTATTAAACAAAACCAAACATGAAACAAAAACATGGCGTGGCATGAAAACTCAAAACAAGACATGATCATAAACAGGACTCACAACAGTGGTTACAGGAGAAAATACTTGACAAAGACACATGGCAAACATGAGGGCTTAAATACACACAATACTGATGACTAGACAAGGGACACCTGTGAACAATGAAACAATGAACCAATGACAACATGACACATCAGACATGGGAATACATGGCAGGATCACATGACAGACAAGGAAACATGACGTGAACAAACCCAAAAACAAAACCGTGACAGCCGCCTGCATTTCTTCCCTCCAAAAATTAGTTTTCTGTACAAAAGTCAAAATAATTAATATTGTTATTATTATTTTATGCAGCCCAAGTATATGCCTACAAGATACAACAAACCTGGTGTTCTTTATATATACACACACACACATTATATATATATACATTTTTTTTTAATCTAAATAGTAACTAGAAAAATCACAGTTAGATTTTCTTCCCCTATAGTTTCTCCTGAAACTTTTTTTTCTACAGGGACCACATGCCACTGAGTCCTGCTGACTTAAACATGGTAGCAAACAACTTGGAAATGACAGGTAATATTGAACAGGAACTGTTTCGGGAATGGCACAAAGGTGAGTGACTGTTCGAGTCTTTCTGTTAAGATCAGTCAGTGTGCTCAATGATATGCCTGTAAGATTTTCTGTCCTTATGTGCCTCATTCCAGTCCTCAGAATTAGCAGTTGAATGAAAAATGACCCAGCACTGAGGGAGAAAGTAATCTCTCAACTTTAATGGCACCTTTGTCTGAGAATATATAATAAGAATATGAGGGGCGTTACACGGGGTTAACCAATACACGTGCATACCTTCCATTGAATAACAAGTCCATATATGGTCAGTTTCTGGCTAGCTTATATCTACCCTATACGGTATTAAAGTGGTCAGAATAGGAGAACATTTTCCATCCTAACCTAGAGGTCCACATAATGAAACAAGACTTTGTAAAGAGTGACTGAGTTAACTGGTTTATATGGGCTGGCCTTAAAATGAGACACAGCTGTAAGCAATCAGGCATGATGAGTCTGGGCAATGGATTATGGGAAATGTAGTCCATGTCCATGAGGGAATGACAATGTACTCGTTCATTGTAGCGGCCAAAGCCGTTTCAAACAACTGGTAGTCATCCATTGCCATCTTGCAATGTTCACTAATGACTTAGACGTCACAGCGCTGTCATCATCTGTTTAGCTCGCCTCTGGCCCGCCTATATCAGATAACCCGATGTGATTGGTGCAGCTCAGATACAAGGGCATATTTAATGAGCATCATTACTTGATGCCAGAGTAAACTCGCTGAGCAAATTCAACTTGTGCTCTCGCGAGAACTTAGTTTCCACGGTATTATACTGGTAGGACAATCTGATAAGGTATTTTTCACTGTAAAATCATCCTACCATTGCCTAATAACAATCTTCGGCACAATTACACTGAATTGTTTTACGTAGTCACAGACGCGAAGCAGAAACCTATGGTGTTATATGTGTGCCTCAATCCTGACACATTACATTATATTTTGAACAGAAATTAACAATCGCAAAAAAAAAAAATTCGTTTGAGCAAAGAAAAACCGATTCTGTGCTCAATAAATGTATTTGCTTGTTTGCTATTATCCATATTAACGTGCAATAATAACCCCTCTCACGCAGTTTACTCAGGTGCTCTCTCACAAACTTATTCTCTGCACTCCTGTCAAGTGTTGCAACAGTGTTACAAGTGTGCCACAAAATCAACCAATCTGAAAATTAAAGGTCAATTGTGATTGGCTGTTGGTCTCCAATCACCACGCAGCACAAAGAAGACGAAAAAGGGATTTTATGGATAGATGTCTACTCTAGCGACCATCAAACATGACAGAGTCAAATGGTGAAAACGGCAACAATATGCCACAACATCAGGTGAGTTAGTAATTTCTAGTTTTATGATGTTACGGTTTTCTATGCCTTTGATGAAACCCTGCTATTATTCGACCGTTGCGTAAAAAATGAAGTTTGCTAGCTAGCTGAAGCTTATAACTTAAGCTAATAATCTACCGGCTAGCGTTAATGACAGCAAGCATGGCTAACTCTTGTAGAATATTACTTGTAACTTATTTATTGTCATTTTAATGATTTAGGGTCATGATACAGTTGAGTCAGCAGCCAGAAATTTGGTGTCTCCCCCTAGTATGGCCACAAACTGCCCAACACGGCCCTCAGAGACAGAGCTCCCTGTCCCTAGAAATGTGCCTGTAACAGTGCAGCAAGAAATGACAAGGTTCGTTATTCACCTACAGTACTGTAGATATGCTTGTATTCAATTTTCAAATCTTGTTACGTGTTAAATGCAATTTGGTAACGTCCAGTTGGTTTAATTACTTGGATGTCTACATTATGATTCACCTTGAGACATGACCTTGGATTTCTAGGCCAATTGCCTTGTAAAAAAAATATGCTATTTAGAATATTAGCTTGATTGTTATATTTACTGTATATATAATAAACTAATATAAAGCTGTAATTTAATCCACAGATCTTTTCCAGGATATTTCAAATCAAACTTCAGTCGTGGTAAAAAGAGGTGTTTGACTGCCACCAAGCAACTGGTAAAGACAAGCAAAACAATTGCTCTCAATTTTTATCTTCTTCCCAAAAATACATCCCACACACCGTTGCCAACTGAGGAGCTTGAACTCCTCCAGGCGGGTATGGGAAGACAAACAGTGTCTCTTCCAGAAGATGGTGACCACACAGAGGTACATATCCCAGTCCAGCTTTTTGACTTGAATGAAAGATAGTTATTGTAAAATATACTTAAGTCTTGTCACTGTCAAGGATTTCTCTGTGGGTATCTTTATTTTAATTTTACTTTTTCGTTAACCAAGATTTCAAAGCACCTGGCTAACACATTTACAAAAATGGAGGATCTTTGTGGGGGATGGCTCTTGCATAAGGCAACAGGTCTATAAGTCTATGATTGTTTTGTTGAATTGTCATATTTACTGTTAATCAAATGCCAATCTTCTATTTATTTTTGGTGCATGTAAACCCCTTATGGTGTATTAATTACTTGCTGCAAGCATTAGAGATGACAGATGGACAAAATGTTTTTTTTTCTTCAACAAAACAAATCATTTTAAGGCATTTTTCTCTCTCTCTTTCTCTAAATAAAGGTGGCAGTGGTCAACGGAAGCTGACTGTCATTCCACCAGAAGCAGAGGGGTATTCTGTCAAAGCTCTGCGAGCTGCGTCAGCGGGGGGCAAAGACACTTTTTACATCGTACCACTCCAGGAGACTTTAGACACCTCTCCTCTGCCTCCTGACTCAGAGCATTTTTCAAAAATGCCAAAGACAACATGTTACCAGTGTAATGAGACGATGCCTTTGCATATGCTTGCAGTACACATTAAGACATGCAAGGGAAAACTCACCTCCGATGAGACTTGTGAAGAGGTGAGAGCAAGTTTGTTTGTCTAATGTAAATGAAAATAAAAATATTTTGAATACTTTACTTCAAATACTGTTTTGTAAATCTGCAGTCCTCTGATGAGTTATGGGTTGTGGAGAACAAGTGCAAGGTAAGGCCATAACTAAAATCACTTTAATTGCCTTTGTTGCACCCCTGGAAAAGGGGAAAATAGACATAAATAAAATGAGACGACACAAACTCGTTGTCTGTGCGCCAGCTGTATTGAGTGTGTCAGCTACTGCCTGCAGCCTTTGGTTTCCCCCTAGTGGACATTTCCTCAATTACACTTCATTTTTCTCTAGTACCGTATTTTCCGGACTATAAGTCGCTCCGGAGTATAAGTCGCATCAGTCAAAAAATGCGTCATGAAGAGGAAAAAAACATATATAAGTCGCACTGGAGTATAAGTCGCATTTATTTAGAAATTTATTTCACAAAATCCAAGACCAAGAACAGACATTTAATCTGGAAAGGCAAGTTATTCAACTACACAGTAGCACACAGAACAACAGGCTGAATAGGTGTCCGGTATGTTAACGCAGCACATTAACAGTTATTCAGCTACACAATAGCATAAAGAACATATACCTGGGAAGCTGAATAGGCTAAATTAACATAAGCCAGGGAGTCCAACAAGCAAGTTACCAGTAAACAAGTTCACCAAGCTCCCGCGATCTCATTCCACATCACTGAATCCATTGAATTTTCTTCATATGGTGTCGCTTCTGAATAACTCCGCCAACTAGAGCGCCCTCTCGCGGCTGTAGACGGTAATGTTTTCTCTTGGTTCATCTCAGTCTGAATTAATTTTGATATATAAGTCGCACCTGAATATAAATCGCAGGACCAGCCAAACTATGAAAAAAAGTGCGACTTATAGTCCGGAAAATACGGTATATATCATATTGATTTTAACCACACTACACCTTTTGCACCAGTAATCTTTGTTTCAGTTGCTTGTAACATGGAGCTACTTTCTTTCAAATTTCAGGTGGTTTGTCCAATTTGCACCAAAGAATTCCCAGACGACGAGATCACATTCCATGCTAGCCTTTGTGGAGAGAGGTAATCTGCTTTGTTCAGCTCTCTGTATAATACGTTTATTTTTTTTCAGGTTAAAGTCTATGTATACATATACAGGTGTTTGAAACTGCATTTGTTTTCATGTACAGCTTTGAATCTATAGTGACTTCTGAAGCAAATAGCAGTGGCCCAAGTACCCATGCTCAAACTCCAGTATGTAAATCAATAAGGTATGTTTTATTTAGATGCCTTTCGTGTGAGTTTATATCAAATACAGAAATATTTATTTACACAATCCATGTTTTCATGTTTTTTAGTCATCTTATCAAGACATCACATACTATCAAATTATTTAACACAGCACATGGTGCAGTAATTCATAATCACATATAATTTAATTATTTTCCAAACACTGTTCTGCACACTGCTGGATGGAACTATGGGTAACACTTTATAATAACGTTCAGTTGTAAGTCATTTATAAGTGGTTAGTTAATGATGAACTAATCATTTACAAAACATTCATAAATGATTAGCAAGTGATATACTAACATTTTATGTATGTTTTGTAAATTCAGTTACAAGTAATTTACAAGTGATTAGTAAATGATTAACTAATTATTTACAAAACATGACTATGCGTTCATAAATTATTAATAAGTGATATGTTCATTGATTCTTGCCCTATTGATTTTTGAAGTGGTAATCTACGAATGATGTGTAACACATTTACAAGTGATGAATAGTTTACACTTTAGATTAGGGGACGCAGAAAGTGTTGTAAATGATTTATTCATGAGTTTACACATCATTGTGTTGAACACTGTTACTTACCTGTTACAAATTATCTGTACGTGTAAACAAGGCATTTACCACACTTTCTGCACCCTCTAATAGCTACATACATACAAAAAAAAAACATAATTTATTAAACATTTATTAGTTAATCATTAACTAATCAATTGTAAATGACTTACAACTGAATATACAAAACATACATACAATAATGAACATATCACTTATTAATCACTTATGAACGCATAGTCATGTTTCGTAAAATAATAAGTTAATCATTTACTAATCACTTGTAAATGACTTGTAACGAAATTTACAAAACATACATACAATGTTAGTATATCACTTGCTAATCATTTATGAATGTTTTGTAAATGATTAGTTAATCATTAACTAACCACTTACACATGACTTACAACTGAACGTTATTATAAAGTGTTACCGAACTATGAAATGGCAATAATGTATACACATTGTTTTTGATATTTTGGGACTATTTTATATGTTCTCTGTCCTCTTTAAGTACGGAAGATATATTGGACTTCCTTGAACATCAAGTTGACACAACAACAGAATTTAAGTTGTGTGTGGACAGAGAAGACCTTCCAGACAGGGGCATTCTGCAGTGGAAAAGAAAGAAAGCTGCATCTCCTGCCAGTACTCTGAAGGTGGTGTATATAGGAGAGGCAGGTATTGATACAGGAGCCCTTAGGAAAGAGTTTTTAACTGGTAAGTTGGTCATTTAATTGTTGTGTTCTAATATGAAACAAAACCAATCAATCAGCTAAAACTGGGTATTGCTGTTTTGTCCTAGATATGGTTTCTGGTATTGAAAACAGATTCTTTGAAGGAGCTGGAAACCAGGATAAAAATCCCAAGTACTCCTTGACAGACCTTGATAACGAGAACTTCAGGTTTGTACATACTTTTTTTTTCACATTACTGCATGTACTGGATGTAAGGATTTTATAACTGAGATGTTTTGTACCTTGCACACAGAACTATTGGTGAAATAATGGCAGTCAGCCTGGCACAAGGTGGCCCACCTCCTGCTTTTTTGAGAGGGTGGTGCTACAGCTTCCTCTGCACAGGAGAAGTGGACTTAGGCCCCGTCCACACTACTGCATTTTCGTTTAAAAACTGAGACCTTTTGCTACGTTTGCATCTCCCGTCCACACTAAAACGGCAAAAACGGAGACCCAAAACGGAGAAGTTTAGAAACGCTGCCGACCAGTTTTTCGTTTTGAATCTCCGGAGGGCGTTTTAGTCTGGACGGGTCAAAACGGAGGACTTTAGAAACGATGACGCAGAAGCTCACGCTCGGCTCTATGATTGGGTGTCATCGGTCATGGCGTATCCTTCCCTGATTCGTCAGCCACCCATCACTTTAAGTAAAAGTTCCACCTCGTCATCGGTCCATGAAAAGAAATCTCTGGTCTTCGACATTTTTAATCTTTGCAGAGGTAATGTTGTTCTGGGAACATTATCAAGGTATCAATTTGAACTGCCACTTAATCCTTTCTTACATTTGCCTAGTAATATATTGGAATTTCCATTTTGTATAACCTTTACAAGCCTATATTTCAACCAAATATGCATTCATTATATTTAACCAAATATGCATTCACTGTTTCTTTATAGCCTGATGCTGATTTCATAATGATGAGCGTCCAGCCCAATTTCAGTGAAAAGGGGACTTCTAAAGAGAGAACTGAGAGGAAGATCATCAACTTTCTGCAAGATTTCTTGCAGGAGGTTGAAATTTCAGGTACTATATACTTTATAGTATGCATACACAATTACACATAACAATTTGAATGTACTGAGCACATTCTTGAATCATTTATTTTATCTGTAAATTTGAATAGCTTCTCATGTTATTTGAAATATACATCAATCACAGATGGGGAGACAGAGAGTGCAGCTGGTGACGCAGAGCCTGTTGCAGTGCCACACATGCTCCAGTGGATGACGGGGCAGTCCCACATCCCTATCCTCCCTGATGAAAAGAGACATTTCAAAATAACATGCAACTTTGACCACAACTGCAGGGAACGACTAGGAGATCACTCAGTTTGCTACCCAATTGTTAGTGCATGCACTCAGACTGTGACTGTTTCCAGTACAGCATCTTAGCACTTACATTGACTTTAGAAGAATCATTTACATTTACATTTAGTCATTTAGCAGACGCTTTTATCCAAAGCGACTTACAAATTTGGACTAAATTAAGCAAGTCATCGCGAAGAGGCAAAAACAACGCAAGAAGTGCTCAAAATACGAAGTTCAGGCATTATTCAGAGTAGCATAAGCCCGATAAGCGAGAATTTACAGGAAAAGGTTGTTTTATTTATTTTTTTTTAAATTATGAGGTTAAGTGCTCACGGAAGAGAAGAGTTTTCAGCTCTTTTTTGAATGTTGTCATGGATTCTGCATTCCGGATGCGGGTGGGGAGATCATTCCACCAGCATGGAACTGTGAATGAGAATGTTCTGGAAAGTGATTTTTTGGCTCTCTGTGATGGAACCACGAGACGTCGCTCGTTGACCGATCGAAGGCTTCTGGTAGGGATGTAGACTTGTAGGAGTGAGTGAAAGTAGGAGGGAGCTGAGCCTGTGACAGATCTGTAAGCAAGCGTCAATGCCTTGAACTTGATGCGAGCAGAGGGAGGTAGCCAGTGCAGTGAGATGAACAAAGGAGTGACGTGGGCCCTCTTGGGCTCGTTGAAGACAAGACGAGCTGCAGCGTTCTGAATCATTTGTAGAGGTTTAGTTGCACATGATGGAAGTCCAGCCAGAAGAGCATTGCAGTAGTCAAGCCTAGTAATGACCAGGGCCTGGACGAGAAGTTGTGTTGCATGCTCAGTTAGGAAAGGCCTGATCTTCCTGATGTTGTGCAGTGCAAACCTGCATGATCGAGCTGTCTTTGAAATGTGATCTGTGAAGGTCAGCTGGTCATCAAACGTTACTCCAAGATTTCTGACCGACCTTGATGGGGTGATTGATGATGATTCTAGCTGGATAGTGAAGTTGTGCTGTAGAGGGCCTCTCCATCCGACCCTGAAGGACCTACCTGTGAGATAGCCCTCGAACCACGGAGGGAAGTTCCTGTGATGCCCAGTGATGAGAGGCTGGACATAAGGATCTGATGATTCACAGTGTCGAAGGCAGCAGACAGATCCAGGAGAATGAGGACTGAAGATTTGGAAGCAGCTTTTGCGATCCGTAGGGCTTCAGTGACCGACAGTAGTGCAGTCTCAGTTGAATGCCCTTTCTTGAAGCCAGATTGGTTGACATCCAGCTGGTTGTTTTGAGACAAGAAGGATGTTACTTGGTTGAAAACAGCTCTTTCAAGTGTTTTCGCAATGAATGGTAGGAGAGAGATAGGTCTGTAATTCTCTACAGATGATGTGTTTAGTGTTGTTTTTTTAAGCAGTGGAGTAACCCGAGCCTGTTTGAATGCTGTAGGGAAAGTGCCAGTATGTAGGGATGAGTTGATGATGTGTGTGAGTGCTGGTAGAAGTGTGGGAGAGATGGCTTGTAGAAGGTGTGAGGGGATGGGGTCTAGAGGGCAGGTGGTAGGATGACTGGAGAGGAGAAGTGTAGATACTTCTTCTTTGGATAGCAGAGAAAAGGAGGACAGAGGGATATTGGCTGTGGAAGTGGTCAGTCTGGGTTCCTGTGTGTGTGGAGCTGAGAACTGACTGCTGATAGTTGTTGTTTCGTTCGTGAAGAAGTTCGCAAAATCGTCAGCAGTTAACCCTCTGAGGTCGAGAAACGCGCCGACGCGTTTTGCTGGATTTTTTTCACATAGCAGCAACATAAACTTAAATTACTCCGTCATTTATGGTTATACAGAAAAAAGAAATATAAAAAAATAATCTGTGATATTTTTACTTTTGTATGTGTCCACTTACAATCAAATCAAAACATTGTGCTTTTGTAAAATAAAGAAAATAAACAGGGTGTGCGTTCTGCCTCTCCGTCGTGGTGAACTTTTTTTTCTTGAGCAGGTCTATAAACTGAAACAAAACTCAGCGAATCCTTCTCACACATTTATGAGCCATATACCTTTATACACATTTAAGTGTGTACTTTTAAATGATCGGATTCAAACTGCAAACAAATGTTCTCTGTTTAAGTAATTTGTATAAAACCAACAGGATGTCCAGTATCTCAAACGCTTGCTAATTACTTTTTAATTCGACCACGCCCACTCGCGCAAAAGAGATTCACATGCAAATCTCCACATGGAACGCGAACGCCCTCGTTACCTCAAACACAAAACACCAAAACACTTCACAAGTCTCTGCTTTTCGTCGAGTTTGGAAGACACGTCTGAGCTTACATTGGATTTAACTCAGAAGAAGAAGAACGCGATTTGAAGACAAGAAAGATGTAAGGTAAGAAATTCTTACTTATTAGTTTATGGTATTGTTGCATAAACTTCACATTGCAGTTGAACTGTTGCTAGATACTGTATATGGTGAATATTATACTATTTAGACCCGTGTTTACTGTTAAATACTGTTTGTGGATATCTGCTCAAACATAGATATGTATAACCATAATGTTTAATATTTTGGAGCGCGCTGTGGGTTTGAGTATCATATTTTGGAGCGCGCTGTGGGTTTGAATGTATCATATTTTGGAGCGCGATTGCGTTTGAAAGGAAAAATGCACCAAACATTAGGCTTTATGTTTTTACTATTATCTCATTTCATATCATCATAACGAATGGAAACATTTGAAGTAACATATGATAATCAATATATTTTTCTCTAGCGTAGTTGTTCTTGAAATCTTTTGGAAGATTTAATTTATTGTTATTATTATTTTATGCAGCACTGCGTAGCCTATGCCTACAAGGCACAACAAACCTGGTGTTCATTATATATTGTTGGAAACGTGTGTGTGTGTGTGTGTATTCTGTGAATTTTAAAAAGAAATTTTAACCAGAAAAATCTAAAATCTATTCCCAAAATCGTGCAGCCCTATAGTTTCTCTTGATATCAGTATGTTCACAGTTTTTTCCTTTTTTTTTTTCTTTCAGGGACCAGATGCAACTGAGTCCTGCTGACTTCAACATTCACATGAGTCTCTGTACATGAACATGGTAAAGTGAAAATCAAACACCTTGGAAATTAAAGGTATGTACAATGTTTTTAGGAATGGCACAAAGGTCTCTGTCTTTGGATCATTGTTTTCAATGTGCTCTTTTGTCATTTGTATTTTTGGATTGTGTTGTGTTGTAAATAAATCCAAACAATCTAAAAGCCATTCTTTTTTAAATCTCCTCATTCTTTGTGCAAGGTTGCTCTGAATGACAGGGCCTGATCGCTCCTAATAGGGCAGTTAGGGGAGTGTCTTTGTCTTTCTCAGGTGTTAAAAGCTTACATATTAATGAGATGATCACGCCTCTTCGCATATGGCTTTGTCACACAAAACACGTCTTAGAAATTTTAAATCAATATATTGTCTTATCTGAATGAGCAGTCAGGGTGATTTTCACATAGTTTTGGAGCAAATATTCTAGGCTATGTCATACAATTTTCAAAAGTCTTGTGAAGAAATAATCAGTATGGGTTTCATGGCCTTATTTCAGTGAGAATTTTTTTTAGTATTTTCACAAACCACGCATAAATGTTATTATCTCAAAACTACAAACTTTTACATACATGCTGCTGATATATTATTGTAGCAGAGTTTGTGCTGAATACAGTGTAATTAGACTTTAGCCATGAAAATGTCACTAGTAACAGAAAAAAACACAAATGTCAGAGCATGTCAGAACACCTCCAGGGCCCAGAAAACAGCTCAGACCTCAGAGGGTTAAAGAGGAGGTGGGTGGTGGTGGAGGTGGACAGAGGAGAGAGTTGAATGTCTTGAAGAGTGATCGTATGTTGGAGGAGCTGTTGATCTTGTTGTGGAAGTATGAAGATTTTGCAGCATGAATATCAACAGAAAAGGAAGAGAGGAGAGATTTATACATACTCAGGTCAGATGTGTCTTTTGATTTGCGCCATTTCCTCTCCGCTGCCCTGAGTTCAGTCCGGTGTTCACGAAGAACCTCAGATAACCAGGGGTTGGAGGGAGTAGCGCGTGCTGGCCTGGAGGAGAGAGGGCAGATATTGTCTAGAGAAGAAGTTAAGATGGAGCATAAGGTATCCGTTGCGGTATTTACATCCAGAGATGAGAATTGTGAGGGTGGGGGAAGAGAAGATGACACGGCAGAGGAAAGATGGGAGGGAGAAAGTGAGCGCAGGTTTCGCCTGAAAGTGACTGGTGGTGGGGTTGGTGGTGCGGGGGTAGAGAGTTGTAGACTGAAAGTAATGAGGAAATGATCTGAAACATGGAGAGGTGTCACCAAAATGTTGTCTGTGATGCAGTTGCGTGTGTAAACCAGGTCCAGTTGGTTGCCTGATTTGTGAGTACCTGTGGTGATGAGTCGTTTGAGATCGAAAGACGCTAGGAGAGAGATGAAGTCTGTTGCATGTGGCTTTTCGAGATGAATGTTGAAGTCACCAAAGACTAGAAGTGGGCGGCTGTTTATTAATGTAGCAACGCGTCTAAATAAAATACAGAATTATGTGAAGTTAAAAATGACAAATAAGCTGAGAATCGAAGATAGCCTCACCTTAATGCAAATACAACACTGAAATAACAGGAGAACTGAGTATTCTGAAAAAAACACTTGCGCGCTCTTGCCTTGCCGCGCTCTTGCCGTGCGCATCCTCTATGCTGAACGCTGGTCCTCAATAAACAATATTTGTTTTGTTGAAACAATATCAAATTATTGTATTGGCCTTATTTCAATTAAGTTCATTGATTTGATTTGGGTCAGCAATCACTTAACGATCAAGCATTTCAAATTATAGTTTTTGTTTGTTTGTTTTAAATAACTAATTAGTGACCAGTTTGGTCATTTGTTCAATCAGTACATATATATACTTATTTTATTTCCTTTCTTCTTTTTTTTCCCCACGTAATAAAACATAAACTTCTAAAAAAAAATTACTGCTGTAAGTTTCCCAAAAAATAGGGCATTGTATTTTAACCACGCTTTATTTCCCCTGTGTTGAAGTGTTTACATTGAAATGTCTCAGCTCTGTTTTTTGTCATTTCAGTCGGACAGGACAGTATGAAGATGCAGGCTAGGCACTACAGAACCTTGAGTAACATGTACAATAAGCCCAATGCAAAACCCAATAAAAACGATGTTGCTCAAGTTTTGGACCTTGAGTTTCAGGCCAGATGGGCTTTCATTGATGCAGATATTACTAGGGAAGAAGACCGACCTGCAAAAATCTTTGAGGCTTATCCATGCTTCAAAGATGTGCGAAATGTATGTTTTTTTTATCTACCTGCACTTGAATTACTGTCTATCCATCTGTGTTCTAAAAAGCATTGTGAATGGTTGAATAACTGTGCACAATGCTGTCTTAGGCAATGGATGAACTGCAGCACATAGTAGGTGGCACCAACAGCAGATACATCGAGGAAGTGAAAGGAAGATGGGCAGACTTTTGTGCCAAGGTGCAGTTCTATGGTGTGTGGAAGAAAGCCCTGAAACCCCCTTTCTCTTTGGATGTCTGTGGAGGTAAGTTGCTGTTCCATATGCTAATGTATTTTTATTTATACCATATTCAGACCAATCTGTTCATCTTTCTATTCTTTAGTGGAGTTCACGCTCGCCCTCTTCAATGCACTCCCATCCCTTTTCCCCTCACCAACTTCACCACCAAAGAAGCTTGGAAATAGCTGTGAGGCACTTCTTCATATCCTGAAGGTAAGAACATTTTTGTGTTGATTCCTTACTGTCCTCTTTGAAGTGTCTTATTTTCTCACATTGTTGTGCATGTTCATATTTACAGTAACAATACACCCTAAGTTCACAATCACAGATATGACCTAATTTATGCGAAAAGGGGAAAACAGAAGTGCCTCTGGTGTCCCTCAAATGGTGTTCACAGAAAGGAATACCAAGAAATGTTTCAAAACCTTCGATTAATTATTCTATTAATTCGTTCCAGAAACATTAAACCACCTTGCATCAGTTTTTAATCCATCCTAAATTCACCTTGATCAGTCAAACAAATGTTTTTTAAACGCATTCTTTTTATTCTGTTCCAGTCAGGCGAAGACCCTGTCCTGTACCTGGAGAAGCGTCCTCTCTCCTCCCCAGTTCTGCTTTCTGATGGATCACCACCATCGTGGCTGTGGGTAACGTACCTGTGACCACCCTCCCGCAGGAAGATTTCTCAGACGGGATGTTGGTGTTAATGGCATACTACTACACTTTGCACTTAACATATCCAAAATGTGTTGCAACGCTCCTCTCTGTTATTCAAACAGAGGTAATTGGTGACACAATCCACGATCAAGATGCCACTAGTGCATACAAGAAAGCAATGGCTGATTGGAAATCTTTCATTGAGAAGTAACTGAATGTCAAGAAGTATTTTGTCATGTCAGTTGTTTTTGTTATTGTTAGCGGTGCCTATAGTTTTGTGTATTCCACAAGCTTATTACAGTGTCACTTAGTTATTTGCTTAAATTACTCACAGGGGTTCCAGTAGATCTTGAGTCTAAGTTTTACCTCATCGAGGCCTGTATTTCAAAGGATACGTTCATTGAAAAATGCTGATACATAACTGAGAGGGCTAGTTTTTGCTCTTTAGTGGATTGTGAAAAAAATATATCCAAATGTCTTTATTGTAAAGATTGATTGATTGTAATAATGCATACCTGACTCACTGCTGATGTTAAGTGTTAAATCAATGTTGACAGCTCTTATAAGCCATTGTGATTTCTATACCATTAAGATGTATATTCTAAAAATAAGGACAGGCTTTAGGTTTTAAGGTTTAGTTTTAACATGAAGTAAGCCTCGTTTCAAGATAAACCAGCTTGCATTAAGACAGAGCTTAGTCATTCTTCACTAATACTGAGTATTTTTTCTCTAAATGTAATATATATATATATATATATATATATATATATATATATATATATATATATATAAAATATATATTTTACTAATCTTCAGCTTAATTTGCTAAAAGTAAGAAAACTAAATATGTAATTGCTTATATTTAGTATATTTTACTTATTTTGAGGCTGTAAAAAGTTTAAATTTAGGTAATCTCATCTTAAAACAAGCATTTTTTTGCTTATATTTAGTATATTTAACTTATTTTGGGGCTGTAAAAAGCTTAAATTTAAGTAATCTCCTCTTGAAACCAGCTTTTTGTTTTGCTTATATTTAGTATATTTAACTTATTTTGGGGCTGTAAAAAGTAAAATGAAGTAATCTGATCTTAAAACCAGCATTTTATGCTTATATTTAGTATATTTCACTTATTTTGGGGCTGTAAAAAGTTACCTTTAAGTTACCTGATCTTAAAACCAGCATTTTGCGGCTTATTTTAAGCCTTCCAAATACCTCTGTAGACATGCTTGTTTCTAGATTTAACTGTCTTAATTCAAGAAATCTTGTCAAGTGAAATTATCTTGCTGCATGGACAGATAATTTCACTTGTTTTGAGTACCTTTTCCTTCAGATTTAGTGTTTTTATCTTGTTTTAGACACCCCTTTTTTTGCAGTGCAGAGAACACCTAAGTTCTTAATGCAAGATGAAATTGGAGAAAGGTAATCCAGATCAATGTTACTGCTCTTAAAGTTGTCATGGGGGCCAAAGACTATAACCTCACTTTTGGATTCATTCAGAAATAAGACATTTTGAGAAAACCACATTTTTACTTCTAGGCATGCAAAAAGAGATTTCAGAGCCGTATCTTTGTTGCGTTTCAGAGGCAAATAAATGTGTGTATCATCTGCATAGCAGTGAAATGATGCACCATGCTTTCTGAAAATGGAGCCCAGAGGAAGTAAATACAGGGAAAAAAGAATGGGTGCGAGCATAGACCCCTGCGGCACTCCACAGGAGAGTTGGGCTGGCGAGGAAGAAAAATTACCACATTTTACAGAAAAACTTCTGTTTGTTAGATAAGATCTAAACCAACTAAGGACAGTTCCCTCAGAAGTCCATGAAGAAGTGAAACTCCTGCTAGCTGTAAAACAACATAAACAAATTTATGAATACTTTTTTATTATCTTATTAAAGGGCCAGCGTAACTACCCCTCATAACCACCTGAGCTCCACCTGCTTCCCCTTTTATTCTGGGAAACAGTATAAGCCGTTACTCTTATGACATCCTACTTACATCGGTTTATTTCAGAAGAGTGAACTGAATTACAGAGAAAAGCACGGTAAACCAACTGAAGAGAAGATTTCTTTCCGGTAAAACCACAAATTATATACTTACACTGACGATCTGACCACTTTTGCATTGTCTGCATTTATTTTTTTATTACTGTGTGGATTTATTTTATTTGGTAATAATATATAATGGTTGGTAGGGCACTTTTGTAAGTGTCTTTAGAAAAGAAAATCTGCTAAATGTAAATTATATAAATCAATTTAAACATGAGCTGTTTGCATATTCTCTAGTTTCAAGGTCTAATTCAATTTGATGACAATAATTTAACCAAAGATAATAACTACTATTGACAACTGCATTCATAAGCGTTGTAATAAAATTAAGACAACGTTTATAATACAAAAATATATATTTTAATGAATAAATAAAAAATAGAAAATCAATTTTAAAATCATATCTACTCTCGATTTACAATGATTTTGTACAGGTCAGTTTCAGATTCAGAACGAAGAATGTCTCACACTGTCATGCCCGTGAACTCTTCGACGCTGGTCATCCAGTTTCAACCACCGACACAAACACCAGCAGCTGGAACTGGGACAAATGTTCCTGTGCCTGTTTATGGACAACAGCTAGCAGGAGTTTCACCTCTTCATGGACTTCAGCCTTTTCTGAAAGGCAACCAAAAGCCCTTGGGGTGAGAAATTGTTCATAAACCCAAATAATTGTATAATTTTTATGTGAGTTTGTCAGTGTGAAGTAAGGAAAGTCCATGAATAATTTTTTTTTATTTTTTTTTTTAAGTGGTACTCACATGAACAAAGCATACACATTTTTTATTGATTAATGTGACTCAATGTATTGGTGACAATGCAGGAAAGACAGCAATATAAGAGAAGGTTTATTATTTACAGAGTAAAGTATTAAAAATGTATAGTGTATCAGTCAGTCACAGCCACCAGTTAGAGTGCCTGTGAATGCCATCAGCCTATTGATACTTCATTACCAATAACTCACTGCCCGGGGCTGGTTTAGGTGGATAGCCAGGTATGTTTCAGTTTAGTTTGCGCCAACTCTGGGTTTTTTACGCACCATGAATGTGGTTTGGCTTTTAGCAGTGTTCATCGCCATAGTAACTTGCGCTCCACAGCTAACCTGGTCCGGGGCAGGTCATGTTCCAGGTAAGAGGTTGCAAACCAAACTTGGACCAATCAGCTGTGAGCAAAGTGACACGTGTCTGATGCGATAAAGTCACTCCATCCGTTTCTCCTCCAAATTCAAGGTCACTACATAGCAAATGCTTTTTAAAGACAAAATCATCTGGCTTTTAGTAGCCTAATGCTTATTTAGAATAATAATTTTGTATGATATAGATATTATTTTTGTAATTATTATACCCTTAATCAGCCACACGTGTACAATTTTAGTTTATCCATTATTATTAAGCACAGTTTAAATTATTAAATATATAAAGGTAATATAAATACGTTTTAGAATTAATAGATACAGCTATAAATGTGTTCAATTCTCTATACCTTTATCAACTGTATAAACTAACTTCACAACTACAAGAAAAGGTTTTGCTATATCAGTGCAAGTAATAGTTGTGAAGTTAGTTTATACAGTCCTGTGTAAATTAGTTTAAATTCTTAATATTTTTCAATCTCAGTATATTCTGGAGAAGAGAGAAGTGAATCGCAGTTTCTCAGCATGTGATTGGCTGTTCGCTACTGATGTCACACCTAAACTCATAAACTCAGGATCAAAGCCTGAGTTGACAGAGAAAGTTGATGATCAGCATCATGGTACCAACAAAGCCTGGGGCCTGTACCATGAAGGTAGCTGAACAAACTCGGGGTTACAGGATTAGTTTTGAGTTGACAAAACCAAACCGATGCAATCAGGCTTTATTGGTACCATGATGCAGCTCATCAACTTTCTCTGTCAACTCAGGCTTTGATCCTTAAGCTATGATTACTCCACGCGCGCGTGCACATAAAAGAGTGACGTCGACACTGAACAACCAATCGCGGGTAGAGCGAGAGCGATATATTTTTCCACGGAGGAGCAAGAGATAATCATTCAGAATTACGATGAATTTAAATATGCATTTCAAGCTCGAAACAATACGGTCTCTGCTGCCAAAGCAAGAGAAGACTGTTGGAGAAAGATTGCTGATTGTTAATGTGTAAGTTAAACAAATACGTTCTATATTTATGTAAAATTATGTATGTATGTATGTGTAGCCTATATGTGTAATATAGCCTATAGCCTATTTTTATAATATATAAAAAATGATACATGCATATTTTTATATATATTATAAAAATAGGCTATAGGCTATATTACACATAGGCTACATATACATATATACATAATTTTACATAAATATAGAACATATTTGTACTACTAAGAAAGCTGGGGAATCCTATCATAAGATTAACAGAATAATAATAAAGATTTAAAATAATTCTTAACATGTATTATATTGTATAGTACATTTGTGCAATTTGCTTAAAAAAAAAAAAAAGTGTTCATGTGATGTCACCCTATCAATATATCTTACCGGCAATTTTATAAAAGCCCTCTTTTATGGACATGGTCGATAAATGTCCGGGGAACGCTATTAATGAAACTATTCATGTAGGCTACTCCTGCAGAGCGAGGACCACCTTACGAATGGTTCGACAAACCGTGTTTTCCCCTAGCTTCTGTGCGTCACCCACCGTGCAAGTATGTACCACTTGCAACAAAACGCAACGCAATACCATTTGTGGTACAGTAAGTGCATGAATTCGACGTGTTAAATTCTTTATGTGCGGCTCAAGAAGTTCACAAAGATAAGACATTCCTTCCGTGGATAATCTGTATCTTTCATGCAAGTAACTATCAGGAAAGGCAAGGGGATTTTGTCTGGCTAAAAACTCTTTCTCTACGAAGTGCTCATCAAACAATTTGCGCTGAGATGTCCACCGGATTTGGAAGAAAAGATGAAGTCATTGCAACAGACCCTGGGAATAAGTTACGTCACCTATATGTTTCTTTGCTCTCAGCTGATTGGTCAAACTTCAGTCTGAGATCTTGAATCCAGAACATAACCTGCCCCGGAGCAGGTTAGCCGTGCAGCGTAAGATACCATGGCGACGAACACCGATTAAATCCAAGCTACTTTCATAGTACCTAAAACCCAGGGTTGGCAGAAACTAAACTGAAACATAGCTGGCTAGCCACCTAAACCGGCTTCATGGTATAGGCCCCTGGTTGGATTGGTTTGGTTTTGTCAACTCGAAACTAATCCTGTAACCCTGAGTTTGTTCAGCTTCCATCATAGTACAGGCCCCCGATCTAATCATCCATGATTGCATTCAGCTGTGTCACATCTCGTTATCCCTGGCTATATAAAGCCTGGTTTATCAGTCACTCCTTGCTAGATCTTGCATGTCTATTGATACTGCATCTCTGAACCTTGTATCCTGGTTTTCCCATCTCTCGTTCTTTGATTCTCTGCCTTGCCTTTTGAGTTTCTCAGTTTACCTCTACCTTTATGTCAATCATTGTTTATTTGTGTATGACCTTTTACTTGGATGTGGATTACCCTTTTAATAAATACTGAGTTTGGATCCTCAACCCCCGTGTCCCGGAGCCTGTTCAGTTCATAACACAGAAAATAATTTTTTCAGAGTTGCAAACTTTAAAAAAATGTTTTGCTTTAACTGCAAATCAGTATGTGAATTTAAGCAATGAGAGTACTTAGATATTTTTGTAGTACAATCATAAATCCATAACTACAACTGTTATAAATGTATACTGTTCATGTAATATTGTTCCCCAAAATTTGATACTGTTTTACTTTATAAAAGACTCTCTTGTCCTTCACAGACTGTCCAGATAATGATTGGTCTGTTGACTCTCCTGTTGGGAATCGTGTCTACAGTTCATGTAGAAACCAGCTTTGTCTGCTTTGGTATTCCTTACTGGGGATCTCTCATCGTAAGAAATAATTGTACAATTAAAAGTTGTGTCTTTTATAACACAAGTTACATATTACAATAAAAGCCTTGACTTTTGTCTTTCTCTCTGCTCTCAGTACATCATCGCAGGCTCACTCTGCATTGCTGCAGAAAACAAACTGAATTCACCCTCCAGTTTGTGTTTGGTATGTACACACCACTTCTTATTATAGGGGTTTAAAGATGTCCAAGCAGAAAGATAGGAGCGTCCTGTTAACAGCAGGTAAGATAATTGTATTTGTAAGGTGAACATAAAATGTTACATGTCACTACTGGTGAACGAGCCATTGTAATGTAAATTTATCTAAAAGGTCTGACGTAACAATAAAATGCCAAATGAACGTTATTGTATGAAGCATTGTTTGTTTACATCAGGTTTAGCCTCTCTTATGAAAACAATGTTTGGGATACCACTATCAAAACTTCAGTTTGATTTTGGATGGACACCAAATAATGGTGAAATAATGGCCAAAACATTTCTTTAGTTAACTTTCCCTGTCAGTCCCTACTTTCTCTATTTACCTCAGGCAACAGAACAAACCCTGTGATGTCACGCTGTGGTATTGCAAGATGGCGGTGCCCTTGGTCCAAAAGCTATAACAAAACATACTTTTTTCTTTAAAATGGTTACATTTATCGTGTTTGTTATATATATTTATATATTTATTGGAAATGAGTTTACTAAATGTAAACTTGAATGACTGCTTCATTTCCATTTTATACTTTAGTCCACAAAAATGTTGGAAATTACGTGAATGTAAAGTGAACTTAACACACATTGCATTACCATTACCAAATTTTAAAGGGGTCATCGGATGCAAAATTCACTTTTATTTGGTGTTTGCATATAAATGTGTCTTTGCAGTGTGTGGACACAACAACCATACAATGAAAAAATCCTTTTTTTAATCCTCAAAAAGCTTAAACACTCTCAATAATCAAGCCGTTTGACTTTTCTGAGCAACCTGATGTCAAATTGCTCATGCTCCGCCCACGACCACTGATGGACGGTCTGGAATTAGCATATTTACGCCCTCAGCCATTTGTATACTGTCCGCCAAGGCAGGTTGTCAAAGCAGCACTTTACATGTCTTGTGTCAACATCCCACATGGAAGAGAGGGGTGGGGTGAGCAGTTGCTCATTATCATTTAAAGAGACAATCACCGAAACGGGTCGCTGTGAGCAGAGCTGTTTTTGAGGAGGTAAAAAGTGTATTGTTTTACACAACTATTGAGGAATTTTAACCAAAGTGTGTTACAAACTTTACATGAAGACCCTAAAGAATCATACCAACCTGTGAAAAATGGGCATCCGATGACCCCTTTAAACGCGAAGCACTTGCAGAGATGGAGTTTGGGAGAATCAATACTGTGAACCGAGCTGCTCTAAAAATGTGGTATTATAAGCTGCACACATCACACGTACATGATCACAGTACAGCTTTTCACTGCAACTACTAATTCAATGGAGTACATTTTTCCCTACTTAACCTGATGTCTTGAAATAAATAAACAATATTTATTGTCCTTAAAGCACCATTTCTTGCAACTACTCATTCCAAAACATAATTTGAAAGCTAGTAATGGAGGTTTTAGACATAGATATGCAGAGATTAAGCGAGTATGAATTACCCGAGTCTGTGTGTCTCTCAACAGTGTTCAGCAGCAACATCTCTACTAATAGCAAAACTCCAAGTTTAACTGCTTCAAAAACAGCAACATTACCATGAGGATATCATGTAGTTTTTCGGTTTCTTTTTCTAAATGAAAGCATATGGTCCCACACCAGGACATTCCAGAAGGATTTTTGCTTTTTTCTACTCTATTTGAAATACATTGATGTCTATAATCCTGTAATACTGAAACTGTCTGTCAGTGTCTTTGCATGTGTGGCATTTCACAGTAAGAAGAACAGTGTGCAGTGAACAGTGAAACAATTTGTGTGCATTTTTCCAAATGTGCCGTTTGTTCCACAAGTTTTAACTCAACAACCCTGTTGTTTTGGGCACAATCACTTCCATGATCTTAACAACTCAGAGGTAAGAGAAGCTTGTAACCCCAGTTTAATTAGACTTTGAGTAAAATAGTCCTCAGAAAACAAATTCCACCAAACAATGAATTATTTGAATTTAGTGTCACTATATATGAACTGGAATGGGTGTATTAATTGTTTAATATTATCAATAAATAAGTCATCTGTAAGCAAGGAAGCTGATCATATAGCTTTTTTTTCTTTTAGATATCCATGGCCAGCAACACTGCCATGCATCTCCTTCCTGCAGAAAATCCTCCACAATACAGTGAATTTAACGAATAAATATTAAAACAGAGGTGACGGAGTTCAGGTGGGACACAAGGGTTTTCCCAGTGATTTCCTGTCCATTATCTCTTTATCATTATTCTTTCATTAAAAAAGAGAACATGACAGCAAAAGAAAATCACTTGATCAGATAATAATTACAGATTTTTAACTCACAAATGTGTGAACAATAACTATTCAAGAATAGACACTATTTTACGATTTTCTTTCTTTGGTTGAGTCAGGAAATTTTCCAAATCATCAGTGAAACTGGATAGATTGTTTTGAAAAACGAATTGCTTAATACAGTATAATCTGTAAGAATAAAGTATTCAGAATAATAAAAAAAATGGCTTATTCATGTCTCTCTTTTTTTGTTCTTTCTTTTTTTTTTTTAACCAGGCAATTCACTTAAGAATGAATTTGTATATACAACAACAGCCTGGCAGGAGAATATCAATCTCCTGGAGGAAATACAGACATATTTATGATTAAAACTTAATTAAAAGAAGGGTGATGGAACTATGTGTCAATCAATCTTCAAAATATCCTTCTTTTTTTACGAAATGTTGTCTTTCATATGTCTGTAACATAGGTCTTTCGTTTTTATTATAAGAAATATAAATGTTAATTTGCAGTTTAATACGTTGCTTATACAAATACATTTTATTTCAACATATTTCAGTCGATTTTTACTCAATACAGTTTGCTAAAAACGAAACATTCATTCACACACAGAAACGCCTGACTGTAACGTTGTTTTTATGAAATATTAGGGCATATAAATGTTAATTAGATTTTTACTCATCTCAGTATAGCAATACAGTTTGCTAAAACATCATAATTCATTCACACTCAGAAATGCGATTTAAATTTAAACTGTCTTTTTGCGAGTTGTGGTAAACAGCGCATCTCTGCCGTTCATTCATTCACAAACAGAAACGCGATTTACTTGAGAATGAAAAAAAACGTACTACAGTATTCCATCAGTTGCTCCTCGAAATACCAGCACTTCTGAGGTACATTTGCCATTATTATTATTCCTCACAGCGCTGCGAGACGGTGTAAACAAGTACAATGATCTGATTAAACTTGTGTTTTCTCGAGCTGATATGTGGGCATTCACAGGTTGTGGATTGCCTCAGTAATTTGCGTTTGAATAGCGAGCGCTCTCCGTGGGCGGGGCAGATTAAAACGTAATGAGCTGAGATGAGAATGACTGACATCTCGCTCTTTTCTTACAGATTACATGAACTGAGAATATTTGTTTTTTATATAAATTACTTCATTTAAAAGAAGAGAATTCAAGCTTCATGCCTGTGTGTCTGTATGCCTGTTTGACTGAGTATTCGCTGAGTTATTGTTCATTTTCGGACGCGTTTCAGAATGGACTTCACTGGCAGAGAGAAGGCAGAACTCGCTTCGTGTTTATTTTTCTTTATTTGGCAAAAAGCAAAACACTTTGTTTTTATTGTGAGTATACACAAAAATAATACACATTTAACAGAATCGATTGATGTATGAAACGTGTTTGTAATATCAAAGTCAACAGAGCAAAATGAATCTCTTTTGAACTGATAAAAAAAAAGCGAGCTCGCCCGACCCCAGGGGGTTAAAGGGGTGGTATAATGCCCTTTTCACATGATGTAAATGTGGCCTTTGGGAGTAAAAACCCAAAATAGTATACCCCAAATATAGTCTAACTACGCCACTCCCATTTATTGGACTGGGATGGGAGACCCAACTAGTACTCCAAAATAAAGATGTACCCCACGCTAATAATATTCAAGTGAATGAAACAATTGAAGGCTGATGTAACAAAAGCAATATAGACATTATTTATTTGTGATCTTCAATCAAAGTGGTTAAAATACTTGCTTTACATGAAAACAACCATTAATGACAGTAATACATCAGAGGCACTTACATGAATTCTCGCAGACAAATATACAACTATACGAAAAACTACACTAAATAATGTTGGGCCGGACCACAGTGCTCAATGTTGACAGGGATCCACGTTTAATTCACCATGAGCACAAGGCTCCAAAAGGGTTCAGCACACCAAAGACAGCAACCGAGGTTACACTGCATCAACCATAAAGTGCTTTGTTAGTACACACCAATTCTAATCACACCACACGGGTGGTCACCTTAATACATTGAGTATTGAGCCCTGCCCACTAACTGCGAGAACGCAAGCAATGCCCGCTTCAGTCTAAGAACAAGTAAAGTGCAGAAAGTACTACTATGATCAGCTGTATAGGAAGCTACCCAAATTGCACATACCACTGACACTTCCCCGTCCCAATCTTTAGTATTGCACACTGCCCAAATACAACAATTCGTCTCAATGGTAAAATATCAATAATCAGAAGAACATGACCTTAATCATAGAAGTTCACGGGCATGATATAACTGAGTGATAAAAACATACAAAAATGTCATACATGAGAAAACAGTGGCTGGATGTCCAAACAGAGTACACAAACTGCAAAGACAAGAGACGGTGTTCATTCACAAAAGGCTCCTAATGACCCTGTGTGCATTGAAGCACACAAACGCCGGAGGGCGCACAAGCCAGTGCGCACGGATGAAGGAACGCACAGGACCTGGTATAATGACGAGTTTGAGCTAGGCCACCCACACCAACACACGGCAGCAATTACGCAAACACCCTGGCCACGAGAGAGAGAGAGTTCCCCGCGAATATCAAACTTCGTTCTGTTTACCCGCCCATTCGGCGTTAAACTCCGAAACGCTTCCGCGATTCAGTTACTGGTGACTGCACATGCACACACACTTCAACATGCGGGACGCCAACACCTGGCTGCCTACGCTCACCTATAATCGCGGTTCCACTCCCCTCCGTTTCCTGTCCAAGCGGCCGACAAAACGCAAGAACCCGCCCTTATGGACACCTCTGCATTTAAGCCCTTGCTACTCGCTCCTGGGTCCTAAAGTCCCACTGGCTACATAAAATAAGTCTCTGAGTGTGTATGTGAAGTTTTAGCTTTTTTTAGTATGTGAGCAACAAGTAGCATCAAGCTACATGACACAATTTAAAAGATGAATACTACACTTTTACTTAAAACTCACTTTAAACCACTATTGAGTATTTGTATCATATTCCTGTCGCGTTTAAATTGGTTTTAAGTCAAAAAAAGATGTTGAAATATGTTATATTTAGCATTTTATATGCAGCTAATGGCTACACCTTGCTTAGCATGTATACTGTAAACATTCTTTATTCACATGAAAATACCCCAAATCGCACAAAACTTACACACAAACCACATATACTCGAAATCGTGCATTTATTAGCTTCTTGTTTCAGATGAAGAGATGTGTCTTTAGTTTAGTCAGAATGAGGAAGTGTACACAGGACCGCGTCATGCAGAAGGGCAGGATTTTTGTCACGTTGAATCACATGAGATGATTGACAGCTGTACGGCGAATGAGAGAGCGCTGAGATCATAACTGATGCAAATCAGGAAGAGGAGAGACAGCTCGCTGTGTTCTCTGTTTGAGCTCTTCAGATCGCATAATTCAGTGGAAAATTAATAGAAATGTTATTCTGTATGACAAAATATTTTATAAACATGTGATGATAATCATTATTTCTCCAAATATGCGCACCATTGGACTAAGAGCCCTAGCAGATGCTATATATTGCATGTATGTGTAAATTCTCCACAAACTATGTGGCCTGACATCTGTCTGGTTCTGGGTGAACTTGAACTACAGTTCTATATGCCATATAAAAGGAGTTTGGCCCTTATAGGCCCTTTTTTTTTTTCCTATATGAAGCTCATCACTGATCTGGCCTCTATTAGGACTCATAACTTTACTCTTCTATGAGCCTCGGGCATTTGCCCTTGGCAATAGTATGGGGCGAAGTTTTAAGCACGCACAGCGTTTTGAAGTGGGTTCTCATAGCGTATGCTAACTTTCTCAATACGAGAGACCTCTCAAAAGGGAACGTCTCGGTCACTAAAATAATCTTGGTTCCCTGAGAGTAGGGAACGAGTATTGCGTAACCCGCCGTGCTACTGTGCTTCGATCAGGGGATCGCTTCAGTCGATTTAACCTGAATTCTATGGTGAGAATGGGGGCTTATATAGCTATAAGCCACACCCATACTGGCAGGCTATGACGCGCCATGGGCGCGAAGCATCCTGATTGGTTTGCATGCCTGAGCCAATGAGCATGCTAAGATGCTCAGCTCTATGTCTGCTGTACAGCTGCACTGCGTTTTAAAAATGTGGCTTCAATATTCTCGAGAAAAGGGATTTTCCCATAGCATAAGCTAACGTACGCAATACTCGTTCCCTACTCTCAGGGAACCGAGGTTACGTTAGTATCCGAGACGTTTTAATGAGTAATGAATGTTGAACAACAATAATCTGGGGCTGTCTGTGATCTTTGCCGTGAAAGGGGATATATATATATATATATATATATATATATATATATATATATATTCTGTATATTATTCTTTCTCTTTTCTGCATTTAACCTCTGCTCTAGTTTGTTTAGAAATTGTATACTAAATATTGTTGGCTCTGTGTCACATGCCTGTCCTGTCTTGTGCTGCACATGGGTGTTTTGTTATTTTGGGCCATGTGCTCGTGTTATTGTCTGATCCCTCCCCCTTGTTATCTGATTATTGTTTGAGTTCATCCACCTGTTCCCTCCTGATTAGTTTCCCTTTATTAGTTCCCTCTTGTTTGCAGTCTGTGTTGGTACGTTGTCTAATGTTTCCTGTTCCCTGTGATTCACCAGTAAGTTCTTGTTCAGTTTTTGATTGTATATTTTCTGGTTATCTTCCCCCCCCCCCCTCGTGGGTTTTGTTTTGTATTTGTTTTTCTTTTATAAATAAATAAATATAATTTCTCTGCACTTGAGTCCTCGCACCTTTTTGTATTTATCCCGTCGTGACACTCTGTGACAAATTGTTTACGTTCCTAGTGAAGGGGGTGGATTGGAATCCACTGCTGCTTCAATGTATATGTAATGAGTGATTATTATGGAAGTAAAATAATGACAAATGTTTTTGAAACAAAAAAGCTTGTTGAATTGCACTACTTGAAAAAAATATGCATTGCATTAACCCTGCTTGCATTTTAAAGCATTGTATTTTCAGGTCTTGCATTTTTTTTTTTTTATGGGCTGAAATTATACATGGTTGTATATTTAAGCTGTGAATAATTCAATTCAAAACATTCACACGTTTTCATTATTAAAAATTCAATAATCCATATTCACCTTTCAGATTTCACTTCCAAAATGTTCATTCTGTTTAAAAATACAACCTATAATATTCGACCGGCAATTTTCGGTCCATTTTATTTCGCTTTACAAATTCGCTTCCACAAATTCATTGGTTCAAATTCGACAGAAAATTCAACATTTGACATCTGGGAACGGCAGGAATATCAGTAGATTGCCGATTGATGATCTCCATAGCTGTTAGTCGGTCTAACCAGCAGGGGGTGCAAGCGGCTGCTGACGAAGAAAACTATAGAGCAACGGGTGAGAGAGTCATTCATTCGTTGAATTACAGAAATAGAGCAAGCAGTAGGGTATTTGTGAATATTATCAGGGCGATGAATTGTGATGATTATCATATGTAAAAGATGATCAAGACACAAAAGCTTTGTTTACATTGAAGTCTTCACTGTTACTTTAGTACATGTAAGTTTTGCACAGCTTTAGTAGACATATATTTCTCTCGGTTGTTTCGTTTTCTTAACTTTATATTGCAGTGCTGTGCTGTAGAACTGGGGATTCCCTCAATACATCACTCTCCAGGATTCCCCTGCGGTCTCAGGACACTCAAAGTAACTCAATGGACAAAATACAGTGATATAAAAGACCAAACTCCCACCTTAATGGGGATGTAGGCTATATTAATAGGCTACAGGCAAGCAGATGGATCAGAATATGAACGTAATGCGCAAAGTTTCACGCTAAGCATTTCCCGCCTGACACTGGATATTCGCACATTTAGGGACCGTCTCTAAAGTTACATACGACATTGGGACACACGTTTCTAACTTCAATAGCATTTGAAGAGAATGACTTACAGTCATAAAACCAACTGTAAAGTTGTAGTTGCCAGCAGTGGCGGATGCAGAACGTACCAGATGGGTGGGCCTGGATTAATTCGAGGTGGGCCTGAATCTATGGGTGTTCCGAAATCAAGGCTGGGTTTCCCGATAACGGTTGTCTCTTAGCGCGCTACGAAGACTCTTAAAGGGGGTCGCACACCGGACGCGCAGCTCAGCGCCGCGCCACGTCTAGGACAACTCTCACCTGAAAATCCGATAACATCAGCAATTTTCTGATTTCTGTAAATAAATATAAAACTAAATGTATATTGCAGCACAGGGTGAAGTCCGTATATACAACTGGGCTGCGTTTCCCAAAAGCATCGTAAGCATAAGAAGTTGATCGTAAAAACGATCGTACGACTGATCTTAATATTATGGTCTGTTTCCCAAAAGCATTGTAGCTGTGGCGATGCAGAGAGGCAAACAGTACTGAGGAGGTTATAGTCTAGGTGGAACCTGCCCCAAAAACACCGACTACGCCACCCTGGGAATTTCACCCAGAGAATGATTTTCTTTATTTCCTAATTGCAATACTATTGGTTCACTTAAGGACACACAGGTAAGTAAACAATGCAGCCAGAGACGAAGTTCAATTTTTGAAAATGGGCAACAAATTTTATTCAATAGTTTAAAACACAATTCAAAACACATTCATACTTGCTGCTGAGGCTTACCGGTGGAGGAGAAAGGAGTCACAAAGGCACAAAGGAATCCCAAGAAAGGTCACCATGTGAACACACACAAAAACAACAGTGAACACAGCAAAGAAAACGGAGTAGACAACACAGCACGCAGGAAGGGGATACCACCACCCGGACACCAACACCACCACCTTCGGCTCTCAGCAACTGAAACGGACACAAACACACACGATCAAAGGGGATTCACTCAACAGAAAAGAAATTCAATGTAATATTTAAATGAAGAAAACAAATAGAAATAATCTTAAACACAAAATAACCAAACTGCCAGAACCAGCAATGGTTCCAGAAGGCAGCTAGTACACTAAAAAAACAAAACAAAATATCAATTCTAAGACACTTCTCAATAAACAAAGAAAAACAAAATAGACATGAATTAAAGTACAATGAAACCTTGGCCAAGGAAAACAAATTCAGTAATAAGACAATAAAATATAAACAAATGTATTAACTGGATTAGGTTATCTAACAAGATAAACTAAAATCACTGATAAAGAAACAAACTAAAAATGCTAATTACTTAAATTGAAAACAAAATAATAGAAAGAAAATATAAACAGCCCAAATTATAACAGTAAAGAGCCAACCCCTTCAGCGGCATTCAAACAGTTAAAATACTGGGCCACATAAAACTGGAGGCTCCACATTCGACCGTATGGCCGTGATTGCACAGTGGCCGTGAGGCAGAACGGGCGGGCAGCGATCAAGTAACGTTAAAGTTGGTAATACAATGTTCAAAATCTGCGTTAGGCAGACAGCTATACAGTGATCGAGTAACGTTAGGGTTGCTGGTACTTAATGTTCAAAACACACATGAGGAAACAGCTTGTCCAGGATGGGCAGGCAGCGCGATCGAGTGAAGTTGCTGATACACTGTACACAATGGACACGTTAGGCAAGAACACTCCAGGACGGACGTGCAGCAATCAGATAACGTTAAAAGTTGATGGTACACTATTCAAAATGCACATTAAACAAACAGCAATCCAGGCAAAACAGCAGCTAGTGAATAAATGCTCTGCGGTCGACGTCAATCTCCAGTTGAACCAGCCCGGTTCCTGTTAGTTATTTAAAAAAAATGAATTAACCCCAAATCAAACAGATAAATCCTACACCATGTATCCTACATACCGATCAAGCAGCGTTTTGTATCACCCAAGAGGAGGCAGCTCAAAGGGTACAAACAGTACAGGCAGCTTTCAGTAACATCCGCTTTTGAATGCGTTGAACGACGGAGTGAAGGACTGACCCGCCAACCGGAGATCTATGAGCGTTCAATGCATAGTAAACATGACGGCAGCTGATAACAATGGAATAAGTTCAGAGACAGCAGAGTCGCTACTTTACCTGTAGACACGCAGAGCAACGCACGGAGTGAGTGACCCGGAAGTATGACACTTCCGTCACCAGCGAGCAAGAGGGCAGTCAAAGGGGACTACTACCTGTATTTATGGGGGGAGCCTGTGGCGGTGATTGGCCAAAAGAACGCCAGCTTGTTACAAGTTAACTCATACTGCTACATAGCTTAAGTAGCACTTGAAAATCTTCGTAGAAATACGAGTGCTCTGGCGTAATCGTAGCCTACATCCCCAAGTGCATCGTAAGAAGACAGATTTATGAGGACACCTGCAGGACAACCGGCAGATTACACCTTTAACTTTATTCAAATGCAATGTGATTATAATTTAAGGTTTTGATTGTACTTTATTGTACACTTTATTACTCTTTTTTTGTTGTTGGTTAAATTAATGTATACATTAAATAATTAAAAATGTCAGAAAACAAAACAAAAAAATTGAAATAATTTAATCTAATAATTTTAATCAAAATTAAATGAATGAACAAAAAATAAATAAAAGAAATCCTTTAAATCTGTTAAAAATGACATCTTTGTTTCGGACATTAATTTCATATTTTTGAAAGGTATCTTTTCTTGTTTTTTGTTTTGTTTTGTTTTTCAGTCATTGCCACCGCCTGTAGGTGCTTTATATAGACTTGTCTTGATTGCTAATCCACAACAGATGACAATTATTAGGTTAAACGTTCAGAATACGATTCCATATAAGGTTATATTTCAGCACTTCGCGAATGGACAGCGACTCTTAAGGGGGCCGCACACCGGACGCGCAGCTCAGCGCCACGTCTTTTAAATTCGAACACATTATTCTCTATGAGATAAAGTTAAAGTTTAACGCTTTTTCGGCGTCTGTCCGCGGAAGCTGCTTAAGATATACCTTCTTACGTGCGACGTTACCCGGTGCTGTCCGTGGCGATGGTGCTGAATTGGTTGATATAGATGGCTCGAGAATCAATTATTCTCTCGAGCAGGGGCTGTTTATGTGAGAAAGCGGTGTTCTTTATTAAAGAAGCACTTCAGAAATAGTTGAAATTGCATTTATTAGGACTCATGGGATATTATAAAAAAATAATCCAAACTATAATAGCCTATAATAGCCTAGCCTACATATTTTTAAATTGTATCATATATTGCTGCCATAATAACCATTTCAAATTTGTATGTGCTTTCGTCTCTTTCCCATGTTTGTTCGCTGAGGTGGAGCTGCGATGAAATAGTGTTCTTGGAAATACTTTCCAGCATTTCAGTAATAAAAGTGTACATCTTACGTACGGTGCTCTGCAGTGACCAAAAAGGATTTTAACAGTGTATTTTGAATTTCTTGTAAACTCAGAGATGTGGATTCAGACGGCAATTAAATCACCACACGACCTGTTTGTCAAAAAACAGGTACTAATTTCGCGAGTTGGATGAGAAAAAACACTGATATTATGGATTCGGACGGCACTAAAATCACCGACTTACCCCTGTAAATGTTTAAAATACCGTACGAGCCCATGAGAAACAATATTAGCGTCCGAATAGGACTTAACTGACAGTAGCCTATGCTTTCACTGACCTTTAAAAGCGCTTTTTAATTAAATTTAATTAATTAATTTTAATTTTAATTAATAATTCCCATTTTTTGTTTGTTGTGGTGAAGCTGCGATGAAATATTGTTCTTGTAAATACTTTCCAGCATTTCAGTAAAAAAAATAAAAAGTGTAGCCTAAATAAGAAGGTTTCGGGAAACGCTGAAACCTTGAGTCCTCTGACGTTACTAGGTGCTGTAGCCATTAAAGAAAACGTATTTAGGTTAATATACATGTTCAATATTATAATAGGCTATATGTTTTTATTTATTTAATCTATTTTGGTTATGAAAAGTGAACACTGAACAGCATTATAACAGACAATAATCATGGAGGCGCCCGCGCGGTCACTTGCATTGCACGTTAACTGGAGCGCATCTCATCCTAACTTAACGAAACTCAGTGTATGCCTCACACAGACATGAGAAATACATCAAATGCACAAAGCTTGAAATGTCTTTAAACGAAAAAATTAAGGTTATAACGTGGTGTTATTCAAAATACGTTTTCCACTTGTCTAGTTCAGGGTGCTTGCAAGAAAAGTTCTCAAAGTGATCATAGCTGAAAGCTGCTCGGAAATACTTTTCTCATTAGAACCATACTGTAACGCAATGAAACATTCAAACTGCTTTATAATGGTAAAAAAAAAAAACTGCTGTCAAAACTGAGCTAAATACATAAGCCTATATAACATAGGCTATGGCTACCGAGCCAGGAACATATCATTCACAAAAAGGCAACATTGTGATAGTGCATAGGGAAGATCAATTAGAGAGCACGTAGCTCTAACAAAATAACAAAAAAACAACCACAACATAACACTCTATTCAGTGAACATTTAAAGTAATGACATGTTAACTGAACGAATATTTAGGCCCTGGACAAGAGGCTGAGGTCAACCCCCACGTACACGTTTAGCTTTCTAAAAAAGCAACATTATTTGAGCTCGGAGGCTCAAAGTAGCCTACTTAATAGTCTCATCCTGCTATCAAGCCACAGCCTACATGTAAAGAAAACCATTGCCTATACCTTACCCGGCTACACAAGGCGGAGTCGCCTGGGTTTTGAATTAAAGATGCTTATGATCTCGTCATAATCCAGTGTTTCTGTCAGTTCTCTTTCAAAGGATAACAGGGTCAAATTGTTCAAGCGTTCAGTCACCATTGATGCTCTCAAGCGAGTGTTGATCCTGTGAGTAGCGGAGAAAAGTCTTTCAACACTGCAGGACGTCATGGGTAGTGTGATGATGGCCCTTAACAGACGGTTCATTCCGGGGAAAATATCAGCAGCGCAGGCATCCAACAATTCAATTAGTGAGGGCATTTTGTCTTTGTCAGCTTTGCCCTTGATGAATTGGGTAAAAAAGGCAAATTCCGCATCACAGACTGTTATCCCATACAAGCTGCAAGGAGATTTGATCAGTTCTTGTGTGCCAAAAGTGGTGGATCCTGGGATGAGGGCAGCTGAAGCTCGCATTATTCCGTAGGTGTCGTCTTTAAATCGGCTGTTCAATTCAGCCATCTCGTTATCCAGAATACAGTTCCAGAGTGCTCTCAGATCACCATTTTTTTTGATAGCGGATGTTTTTCCCAATGTTGTGGTGACAATAGACTGACTAAACTTTGCAGGCAGCTTTCGCTCATGAGACATTATCAGATCCCAGCATGCTATCTCGTATTTATCCATCAACTCCTCCGTCAATCAGAGAACTTTGTCAAAGTCACCATCTGAATCATCTCGAAAAATGGCAAGGGTGGCTTTCAATGTTTCAATTAAGGAGATGCAGTCTGTCACGCAGATTGCTGGACTTTGCAGCCCCTTTGTGGCAAAATCGCTGCACTGAAACAACTTCCAAAACACAACAAGCATGAAAATGAACTTTTTTGTTTGCATCTGTTGTAATAGGTTATCTGCATCTAGTTTTGTCTGTCCACTTGTCTCAGAATACTCAGCAAGAGTCTCAAGTAACACGTCTAGCATTTCTAAAACTTTATGAACAGATCCTGATTTAGAGCTCCACCTGGTGTCACATGACCTTTCCAGTTCCTTACATGGGCGTTCTGGATGCATTTCCTTCTGAAGTTCCACAAACCGAGCGTGCCTCTGGGCCCCAGTGAAGAAGTTGTGTATCTGATTGATGACAGTGAAAAAAGTACTGACGTGTCCAGATGATTCCGCAGCAGCACAAAGCACTAAATTCAGTCTGTGGGAATTACAGTGTACATACACAGCTTTGGGAAATGTCTCTTTCAAGATAGATTGAACGCCTCCTCTGTGCCCAGACATGACCGATGCCCCATCAAAACAGAACCCGACACAGAGAGAAGGGTCCAAACCAAGTGGTTCTAGAATTTCAAGGATCCTCTGCGATATTCCTTGAGCAGACAGGTCAGCTGTTTTGACAAAGCCCAGCGCTCATTCTTTGATTGTCCCACTATGGATAAATCGAACACAGACAGCAACTAGCTCGCGTTTCGAAACATCTTTAAACTCATCTGCAAGTATGGCGAAATATGTGGGCCTAGGCTGTTCTTGCATCTCCGTTTTTATCTTCCTGAGTAGAAGTGAAGCGGCAGCCTCAAGCAGCTCGTCCTGAATGTGGTGGGACATGAGTGTAGCATTTCGTGGCAGTTCAACAAGTTTTTTATTTATTTCTGGGTCGTACTTTGATATAAACTCGAATAGCTCCAAAAAATTCCCCTTGTTTAACGCTTCCTGAGTTTCCCGGTGCCCTCTCAGGGGTATCTCCATTTTGGCACACTGCATGACAACATCCAGCACAACTTTGACGTGCTGTCGATTACGTTCAATGAACGAAATGGAATCTCCGTGCATCTGATTTAATACAGTACCGCTGCCTTGTTGCGCATGACTTTGTTTGTAGGAGAGTAATTTTACAAGTGCAGAAGCATGTAGCTTGCTAGACTGATGCTTCTCACAGACCTGGCCGATACGTTTCCAATTTTTGAAACCCTCTTTAGTAAAAGTCCCCTCAGTGTGCTGTTCAGGAAAATGCAGACAGGCTTCACAAAAAATCAGGTCTTTCGACTGGCTATATTCAATCCAGTTGAACCTTTCATACCACTTGGCGTTGAAGCTTCGATATTTCCCATCAATTATGGTACTCAGGAATGCCTGTAGATGAGGTTGGGTAGCAGGTTCCCCCAGAGCTGACAGCTCCGACGGTGCAATTAAGTGTAGCAGTGATCGTCGATTAGCCATAGGCAGATCTGCTTGCCGGTAAGCGTCAGTGGAGGTCGTCGGTTCGGAGTTAATCTCCGCTCCATTCTCAGAGCCAGTGGTTGTTCCATTACGATCCACAGATTGGTCCTCCAAATAATTATTAATCGCAATACGAGTTTTTTTTTTTTTAATTAGTGAGATTAACTTGTTTGGCCATACTAAAAAATCAAGATACCGTACACTTCTAGCGAACGTTATAACCGTTGGTTGTTCGCGTCATAGATGGTTCGCGCCAGATTACAATAGAGCATGCTATGATGTTGCATTGACCAATGAAAACATGTCACCAACACACTTACATTTTAAATAGTTATCAGGCTTACTTATAATTTTACTGTCTTTAACATAACATGTTATAGATGAAATACACCACATAAAGTAGTATCCATGTTTAACAATACAGAGTAGTAGCCTATTTTATTTAATTTTTTATTTCTGATTGGGCGGGCCAGCTGTCAATGTGGGCGGGCCCAGGCCCGTCCAGGCCCGCCCACAGCTCCGCGCCTGGTTGCCAGACATGATGCACACTTTTAGATTGTTGATATTTAATCAAATAAACTGTCACATCATGTGTAGGCCTACATAGGCTTATTGCATATTTATTTTATTTTTTAATATCAACTATCTAAAAAGTGTGCATCATGACACCTACATGAACACTTTACAGTTGGTTATGAAAAACACCACTGTGCATGTCTTTTTATTGATTTAACTAAAGCTTTTGACACAGTGGACCATGATATTTTGATAGATAGGCTTAGAAGTGTTTGTTTCGTCGTTTAAAACGTATTTAAAGGGAATAACTCAATGTGTGAAGGTGGAAGGTATCAAATCAGACTCAAAGGAAGTGGTTAAGGGAGTTCCCCAAGGATCTGTACTGGGGCCATTACTCTATATATAAACTGTCTTGATGTTAATATTGAAAATGCAAGGTTTCACTTTTATGCAGACGATAGTGTCATCTATTGCTCTGCTCCTACAAAACAAAAAGCTCTGGGTGATTTACAATCAGCATTTGATATTATCCAAGCAAGTTTTTTTTTTTACTTTAAAGCTGGTTTTAAATGTTGAGAAAACAAAATGAATGTGGTTCTCCAATTCTAGAAACTCTTTAGATAGTTATATTGCCCTTTGAACTTTGCAAGGGAAACTGATCACATTAGTGTCAGAGTATAAATACCAATCACAACTGATGACACATTTTAATTCACATTACTTACTAGGATTTTATTTTAGAAATAAGTCTTGCTTTTCATTTAATGCAAGGAAGAAGCTTGTGTCTGCTACTTTCTTACCGATTCTTGACTATGGGGATGTGGTGTATCAGCATGCTCCTTCCTATCTTCTTGCCTCCCCGGATGCTGTGTATCATGGTGCCTTAAGATTTATTACGGTTTATTTATTATAAGGTTTTATTATACGGATTATACGGTTTATTTATTAGATTTATTACAATAGAGTTTATTGGTCTTCTCTTGCTGTTCGAAGGAAAATGCATTGGTAGTTATTGATATGTACAAAGCAATCAATAAGTTTTTTACCACCTTATCTCTGTTGGTTAAATAAAGGCTAAATAAAAATAAGTTATTACAATTAGAGTAAGAAGGATATGCAGTTAATAGAGGTGGGCTCTCAATACACTCTTCATGGCCATTGAATAGATAAAGCAGCTGTTTCAGCTACGCACTGGTACGTGAGCCTGAAAGGTGCTTAACACTTAATCTTATTTACACTCTTGAAAACGGTTCACCAAAGACTAAATTTCAGTCCGGCAGAAATTTTTGCACACTTTAACCACTGAGGCCAAAATGAGCATTGTGAAGAGCCTCGCGTTATTTCTAACAATAATTGTTGATAATTCACTTCTCCTGTCTGGAAATTTTAGATACTTAACGCATTCGTTGTTAATTGCTAATAATGTGTTTCTTGGTTCTTCATTACTATTTGTATGAATAAACAACTTAGTATAAATAAATACATCAATAAATACATCAAAAACATTTTTCAAAATATAATTGGACATCAAAAAAACAAATCATTTATTAGAATATAATTGGACATAAAAAAAAACATTTATTCGAATATAATTGGACATCACAAAAATAAAACAAAACAACAAAAATTAAACAAAATCTATGCACTTTTTTGGTGCCTTCCTCTTTCGCTGGGCAAGGCGAAGTTTCAGTGACCTCCTTTCTGCATTTTTTTTTTTTTTCTTTCTTTTGCCCTGGGAGCTAGTGGTTGGGCAGGGGCATCTCCATCAGGGGCATCTTCCTAATGCCAAAAATACAGTAGAAAAGTTTATCAAGAAATGCTTGATTAAATTAACTATGATTGAGCAATGAGATAATTTTGAATAGTAAAGTCTGATGGTATGTTGTATGTTATGTTTGATAAAAGTGAGGGACAAATTCAAACCAACTTTATGTCCTTCACATCATGACAGCATAATCTGAGAAAGAAGAGAAGGTGCATTTTTTATTCACCGCAAAATATGAACCCTAACCGGACTAAACTAAAGGGGTTACAAAAATTGGGTTAGGATTAGTTCTATCAACTAAGCGTTTATACACATCCTTGACTTTTTCCATGTTTTCTTTTAAGCTCTTTGTGAATCTATATATATTTTATTAGCTAAATAAACTCAGTTGATTCAATTGCATTAATATAGATAGGCTTTCACAATTTTTCTTCTTGCCTTGTAAATGCTTTAATTCTTTGTTTCATAAAGGCCTCTTAATCTTCAGCAGAGAAGTGAACACAACCATGCAAATTTTTATTGGGTGGAGCACTACACAAATTATGCAAACTTTTCTTTTTGTCACCCCTGTGGCTTCAGAAAAACACTGCACAGCAGGCACATGCAATTAACCCTTTGGTAGTCTTGTTGTTCAGTTACAGCAATGAAAGGGTTACTCTAGAATAGCAAGAGTGTGAAACAGATATAGAGACATATATTTATATATTTTTTAATGATCAATAAAAAAACTGTTTAATGATATTAAAGATCTATAAGCATTTGTAAAATAATCATATACAACTATTTTGACAGTACAGTACATACTGCATCTGTAACAGGGTTGAAAATGTTACTGTAAATGTTCGAACTTTCAACAAAATTACTGTTTTTGTTCAGTTAATTGTTGTGCGACCTCTGGTGGTGACATTAAGTAATTAGTCGTCATCAAACCACACCCCTTCCCCCAGCAGAGAAGTGTATCTCATGCTGAGAGGGAATTTATGCATGTCTGAATGCTCACTGTGTCTTATCCTATGACTAGTGGACAGCTTTTAGTATTACAGCCTTCATCTGTCAGTTGAAATGTCTAATAGTTCAAAATTTGTAAGATCCCTGAGCATCAGAAATTCATGAAACTAAGCATGTTTCATAAGAATGACTTGTTCTCAATATGTAAAATGTTTTGAGGAGTTTGTGTTATGGACTTTAAGTTAATTTAATTGCTACCCTTTCCTTCTCTCTAATTTAAGCCATGGACAGGAAGAGTAGGAAGAGAGAGTATGACAGGGAGTGGGTCACTTTGAAAAGACTAAGCAAACTACAAAGAAAAAGGGAACAAACAGAGAATTCAGAACTTTTAATAACAGCCAAATGTGAACCTGCTGACACAAATATGGTGGAAATAATGGAAATCCAAGAGATGCATGACATAAACATGGACAATGATGAAAGTGAAACGCTGAACTTAGAAACAGAATACATTTCTGAAGATTCAGATGTTTTGATAGATGATGAATTTTCAGAAGATGATTCCTTGATGATGGGTGATTCAAATTCAAACATAGCCAGTGACATCGCTTCTTGGAGCATAGAAAATGGAATTGCCCATAATGCTATGGATAGTCTTCTAAAATTATTGAAGAAACATGGAACAAACGACCTTCCATCTTGTTCCAGAACCTTGCTTGAGACTCCAAAAACTGTAAATATTCAGCACAAGTCAGGAATGGAGTATTTCTACTTTGGAGTAGAATTTTTTTTAAATATTCACATACAGAAATACCCGGTCGAAACAACTGAGAAGATGCATACCCTGGAGTTGAGACTTAATATTGATGGCCTCCCACTCTTCAAAAGTTCAAAAACTTGCTTTTGGTCGGTTCTTTGCAGCACCAATCTAAAACCTACAAATGTGTTCCCAGTGGCCATCACATGTGGAAAAACAAAGCCCGGTGATTTGCAATTTCTATGCGACGCAGTTGAGGAAATTCGGAAATTGGAGAAAGAGGGTCTGTGGTACCATGGAAGACGCATCATAGTTAAAATTAGCGGCATTATCTGTGATGCACCTGCCAAGGCCTTCGTCAAATCCATAAAACACTTCTCAGGGTATTATGGATGTGATAGATGCCTTCAGAAAGGTCAGTGGCTGGGGCGTATGACATTTCAGCAGGTGGACAATCTACAGTTACGTACTGACAAGTCTTTTAGACAAAAGCAGCAGGAAGAACACCACAATGGAGAACAAGAAACTCCACTTTGCCAGCTAAATATGGATATGGTTTCTGGTTTCCCTATTGATTATATGCATCAAGCATGTCTTGGAGTGATGAAAAAACTTATCCTGACATGGATTCGAGGGCCAAAAGAGACAAGGATGTCTGCTGGACACACAATGATTGTAAGCAACAAGCTTGAAAATCTCAGAAACAGCATTCCAAGTGTGTTTGCCAGACGCCCCAGGGGACTAAATGAAATTGACAGATGGAAAGCGACTGAGTACAGACAGCTAATGTTGTACACAGGAAAGGTTGTTCTGAAAGGAATTCTTAAAAAAGAGCTGTATGACAACTTCATGTGCTTCTCCACAGCAATGTGCATTCTGGTCCAACCAAGTCTCACAAGGAAACACTGGCAATACGCGAGAGATCTCTTGAGATGTTTTGTGCTACAGTGCAGAGAACTGTATGGAGAAACTTTCCTTGTGTACAATGTCCATCAGATGCTCCATATTGCAGATGTTGCAAAACAGTTTGAGGGTCTGGATGAATGTAGTGCTTTTCCATTTGAAAACTTCAACCAGAAACTAAAGAGACTGGTTCATTCTGGAAGAAATCCACTGGCTCAGGTAACAAGAAGAATTCTTGAAGGGGAAAAGATGCAGAAGGGAACAATGGAGGAACACATCAAGTGTACAAGACCTAACAATTTGTTTGGAGTTGACCAGACCTTCTTTGAGGTTATTGAAGAAGATGGGCTGGAAAAACAAACACTCCAATGTAGGGTCTACGACAAGACAGCTCCCCTCTACTCAGAGCCATGTGACTCTCGCATTGTTGGTTCCTATGTTGGCAAAGCAAGGGAGACAATAATTAGGAGAGTATTAAAATCTGATTTCAAATCTCAAGCAATCATGATTGACCATGTGGATAAGAACCATATTTTGTTTCTTTACATTTTGCACACCGATCATGGACATTGCTTGACCCTATGAAAATTTAAAATGTGGATGCCATTTCAGGAAATCATGCAACAGTAATAATGCAAAATTTATAGTAATCATGATTTAGTAAAACCTACATTTAAATTGCAAGAATTCATGATTATTCAGGATGTATTCCAGGAAATCTTTATATTAAATATCTGTAAGTGAATCATTTAAAATATATATATAATTTTTTTTAATCCTTATTTGCTACAAAATTGCTTTATTTACCAATTAGCAAATTTAAAATGACCAATAACCAAATTCTATTTTTTTATTTATTTGATGATTACCTACGTTGTGGTAGAGTTTGAAAAAGAGAAGACTGTTGCAATTGTATGCAGGTCATGGATTGTGGCAAATGGAAATGTAAGTATTGCTATTGCATAGATTGTGTGATAAAGTAGATACACTATATGGGCTGTATAATATTGTAAAAGCCTTTTCACTTTTTGAATGGTATATGATTGGAATTTTGTCTAAACAAACAAAAAGATTTTGAGCTGCTACTGGCCTCCATCTGAGCCATCTAAGAAGGCAAAAAGCGGAGACCTGCCTGATAAGAGGACGTGGAACCTCTTTAAAATCTGAATTCTGGAAAAATCCTTTACATGTAAGAGAAAATGGTTTGATTTCAAATTCTGACTGCATACTCTGGGTCTGTTAGCTACCTAGCTAAATAGATATTTTTAGAATACTTTAATGCTAATGCTTAAATATACTTAGCTTCATGTTTACGGAGATGTGGGGTGGTACCATGGTGGGCAACTGATGTAAACGGTGTTGCGGCTGAACATCGGTAACCTGTAACAAATATGTAGCCCTGCAACAAGCAAAAAATTTAGACCTAACTTTGTATCTGTTTTTTATACATATTTATACATTTTTTATGTTTAATTCAGATTGTTAGTGTTGTAAAAATAAAGTGGCAACATCATTAGAGCAAGTACACCAACAATATTGGCTTCCATATACTTGATAATTTAATAATAATTTTGTTTTTTAGCAAATTATCAGAAAGCTCTGGTTTACCTAAAGCGTGCTGAGGAGCTCTCCAATGTTGAAACGGATGGAGACTCCCAAATGAAGAAAAGAACACACAGGCGACCAAGTCGTTTCGAAAGTGATACGGAGGATGGTAAATAATTTAAATTCACTGTTATTGTATCTAAATATCAATCAATCCTCTTTACGCCGTCTGGTGCTTGAGGCGACTGCAAGGGAACTCCATTTTGTTCTGTCGGCTGCTGTTGCAATAAACATATAACTACTTCATTAAGTTACAGAAAATTAATGTCCAACTGTCTGTCAACTAATTAGAATCATGCATTTAGCAAATTTTTTAATGATATAACCGTTTCAATATGTGGTTTTCACTCACAGAATTGGCCTCACCAGCAAAGCATCCTAGGTCCAAATGTATGGATGGAAACCTCAAGAGACCTCAAGCTCCTGTATTCATAAATAATAGGCAGCATGATGAGCCATTGCCACAAGACAGTAAGTAACCTGCAAGAACAATTTGTTTAAAGTTGTTTACATCAAACTAACCAATAAAAATAGATACAAAATAAATAAGGAGCTAATACAAAATGTTTATTACCATTTAAAATTAACAGACAGGAATGCTACAACACCTTGCCCATCAAGTCAGTGTTACAAATATTCTGCATTATATATATATATATATATATATATATATATATATATATATATATATATATATATATATATATATATATATATATATATATATATATATATATATATGAAGAGTTCAGATGCAAAAGCCTCTAAGTGCCATCTGAAATTTTCTTCTAGAATGATCATTTTTATCAAGCTCGTATATTTAAGGTCAGTAATTTCACTTAAATGAAAATGACCTATTAATTGTCATTTATGTGAAATTACTGAACTTAAATATACGAGCTTGATAAAAATGATCATTCTAGAAGAAAATTTCAGATGGCACTTAGAGGCTTTGCATCTGAACTCTTCATATATATATATATATATATATATATATATATATATACACACACACACACAAATATACATACACATATACATACACACATTAATAATTGTATTAATTAACAACCATTTAGAAGGAATGTTTTGGGATCAATATAAGTTAAGCTCTATTACCAAGACTTGAGCAGAAACAGGTACAATAGGACCTTCAGTGCTTGGTCTCTAGTAATATGCAAAATGGCAATGAATATAAGCTATGCACCTCACCTCACTCCAAATTAAAAAAAATGTTAAAATGTTAAGTAAAAATGTTATTCATTATAATGTAATTTCAAAGCTATAGCCACAAAACTTAAACATGTTATGCTCTGTCAATAAACTAAATCTTAACTTTCCTTTGTTAAATGTGTGTTGTTGTTTTTTACCTCATAGCATCAGCAGTGTCCTGTCAAAAAAGATGTCAGAGGACAGATGAAGAGCAAAGTAATTACTTTTATGCTACACTGAGTTGTTGTGTTTACATGTTATATGGTATCTGGCATGCAGAATTTGAATGCATGTGTTGTATTTTTATGGTCAGACTACCTAACACTGAATCGAAAGGTTGATGAAATTATAGCAGAGCTGCATCAGCTGCGAGAAATAATTATGAAACAGCAGCAGCAAGAAGTCATGGAAGAGCAGGCAACATCTGTGGAACAGATGCAGACACAGGAAGAGCTGTCTACATTTTGTTTGAAGTTAAACCAAGAAAGGCCATTTAGAAAATTTATGGTGATTACCTTTCTGTATAAAAATCAAAGTATACATATTTACATTAAATTATAGATACTATATATATTTATATATTTTTTTGTATCGATAAAACTGTTACTTACATTTACAGTAAATATTGAAAAGGATCAAATGTTTTTTAGATTGCATTCAGTGTGCGACTGTGCTCTGGGACAGTTGGCCAGTCGATACGAAGGATGATGCGGGCATTTGGGACAAGAAAAGGAAAAAAAGTTTTTCAGGACCTTCACATCATGAGTCTTATCAAAAGTAAGGTCTAGGACACACTAGACGATTTTCAAATCTTAACCAATTTTAAAACTAACCGAAAAACCGAAACCCGGTACCGATATGGAACCAGTACCTAAGTAACCGGTATGTAACCGGACCGAATCGATTAATTCTGACCGTGTTAAGGTGATAAATGTTTATCTAAAGTCTAAAAAACGGTAACTATTTAAAGCACAAATGGAGACATGAGTTCTGCTATAATGACCCTATAGTTTGTTTGTGCTGTTCAACTTCTGTCTGTGTGTTGTTTACAGGAACATCATATTGGATGCTGCAGGCTGACGAGTGCTATAATGAAATTACTACATTATATATTATATACTTCATTATATTTAGCATTGACATTAACGCTTGTCTGAGACAAGTACATTTTTTTAAACTGAAACTGTACTTAGGGTACATTAGCCTAGCTTATATATACTGAGGGTCAGTGGCGTAACTTTGCTTTGAGAAGTGGTGGGGACACCGCTCAACTCCTTTTGCTATTTATTTATTTAATAACCGAATTTACTTGGGGACTGAGTTCAGAGTTGGAAATGCACTTAATTTTCACTTTGATGTAGGCCTACACATGCATCACATTCACAAATGTGTCTATAAACATCCGAATAAGCAAAACGTAACACATTCAGAATGTGAATGTTACGTTTTGCTTATCACACAACACAACACATAGGGTAGCTAAAATACGCAAGATAAATATGGTGAACTTACCATTACATGGTCAGCTCAGCTGCAGGCTGCAGCGTATTCATTATTGCACAATTGTGTGTGTGTGTATTACGATTCATTCTACTTTGCATTACTTACATATTTTCTCAATACCAGCCGGACAACTTGCTAAAAGCAGGTGTGATCGATGCACGCGCTGAACATGGAAGAATCAACATTACGTCAAGAGTCAAGACAAGCCCACAAAATGTTTCCTCATCCAATCAAATAATTGAACCAATCCTGAACTACGCAAAACCTTGTGTAAAACATGAATGAGAGTTAAGTTGTGTTTAAAATGGTTAAACTATCTTTATTAATTAAATAATTAAATAAATGAAATTGTTTTGACGAATCTTTTTTTATTACGTTTTTATAAAAGCTCTATTTTTTCCTCCCCCACCCCACATGTAAAGGCTAGTTAACGGCAGATGTTGCAACCTATAGCATAAATGTTAAAACATCAACAGAATGTCCAAAAGAAAGTGTGGAAGTGATATAAGAAGCTTTTTAGTGAAGCAGCCACGCACAGTAAGTTACTTTGCTTAACACGAAAACATTATTTAACTTACGTGAATAGACATACTGTCGCTAATGTTTTTTGGCGGCCACTGGAGCGCGCTGTGATTTAATACAAAACTGAATTAAAGGACTATGAACTAAAGACTTGTATACTTAATTGTTTTAATTGTGGAAATCCCAGTCATAACATAGAATTGTCCTATTGCCTAAAAGTGATTTAATTATTATTCTGCCTTCAATGATGGACAAATGCAAATATATTGCTTATGATTTGCAAATGTAAACATTTAGATCCTGGGTTGAACTAGTAATTTCCCCCCCAGAATCAGACAAATGTGCCTACTGACAATGAACAAGAACAGGGAGCAGAAAATGTAGAGGTAAGGATAAGACTAAAATACAGTATTAACATTGTAGACTACAAATACATTTTAAATAAAATCATGTTGCAATACATATTTTTACTTTAATATTACTATAAACATTTCACATAGTTCACATAAATTAGATTATTAAAACTATCCCCCCCCCCCCCCCCCCCCAAAAAAACAATAGAAAATCATTCACATACTCATTTATAATTAGTCATGTATAAATTAAATTCATATTGCATTTTTAAATAGCTATAAATAATTAGAAAACACTTAACTATGTAACACATAACAACTATTTACAAAATATGAATTCATCAATGCTCATGTAAAATTGCTAAAAATGTAATGAACTATCTACAGAGGCAGGCAGCTGATAGCTTGGGTGAGGCAGGGCAAAACTTGACTGTGGAGATCACACAGTTGCAGCAATCAATACAGCCAACTCCTTCCATAGAGCCAGGACAGCAGGCACCTGAAATATACAGAACAACTGAACCATTTCAGCCTGATCCCAAATTCATTGAGGTTCAGAAGTTGTCAAACAAAACTCTTAGATTTCAGGAGAGCTGGTTTAAGAGCTTCTCATGGCTGCACTACTGCTCTGAACTTAAAGGGGTAGTGTGTTTTTACTGCTTCAATGCCTTTTCCGAACAGACATCCACACTGGCCAAAAATACAGAGCAAGCATTCGTCTCTCAGGGTTTCAGGAACTGGAAACATGGTCCAGAAGCTTTCGAGAGACATACAAAAAGCAAAGCTCACAACATTGCTGTGAACACATTCATACACTCTGAAAAATCTATAAAAGTGCAACTGTGCAGCATTTCATCAAAGGCACAAGAGGAGGCCAGGTTAAATTTGTCAAAAATAGTAAATGCTGTTAAATACCTGACCCAACAAGGCTTGCCTCTGAGGGGGCACAACCAAGAGGAAGGAAATTTCCACCAGCTTCTCCTTTTCATGGCAGAGAGTGATCCTGGTCTGGCAAGCTGGCTCAAACGCAATCACTGCTACACAAGCCCTGCAATACAAAATGAAATAATGAATTTAATGAGCAACACCATAATTCGTGGAATTGCACAGGAAATTTCTGCTTTACCAGAAGTGCAGTATTCAATAATAATGGATGGGACGCAGGACATTAGTGGTGTTGAGCAAGTGTCTATCTGCATACGTTATGTTGACACAGACCTGGAACCTAGAGAGGAGTTTGTTGGCCTTTATGAAGCTTCTTCTACAACTGGTGAGCAAATAGGCAGGATTGCCTCTGATGTTCTCCTCCGTCTAAACCTTCCCCTTTCCAGTCTGCGTGGTCAAACCTACGATGGAGCAGCAAACATGTCTGGGCATTTGTCAGGTGTACAAGCTCACATCCGCAGAGAGCAACCACTTGCCACTTTTGTTCACTGTGGCCCCCACTGTGTGAACTTGGTCACACAAGCAGCCTGTTCAGCCGCACCAATAATTCGCGATTCTTTGCAATGGATACATGAGCTGGGCTGTTTGTTTGGCCAGTCAGGCAAATTTAAAACCATTTTTAAGTCTGTGGCAAAATCTACATCTGGCTGCTATACAACACTGAAACCATTGTGCCCAACTAGATGGACAGTGCGAACACCAGCCATCAATTCTGTCCTCACCCAATATGAAGCTGTCTTGACAGCACTGGAGGAAATGGCATCATCCGGCACACATGACACTGCCTCCAAAGCCAATGGCCTTCACGAGCGTTTCCAGAGAGGGAACACTGTCCTTGGACTGCTGTTGGCACAGGACATCATGATAGGCCTTGAAGGCCTGAACACCTCACTGCAAGCGAGAGGAGCAACAGTCGGAGGCATGCTAAGTGCAGTTGAGTGTGTGAAAAATGGCTTTCAGAACAAAAGATCAGATGAAAGTTTCAGAGAGCTCTACACAAAGGCATCTGAGGTGGTAACATCACTGGACCTTGAGGCGATAAAAGTACCACATTTTAGAAGGCCTTCTGCAAGACACGCTGGTCCAGCTCAGCCTTACAGTCCAAATACAGATGAGGAGTACTATCGTGTGCAGTTCTTCCAAGTTCTTGATACAGTGATGACACAGCTGACACGTCGATTTGAGCAGGAGGGTCTGCGCAACATTGTCATGCTTGAAAACGTCCTGATCTCTGGGCAAGTCAACAACACTGTTGAACTGTACCCTGAGCTGGAATCCCGGTCCCTAAAGGTGCAGATGGCCATGTTTCGCACAAATTATAAATACCAAAGTTGTACAGAAGTGGTCAATATTTTGAAGAACATGGTACCTGAGGTCCGTGGACTCTTCAAGCAAGTGGAGACTCTGGTCCGCTTACTTCTCGTAGTTCCTGCATCATCAGCTGAGGCAGAGAGAAGCTTCAGCGCTCTCCGGCGCCTGAAGACATGGCTTCGATCAACTATGTCCCAGAACCGTCTGAACAGCGTTATTGTCTGTCATGTTCACAAAGACAGAACAAATAAATTAGACACAACAAAAATAAGCCAGGGATTCATAAAGGCCTCAGAGAGACGTGCTCAGGTTTTTGGTTCATTTTAGTGGACAAAGCTAACTAAACCTAAAGAGATTTAGTTCCTCTAGAGTACTCTGATACTCTGCTTTTTTTCCTGCTTTTTTTTTACATCCATTACAATATTATTTTATTTCTTATTACAGTTCATTCTGATGTGTTCATAAACATTCCGATGTTATTGTTTATTGTTAATAAACAAGATTACTGTTGACTTCTAACAAAAGCATGTATCTTTGTTGCTCAACATTTTGTCATACTATACATTTTCATCTTTATCACTTATTAAACACTTAAAATACTATGTAGCGTTACCTTAGAAGCAAACATATATAAAATGATATACCAAAAAAAGTAAATACAATTGGAAATAAATAATAATAATAATGAAATAACAATAATAACATTCTATGGTAGCACAAACTTAGCCTACCTCTTTAGTCCGCACTTGTGATGGAATCGTGGAAAAGGCTGACATCAAACGGTTTCACTAAAACGATGTTACAGAATTAAAACATTAGTTAACAATAAAAGCCAATTCATTGCATTTTTACTTTCAAGAGGACTGACACCTATATGAATCTGTATATGATTCTTACCACCACTAAATCGCATTTGCTAACGTTAGCTAACGTCAAGCCTAAACTGCTTCACGTGCTCGTTCGTTAGTAACGAACGAACCGTTACTAACGTTACTGAATTAAGACGAGTTTACAAAATGAATTATTTACTTCTTACATAACTTAATTTTTTCATATAACACTTCATGACTTGTGATAATAACCGTGACTTTTTAATAATGCCTCAAGTGAACTCACCTCGCTTCGTGGTTGAAGAAGAACTGTCGTCCACCTTCTAGTCATCACTTGATCACTTGATGACTAAAGTGAGTGATGATTTGACTTGTGGACCAGAGATATTGTCCAATTAATCTTCTCAAAAATCTCAAATAAAATATTTCAACCTTGAAACAGACCTTGATACGAACATCGTAAAAAGAAAGGTACAGGAATCTGTAGACTTAGGAAAGGAAACTACATATCCCAGGACGCATATCGCGTGTCTCGCGATAGTTTCACAACGAGACTTAATATTCATCTTTGAGGACGTTGAAAAGCTTCTGACCGGCGGAAAAATGTGTTAATTAAATGAATGAATTAGATTACGAAGAGTGACGATTTGTAGATGGTGCTTTTCCTTTAATACATACCTTACGCAATCTATTTTTCAGTTACTTTTTAAAAGTGGTGGGGACAATATCGAGCCTGGTAAAAAGTGGTGGGGACATGTCCCACCCGTCCCACCCGTAAATTACGCCTATGCTGAGGGTACATTAGCCTAGCTTTCGAAGCCTCCGTTTGGGGAGGTGCGCGCGCAGGCAGCGGAGGCTCATGCTGCGGAGCCAGGCGAAAGTATAAACAAGGCTTAAACATGGCGGCGCCCATCGCACATATAGCTAACGCGGCCATTATAAAGGTGTTTAAACAACAAAACACATCCATTTGCACATATTTGACAATCGGAATATCAGATGTTTTTCTGCTATAGCTAACAAATTTGTAAATATTTTGAATACAAAAGTACAAATTAAATAAAGGTGGCTATTCAGTCATTCAGCGTTATTGTGGCTACGGTGTGTCACGTGACAAGCAATGACGCGTCAACATGGAAACATAAAGTGATAGTATAGACTACATTTTACAATAATCACTGATCATGTAGATTTTGACGTTATGTTTGGGTTTTAGGGAGAAAGGACAGCGCACCGCTGTGAAGGGAAGGAAGTTGCGCTAGACAGAATAGCTTTAGGACTGCTAAGCTAATCAAATGATCGATCTCCTAACTGGCACTGTATTGTGTGTTGTAAATAACGTCGGCGTAACAGCGACCATCAGTAAATGTTATGGATACAAACAATATTTTAATTTTTTATTAAGCTGTTCTTGTCTTTACTAAAATCAAATTAATTAGGCTAATCAAAGGGAAGAGTGCTCTTACAAATCACGAGGGAGCGATTTGACCACTGATTTTGGCTAACGTAATAGACTCGCTGTTTTTGCTGATGCTGAATTGTCTTTAGCATACAATACATTCATTACAAATGTAACTCTAAGTTAAACGTGTGTTTAAACTACACCTGAGGAAACTCACACACCCCTAGAATCACCAAAAGCTGAGAATTGTTATTTTTTTGCACGTTAAATAATTGTAAATAATGATATACAATGAATGAAGCACATGAACCTCCTCTCTCGCTTGTCAAACACACAGACCCAAAGCGCTGCACCTTCACAAAGCTGTTCACTAATTTCAGCCATGTACATAACACTAGGCCTACTGATAGTTGATATTTTAAATATCAGTGTCCATTTTTTTTACTCGCAGTTGTAGTTGCCAATATTGGACCTAGACCCCGAAGCCGCCGCCAGGCGCCGCCATTTGCGCCATTTAGAATTTCAGCCGCCGCCAGCCAATAATTTCATAAGCCAAATTGAGCCGCCATCTGATAAAGTTTGGCTGAGCCGGCTAGAATTATTTGCATCAAATAATAATTCTATCACATAGAGACATACACACACGAAATATATAAACAATACACGAGATCTATTTTCCCACTGGATTCATAACAGCACAGTCTTGTGCTTGTTGCTACGATACACAGACTCACAGTGAATTGACGACCAATTAAAATTGCTCGTTTTCCGTACAGAAGAAGCGATGCATTTTTTTCTCGCACTGAGGTGAAATGGCGGAAAGAAGCAAGCAAGGTAATTTTGATCTCACTTAATTCCTACTTACTTTTATTTTTAACTTAGGCCTACCCAGACTTTTGTTAAATCTTCAGGGCACGGTTGCACAAACACCTGAATCAAAGATTGATGTTATGAACCAAATATTCTGGAACGGAGAGATTTATAGCACTGAACGTGATATTACTGCAGTAACAAACCACCGTTTCCACATTGCTAATTCACGACGCATGCTTCAGTGTACATTGAAGTGAAATGTGCAAAACTTTGTCCAAAATAATACTGATAACAGTGTGTGTTTATATTAAGGCGAGACATGGCAGGCAAAAACATCGTTTTTTTTTTTTTACTGGTCAATTTTGAGATTTTTGGATATTTGTCTTCAATAACATGTCTTCTCTCAGACTTGTGGTGAAAAAAGGTCTGAAATACACATTTAGGTCTTTATTTTACTACACTTTGTCTGTTCGCGTCTGTAGATTTCTCCTAAATTCAACAAAAGTTTGCGTTCTTAATCAACATACTTCTCTGCGATCTCTGCCGTCGCTATTTGAAAATGTTTAGTAGCATACAGACTACAAAATAAATATGTACATACGTTGTGAAAGTAAAATCTGGTGTTTTCTTTATTACATTGTATTGCATTTTGTAGAAATATAGTGTAAGCCATGCATTGCTTGGAAATATAGAGATCTAGTAAATCAGTATAACATAGACATCTGTAGACATGAAGTGGCAGCTTCAGCCATTTGCAGCTATGAAAAGTTTGGCGGCTGCAGCAGCCATTTAGGTTTTGGCTGAGCCGGCTAGCCAGCCAATAACTTCATCAGCCAGCCATTATTCTCAAAACAAATGGCTTCGGGCTCTAATTGGACCCTGTATTCCGCTATCAAAGCTAAATCGACCAACCTCCAATTCTAACCTGTCAGTAGCAGGCTGTGGCGCCGACAAGATAACAGAAGCGAGCACATTACAAATCTTTAGTTAAATCTTACCATTAAATAAGTTAACATCTGCATTAAGAATAACATTATAAAAATTTTTTTTAAAAACTTACCAGCATAATTTCACACATAATCTCGAGACTTTCCCGCCTGGACGCCTGGATGTTGGCGCATGTGCAATTTGCAATTATAGGCCTACAGAAAAACTATTATGTGTAGGCCACCTACTGGCGGTTTAGTTTCATGTATAAAAGTATAATTTTATCATTTTTTTCCTCAACATTTCTTATTTGTAGTTTCAAAACAAAAACATTCTCATAGTAATGCAGTTGTAAATTTTCCAATTAATGAATTTAAAATGAAAGATGAAGCACACAAGATGGTGTGGGGGGTATAAATGGTATAAAAATATACCATTTTTATAAAGGTAAAAGGAAATGATAGAACGCTGATAGAACGCTTCAGTCTAAATGATATTCCTGAAAAATATTTTTTCCCAGATAAGCAACTTTTTACTCGGACAAGTGAATGGCTGATTTACTTGTCCAAAGGATAAGCATGACAAGGCTTAATGTTGAGCCCTTGTAGTAATATGTAACATGCAGAACTTTTGCATTACTGTAGCTATAATAAAGTAGTTCTTTGAAGATATCAATGATTGTAAAATGGCCTGCTTTGACAGATTTTACATAATCAGAGACAATTTCTGACTTAGAAAGTAGCCCCATTCAGATTGAATATTTTTCCTATTTTTTCTTTGGTTTCATGTTTTATCTGTTAATGTTATTTTCAGGAGCATGCCTTCAAACCTTTAAGGCTGCAAAGATGCGAGAGATAGAGGGAGAAGTGGCAGAGTTTTTAAAGCATGCCCCAAACAAACGTGGAGGACCAAAAAAAACTCAGGGTACTTACTGTATCTACATGCAATATGTCTAAGAAGTAGGCTAATTACAAGGACAGTAAAACCTGATTTTCATAGATTTTTTAAAACCTAGAATATACAGTGTGCAAACAGTGCATAAACTTGCATGTGTGACAGAGAAAAATATTTGTCTGATTAAATTGCCTTATATATAAGGGTTTTCAAGATTTCATATTTATTTAAGATTGAGGCTATTTACATGTTAGCAATTACAAAGCAATTAGAAAGAAACACTTGTTGTGTCTTGTGTCTTATGTCTTATGTCTTATGTGTTCCTTTTTTTTAAGACTGATGAGCCCACAGCTGAAGATGATGATGAGGTAATATATTCTTCATCTAATTTTTTCTATATTCTACTGTTAGGCCAGGGATCGGGAACATATTGGGCGTGAGCCATACTTGTTTCACCCATTACTAAAATAAAGTAAACAATCTCGCAATTTTTATTTTTATATAAATTTTTAAGTAATTAGTCAAACAAGTGTGTTGATATACAGCTTTTATGGCTCTACCAGTGTAGGGAATGATAATAATCAATAATTGATAATACTCATGACATGCTTTTTCATTCTTCTTTGACAGACCCAAATTGGACAGGTACACTTTCATATGTTACTTCACAAATTAATTGTTTCACTGAGGTGCCGAACTGATACAAACTTGTATTTTTTAAATAGACTTCTCTGAGTAAACACAGACAATTGATTTTATTACAATGATTTGAATTTCAGTCTCCCCCCCTCTTCCACTTTGACAGTGAAGACCTTGGATTTTAAAGTGTTTCTTTGCCATTTTGTTTTTATTAAATATTACTAATTTGTATATAATTCTTTAAAAATGTCCATGTGTTTTATCAAATGATTTATCAAAATTGTTGTTTTGTTTCTTATAATAATAATTATATATGTATATATACACTAGAATAGATTGTATCATTATTTATTCTAAAATTAGTAATATATTACAGAAATGCAATCATTAATTAAAACCATTAATCATATTGTGTTATTAATACATTTTTTGTGTTATCAATGAATAAATTCTAAAGAATTTGCTTACCTTTTATGTTTTGTGTCCAGTGATTTCTCAATGTTTTTAACGGGTCCCAGAAAGAATTGTGTTAAAGATGAGTTTATAGCCCTCTGGATCGATTACTCTTCACACTGGAATCTTGGAAGACGGACGTGGCAGCAGTTGCAGAACATAGGCTGCTGTACAAACGCTTGTAGGCTACATCCAAGGATGGAAACATCTCAGGTTTTAGTGAATAACACGTTCTTTCTGTGAATTTTTCGAGTTTCGGGTGAACGTGGTAAAAATCAATAGGAAAAAAAGTACCACATAAGACGTGATATTGATGTTTTTAAAACGTCACAGGGGTGACGCATATCGTCGAAGCAACGTTAAAAAAATGTTTCAACCACGTTGTGAAAATACGTATTTATAACGTTAAAAAAATGTTTCAGCCACGTTGTGAAAATCCGAATTTATGACGTTAAAAAAAAATTTCAGCCACGTTGTGAAAATACGTATTTATGACGTTAAAAAAAATGTTTCAGCCACGTTGTGAAAATACGTATTTATAACGTTTAAAAAACCCGACATCTGAAAAATTTCAGCCACGTTATGAAAATACGTATTTATGACGTTAAAAAAAATGTTTCAGCCACGTTGTGAAAATATGTATTTATAACGTTTAAAAAACCAGACATCTGTCGTATTAAATACGCAGGATAAAAACGTTGTGACAACTTTTTCACGACGTGAAAAAAACGTTTTTACAACGTTTTTGTGTTTGCTGGGTATTTATTTAGCTCCATTCAAAGTAGTTATCTATAAACTACAAAGTATTATTTTATTTTTTTACATATATGAACATTAAGAGAAAAATACATACAGCTCAAAACATTTTTGAGTTAGTTGACATAATCAACATAGTTTACGTGAATACTCTCCAAAACGGACATTTCGACATAATGTTGTGTGTATTTATTTGTCCATTCAGACACAAAAGAGAGCTCAGTTCAGTCCTCGCGCGCTGTATAGGTGTCTGTGAATGGCTGCGCGCTTGTAATACTCTAATCAACGTGGGCATGGATAATGCTTTATGCAAATGTATGTTTATTATTGAAACCATAGTCAATATAGAGCATAAGGACGAGACATGTTTCAAAGGTCATAGATGTTTTTCAAAGAACTTGTTCATGTCTATTAGACACATGTAGAAAGAAAAAAAAAATGCCAGGTTACCATTACTTCTCTTTCTTTGCACTGAGCAATTTACTAACACAAACATGTTTAGATTTTTGCATGACAGTGCAGCTCTTCTGAAAATGCTAAATGTACATTTATTATTACATTGTAGTTTGTCTCTCTCTCTCTGTGCCCATTTTGATGAAGCTAAATTCTCAATAAAACTGTTTTCATTGGTATATTTTACTGCTTCTGTTGTCAAACAACGGAATGAATTTGAAATGGTGACTGAAACGCGACCCATTAAGACATAACCAGCTCTCCCTTCCAAGATGTTAAGTTAATCTGCACAACAATTCTGATAATCGAGCCGTCGTCTGGTGAAATCAAATTCACATAAGATAAAGACAATATCTGTGCTCTGATTTCGGCTATACTTGTAAAATTAGAGAAGCAACATAATATCTGTGCTTAACTGAATTAAAGCGCTGCTCCTCCGCGCGGGACGCAGAGAGAGAGAGAGAGCGAGCGAGAGTGCGCGCGCGGGCTGAGAGAGCAGTACCGTCGGTACCGGTAGATTCTCAGAAACTACATAAGGTTTGGCAAAATCTACAAAAAATCGCTAAAGGGGTCTGCAATGTCGCTAAGTTGGCAACACTGTGTATCTCCATTTCTCCAACTAGAGGTTGGGCCACGGGTCAAACAGAAAATACGCGCTGAGTTAATCGCGCGTTAAAAAAATTAGTGCCGTTAATTTGATTTTGCGTTAACGCGTTATTAACGCGCTAACTTTGACAGCCCTAATATAAAGACCAAAAAAAATACCGGGAAATTTCGTAGCCCTCGGTGGTCAAAAAAAAAAAGAAAAAAGATTTGCTAAAAATATATACTACTAATGTCATAGAACCCTTGCAAAATTATTTTTAGTAATTATTTTTACTGGTAGCTCTGGTGCTAATGCCCATCTGTGCCTAGCTTTGACGACATGTGCTTCAGTTTATTTCACCTGTAGTATCTTTGCTCGTTGATGCCCAGAACATGTCTGTTATTTTGGAGCATTGATTTCACTGCCTCCTCCTCCATCATTTTTTTTCCTTTTGAGTCTGACCTTCTCAGCGCCACCTTTCAGTTTTCTTTTTTGCCTTTCCATCATTTAACTCAGCGGTCCCCAACCTTTTTTGCGCCACGGACCGGTTTAATATCAGACAATATTTTCACGGACCGGCCTTTAAGGTGTGGCAGATAAATACAACAAAATAAAATGATACGACCGGCATAAAAACTGGGGTATTTTTTTAATATAATAATAAACGTGAATCCAATGTGTAATTGGTTGATGAAACATTGATTAAAATTAAGATACAATTAATACAAAACGAAATTAAATTTAAAGACAGGCTTTGTGCTTTCTGCTTGAGGTCTCTGTGAAAGTTTTAAAGCGCTCACGTCCGTAATGGAGAACTGTCCCGTCTGTAACATTGTTTTTTTTTTGTGTGAAATACATTTCTAAATAAATGCGACTTATAGTCCAGTGCGTGAATCAAGAAATAACAAGCATGAATAAAAACTTTAAACGCATTAAAAGTTATTTTGCACAAAACTTAAACTTATGGTCATGCTTTCTTAAAAAGTATGTTTTCCTTGGTTTTATTACTCTGTACTTTGTGCTTTAATGCGTTTAAAGTTTGTATTCTTCTCGGAGAGGTAAGCCCTGTCGGACCAAATAGCGTACTGACTTGAAAAGGCATCTTGGAGAACCACTCTGCCAGTATTCTGCTCCTTCGCAACCGCGTCTGAGTTCAGGGCACTGATCGGTGTACTATTCAGCGCAGCGATTTTGTTCACAGCTTCAAGGTAGAAGAATGACTTCTCGTGATCTCAGAATTTTCTGTAGCTTTACGCCAATTCGAAAAGCCCCCTCTGATGAATACGGCGTCAGCTCTGTGAAAGTCATGTACCAACTTTTTGGCTACCACAGATCAACAAGTAAAACACAGGGCTTTGTCAGTGTCATTGACATAACGGAGCCATTTCCATCTTTCAAACTAAGCTTATTTAAACGATCTTGAAAAACCTTCAGTCCCAAAACGCTTGGTGGGGAAGTCGAAATTCCTTGGCTGAAATGGCTCAGATGGTAAAGGGGATGTCCCTGCTGCAGCAGTCTCACTCTTGTCGGGGGCAGAGCGAGAAATTTTTTAATTTTTCAACACTGGTCGTGTTGGCTAGCACCGGGAACGACAGAAGCTAGCTTGTCCTGCTCGAGCGTAGGGGCTGTACCTCTGGATGAGGAGTCAGTTGGAGAAATCTTCTCGCTAGTCCTCGGCCTTGGGTTTTTGGGGTTGCATTGAAAAAAATCCAAAATTCTCTTTTGAGACATTGCTAACTAGCGCTGATATTGATATAGACTATATCACTAGGAGTTTTTTAGACTAGGTGTTTTTTTTCAACTATATAGTTGTGCAACTTGTGTGTGGGCCGTGAGTGTGCGTGCTGCGAAGGCTGAATCGTAATCGCGTGATTCGCGTCAAGACACATCTGATTGGCTAATACTACACACTGAAGATAAATTAAATAATTTTTTATTAAATAATTACTAAAATTATCCCTCTCTTCATCCCACACCCCAAACATGACATACAAAATGTCGTGGAACAGAACCAACAACCAGAGATATATTTATAAGCTATCATTTTATTGTCATCACAGTTTGCCAACAGGGGGTGCTGCAGCACCCCTACTTCCACCGTCCATGCATGCTTGTTATTTCTTGATTCACGCTTATTATATTTTGATCCGTGACCACGTTGTTTGCTATTCTGATCATTTTGCATAATTTTTTTCAGTTTGTGCAATATATTTTTACATGTGTTTTTACAGTTTTTATTATTTTTTGATCCGTGGCTGCAATACTTTAGACGGGATATTGAGCCCATATACACCTTCTCACAGTGTCACCTGCACCGTTTCAGGACATTCCGGATGTTGTTTTACAAATTAACCTAAAACCCTATTGGGGACAAATGTGGGCAAAATTATTTTGATTTATTTAAAAAAAATACTTCCCTTGATCTGAGCGGTACAAGACTTGGCTACTTGAACACACACACACAAAAAAAAACTCCTTAATTGTTTGTAGATAATCCAAATGATGCGTTAGGAGCTGCGTTTACAGATTTATTAAATTCATTTGGGGTCAAGCAAAACGTCACCGGACCAACACATCGTCTTAATCATACACTCGATTTAATTATATCACATGGAACCGATCCAACCGATATAGATATCATTCCACAAAGTGATGAAGTCACTGATCACTACATGGTAACTTGCATATTACGTACTGCTGTAATATGTCATGCGGCGTCGCGTTATCAACCAGGCAGAACAATCCTCCCATCCACCATAGATAATTTCTCAAATTGCTTATCTAATCTGTCTCAGCTGCTGCCTGAACCCAAACAAACAGATGAACTAGAAGAACTAACTAGCACTATGAGCACCATTCTCTCTAGAACATTGGATGTGGTTGCACCTATTAAATTAAAAAAGGTCAGAGAGAAAAATAAAGCACCATGGTATAACAATACTACGCATGTTTTAAAGAGAGAAACGCGTATTTTAGAGCGTAAATGGAAACAAACTAATTTAGAGGTCTTTAGAATCGCGTGGAAAGACAGTATGTCACGTTATAAAAAGGCCCTAAAAGCGGCCAGGGCTGAGCACCTCCGCAAACTAATAGAAAACAACCAAAACAATCCAAGGTTTTTATTTAACACCGTGGCTAGACTAACAAATAAACAGACGTCACCCGAACAAAATATCCCGTTACAGTTCAGTAGTAATGATTTCATGAACTTCTTCACTGAGAAAATAGAAAGCATCAGAACCACAATTGTAAACGTTCAATCTTCAATCGCGCCTTATAATTCAGCTTCAATTATCACCCCGAAAGAACAATTACAGTGCTTTACAACTATAGAACAAAAAGAGTTAAATAAACTTATCACTTCATCTAAAACAACAACATGTTTATTAGATCCTATACCAACTAAACTACTGAAAGAAGTGTTACCTGTAGTGGAAGATCCTCTCCTCAATATTATTAACTCGTCTTTATCTTTAGGTCATGTTCCAAGAACATTTAAACTGGCAGTTATAAAACCTCTCATTAAGAAACCACAATTAGATCATAATAATCTAGCAAATTATAGACCCATTTCAAATCTTCCATTTATGTCTAAAATATTAGAAAAAGTGGTGTCCGCTCAACTGGGCTCTTTCTTGCAACAAAATGAGATCTATGAAAAGTTTCAGTCTGGATTCAGACCGCATCATAGCACTGAAACTGCGCTCGTTAAAATCACAAATGATTTACTTTTAGCTTCTGACCAAGGCTGTATCTCAATACTAGTTTTACTTGATCTTTTACTTGGTTTTTTTTTCTCCATTAGGTCACCTGATGGAGTTTTAGGACACCATTAGGTCACTTGATGAAGTTTTTCGGTTCCTTGCCACTGTTGCCTTTGGCTTGCTCAGTTGGGGATATTTTGGGGATATTTAATTTAATTTTATCAATCAATAAATTCCTCTTGAAACAAACTTTGTTGTATTATTTTAATTTAATACTGTGAAGCTGCTTTGATACAATCTGTATTGTGAAAAGCGCTATACAAATAAACTTGACTTGACTTGACTTGACTTTGTTCGTGGACAAAAATGGGCACTCATAGGAATGAATGGGAAAAACTGTAATTCAGAGCATTCTTGTTTTTTTGTAAAAAAAATAAATAAATCAATAAATCCAATACAATGTATATCTAACATACACACAAATGAAGGGCTGATCCTGTACAACATTCTCAACATGACAAAAACTCTCACTCATACACACACACACACACACACACAAACACAAACAATGCATTCAATGAGCCTATGACAGAGCAGGGGCCCGTTCTTCGTACGTCGCTAACTCAGTTAGCTGGATTTGATTGTTGGCGATTTGGCATGATCTTGGATTGTTTGGTTCTTCGAAGCTCATCCTGGACTTGCTGTCATAGCAACAGGTGCGCAATCTTATTTCATGTTAACAGGATTAGACTGCGGCTTCATAAGCGGAGCTGATATGGGAAGTCCAGCGCAGCGCGATAGTGCACTTTCTGATATATATTTTTTTTCTCGTGACTTGTGAGATTGTCGTTTACATTATTAATTTGTTGGAAACGCACATTTATTTTCGACTTGTCGGAGTCGGGCTTTAACTACAGCACAAACTGTTTGCATTGCCCTAAGATTATTTGCGGCTCTTTCCTTTACACTATTGGAGATGCGGAGAACTTGATGGAAAGTGCTGTCTGTCGTGTCATTCGGAGTTTACCTGGTGCTTTTAGGTTTAAAAAAAAGTTTTAGTTTTGTTTGTGCTATTTCCAAGCCACTAATTAAGACCCAATGTTGTAAAGCAGTTTTTTTTAAAGCAGTTTTTTTTAAGGCAATCATCATTTTTTATGAAGATCATGCAATCATGACCATGCCGATTACAGTATATAGGCTTCACTAACGTGATTGGTACCATAGACTATAGGCTAGACCAGTGTTTCTCAACCTTTTTTGGGCCAGCGCCCCCTATCCAATATCCAAATCCCTGAACGCCCCCCACCCCTAAACTAATAAGCGACCAGGAACGAGTGAGAGTTAACAGTTGCAAAAAGTGCAAAATTATCTTTTATTAATACAATTGAACAATACTCCACAGTGATTCATTCAAAAAACAAGCTATAAACTGCATTGGCATAGCAATACCAGTGTTTCTCACAGGATTTTTGGAAAATCTGTGGTGAGTGGACCTCGGGCCTTCTAGGGGGGTTTTCGAAAAAAAATTTGAAAAAATTCAAACCTCTTTTAATTTTAGTTAGTGTCTACATTACACTACTACATAATAATAGTTATAATATTAATCCCATGACAGTAATAGCCATATATTGTAAAACAAATGCACTGAAAAATAAAGGACGGTCATTAAAGCGGTAATGTTTGCACTTAGGTTTTATTACGCATTTAGGAGAGTATTGCAAGAAGCTGCTTACATTAACCTTACTTTCAAAAAAAAAAAAAAATACAATCATGATTTTTCATGAAAAATTATGTTAGAATTGTAGGCCTAAAAATACATTGGTATCAGCTTGTTTTCATCAATGGTATAATTAATACAATTACAATTAATTTGGTTTGTCGTGATTAATTTGTGTTCATAATCAGTAAAAAAAATCTTCTAACAAGATTAAACACATATGAACAATTAAATTATTATTGTATTATTAATTATGTTTATATCTTGAAACTACCCAAGCAGTGTTTCCGCTCAGATGTGATGGCGGAATGAATACATTACCAAAATGTGATTGCAGAATATATTTAAATTATCCATCAAATTATCATTTTCTTCTTACTGTCTTGCGAGTTAACAATAATGCCTGACCAGTAAATTACTTGGTGAACAAAGAAAACATTTTGGCATTAGGGATTGGAATTTGTTAATGCCTAAAAATGTAAAAGTTTTACCTTATAAATAGAATTTAGTTAAATTAATTTTTAAATTCGTCGCCAGAGTGAATGGGAACATGATTTATTGAAAATATTTGAAAAGATATAAGTGTTTCTTAAGTCAATATTTTTTAATGGCTTGTCAACTCTCCATTCCTCCGCTGCGTGATTCTAGTCAGCGCTGGATTCTAGTCAGTGCTTGAGCGCTGGTCTATGACTGGAAAAATAATAGAGTCGTTGCAAAAGTAACGATAGGCTACATGTCGCTTTAAACTGGAAGATTTTAAAATGTTAGACATTCTAAACTTTTGAATAAGAAATAATATCAAGTCGTCAAAATACAACTCGTCAAAACTCCGCGAATCACAACAAGCGCGAGCGGTGAGAACACTCACAGCATATACACATACCCGAACTTGACTGCACATCATATTTTTGACATTATTGATACTGCTTTCAATCGTAATGCAATAGAAATGAACACAAAAAACCTGCCTAGTGCCTACCTACAACACTGACGGTGGACTTGCGGTCAGGATAGAGCGGCTGCGGGCGAATGTTTTGGGGTTTTTTTGCACGCGCTGCTGACGTATTCTTTCACGCGCACCATAGACGCGCGTTCACACACAATATGATATGATATCACACTCTGCGCATATGTTTTACAACATAATTTAACAAAAACATAGTCCTAACACTTTTTAAATAGCCCACTTAAAGTCTTTATTACAACTAAATTACTAAATGCTTAAAATGAATAAAAGTAAATGAACAAAAATTTGCGTTACATATTTAAACTCGTGAACGCCCCCCTTTTACACCTGAACGCCCCCCTTTCAAAAATCTTGCTTCCAACGCCCCCCGTTGTTCTCTGAACGCCCCCTGGGGGGCGGTACCGCCCCCGTTGAGAACCACTAGGCTAGACCATAGACTGCCATCAAGGCCTCAATGAAGGGGATTATGTGAACAGAAAGGGGGTTCACAATGTAAATGTGCAGCCCAGTTACTATTGTGATTCTTAATATTCCAGATTAGTAATATTATATCAAATAAAAAAAGGCAGTTGACTAAAATCTTCCATATCACAAATGTGAAAGCAAAATGGCCAGGATCTGTGCATGACTTAAGAATTTTCAGAGATTCATATTTATGCACATTATTTGAAAGTGGTAAGAAAAGTTCCACAATTAAATATCAAGCTCACTGTATTACATACACTTATGCTGATCCTAACAGAACTGCATTTTTTCATAGGTGATTATGACATATTCCTGCCTGCAGACAGGTGTTTTATGACCCCATTCCCTGACCCAAACCAGTTACAATGCAGCTCTAGCCAGGACAAGGGCACACAATGAAATTAACTTTGGCTAACTAAAGGGAAGATTTCAGTGTCTGATAAGTCTGAGGGTTTCACACCTGACAGGGCCTGTGACATTGTTGCATGTGCCATATTACACAACATTGCAAAAAAAAAAAACCCACTTCATTAAATGTTTAATAAAATACAAATATGCTTAGTTCCTTGAGTTTTATTTCAATTGTTCTTTGTAAAGAAAAGCCAGTGGTCAAGTGCCTGCAACAAGAGATATTAGACGCATGCCTCATGCAACAAATAAAAAGGAAAAGTTGTCTATACACTGCCCACCTGTAGGCCTATGTCTCCTCTGTCTGTGCAGACTCTTCTGTAGGCCTTTCTGTAGATGTGGAATCCTGCAACTTATATTGCAGCCATAAAGCATACAAGTATAAATTAAGTAATTTATGTAAAAGTTATTTATGCACTTGCAGGTAGGCTAGTTCCTCCATATGACAGTTATCTGAGAGGGTTTATTCACTGTCCAGTGCAATGGAAACAAATGGACATTACAAAGTCTTATACTTTCTTTCCTTTGGAAAGTTAGAAAATGTCCACTTACTGCACATATTTCAGCCACCACTTTCTTGGGAACAGATACAAGTGTTGGTGTATTATGTAAAAGTGCACAAAAGAGGAAAAAACAATGTCATTACAATGAACTACACTCGGGAAAAATGTGATCAATAACTCATGGCAAAATATTTTTACATTAACATAAGTTTATCAGTTTTCACTTTCACAAGTCAAAGCAATTCATCATTACTCATCATTAAGATTTAACAGTTGAAATGACTATACGGCCTTAATTTAAAGCAGCAAAAAATATTTTACAGAGTAGGCTACTAAGATCTTTTCTTTCTTTTTTTCTCAGCCTTTTTCTTGGTTTTATTTTTATAAACAGACAACCATTTATTTAACACTGCCTTTTATAAAAGAGACTATAATATAACAAAAAATTACCATTATGTAGAATATTTTCGTACTCCACTTTTATTTGTTCCCATGTTCTAGTGTGGTGACTCTGACATTACAATGAACAAAGTAATTATGCAATTATTAAAATACAAAAATATAGGCTAATAAGTGATAAAAACATCTAACATGGCCACTTCTAACGGATGGGTAAGCAGCACAATGAGTAAGAGGTTCAGTGCAGCAGAGACCCTGGATATTCTCCTGGAATCCAGTGGGGAGGAAGGAGGCCTGCCAGACTGTGGTTTGGAGTCATCATGTGATCAAGGATTTGAAACGGATAGTCAGACAGAGTTTGACCAGGATTGTGAGGACACTGATGGGGAAGACTCTGAGGAAGAGGATCCTGGTGTACTAACTTATGCATCTAAAAATGGGGAAATCGTCTGGACTGCTACTGGACCTACCCAGACACCAGGGAGAGCACCTGCAGAGCACGTGATGAAGATGACCCTTGGGCCAACCAGATATGCCTGTTCGCGTGTGGACAACATAAGGTCAGCTTTTGAGCTTTTTTTTCCTGAGGAAACTCAAAAGACACTGATTGACATGACAAATTTAGAGGGGAAAAGAGTGTATGGGGAGTCATGGAAAGAGGTGGACTGGGTGGACTTACAGGCCTACATTGGTCTGCTATTGCTGGCCGGTGTTTATCATTCTCACAACGAGGCCACAAGGAGCTTGTGGAATGCGGACACAGGGAGAGCCATTTTTCGTGCTACAATGTCTCTGGGTGCATTTGAAGTCATGACAAGGGTCATCCGGTTTGACAACCGAGACACAAGACCTGACCGCTGGAGAGACGACAAACTGGCTGCGATACGAAATATCTGGGACAAATGGGTCGAAAATCTGCCTAAAATGTACAACCCAGGCAAAGAAGTTACAGTTGATGAATGCCTGGTACCTTTCAGAGGACGCTGTAGCTTCAAGCAGTACATGCCAAGCAAACCAGCCAGATATGGTATCAAAATTATTATAGGGAATTGTTTTTTAGCTGACACCAAACACAAATAAAACACAGTAGTTAAGTTCAGAAAGCCATACCATTAATTACAGTTTTCAGAGAGGTGTCTTTGAATGCCGCTTTTCCATTGATTCCCTTCCAGTTCATTTGCCGGGCCATGTCGTTTGATAAAAGGAAGTTCAGAATCCGCCATACACTTTCCTTTACTGTTGTGCCTCCCCTCAAGGCTAACGTGTTTATCTGTAAAAAATAAATATATGGACAAATAAAGGAACAAGCAAACATCATACTTGATTAGAACGTTCAAAAACGGGGTGGGCTTTTACCGGTCAATATAACAGTTCATTTGAAATTATTTAGCCTATAAAAGGATAGTAGAATAGCCGTTTCTGTTTTGAAGTGCATAAAAGTGCGTCCATCCATCATAAAAGTGCTCCACACAGCTCTGGGGAGGTTAATAAAGGCTCTTTGAAGCGAAGTGATGCGTTCGTATAAGAAAAATAAATAGCTTCCAGCAGACAGGCCTTGGAAAATATACAGCCATTCACTGCCATTATAAAGCTTGGAAGAGCCAGGACATTTTTTTAATATAACATTGTATTTGTCTGAAAGAATAATGTCATATACACCTAGGATGACTTGAGGGTGAGAAAATCATTAGCTAATTTACATTCATTTCAGTTCCTTCAGCAGTAGGAGGAACTTATTCGCAACCATCAATCTCATTGGTTAGTGCTAACTATGACCATCCACATTTTGACTTAAGCAAATCAGCTAGAGTGAGTACAATTGCAGCTTCTTCACCAAGCCAAACCTTTCTTGTTGCTTAACCATTCCATGTCGAACCAGCCCAGCCAGTACAGATATGATTTTAACACGTGGTTGACTACATTTTTTACCATGTACAATGAACAAAAGATGAAAACACTGACACAGTTAATTGATGAGTTAAATTGTTCTATTGAAATATGAAATCTTACCACAGCTGTCTTGTAGTCTTCCTGCTGCAGTTGCCCCTCAATGACTTGAAGTTGTTGAAAACTTGACAGTGGAAAACAGTCTGTGTTTAAAGTTGGGCTGTCTTCTGTAGTTGATAATTTTTTGAGATCGTAGACCAATTTAACCAATGTTCCCATCTGTTCTTTGATCATTTCTTGGTTTGCAAGAATTTTGCGTATCCAAGCTATAAAAAAGAAAAAGCTAATATATATATAAAAAAAAGCATATTACTGTGTAAAAAAGAAAAAAAGCATTAAAAAAAAAATGTCAGTACCAACCTTCACTGAAACCAGTGTGGGATGATGCTAAAGAGGGGAACACCACAACAATATATTAGTTTGAACATGTAAAATGACAGTAGAAGGAAGTAAAACTCTTTTTTTTTACTCTATAGCTCTGCAGATTTGGTTGTACATAATTTGGTTTAATAGGTTAATGAGTTAAACACGGTCAGTTTTAGAACTTAAATTGTTGTGAAAGATAACGCATGTTGTGTAACAGTATTTTGGATATATGGGTAAACCTTTAAAATTTGAATGCAGTGTTAGTGAACAGACACAGTATTACTTACAACTTAAGACTTCTGCCTCTCCATGTCTAAAGTGTGAGGTGCGATTCCTTGCTGTCAAGGCTAATTAGTGGGAAAGGCCAAAGTTTAGCAGTAGATTTTAGCACACGTTACAGTCAGGTCCATAAATATTGGGACACAGGCACAATTTTTCTTTTTTCAGGTATTTACCAAAACATATTCAAGCTATAGTTATTTAATGGATATGGGCTGAAAGTGCACACTCTCAGGTTTAATTTGAGGGTATTTACATCCAAATTGGAGGACGGGTTTAGGAATTACAAAAAAGCGATTTCATGGACAGGTGTGGGCTATTTCTTCATTATTTCTTCATCAATTAAGCAGGTAGTTGATTCTAAGTGTAGTATTTGCATTTGGAATCTATTGCTGTGAACCTACATCATGCGTTCAAAGGAGCACTCCATGCAAGTCAAACAGACCATCATTAGGCTTCAAAAACAAAATAAATCCATCCGAGAGATAGCATTAATATTAGGAGTGGCCAAATCAACAGTTTGGTACATTCTGAGAAAAAAGAATGCACTGGTGAGCTCAGCAACATAAAAAGGCCTGGACGTCCACGGAAGACAACAGTGGTAGATGATCGCAGGATCCTCTCCATGGTAAAGAAAAACCCATTCACAACATCCAGCCAAGTGAAGGACACTCTCCAGGAGGTAGACGTGTCATTGTCAAAGTCTACAATCAAGAGAAGACTTCACAAGAGCAAATACAGAGGGTTCACCACAAGGTGCAAACCATTCATAAGCATCAAGAATAGAAAGGCCAGATTAGACTTTGCCAAAAAGCATCTAAAAAAGCCTGACCAGTTCTGGAAAAGCATTCTTTGGACGGATGAAACTAAGATAAACTTGTACCAGAGTGATGGGAAGAGAAGAGTATGGAGAAGGAAAGGAACTGCTCATGATCCAAAGCATACCACCTCATCAGTGAAGCATGGTGGTGGTAGTAGTGTCATGGCGTGGGCATGTATGGCTGCCAATGGAACTGGTTCTCTTGTATTTATTGATGTGACTGCTGACAAAAGCAGCAGGATGAATTCTGAAGTGTTTCAGTCAATATTATCTGCTCATATTCAGCCAAATGCTTCAGAACTCACTGGACGGTGCTTCACAGTGCAGATGGACAATGACCCGAAGCATACTGCGAAAGCAACCAAATAGTTTTTTTAAAGGAGAACTCCGGTGAATTTTTAAGTTAATCTTGATCGTTTTACCTTTGTGAGTACTGTCTATAGAAAAAAAAACGAACCGGATCGGTGCTTGCAACGCGGAGCTGTTACAGTTAATTCCCAGAGCTCCCATTCAGCTAAAACAGCAGTTATGGGGGCATTAACCTAAATAGTGTCTTTGTGCCTCTTAACAGACACAAAATGCAATTAAAATGTCTGTCCAGCATGAACAGGGCCCTTACATGACAACAAGATGCGTTTAGCAACTTAGCCATTGTTTAAACTCACCTAAATAGTGTTTTAGACGGCTAGCTGTAGTCTCGCGCTGAAGTCCCGTGGGAACTCAGTTGTAGCCGGAAAAAGTGCGCGTGATTTTTTTTCCCCCAAACCACATCAGCGGAAATCCCACCCTGCAGCTGATTCTAAGGTTTTCATTGGTCATGTCAATCGTCACTGTAACCTAAACCAATTAAATCAGCTGCAGGGCGGGATTTCCGCTGAAGTGGTTTGGGGGAAAAAAAAATCGCGCACATAGTGCAGGTGGGAGGAGCGTCGTGTTCCGGCTACTACTGAGTTCCCACGGGACTTCAGCGCGAGACTACAGCTAGCCGTCTAAAACACTATTTAGGTGAGTTTAAACAATGGCTAAGTTGCTAAACGCATCTTGTTGTCATGTAAGGGCCCTGTTCATGTTGGACAGACATTTTAATTGCATTTTGTGTCTGTTAAGAGGCACAAAGACACTATTTAGGTTAATGCCCCCATAACTGCCGTTTTAGCTGAATGGGAGCTCTGGGCATTAACTGTAACAGCTCCGCGTTGCAAGCACCGATCCGGTTCGTTTTTTTTTCTATAGACAGTACTCACAAAGGTAAAACGATCAAGATTAACTTAAAAATTCACCGGAGTTCTCCTTTAAGGGGAAGAAGTGGAATGTTATGCAATGGCCAAGTCAATCACCTGACCTGAATCCAATTGAGCATGCATTTCACTTGCTGAAGACAAAACTGAAGGGAGAATGCCCCAAGAACAAGCAGGAACTGAAGACAGTTGCAGAAGAGGCCTGGCAGAGCATCACCAGGGATGAAACCCAGCGTCTGGTGATGTCTATGCATTCCAGACTTCAGGCTGTAATTGACTGCAAAGGATTTGCAACCAAGTATTAAAAAGTGAAAGTTTGATTTATGATAGTTAATCTGTCCCATTACTTTTGGTCCCTTAAAAAGTGGGAGGCACATATACAAACTGTTGTAATTCCTACACCGTTCACCTGATTTGGATGTAAATACCCTCAAATTAAAGCTGAAAGTCTGCAGTTAAAGCACATCTTGTTCGTTTCATTTCAAATCCATTGTGGTGGTGTATAGAGCCAAAAAGATTCGAATTGTGTCGATGTCCCAATACTTATGGACCTGACTGTATATGGGTAAAATATGGGTTAAATGGGAAGAAAAGGTTTTATCGTAAATTTACGGGTTACTGATGTCTGTTTCAATGGTGTTGATGTCCTCCTTTGGTTGCTGTGGATTTGTTTTTGGCGCCCTGATGGCTTCAAAACAAGCCATAAATAAATGTCACCCCTGAATTTGGCTAACATTAGATATTAAAGGAGAACTCCGGTCAATTTTAAAATTGAGCTAATTTTTTTTGTAAATTTGTAGCCAGCGCACATACCTGTATTTACTTCCTGTTTTCGGTCGAAGTCCACAGTAGTCGATTGTCGAGAGTCTCGACAATCGACTACTGTGGACTTCGACCGAAAACAGGAAGTAAATACAGGCATGTGTGCTGGCTGAATTAACATCACTTTTATTCATATCTTTCACATCTACTGCAGTCAGATTCACCCGTGTTCACTCTGAAGGAATCACTCACATGGCTGGGCACTTGTAATGACACATCAAGGATGTTAAGAGGCTAAAAGCAGGTTTAAAATGTGCCCCATTTAAGTCAACAGGGTGGAAATTTTAAAAAGAGGATAACACGGTGTAGGCAACACCTATTTTTGTCGTTCTCTGTACTGACAGCACTCCAAAAAAAAAAAAAAAAAAAGAGCTCAATGTTAAAATTGACCAGAGTTCTCCTTTAACACAAAACACAAAGAGATAAGCTGTGTCTGAAATCACGCCCTATCCACTATATAGTGCACTATTTAGGGTGTCGGCCATTTTGTAGTGGTGTCCGAATTCTGAGTGAACGACATCATTCCCTACATTTGTTCACTACTTTTACCCACAATCCTCTCTGAACTAGAGCGTACATCCGATGTACACTTGCTGAAGCACAATTTCCCACAATCCAATGCGTAGAGGACTGAGCTCGCATGAAAGTCCGGGAGCGAGTGAGTTTAAACCAGAGATTACTTTACAGCTTATCTTATTTCTGCTTTAACATTGATTTAATCCTTATTTTTAACATTTTTATTATTATTAATCATTACTTGAATAAAACGTATTCAAATATTTAGAATATATAGATAACTTGTTAAAATGAAATTAAATATTAATAAGGTATTTTTTTTTACCTTAAAAATTTTTTTTTTTTATTAAAATATTATTTAGGCATTAAAACGATATGTTTTAACTCGTTAAACTGTAAGGAATAGATGATAATTTGGTGGATGATTTGAAAAATATTCGTTGATCATCTGTCATTTGAATGTAATCATAACGGTCGTCTGAGGCGCTCAATGACCCTGTCATCTGTGAGCGTGAGTTTAACAATTTCAATTGATGAAACTACAAAGCTGGCACAGAGGTATATACAAAATAGTCAATATGATTGTTGTTAATTTTATTTTATAAAGCAAGTAACATGTAAGATAAAAGGAGTTTTATCACGTGTGACAAAGCCTTTACTGCGACAGCTCCAGCTCTCCGACGCGCAGTGTAAACGTCAGCGTCCGAATTCACTCACTTATTTTCGTTCACTCCTTGCAGATATAGTGCACTCAAACGCCATACACTATTATATAGGGATTAGTAAATGAGTGAACGGTTTCAGACACAGCTATAAACATTCTAAGATAAAAAACATTATAATCCAGTAATTTTAAGCCAAAATGGGGGTCAACCTAGGACGAATTGCAACAGAAGCAAACCTAACTGATTTTGTATCCTCAATATATCCTGAGTAAAAAAAAAAAAAAAAAAAAAAAAAAGCCCTGAAGAATCCCATTTGGGATTATACATAAAGGAAGTAGTACTTTAAACCAGCCTTTATTAATTATTATTGCAGAGATGGGGTTTGGGGCTGGGTCCGTGGGACTGTTTCTGGGGGTTCACTTTTTATTTTACCTTCCTTTGTCTTCTGCATTCTCCTTACCCCTTCTCTCCTGTTCCCTCAGACTCATCTCCCAGAAACAGTCCCACAGACCCATCCCCAAACCCCATCTCTGCAATAATAAGTAATAAAGGCTGGTTTAAAGTACTTCCATCTATGTATTAATGCTCATGGGTAGCCTAAACAGGTTCCATTCAGACCTTAACATCAAGTCTTTTACTGTTATATGCCAACAAGACATTTTCACTTGGCTATACCCAATGTTTAGATCTGTTGTGGTATTTATGCAAATTAGCACATACATAATTAGATTATGCACCGTTTGCCCATGTTAACAACATTTTAAAAAAAAATGTAAAATTTTTTTGTTTGTCTTGATGCAAGTAAACAACTCAGTAATTCTCATGGTGATATACAGGTTAAAAATGTTACCCAAATCATGAGAAAAATAATGAATAGGCTATATTTGGGTCTTTCTAAACTTTCCCCTAAAGGGATTCTTCTGGGCTTTTTTTCCCCTTACTCAGGACATATTCAGGATACAAAAATCAGTTGAATTTGCTTCTGTTGCAATTTGTCCTACCTTTTTTCATAAAATGACTGGACTAGTACATGCCCAGTGTTTTCAAATACTCACAATTCATAGTCTCTGCGTCTTCTCTGGCCAGTGGTTGAGAGTAATTCCCTGCTCTGCTGGTACCTGTACAGGAAAGCAAGAGGGAGAAATTGAAGAAGTCAGTGTTCAGGATCTTTGAGGCAAGTTTAAGTCTAACTATTATCAAATTGAAGCACATCTACTCTGTAGCTCACATGCCCAGTGTTTTCAAATACTCACAATTCATAGTCTCTGCGTCTTCTCTGGCCAGTGGTTGAGAGTAATTCCCTGCTCTGCTGGTACCTGTACAGGAAAGCAAGAGGGAGAAATTGAAGAAGTCAGTGTTCAGGAGCTTTGAGGCAAGTTTAAGTCTAACTATTATCAAATTGAAGCACATCTACTCTGTAACTCACATGCCCAGTGTTTTCAAATACTCACAATTCATAGTCTCTGCGTCTTCTCTGGCCAGTGGTTGAGAGTAATTCCCTGCTCTGCTGGTACCTGTACAGGAAAACAAGAGAGAGAAATTGAAGAAGTCAGTGTTCAGGAGCTTTGAGGCAAGTTTAAGTCTAACTATTATCAAATTGAAGCACATCTACTCTGTAACTCACATGCCCAGTGTTTTCAAATACTCACAATTTATAGTCTCTGCGTCTTCTCTGGCCAGTGGTTGAGAGTAATTCCCTGCTCTGCTGGTACCTGTACAGGAAAGCAAGAGGGAGAAATTGGAGAAGTCAGTGTTCAGGAGCAAATGTGTTAATTAAACAAATTAATAGAACTATAACTGTTGCACAAATTGGCCAATCTTACATTTCCTGATGCGGTTGATTTGCACTTCTGGCGCTGCTGGAAGTGGAAAGTTTGCTTCATCCTCAGTTTCACTATCATCGAAAAAACGTGCCCTTTTACTGAAGAAAAAATAAATAAATTATTCAATTGATTGTCCTCATTCAGCAGCCATACACTGCTCTGTATGTGCTGTATTTACATGTGTCTCTTTCTTCTCACGGGGGGCGAGTCCATGTCTGTAAGGTCTGTGTTTATTTCTGCCTCTGGTAGTTTTTGGCGAGCTTCTTCATATGTTTCTGTATAGATAAACAACAAGGTTTCTGTGAAGCAAACTAAAAAAAACATTAAAGAGAAATTATGAATAAATAATAGGAGAAAATGAAAAAAAAATATATATATTAGGGCCAGATTTACTAAATAGGCACAATCTCTTTTTGGGGGAGGTAAACAATGGTGCAAATACCAGGAAATTAACTAGCACAAACCTTAGTTAATCACCTTGCATGATTCATTTAAATTAATCTGAATGATTCTGCATGAGTTTGAAAGGGAAACTCTTAAAAACGCATATGCAACAAGGTCAGCCGCAAAAATGAACTGTTCACGCCTTTAAGTGTCTTCAATAAATCCCGACACCAAAAGACGGTTTATGCTGGTGCAACCTGTTAGTAAATCTGACCCATGGAAGCTAAGGATATGTACCTCTAGTAAAAATAATCCAGGATGGTCCTGGCTTTACCATTGATTTTATGGCTTTAACTCTATCTTCATATTTGTATGGAGGCCACATACAAACATTGTCCCTTACCCAATTATGGGGGACAACCTCGACTTCATTTGTGGTTTCAAAGATTACAATATGATACATTGGCTGAAAAAAACAAGAGTTGTAATTAATTTTAGACTTCATTTAGATTCATTTAAAAATCGAATTCATATAAATGCCACTTACAATTGGCATGTCCCACAATATAATCCAGAAATGGTGTTGCTGCTTCTCAAGAACTATGTACATTAATTGGTGATATTATTAAGATGTGTGAGTCAGAGGGAAGACTGCAAATTTGTCTCCCAGAGGCAACCTCACACACTTCTGCCAGGGCTTTGTGAGCTCAGTAAAGTGCATCACTGTTGACAAATTGGACACGATGAATACTCCCATGTTTCTGGAGTCAAGAGGGTAAGTGTATAAGGCCTCTTTCTCTCTATACTCTTGAAACATAACATACTCTTTACCCCCATAAGCAATGATGTTTTTTACTGAAATCACTTTGCCACGAATAGCAATGCAATCATCTTTGCTCGATATTCGCAGCATGACACCATCAACAGTAAGCTGTCTGAACTGATGTACTGCTTCTGTCAGTGTTTGTGGTACAGGTCCATTTTTATGGGGGCACATTAGTGATATTTCATCAGCGGAATAACAGTTCCTTTCCTCATGTTCTGACAGCCTGCGGATTATCTGTGCAAGTGGATTGTGAGGCTTCCTTACCAATCTCTTAAGCTCACCAAGATAATTTTCATAGGGGAAGCCAGATATGCTATCTAAAGGACCATGCACTTTAACATCACTAGCAAGATGTACCAAGCCATGAATGTTGTATACCACCATCTCTTTGCCATACAACAAGCCATAATGCTCAACAAATGATACCAAAAAGGAGTGAGCCAAATCATTCATTTCTATACAATAGTTTGAATTTGCCAAAATGTAGATGGCAACAGACAACAGCATAAAGTTATCATAAACCTGGCGAGGCAACACACCCTTTAAAACAACAGGGCCTGTGTACAGCAACAGTTGACGGAATTCAGTGGCCTTCCAACGAAGTCTCTCACTGAGAGCCCTAGGCTTTCTGGCAAACTCTGCTGGAATGAACTCCTTCAATGCTACCAGTCTCTCAGAGATACCCAAGACTTGAATGCTCGAAAGCCTTGTACGCAGGGGGCCCACTGCACCACACCACAGATCCGTTAGACGTCTCACTACACCCAAACACACAAGGTGCATGTAATCATGAGGAAAACCAGTTACCATGTCAATGTCAGTTTCTAGAAGAGGACAGTGTGTTAGATGGTGTTCCTCATCTAATCCTAGTCGAAAAGCTTCATCTGTTCTACAGGAGGCATCGTTCTCAGGAAATGTCATGCGGTGTTTCACATAGGAACCTTTCTGCTGACATTTGTCACAGCCATAGTATCCTGTGTGAGATTTTATACCTTTGATAAAGGCTCGTGCTGGAGCGTCACACATGATAGACGTTACCTTGACAAAGAAAGTCTTGCCACCAAAAACAAAACCTCTTCTTAAACTCTGCAACTCACAAACTAAGTGACTGAGATAGTCAGAAAGACTTTTTGGCTTAGTGGTCCCACAAAAGAACCCTACGACAACAGGTTTCTTAGATAGACCTTTGACCATGCCAAGAATAGGCCAAAGTTGAACTGAAGAACTTTTGAAAAGTGGGATGCCGTCAAAATTTAGCTGCATGTTAAATGTGTGCCCGTCTGTAAAATGAGAACATACACTTCTCAACGTGTTTCTGAAAGCATTGACAATACCAAAATAGTGGAAAGATCCACCGGCAATCATCTCCACATTGTACTCTATTTTCGTTTTTAACAGTGACCTTCCATCTTTTGGCAGGAATGGTAAATTCACTCTAAGAATTGCCAATAAAGCAGAAAGTGCAATGAGAGATACACCAAAACGAAGTGCCCAGTCAGAAATGCTGCTTCTGAGATCACTTTCATCGTTTGTTTCGCCAGTACTGCTACAATCATGGCTACTGTTTGTATTCTCACTAACAGAGATGCAAGTAGGATTCAAATCTGAAGGTCTGCAGTCAGAGGGAATGCAGTAATCTATTGCAAATTTCAAACACACACATTTGTCCTCATTAATACAGGTTCATTTGTAAAAAAATCTTCATGATTTTCATCTTAAATCATACGCTGAAGGATCAGAATAATTGGAATCACATTCTGCAAAGCTCCTGTTATATTAAGGGAAACAGTAGGAAACCACTGAAAGTGTTGTGGTTACTCCCGTTATCATGTATCCTCGTGTTAGACCGAAGTATCACATAGACAACATCTCCAACCTCCAGGATCAACACAACTCCATTAGAGGAGTTTAACCGATCCTTTGCCTGAACATCATATGCTACAACCACATAATTTCCATTCTTAACAATGAATGCAGATGCTGGAGTTCCTCCATGACCAAATACAGAGATTCTGAACATGTACGCTCCTTTCAGTGGGGCTGTGAAAACACCTAAATCAAATAACAAGAGATACAGAATCAGATGTTTCCTGTATGATTGCTTAATTACCAAACACACTGTGTAATAGTTTTGAAAAATGGCAGATTTAATTCTCTTATACACATTACACAACTGCAGAGAGGTCTGAATGGAATAAAAGGGTTTTACTATAAACTGAGTTTTATGACTAATTTCATTGATCATTACCTGTAATTGGGTTGTAGGCGTTCCCTATGTTTGTGAAGACGTTCTTGTAGGTTAGTGTGAAGTCAGTGGTAAAAAGACCAATATGTCCTTCGCCAGATTGCATCAGTGCAGCTGAAAAAGCTATTTCTCTGTCTGTTATTGAAAAACATAAGCAATATTGTGATATATTACTGTATTACACTGAGAATGTATAGACTGAATTTAACATCATTCAAGCACACTTTCACCTCTATTTTCCTTTCTCAACTCCACTTGACCCAGAGTAAGATTTGAGATTTCTGTGAAGGAATAAAGATTCTGTTAAATGACAATTTACACTGCTTATTGTAATAGATTACACAATTTACACATTATACACTCAACTTTACACTAACAATTACACTATGCAATGTATTCCATTGGTTTTACTTTGAGGATCATTGATAAAAGAGTGAATGTTTTGGTGTGGTACCATCATTCTTCTTGTTCATCTCATCCCTCAGTTGTGTCTCTAAAGCTCCGATGTTTGCTTTCTGCTCTGTAACGGTGGCGGTCAGTTCTCTGATGTTCACTTTCTGCTCTGTAACGGTGGCGGTCAGTTCTCTGATGTTCACTTTCTGCTCTGTAACGGTGGCGGTCAGTTCTCTCAGCGCTGCATGGATGTCAGTGGAGAAGAGATGGCAGTTTTGTTGGCTGTCAGTTGAAGCTTCATCTCTCAAAGTGTCTGTTTGAGGTGGATTCTGTCTTCCGTCCTCAGATCTGAGCTGTTGACTGATCTCATTCTCATTGAGTCCTCCATCTACCTGATGCTGTACGACACACACAAAGGTTTCCAACAGCAGCAGTAAACATACTAAACCCTTCATTCTTCACTGATGTTTGTTTCCAGCTCTTGCTCTTCATCCTCACAGCCTCTCATGTTCCTTTTATAGTGTCCTGATCTACTGTCTTTTGTACATGATTTACATTTCTCCAGAAAAACAAGTAGTTAATGGTTATTCGTAATCAAAGGGATGTTCCGGGTTCAGTAGATATTTATATAGATCAGCAGTCAAGTCAAGTCACCTTTATTTATATAGCGTTTTTTTTTATAATACAGATTGTTTCAAAGCAGTTTTACAGGGATAACAGGAAAATAATGAAACAAAGTTTGTTTCTAGAAGAAAATAGCATCACAGTCCAGCTTAAGTAAGTTCAGTGATGGTTCATTTTTGAATACCTGCTCTGGAGAAAACTGTCATGTCATCGTCCAACTCAGTTCAGTTCTCATATAATGGTGTCAATGCAGGCATCTCAATAATATTGTTGGATATTAAATTAAATGTCCCCAACTAAGCAAGCCAAAAGCCAAAAGCGAAAAAGGCAACAGTGGCAAGGAACCAGAACTCCATCAGGTGACAGAATGGACAAAAAAACCTTGGGAGAAACCAGGCTCAGTCAGGGGTTCTCCTCTGGCCAACGAACAAAGAGTCTGTGATTATGATTCAGGCACTATTATAGGTCAGAAATCAGATTAGATCAGAACATTTAAAATATTTATCCAGTTCCATCTGGTTGAAGATTGGAATCATCACGCTGGTATGGAGATTAGAGCCCTGCACGGGCCTCAAATCTAGGCCCGAGCCCGGCCCTGGCCCGAGACGCTCAGGCCCTAGCCCGACCCGTGTCCGACAGCTCATCAGAATTATCAGCCCGAGTCCGACCCGAGCCCGGATTTTTTTTTTTTTTTTTTTTTTTCACAGCAGCAGCCTGCCCTATTTGCAGCCATTAAAATATGTCCGTTTTGTTAGTTATGTTTCTTTTCTTTTCGTTTCTTTATTATGTTAATTTAGACAAATGTTTGGAGCATAAAAAAAAAAAAAAAAAAAAAAGACGACCAAGCAGCCGAGCCAACAGCGAGTAAAACATGTTTGATCAATTTAGCCTCTCAAATCAACGCTAATACTTTACTTGGCTACAATAAAATCCATAGATATAAAACACTTCAAGCATATCACACAGACAGTTAGTTTAATGTTTATTTATTAAACCACAGTGAGTATTTTTTTTTTTAAATACTGAGGCAGGCTCAGGCTGCTCGCAACAGCGCTTGCAAACGAAATGAGCAATAGAGCAAATAAAATAAAATAAATCAAAAACAAACTTGCAGCATATCTTACCTCAAAAATGCACCACAAAACATGGCCATTCTTTTTTCCAGTAGTTTCCAACAGTTAAACGAAAATAAAGTCCAATCAAACGAAAAACATCAGTAGCCTAGTTTCCAACAGTTAAACGAAAATAAAGTCCAATCAAACGAAAAGTTAGAACAGTCTCTTACAGAGCATCGTGGAGAAAAAGAATAGCATCCGCAGTGGAAGATTTTAACCCAGTCCTCTCTTCTATCACTCTGCGATTTTTCTCTTAATATTCTCCATTATTTGCACGTGAGGTGAATCGTTGGTTGCGCTGACGGGAAACCTTCTGTGTGTGCGCGTGCTTGCGTGCGTGAGACTGTCATGTCAATCATATGTCAGTGTAATTATAAGATTATGAAAGTTATGAGGTTATTAAATGTCTTTCTATGTTTTTTCTTCTATCGTCGACGTCAACTTCTCATATTTTTTAAATTAATGTCTAAAAATTTCAAAAGAAGGATAACCCAAAAAAGGCCAGAGGCCCGGCCCGCATGTGAACTATGACGTGAAAATTGGCCCGAAGCCCGGCCCTAGGGGCGTAAAAAAGTCGGGGCCCGTCGGGCTCGGGCTGAAATGCAGGGCTCTAATGGAGATGAGTTTGTTGAGGATCAGTGCTGATGGCTGTCGTGTCGATGAGGGGAGAGTCTAGTTGACACAATCTCTACTGATACTTCAGGGATGCGTTGTGGTCGTGTCTAGATGTAGGTCCTCCATCTGATCTGGATACGGCCTAGATCCGGCAGACTACATAATGCATTGTGCATCCTTCAAGCCCGTGCACACCGGGATGATTATCGCGTGCACAAGATGTTTTTCAGTGCATCTTTTTGTTCATACCCAAGCGATTTTCACTGGCGATGCGCAGAGTGAATATGCAAATTCATTCCCTGAATCCTATTTGATCTGCAATTCCTCTCCATAACAACTCCCTCTTGTAAAGACCACCCATTGGCCCAACGACGGAAATCCAACTGTCTGGGCGAAGGTATAATGCGTGTATGTCTTTTCAGAGCTCCAGTGAAGTTCACTTTGTTTATTAGAATTTAGTTTCAATATTACTTTACCTATGCTAAATCTGACTCCAATTTCAAATGATAATCAAATTTAGATTGTCTTAATTTATGACTTAATTTAGATCTTTGATTATTCTGAGTATCCCATATTTTCAATTATTCATTCATTATGGACCCGGTATCGCTTTGTGACGTCACGCCGCGAATGTGCGCTCACGATCACAAACGTAGCTTGTTCTGAAATAGTCAGAGGATGCAGTGCAAACTATTTTACCCTTAAGCGGTCGCACTATGCTTCCCAAAAGGTGTAATTTTTTTTAATAGTTGCAAGATGCAACGTGCTAAGTCAGTGATAGTCAGAAATCGGAAGGTCTCCTTAATGATGTGCTCCATTAATTAGTGCCTTCAGTTTAATCTATCCTGGAGTAGCTTTGTGGAAACACCAGACTACACAGTAATCTACTACGAATAATGATTTCAGAATAATGCAGAATAATTCAAATATAACATTTTATTTGTCAGGTAAAAATGTATCCTGCCAATTACACAAGTAAATGTTTAAAAGCCAATTCAGAAATAATAAATACATGACATCAATTACTCAAAGATGACTCTAAGAGTAAGCAATACATTCCTGACAGAGACACTCAGTGTTACGTGAGTGTGTTCCAAGTGTAAGACTTGGGGAAACACTGACACAGCACTGTGTGGGGTTTTTTCCTGGTTACAGGTTCCCAAAGACTGCTCTGCCACTTTCCATTATATACTCAGATCAGAACAAAAGGCTTGTATAAATATTTTTTATTTATTTTGTTTTATAATTTGAGTTGTTTTGGGTCAATTCATGTACCCCAGGGGGTAACACCTTGTTTCGGGGGAGAGGAGAGAATTATCAGATATCTTGAAGAGACACCACCCAAAGAGGAGAACAGAATTCTCCTAAGTTTTCAATCTTTCTCATAACACCAATGACTGCAATGAAATTAAGACCATTTTACTAATCACACTGAGACATTTAAAATGATACCAAACATGAAAAGGAAAAACAATAGATTTACAAGATACATCTTCTTCTTCGTATACTTAGTTCTTCTTCGTCGTCTTCTATCAATGTATGCTCAGCAAGACAAGCCAATGCAGAGGTTGCGCCTTCAATGAGAATGTGAGTGCTCACATCAGGCTTGCACTATCGTCCTGCTTGTGTAGCCGTGGCCATAACCCTGTACACTCGGCACCAGAGAGAGCAGTTTTCCTGAAAGAGCATACACGGTTTGACACTGCGTCTTTTTCAAGATGTCATTCAAACCGTGTGTTTCTGGATGCAGTCGTTTCCTATCCTCATTTGAAGGCCACAATCACTGTTTCATATGCCTGGGCTTAAGCGTGCTGAAACTGCATCGTGGGTGAGTCATGTTCTCTTATTAGAGCATGACCACATCGGCATGTTGTTCATCTCATCTTTCTCGTAAAGCCTTGAGCCGCTCAGTGTGCCGTTGAGCTGCCGGCTGACCTCACGGGTTGTCACGGCAACCCAGCACGCTTCGTTCGGCGCTCTTGATGCACGGTCGAGGCTCAAGTGCCTCAAATGAGGTGGATATACCACACCTATACCCCGATCTAGTTCCTCTTCTGGTGCAACCAGAAAAGGGCTTCTTCACTGAATAGCCAGGGTGACCTGAGGATTACAGTGAGGGATTCCCCGCCTGGTAACCAATCCCTGTGGGCCCCTCACTCTATTGCGTCACAAACACGCTGAGACTGCACTCATGGGTGGTTCATGTTCTCTCATGAGAGCATTACCACGTCGGCACGTTGTTCGTATTGCTCAGCATGCCACGTGCCATCCTACGGCCATGTTCACTGTCTCACATGCCTGGCAGGTTCTGGATGGAATTGCTGGTCCTCTTCATGAGGGACCTAGCATTTCATTCAGGGCTCCAGGGGAGGATCAGATGTCGATCGCTGCATTGGAGAGAGGGCTGTTACGCTCTGGAAATGAAGATGATGCTGAGCTTTCCACTATAATGGTGTGTGTGCGCTCATACTGAATCGGATTCAGACTTCACAACGATGCTTTCCCCTTGTCTTCGCAGGTGTGTGAAAAACTTTGGCAGTATGTAAGCATATTAGCGCCAATATGGCAAGCCAAACATGCCTAAATCTGTAGAAAAAGTTTTTCCTCTCTCACTACCCAAAATTATGGGGCGGCTGTGCTACTGCAGACCACCTCTTCCCTGCATGTGATGGCAACCCTGCAAGTCGGGGGAAGGCCAAAACACTCAAAATGCACGAAGGTAGTTCTGAGTCAGGGTTCAGCTGTACATAGTGACTAACCATGATTTAAGTCACAGCGCTGGCCCTCGGCCAGATAATGTCCACTCTGGCAGTCCAGCAGTGCCCCCAGGCTAAACCTTGCAGAGGTGCAGGACATTGCCAAAGTTCGCTTTCTCGATGCTCCCATCTCACGAGGTGGCCTTTATCAGCAACACTGTTTGAGCCCAATGGTTCTCCGCTGTTCAGAAGCAGGCTGACGTCCTTCGTCACCAAGGATGTCAGTGCCCTGCGAAAAAACAACAACTGCACAGCCAGCTCTACTGTGACGTTGAGACTTCCCAGGAAGACAGCCCAACCCGTCTCAGCAGCCCCATTTGTTGATTCAAATTATGTTCTGGTACCGGCGTCTCAGCCAGTGGTACCCAAATTCTCAGTTAGAGCAGCTTCTCTATCTCTGAGTCCCAAGAGGGCCAGGCTGGTGTTGTGCCCCGTCAGCCCCCTCTTGTATCGGCAGCCGGCAGCCTGGTGCAGTTCAAAGACCCGAGTACGCTCTCTCACGCACCCCCTGCCGACCCATGGAAACAGGTGAGTGTTGCACCTCACACTCAGACCCGACTTCAGGCAATTATGCCTTCCAAGTCGGGTCCCTGTCTTCCACCTCACTGCACCACCGGGGTACGTCTGTGGTGCCTCTGGTTTACCTGGCTCGGGTAATGGGAGCCTGGCTAGTGCTTCCCAGCCCATCCAGCTGGCTCCTCCGTACCATCAGACCTGGCTATATGATTCAGTTTGTCTGGTGCCCTCCCAAGTTCAAGGGTGTTCACTGCACTTCGGTGTTGAGCGAACGGGCCCCTGTCATGTGTGCAGAGATCGCAGTCCTACTGGTGAAGGGTGTGATAGAACCGGTCCATCCAGCCGGCTTCTACAGCCTGTATTTCATTGCATCCAAGAAAGGCGGTGGATTAGGGCCAATCTTGGACCGGCGAGTCTTGAATCGGGCCCTATACAAGCTTCCATTCAAGTTGCTAACGCAAAAACACATTTTCAAATGCATCCGTCCCCAAGATTGGTTTGCAGTGATCGACCTGACGGATGCGTACCTTCATGTCTCCATCCTCCCGCAACACATTCACAAGCCATTCCTGCGCTTGCGTTTGAGACTCAAGCGTATCAGTACAAAGTCCTACCCTTCCCAGTCACTAAGGATGAGGAGCAGGTCTTGCTAGTTGCTCCTTATTGGCCCAACCGGACCTGGTTCCCCGAACTGATACTCCTATCGACAGCACCTCCCTGGCCTATTCCTCTGAGAGAGGACCTCCTTTCTCAGAGACGGGGCACCGTATGGCACCTGCGTCCAGACCTCGGGAAACTCCGTGTCTGGACCCTGGACGGGATATGGAGGTTCTAGATTATATACCACAAGCAGTCATAGACACCATCACTTCTGCAAGAGCACCCTCTATGAGGCATGCTTACGCTCTGAAGTGGAATCTGTTCATTGAGTGGTGTTCTTCTGACTGAGAAGACCCTTGAAGATGTTTGATCCACCCTCAAAGTGTATGTTGCCTCTATTGCCACACATCATAATGAAGTTGATGGAAAATCCCTCAGTAAGCACGACCTGATCGTCAGGTTTCTGAGGGGTGTGAGGAGACTGAATCCGCCTCGCGTTTTCCTTTTTCTTTAGTGTGTTATGTAGCTGTTTGTGCATGTATAAGATCTGCAGAGTTACAAAGCTCAAAGTCTCAAACCCAAAGAGATATTCTTTGTAAAAGTTAAGGCTCAGCCACGCTTTCCTAAAAACGCTTCATTCAAACACGGCACCACAAATCTTTGTCAGTGTGTGGGGGCAAAGAAAGAAGGCGTAACTTTTATTTTCGCAATATTATTGTTGCCGCCATGTTGTGGAGACGCTGTTTTTTCATTGCGAAAGCCAAACTACTTTGTTTGGCCTTCCAAAAGAGGACACAATTAGAAAACAGTGGTTAAGCTTTTTTACTTTACTAAGTTTTTTACTTATAATAGGTCTTAAATTTTGGATGACACTTTGACTTAAACATTTGAATGCTTTACCAAATTAAAGTGATCTAATTAGCATACATATTATTTTTTATTATTCTATCTTCATGGATTTGCTTGTTCACATGTCAATTTGCGTCATCTACGGCAGCATCTGTCTCCTGCACGCAAAACAGGAGGAAAGAAGGAGAAGAAAATGGCTAATGTCATTTCAATTGTAAGTTCATTCTTATGTACGTGGGGGTGTGCGTTGCCGATATGTATGATATATGATGATATTGTAATCATTGTTTTAACGATGTGCGAGTCACTGCGAGCTGACTTAGCATTTGTCACATGTGCTTTACTTTCACTACAGTATGTGATGTGAGGTATGTCCCCAAATTAGTTTTTGTCTTATGTATTATATTACAATATCACATGAGCAAGAGTGCCATTTTCCCAGTTCAGTTACATATAGGTCTTACAAATGTCTTAAAAAGCCTTAAATTTGACTTTAAAAAATGTTCAGCAATCATGAACCAAAATATTAGACTATGTGCTGCGCATTTTTCGGAGGACAGTTTCCAGAATCTGGGAGAGTATACAAGACTGGCTGTGCACAAAGGCTGATTATAAAAAGTGAGGCAACTCCATCTTTGAAAGTTCATTCTGGCGTTACAGCTAAGTTTCTCTATACAGTTTTTTTATTTTTTATTCTACTGTCTGTATGCTTAATAAATAACTTTCCCTGCTTTGAGATTCTTTCCTTTTATCACTGATCATGTTGAAAGCTAAAGTGATGGTAACCTTTGTTATCTAAGCATTCAGGTTAAAGGCCATTGCACACTGAGTCCGAAATTCGCATCCGAAATTTTCGCACGTTAAAAAAAATATTCGACCTCACGTTATGTCAATCAAGCTTGCACACTGTCTACGAAACTTTCGTCCGTAATAAAAAAATTCGGATCGGGTTCGATTTTCTGCGTTTTTCGCATCCACAGCCAGTATTTTGAGAGGTTTTTTGGACAATTCAGAGCCACCGTACAAGCGAACGACAAAATCCACAATGGATTGAGCAGCCAATTCAATTACTAATCATGTATTATTTGGGTATAAAATATAACCTGTATACAGCTGTTCTGTCTGCCCAGCGCTTCCGCCGGTCGTGTGTGTGTTTGTGTGTGTGTGTGTTCGCGCGCGCGCCCATACCTAGACATATACTGCCAGTGTCTTTTCAGGATCGATTGGTTCACGGAAATTGGTGGTCTTCTTTTTGGCTCCAGTATCGCTAGCAAAGCATCAAACTGTTCCACTGACATTCTGAGGTAAATTTTGAATCGTTTGGGATAATTTCGCAACTCCTTGATAAGGAGGTGAAACTCCTTCCTCTCGGCGCAATCTCAGGATTGGATGGACCCAATATTTCCTCTTTCTTTTTCTCTTTTTAAGAAGAAAGAGGGCAACAAAAACAAAATCATCCTCACTGCTTGACGAATCCATTTTGTATTTTTTGCGTTTTTTCCCGCAAAGGTTTAATAAATACACATCGGACTCAGTGTGCAAGGTTTCTGTGCGTGACGAATTTTAAGGCTGACGAACACGAAAAAACGCATACGAAAATTTCGGACTCAGTGTGCAATGGCCTTAAATCTTACATTTGGTAGCACTTTATAAATCATTTACAAAAATGTTATAGTGATTAATGGATCAATAGTTAATATATATTCACATAGTTGCCTTTGGCTTGCTCAGTTGGGGATATTTTGGGGATATTTAATTTAATTTTATCAATCAATAAATTCCTCTTGAAACAAACTTTGTTGTATTATTTTAATTTAATACTGTGAAGCTGCTTTGATGCAATCTGTATTGTGAAAAGCGCTATACAAATAAACTTGACTTGACTTGACTTGACATAGCTAGAAATATGAGATAATGTGCATGTTAAAGTTTGCTATTGAACATAACATAATGATTAACTACAGCACTTTCCTGTAACTCAAACAGTAGAGCGTTGGGGCTTGCAATGTCAAGATCATGGCTTTGATTCCCAGGGAAAGCAAGAACTGATAAGAATGTAAATGTGTACCTTGAAAATGCAATGTAAGTCGCTTTGGATAAAAGCGTCTGCCAAATGCATAAATGTAAATGTAAATTAACAGGTTGTTATTTAAAGTAAATTGAAATGTTTACACATGTTATTAAACCTTTTTTTGCATTTACAAATGCTGTTAGCTAGCTATGAGTCATCCGGATGTTCAACAGAAAATGTAACAATATAAGAATGACTTACTTAAAGGGATACTGTACCATTTTTTCATATTAAACTATGTTTTTCCTTTAACTAAGACGAGTTGATACATACCTCTCTCATCTCAGTGCGTGCACTTAATCGCTCTGGTAGTACTTAGCTTAGCCCAGTATATTCTGTTAACTGTTTTTAAATAGTGAAAACGCTTATGTGTTTGGTATTACAGAAGCTAGAACTATAATGAGAACTCAACTAAACAGCATAAAGTGCATGTCATTGTATTAATCAGAATAAATATAAATATTAAGTCAGTCCAATGGCACAATAATGTAAATTCTGTTCACAAGGCTATTATTGATTTTACTTCATGAAAATTGCATTTGATACATATTTTTGGCTTTAATAATTGTGTTGTGTGGTAACTGTTTTATAAAAGCAATAGGGTACTCGAAGCTAGTGCTGTATTGTGAATAAATCACGGCTGACTCCGCTTTGTGTCGTGTCTTAACAACGCCCTTCAGCCATGACTTTTTCACGATACAGCACAGCCTCTCGTAACTTATTGCTCATGTAAATGATGATGAACTTAATGTCCCCCTTGTCTTTATTAATAAATGGTTGACACTAACTTGCTGCTTGGATACATAGCTTTAATTAATCTAATTATAAATACTATATGTATGAATGACAGTCAGTCAGAAAATTTACTTACGTGGTAAAAGATGCCGTGACCTGGGTCTGGATGGCTCTTAAAAGTGCCTTTGTGTATTATTCAGCAGCAGTTGACACAAGCAAGAGGGAGAAAAAGAAGAAACATTGTGGACTTTCAGTGAAATATTGCATACATTGCAAAGTCTGTACAGATTAAAATGTATTCATCTGTGATTGCCGACTATGAATCTGTGATTCACCATGCATAAAATGTGTTTCGTTATTATTAATGGCAAGGTAATATAATACAAACGCATACCCCTTAAAGGTAATTATAAATATTATATCTATCATTGGATTATTATCAGCAGCCAAGCCATTCCCTAGCATCAAAACTGTGGGACGGTTGTATAAACCGCTAAGACTAGTCTTACAAAGTTAGATATACATTTTTTTTCCCTTTAAGACCATTCATAACTTTTAAAATAGTTACACAAAACTATTGGATTGGCCTAATAAGACACCGAAAAGTAAGACTGGTTGACTAACAGTTAGTGGGTCATACTTGATCGGCTGTTTATTCAACTGGCCCCTGAGTACCCTGGAAAACTTTTAGCAACTGCCCAGTATACCCTAACAACCCAAACACCTAAAACACCCTTACATGTTGCATAATCAAATAAACTTCTGAACTACTATCAGTAATTGAAGTCAGAAACACAGTAGTCATAGGATAACATTTCAAGTTTGTTTTAATTAATTATATTCAAATAAGTTGTTCTCTAATAAATTTTTATTTTTTTGTTATAAATATGTAAACATAACATTTCAAGTTCTTTTGTTAAGTATACTTTCAACATCTCAAATAACATTTCATTCTCTTTAAACATAAATAACATGTAAATAGCATTAAGTTCTCATAAATAACATGTAAATTACATTAAGCTCTCTTATAAATATCATTTTTACATCATACAAATGAAACTCGACATGTTTTTCTCTGGTGAACTCAAGAGAGTGACACTACTCTTCCAAATGTTCAACTTTTAAGGTTCCCATTCTTTAGGTGCACTACGTGTAAATTCATTGGCAGCCTTTCCAACATCTCATTGACATAACACTTACATAAAGTTCTCATAAATAACATGTAAATTACATTAAGCTCTCTTATAAATAACATTTTAACATCATACAAATTAAACTCGACATGTTTTTCTCTGGTGAACTCGAGAGAGAGTGACACTACTCTTCCAAACCTGGCAAGTGTTGAACTTTCGAGATTCTCCTCTTTAGGTGCAGTACGTGTACATTTATTGGCAGCCTTTCCAACATCTAATTGACATAAATAACACTTACATAAAGTTCTCATAAATAACATTTAGCTCTCTTATCAGGAGTACCTGATGAATAGGCCGTGATTTAAGGCCTGTCTTCTGACCCCTACCGCACCAGTTCAGCTGGGTTGAAAGATTCTGATCAAATAGTTTTGTGCAGACTCTCCAAACTGTTTCCTTTAAGTTCTTGCCACCAGACAATGACAGTTTAGTTATCTGTAAAGTAAAAGATAAATTTGGCAGTCAAGTGCATTTGTCTTTTGCATAGTTCTTTTGGCAAAGCATTTAACAGTCAAGAGCTCCGTGTTTCACACACACACACACACACACACACACACACACACACACGCAAGCAAACCAGATCCACGAATGTGTGTTTGTCATTATATTATTCTGTAATCGCAAGCGTTAACGCACACCTGCAAACCAGATTCACGAACCATCAAGAGGAGCAAATGTATGCGTGTGTTCGTCAGGATGATGTCGGATCTGGTTCGCATGGATGCGTGCGTTAACGTATGTGATTACAAAATAATATAATGCAAGTAAAACGTTTTGACACAAACGCAACTTTATACTGATATTGCTAGACAGCATTTCCCCTTGATGATAAATCCTGTGACGCTTTAATACATTCCTGATATTTAAATAACTGGCATAGCCTACTGACAGTTTTGTCAAAGCAGCCAGCACCTGGTTCTCTTAATTTCTCACACCAGCTACTAAAATGCTGCCCGTCTCTGCCTATTCCTTCTATCCACGCCCAGCGCCACTGATTTAAGTCCTCTATCAATTAGGTCGTCTTCCCTAGGGTTCATAAACTTACTCTTCATCCTGCTGAAGTTTACTTGCTACGTGACTTCTCCGCGTGGCATCTGCAGCTGGATCTCAACCACACTTAGGGGCATACGAACATAGGGGTAGGCGCACATAAGCTTCCTAGCTTCAGCCTACTCCTTTTGAGCTTCCATTACTGTGTAAGTTTATGACTTCTGTAACAAACATGAATGTGAACAGCTCAAATAAACTAAACTAAACTAAAAAACAAACTAAACACTTAAAAGACCCGCCCCATTCTACTTCTGATTGGCTAGTTTGTTAGTTTGGTTGAGAGTGAAAGATGTGTTCCTCTCATACTATTTGTAGGCGAACGCATGATTATTTTTTTTTTTTAATTCGCAGCCAACGCCACACGGCGGAGATCCGGCACGGTGCTGGAAAACTTTAAGCAGTGTGAATAGATTTGAAATGATGTGAGGGAGGAGCTGAGTAAAAGGCAAGCTATGAAAGAACAAGCAAAGGAGATAACCGCAAGAAACAAACTGGAAAGAAAACTAAAGAATATCCAGATTGAAGATCTCGAATAGAAATTTCCAGAGCTTGAAAAATCAAAACTCGAAAAGATCACAGAGCTGTTGTCTGGCAAAGCAGTTGGAAGGAACATGTGCCATGTTTGGTGTGAAGAAGGAAAACGCATTGTGTACAATGGAAGAATTGTAAAAATGAAAGCGAAAGGAAAAAGGTGTGTTGTTGCGTACTGGGGGGAGGACGAATCCTATGAAGATGCAACTGATTTTGACATGTCTGTGTTTGCGCTGGCAGCCGATCTAATTGCTGATGATCTCACCATCTAACAGACTATATATATATAGTCTCTGTTAAGGGTGTGACAATATATCGATCACCACTTCTAGGCCAGATCGCCAGTCATCTACAGTGTCCTCTTGCCTCAGTCTTTCTCTGCTCGGAAATCACCTGCTATCCACGGTCCAATGTTGTCTCAACTCACCTGCAATCCACGGTCCAATCTCGTCTCCAACTCACCTGCAATCCACAGTCCAGCGCGATCTCCAACTCACCTGCAATCCAAGGTCCAGCGTCATCTCCAACTAACCTGCTATCCACGGTCCAGTGTCGTCTCCAACTCACCTGCTATCCACGGTCCAGCCTCATCTCCAACTCACCTGCAATCCACGGTCCAGCCTCATCTCCAACTAACCTGCTATCCACGGTCCAGTGTCGTTTCCAACTCACCTGCTATCCACGGTCCAACCTCGTCTCCAACTCACCTGCAATCCACGGTCCAGCGTCGTCTCCAACTCACCTATAATCCACGGTCCAACCTCGTCTCCAACTCACCTGCAATCCACGGTCCAGCGTCGTCTCCAACTCACCTACAATGTACGGTCCAGCGTCGTCTCCAACTCACCTACAATCTACGGTCCAGCGTCGTCTCCAACCAATGTTAGTGTGACACAGGGAATATTTATGTCACTTATTTATTTAAGAAAACGGGGGCACAAAGCACATGAAAACAAATGTAAATGATGAATAATACGTAGTATGTTTAAAATTTTTTTTAAAAATCGCATGTTTCTTAAAAAAATTGTGATGTATCGTAGGTTATTTTTGTGCAATATATAAAATAAAAAAGTTATGTATATATATATATATATATATATATATATATATATATATATATATATATATATAACAAAAATGTGTTTCTACAGTCAGCAATATTGTTCATGATTTTAGTTTTGAAAAAAAATGATATCATTTTCCTTGGATCGTTGTTTTCCATTTAATTATTTGTATTTTCAACAACTGCTCATCAGAAAAATACCATAAGATAGGCCAAATCAGTCATTATGTGTGTTAAAATGAAGTTTTAACACGTTGGATCCAAAGAACTCTATGAAACCCATCTCCACAAAAAATTTCATCAAGATTTCTTGAATATTGAAAAAGTTATGAGCATTTTTGTGAAAAAACAACTCGTTTTCGGTCACACTAATTTCTATAGTTTTAACCTTAGAAATGAGACAATAATAGACGCTGATTACTGAACTATTAAATGGTGTAACTTTCTTCATACTTGACATATTTACTTTTTTTTTTTTTTTTAAGGGGGTTCCCAGGTCTTTCCACATATGCTATCCATTTGTCTATTTGTTGAGTTAGAATTTTTTGTCCACATACCTACAACATGGATTCAACCACTGGAACAAAATGGCGGCCACTGACGCCAGCCGGTCCTTTATTAGAACAGACCTCCACAGAAGTGCAGCGTTTTGCCCAGACAGCGTCAAACCTCCGCTTTCCACATGTAGGTAACTTAAACTCAAAAGAAATAAATGTTAACACAATATACCACTAATAACTAGAAAGTGTGCACCCAACCTAGTCATGTATGGTAAAAGTATAAATTAGAAATAAAGTGGGTAAAATGAACCAAATCTGTGTCTGTCTTTATTATGAAATATATATATATAGGGTGATCTGCAACAAAATATTTAATTATGAAATGTACTAAAGGACAACCAAAATAACATGTAAACAAACAAAAGAGAAGGATGCATATCTGTGTGTGTGGTTTAGTTACCGCCTTGCTGTGTGGCCACGTTGTCGGCCATCACATGCCCACTCCATAACATAGCTATTGGAAAGATGAACAACATTTTTCCTTCCAGAATATCCTTCTCAAATAACTGGCAAAAGTATTTTCTTGCCCCTTCAAACTCAAAAATAGGTTCTTACTTTGGATCCTCAGGCCCAGTCCATTTAGATGTCCTTGAACCATTTTGTAGCCACAGTTGGGGAACATGTGTTGAATGTCACAAATAATCTTATCAAGTTCTGCATCAGTCATGTCAGCATAGAAGTCTGAAATTCTGAAATATTAAGGAATAGACTTAGTAACACAATAAGACTAGTTGATTATGTTAGCAACACTGTGAGAAGTAATGTAACTTTGTAACATAAAAACTAGGACACTATGTAACAAAACATATCGATATTTGGTCTGTGACCAAGATGGAATTGATAATCATTTTCTAAAACAAAATAAATGAAAGGTTCCTAACTTTATCAAGTGTGAGTGATAAACTTAACCTTTGACCTTATCTTGTGACTGTGGAGCTGATGCTCATGTTGGTTGCCACTCTGAATGGCCATATTGAAAAAGGCCTTGTAACCATATCCTGTGTTCTGTAATCTTATTAGATAATCAAGTCAGCAGTAGCCTATATGCTCAACATATCTGACCTTTCTCAACATATCTGACCTTTCAGCCTTAAAAATGAGTGACGTCTTTAACGGTGCTTTAGGTTCTTATATTTTAGCACAGATGTCCCTTTGTGTGTGACTGGTGTATAAAAATCAGTAAAATACAGCCTACAGCTTACATCCAGAAGGCAGTTAGTCCCGTTGGTCTGCGGGATGGGGGGCTTCTATGATATTAGACTGCGTAGCCATATAGGTGATAGGTGCGTGATATATTCGACATATGGGGAGAGAGTTGTGGAAGGCCTATATTTAATGTTAAACATAAATATATAGCAGCAAAGACAACGTCGGCAGTAGGCTATTGATGGCAAAATAGGCTACAGAATATTTTGTTCTGTATTGACAGGTGCAATAGTTGAAAATCCATAATATATTTTTTTAAATTACATTTATATCTGCATTTAGGTCAAAACTTGAACTTTCAAACATCAACATGTCATTTATTAATATGTTTTCATGTCAAAATGACATACAAACATCTTTTCCTATTCTATTTTGCCTGGAAACGCTTCCAACACGCTTGCGTGTCGCGTGAAAAATAGGCGTCGGTTCTATTTCTAGCATGCACGTTTTCGAGCCGCGCCTGAGATGCGCGTGTCACGCAGGCAGTGTGCAAGCTCTAACCTGTTAACATGGAAGCCGAAATAAAAACGGACACGCCACGCAGCCAGTGTGCCGCCGGCCTCAACCTCCGCAGACAGTTTTTAATGTTTATCAGACAATAACTACTCAAGATTTTGCTTTAGTATAATTTTCGGGACAATTAGAGCCAGATTCGGGATTCAGGACAACAGTTTAGATTTCGGGACGTCTGGTCACCCTAGTCCATTCTCATAGCATTTGGATTAGCATCCACTCCCGCCCAAACATTGGATCACGCTCCTGCTTGCATGACCCGCCTTACTCTACCTCTGATTGGCTTAGACTAACGATGACGTTTCTCACGTAGCCCTAAGTTATTGCAGTTCTGCAGTCTTCGTCAAATAAGCTAACAATTGTTCAACCATAATCACTTCTTATAAATGTAGTCCACTTGCACTTGTTCATAGTATAGGTAGTAGCAATTCATTCATGATTTTTTTTAAGTTTTCCCGGCCCTTGTCCATCCCTACGTGTTAAACTGGTGCACTGAAATTGAGTGTACCTGTCTCCCTCCAGGGGGCTTCACTTTCACCCTGCAGGGAAACCACGATTTTGTATTTCACATTCACTTTCAAAATAAAAATTTTGCATAATGACACATACAAAATTACACATCACACATACAAAATGAACAAATACATGTTTATTTTATGTTAACTTTTAAGATTAAAGTCTTACATAACATGAACTTTCAAAGTCTCACCTGAGATACTCAGTTTGCAATAATGCTATGTGTTGTATCTAAAACAAATTCACTCACATCACTGAATTTCCCTTGGAAAATATAGAAAATATTAAGTGAATTAACCATCTTCATGTGAAGTTAGCAGGTTTTTCTTTTTATCACATACTGTAATATGTGACTATATTTAGACAAACAAACTTAAGCTGTAGAGAAGGAACCAATTGGTTAATTTATTTTGTACAGGATGTGCTTGGAATGTTAACCTGCAGACACTTGGAACTCCATGGCACTTGACCCTGATATTACTTTTGTACCTCTTGTTAAACATATGCACAGAAGAGGATAAATAACCTTGGATTATGTCACATCAGTCCTAAAGCTATTCTTAGAACATTTTTAACACATCATTAGTGCTATACATAAACAAGAGATTAACAGTGCTTTGCAAACTTTGTTTTTAGTACAATCAGTAATCCCCTTAAATGAACATTGTAAGAAGCACGAATGTTAAGAACAGCAATACATTTAAAAAAAATATTAACATTTCTTAAATGTATCAAAGAGAATGGTCTTGTTGACACATTGCTAAAAACCTTACCACATTATTTCTTCTGTTTCTGCAACTTATTGGCTAACAATGAAATCATAACTGTAAATATAGCCATGTTTACATAAGTGCATTGGGTTGAAATGAACATGTCAATTTGCTGTAGCCTGTATGATGTCCCGGAATTTGCAAGGTCTCATAGCAGGTCTTGGACTTTGGCAGCAGACCAGAGGTAACCTCAATGTAGAGGTGTTGTGGAAAGACCACCCAGCCAACCCAAAACTTGAGGAGGTCTTTCAAACTCTCTGAATTGGCTATGGAAAAATGACACGAAGACAACATTTAAAAATCCATTATGGTCTGTTTTCTGTATGAAACTTCATTGTTTTAATCTCACAACCAATTCACAACTTACAGACAATAGAAAAATAAAAGTACTGACACTGACAGTTATAATAATCCACCTAAATCCTAACTCATTATCTCCACAAAGGATGTTTTCAATGCTTGTCTGTCTGTTTGTCAGCTGCATTGTGCAAAAGCTACCAGGCCAATTTCCCCCAAACTGGTGTAGCACAGGTAAAGGGAGGAACTATTAAATTTAGGAGTGGATCCGGACCAAGAATTGCCAAAATTACACCATATATCATCTATATCAATCTATAAAAATATTAATTAAATGAATTGTTATTGGATTTTTCAATCTCTGTCAGTCCTTGAATGCATTATGTGCAAAAAAAGGCTTACCTGAGGAACGAAATGTTTCTACATAATGAAACAAAGTTTGTTTCTAGAAGAAAATAGCATCACAGTCCAGCTTAAAGTCCCCGTGAACCGGAAGTTGCAAATAACTGTTGTGACTGAAATGTCGTTCCTTTTCTGATGACGTAGGCTTGACGGCTTGGGTTGAAAAACGCTTAACCACTCCCCTCAAACCGTAATGTCATCGTCCAACTCAGTTCAGTTCTCATATAATGGTGTCAATGCAGGCATCTCAATAATATTGTTGAATATTAAATTAAATGTCCCCAACTAAGCAAGCCAAAAGCCAAAGGTGAAAAAGGCAACAGTGGCAAGGAACCAAAACTCCATCAGGTGACAGAATGGACAAAAAAACCTTGGAAGAACCCAGGCTCAGTCAGGGGTTCTCCACTGGCCAATGAACAAAGAGTCTGTGATTATGATTCAGGCACTATTATAGGTCAGAAATCAGATTAGATCAGAACATTTAAAATATTTATCCAGTTCCATCTGGTTGAAGATCGGAGTCATCACGCCGGTATGGAGATGAGTTTGTTGAGGACCAGTGCTGATGGCTGTCGTGTCGATGAGAGGAGAGTCTAGTTGACACAATCTCTGCTGACACTTCAGGGATGCGTTGTGGTCGTGTCTAGATGCAGGTCCTCCATCTGATCTGGATACGGCCTAGATCCGGCATTGTGCATCCTTAAAGCCCGTGCACACCGAGACGATTATCGCGCACACAAGATGTTTTTCAGCGCATCTTTTTGTTCATACCCAAGCGATTTTCACTGGCGATGCGCAGAGTGAATATGCATGTTACGTTCCATGTGTGTTTTGTCTTGTTTTCACTGGTCTGCGCACGCTAGTATATTTCGCACGTGTTGATTGTTTGTGCTCATTATCTCTCTCTGTTTCTAGTTCGCTCTCGGCTCGCAGGCTGCTGTGACTGGCCTAGCGGGACGTCACTCATCATTGGGGCGGCGCCCGGGAGCCAATCAGAGTTGTCCAGCTGGGTTCAAAGGGATGGCGTGCTCATTCATGCTCTCTCTCTGAAGCGACCATGAGCTCGTGTAGCGGTTTGAGTTATCTAAAATGTGAATTGAGATCCATATAGTGAAGTCTTGCTCTTTGTAGTGGAATGAGTTGTGTGCTTTGTGCTCGGTTTGTTTGTACCTTTAGTACTTATGTTTGAATCTTAGAGACAATAGTTTCGAGGTGTGTCCAAGTTCAATGCTATGGGGTCCTACACGGCTCTTTGAGAAAGAGAACGACAGGTCAGTATGCCGCGGTATACATAATGCCCGTAGTGTTGTTTATTTGTTAGATACACTAGGTTACGAGTGAGCGCCACTCTGTGTATGTTTTGTTTTAGTAGTTAGTCTATTTAGGTGCCGGATGCACCGAAGACTTCGGTTTTCTTTTCACCTTTTTCTTTGGTTAGGTTTAGGTTTAGTATAAGGATTGTTTTGTTATATTCTGTTCTTTTCTTTGGCGCCACTTTTTGGTTCTCTTCCCTTTTATTGTTGTTTGATCATTTATGTCTTTAAACTTGATCTGTAGTTACTTTCAATGTTTACATTTGTATCAGTTTGTGTGTTACCTGGGAATTTAACCTAATTGAACCTATGTGCTGATAATGCAATGCAATACCAATTGAGCTACAGGAACACTTTCAGCTCAGATGTTTTAGAAATATCTAGTTTTTCCTTTTGTGACATTGTTTTCAGGCTACAATACCTTACTTTTCCCCTTTTCCTTAGACTCCTCATGATTAAGTCAAGATATGTTTACTGGAGAAAATTATATTAAAATGTTTTTATCTTATGTCTTTGTCTGTGTTTTGTACTATAAAATCTTAAGAATTAAATTAATTAATTATTTTTAAATATATTTTCTTACATTTTTAACATTACAGAAAATCCAAATGTTTCAATTCAGCATGAATCGTGTCATGCTTTACAATGAAGTTAATTATTTTAATTGTAAAAAAAGAAGATTTTTTTATGTCATGAATTTCTAAGAATGAAATAGTCATACATGATTCATTATTATACATTTTCTATAAAGTTTGTACATTTCAGAAAGTCAAAGTCTGAATCGTGTCATGTTGTACATTCAATTTAAAATTTGGATTGTACATCTCTTAAAAAATGCCATGTTTTATGTTATAAAATCCTAATTAAAAAACTAAATTATCTTGAACTAGTAATTTAAAACAAATGTATCTGTAATATTTTCTTTTAAATAAATTCACTGTTTTTTACGTAATAGAATTATCTTTGTTCTGATCATTTCAGAAAGTCTAAGCCTGAATCATGCCGTACTGTACATTCAAGTTAAAATTTGGATTGTAAATCTCTTTTCAAAATACAAAAACAAGTTTTTATGTCATAAATACCTTCAAGGTCTTAAATTGTTTATTATTTTTGTTACAAACTCCATTGGAGATCCCTCGATCGGCCACCAGAGGTCTCAATCTCCAGCGTATTAACCGTGGACTACAATTCCCAAGAGCCCACATACCTAGCCATGAACATGTCTCTCATCACCCAGCTATTTAAGCCAGGCACACACACACCTCCTCGTGAACTATATTTTGACCCGGCTGCCATTCTGAGCGTTCTATTCCAGTGACTGTCTTCTTGTGTATGAACCTTATTTGTATTACTGACTATTGTTTCTTGTTCCCTGCCTGTGACCCTATCGTTTGCCTTCCCTGATCCTTTTTCCAGTTATGTCCTCGATTATCGTGCTGTATGACTACTGTGCATCTAACATAATACATAATCCGGTAAATGATAAATAAAACTCTTAAAAATGTCTGGAAATTGCCACCACAAAGTCAGTTATTTTGATCGATAAGCATGATATCATGATAATAGCAAGCATTGTTGGGGAAATATTCATGAAAATATGAGGAAAAGAAAATGCCACAATGTCTCTTTATTCTCTTATTTATTTATGTATGTAGGGTGACGAGATACAGATCAAGGATCAGCAACAAACTATACTTAAAAATGTATTATTTAACATTATTAGATTTACTGCTTTAACAAAACACTTTTGAGTCACAGGTGATATTCATGGGTTCTGTCTCAGTGCTGAATCTCTTAATACACACTTACATGTATAGACAGCTCAGACTTTTATACAGTAATCTATTGCAAATTTCAAACACACATTAGTCCTCATTAATACAGGTTTATATGTTAATGATTCTTCATGATTTTCATCTTAAATCATACGCTGAAGGTTCAGAATTATTGGAATCACATTCTGCATAGCTCCTGTTATCTTAAGGGAAACAGTAGGAAACCACTGAAAGTGTTGCGATTATACTGGTCATCAGATATCCTAAAGCCAGACGAAAGTCTCACATAGACAACATCTCCAACCTCCAGGATCAACACAACACCATTCGAGGAGTTTAACCCTTGCTCAGGCTGATAAGCACGTGCTACAACCATACGCTCTTCATTCTTATAAATGTCTGCAGTTGCTGCAGTTGGGCCAATACCAAATACAGAGACTCTGAACATGTACGCTCCTTTCAGTGGGGCTGTGAAAACACCTAAATCAAATAACAAGAGATACAGAATCAGCGGTTTCCTGTATGATCACTTAATCAGCAAACACACTGTGTAATAGTTTTGAAAGATGGCAGATCATTTAATTCTCTAATACACATTACACAACTGCAGAGGGGTCTGAATGGAGCAGAAGGGTTTTCATTACTATAAACTGAGTTTTATGACTCATTTCATTGTTAATTACCTGTAACTGGGTTGTAGGCGTTCCCAATGTTTGTGAAGACGTTCCTGTAGGTTAGTGTGATTCCAGAGGTAAAAGGACCAATATAATTTCTACCGCCAGATTGCACCAGTGCCGCTGAAAAAGCTATTTCTCTGTCTGTTATTGAAAAACATAAGCAATATTGCGATTACAATTGTGATATTACTGTATTACACTGAGAATGAATACACTGAATTTAACATCATTCAAGCACACTTTCACCTCTATTTTCCTTTCTCAACTCCACTTGACCCAGAGTAAGATTTGAAATTTCTGTGAAGGAATAAAGATTCTGTTAAATGACATTTACACTGATTATTGTAATAGATAGATAACACAATTTACACATTATACACTCAACTTTACACTAACATTTACATTATGCAATGTATTCCATTGGTTTTACTTTGAGGATCATTGATAAAAGAGTGAATGTTTTGGTGAGGTACCATCATTTTTCTTGTTCATCTCATCCCTCAGTTGTGTCTCTAAATTTCTGATGTTCACTTTCTGCTCTGTAACGGTGGCGGTCAGTTCTCTCAGCGCTGCATAGATGTCAGGGAAGCTTGGTTCGCAGGTCTGTTGGCTGTCAGTTGAAGCTTCATCTCTCAAAGTGTCTGTTTGAGGTGGATTCTGTTTTCCGTCCTCAGATCTGAGCTGTTGACTGATCTCATTCTCATTGAGTCCTCCATCTACCTGATGCTGTACGACACACACAAAGGTTTCCAACAGCAGCAGTAAACATACTAAACCCTTCATTCTTCACTGATGTTTGTTTCCAGCTCTTGCTCTTCATCCTCACAGCCTCTCATGTTCCTTTTATAGTGTCCTGATTTACTGTCTTTTATAAATGATTTACATTTCTCCAGAAAAACAAGTAGTTAATGGTTATTCATAATCAAAGGGATGTTCCGGGTTCAGTATAGATTCTTTCGAATAGATTTTAAAATACTTATGCTTGCTTATAAGGCCTTGCATGGCCTAGCACCCCAGTATCTTTCTGAACTTTTAACTGTTTATACTCCAAGGCGTGATCTTCGTTCCTCCGACTTCTGACTGTTCCCTCAACTCGCTTGCGCTCTATGGGTGACCAGGCTTTTTCTTCCCTTGCTCCAAAACTCTGGAACTCTATTCCATATGAGATTAGACATGCAGAATCTTTTAGTGCTTTTAAATCTTTGCTTAAAACTCATATTTTTAGACTTGCTTTTATGTGATTTAGCAGTGTATTGGTTGATTGTATATTTTGTATTTTGTATGTTAGTTGCATGTTGAGTTTTATTGTTTTGATGTTTTATTTTGCTTGTTTTCCGATTAACATTTTACCTTCTCATTGTATCCTTGTCTGTGTAAAGCGCTTTGAGAAGTAACATTTAAAGGCGCTATATAAAATCAAGTTTATTATTATTATTAGATATTTATATAGATCAGCAGTCAAGTCACCTTTATTTATATTTTTGTATAATAGGCTACAGACTGTTTCAAAGCAGCTTTACAGGGATAACAGGAAAATAATGAAATAATGAATAATGTTTTTTTCTAGAAGAAAATAGCAAAGTATCACTTTGAAAATAGCAAAGTATCACTTAAGAAAGTTCAGTGATGGTTCATTTTTGAATACCTGCTCTGGAGAAAACGTCTCGGTTACGTATGTAACCCTCGTTCCCTGAGTAGGGAACGGAGACGTTACGTCGGATGACGACGAATGGGGTTTCGCTTAGAAATCCTATCATCTTCGAGTATTAAAACACGAGCCAATGGCAATGAAATGCCATGGGTCTGCGGAATTTGCATAGCGTAACTCCGCCCCACGCAGGGGGTATATAAGGAAGTGCGCGAGCAACATGCAGACTATGTCTTCGCTGAGGAGCCGAGACTGAACTCAGGCGTTCCAGCGGTACAGCGGAAGTGGCAGGGAGACGTAACGTCTCCGTTCCCTACTCAGGGAACGAGGGTTACATACGTAACCGAGACGTTCCCTTTCGTTGTCACTCCGAGTTACGTCGGATGACGACGAATGGGGTTCCCAGTGTAATCACGCCACCTCTCGACTGTCTTCCAGTGCCCTGCGTAAGTCTGAGCTCCCTGTCGTGAGACTGGCACGGACGAAGGACTCCTACTTAACACAGGAATACCAAGGTACACTGGGAAGCATATCTCAGTGGAAATATGCAATCATGCCCAACCCGAAGGGGGGGACTTGGAAAACACATATGACGCCGAAGGGCTGCATACGGAGTCACTGGGGTGTCCAGCCGCAGGTGGAATATTTAAACCCCAGGGGTGGCAAGGTGGCTTGCCAAGGGAAAGACACATGCTCAAAGAGGCTTACAGTGGAATACACATGTGGGGGTCGCCCGGAGGGGGAACCATGCACATGGAGGCACCTAGCCAAGCGCGAAAGCTGCCGGTGGCATAACTCTTGCGTTGACGTCAACAGTGCTGGAGGAGACTCACGCCCGTTTCACACATACTCCGTGTGCAGTACGTATGCGGTGCGTGTTGCAGTATGTATGCGGTGCGGAAGCATGACGTGCCATTGTGCTTTCACACATCACACGTTTGCAGTGCGCTGCTGATCCGCAGTATCTGTGTGCAACAAATTCAAAAATGGGTAATTCATTTTGATTTTAAATCAAAAATTTTAACTCTGACATTGTTAAAGACATTTAAACACTATGAAAAGTTATTTTAATCATTGTGATTCTTTGTTTTATATGTAGTTCGATTTGTTGACAGAAGAAAAGCTATCGCGCTATATCTGTTTCTAAAAAGGAGAAGAAAGAGACGCATTTGGGTTCACTCAGTCAACCAGCGCAGAATACAGTTTGGTGCTTATTACCATCTTGTCTCAGAACTACGACTTTACAGTGACCGGCACCTAAAGTACTTTCGGATGAGTGCCGAACAGATGGATAATGTTCTTTCTTTGGTTGGAGCAGACATCACAAGGCAAACCACAACTTATCGTCCATCCATCGAACCCAAGCAGAGGCTTGCTGTTACACTGAGGTAAGGACAGATTTTATACACATTAATTACATGTATAAATTAATAAATAGAATGCTATATGTTTGTTTAATATATATATATATATATATATATATATATATATATATATATATATATATATAAGATTGGTCATATTTTGAAATGCAACAAAAGTGAAATTTTCTACAAGTGTACTTAAAAAAAGTATATATATATATATATATATATATATATATATGTATATGTATGTGTGTGTATATATCTGAAACACAATATATATTTAAATATCTTTATTTATTAAGTACAATATCTAAACATTACAACTCAGTCATGCATACATGGTAAAACTTATTATTATATACATATTAGTCAGAGTAATAAAACACTTTAGACCTTAAAAATAACATTAAAGTAGCCTAACTTATTGGCATAATTTAAATGAACAAATATTGCAAACCTATTAATAATTCACAATAAAACATTAAGTGTTGTGTACAACTAAATACTTTATAGAGCTAAGGGAACTGATGATAAACAGGAGAGGTGTCCTGTTCTGATCCATGCTGATGGTAGGATGTAGTTGGGGAAGGTGTTATACGGTGGAGGTGATGGGTCTGGACTTCATGGCAGGAGGTGGTGGGGTGGATTGGCTGAAATCCTGTTGTTTGTGCGGGCTGGGTATGTGAGAACACAGGGCCGGCTTGTGTGGCTTGATGTCGTTGATTTTCGTCCTCTAACTCCATAGTTGCAAGGTAGTTGAGGATATGGATTTGTGCCCTATTTTGGTTCCTTGGATGAAGCCTGTTTAGTTTAGGCACTAAACTGAGGGCAAAATAGTACATCTCATCCTCCTGTCTTGGTACATGAGGTGGAGCTGTAGTTGTTGGCTGAGTTATAATATCCAGAAGCTGTTGTTCTGTTGGACTTGGTGATGCAACTCTTCTCCTTTTTTGTCTCTGTCGACCTTCATTCATTATTGCCTGCACTCTGGGATGGGCAGGGGTGTCAACTATTTGTGCTGATAATGGAGGAGTAGAGGTGGCTGGGGGTGGAGTGGGTGTTAAAGATATTTGACTTTCCAGCACAGGTGTTGCAGACCTTTGTACAACAGTAAGGGGACTGTATGGTCTGCTTAGCTGGCATATCTCTGGATCCACATCCTCCTCAGCCAAACTCATATCCACTGGTTCATCCTCTAGCTGCAAAGTGGTTTTTGAACTGAAATAATAACAGATGTTATATTAATTTACATTTACAATGTAATATAAAAACAACAAATTAGTTATGCATTTTGAAAACATACGGTATAACAATATTCCAAAAATAGTAATACAAAATTCTTTAAACAATTCTTGTTTTCCTTAATTAATTGGTGAGTTATTTTTTCAACATTACAAACTTATTAACCTTCTGGCCTGCATATGAGGCAACAGGAAAGACATCACCCGTTCATATTTCCACTCCTCCACAGTGCCACCAGCAGAACCACTAGGCATTTTCTTTTGCTTTTTACTCCTTACAAAGGCATCTCTCAGTAGTCTCCATCTACGCTTGCATTCATTCACTGAAAAAAAGTGCATATATATTTTAATACATTGTTGTTTCTTTTGTTCTCAGATACCTTGGCACAGGGGAGAGTTTCAGCAGCCTGGCATTCCAATATAGGCTTGGGATAAGTACCGTGGCTGAATCTGTCCACATGACATGCAGAGCTATTGAGAGGCAAATGATGGCGTCCCAGTTCCCAAAACCAACTGAGGAAATGTGGAGAAATATTGCCACCAAATTTTGGGAGAAATGGAATTTTCCAAATTGCATAGGTGCAATTGATGGAAAGCATGTCACCTTAGTGTCACCAGCACATTCTGGGAGCTTGTATTTTAATTACAAGGGGACATTCTCTATTGTTCTCTTAGCGCTGGCAGATGCTGAATACCGATTCACTTTTCTACAAGTGGGTGACTTTGGTAGAACAAGTGATGGAGGAGTATATAGTGGTTCAGCACTTGGAAGAGCAATGGAGGCCAAAAAGTTGGCTGTGCCTGCAGACTGCCCTTTGCCAGGGTCTGGGGCACAAGGTCCGATGCCATTCACCATGGTGGGAGATGCTGCATTTCCCCTGAAGACATATCTGATGAGGCCATTTCCTGGGAAACAAATTCCACAATGGCGCAGAGTGTTCAATTACAGATTGTCTCGGGCACGGATGGTAATTGAGTGTGCCTTTGGCATTCTTTCATCTAGATGGAGAGTGCTCCACACAAAGATGAACGTGAATCCGTCCAATGCTGATTCTGTGGTCACTGCAGCCTGCATCTTACACAACTACCTCCTGAATCCTTCAGAGAACCAAAGGTGGCTGGAGGAGTCTGAAGAAAGAGGTGAAGTACTACCACGTGTGAGAAATGTAGGTGGCAACAGGGGATGCAGGGAAGCCTATGAAGTACGCGAGAGGCTTTGCACATTTTTCAACTCCACAGAAGGCAGAGTGTCCTGGCAAGAACAGATGATCTAAGATCTGTATTAAGCTTCTCCAAAGAAAGGAAAATACAACTGTGTTGAGTGTACAGAACATTTTGACTTGTAAATAGTTTTACTTTGTGAGTGAAAAACAACCTGTCATATATTTTAGAAAGAAAAACAAACAAACAAATAAATAGATTTAACCACTTCTTGTCTCAGTTCTTTTGTAATGTAAGAACACCCACCCATGTGTAATATATATATATATAATATTATTTTTTTAATAAAGTTATAATTTGTATTATATAATTTCAAATTGGAAAATATATTTATATTATCAGGTATGTCAATAAACAGCTGTTCTTGCAGTTTGTTTTTGTAATTAAAACATTAATCTAACACATTATGTATACATGTATCAATGTAGATATTGTAATATATTAATTATTGTTAGTACATGTCAATTATCTACACCAAAACAATTATTTTTCCTCTACTGTGTAAAAGGCTGGCGGTAGGTTATACATACATATAGGGTTATACATTTTGATTTATAATTATATAGTTTTTACTATTTGTAAAATAAAAATTTTAACATATTAGTATTTATTACTAAATGTATTGCAATTTTTATATTATGTAATTTTACTCCCTTTTAGGGAGACTTTTTACCATCTTTCTAGGGACTGCAGATGAAAAAACAGTAAAGTATTTAAGTTTAAATAGAACAACATACAGCAATAATATATTTGTATAATAATAATAATAATAATAATCATATAGCCTAAATAACTTTCTTATATTCATTAGATTTATATAGATTGATATTCAAGCAATGGAAAAATAGGCCTATGTAAACGGCACTTGAAACAAACATTTTAAAACTTACCATCGACACCAATAGCCGAGGAAATTGCTTCCCATGCCTTTTCCTTGGCATTCAAATCTTTGTACAACATATTCTGCGGGTCATAAAGAATTTTGTGTTTTTCCACCTCCACGATGAGACGAGTGTCATCCATATCACCTTCTTTTTGAGTACTTTTCTGTCCGCCAGCCTGTCACGTGATTGCCAGCGAGTGTTCCCCCCAAACCCCTCCCCAACATATATATTATGTATTTCTTGAGGGAAAAATTTTTTAATATCTGATTGCTTTTTGCATCTCTTGGGACTATACTGATTTTACTTTTTTTTACTTCTTGACCCTGTAATTTATTAACTGTAGAACACATTAACTGCAATTATAATGCGTATATGATGAAATTTTTTGTTTCTTGTCAATCTGTGTTTATTTTAATGTGAACAATGCGCCGACACTTTAATTCACTGCGGTGCAGCACAGCAAAAATAGACTCGGTGCGGAAACGATCGCTGCACTGCTGTATACGCACCGCAACTGGAACGGATCGACGGACTGCAACCGCGTGCAGTGTGAAAGCTCTGACCTGTTAACATGGGTACGGAAAAAAATACGCACCGCACACGCACTGCAAACGGAGTATGTGTGAAACGGGCGTCAGGGCTTATGAGGCTCACCTGAGGAAATATCGCACGTATCCCATCCGTGGAGAGGAATGGCGAGCAAGCGAAGACACCTGAGCAGAATCTAGCACCGGCTAGTTGAAGCGAGTACATGAGAAGAAACTGGCTCAACTCGGAGATTGTAGAATCTCACGAAGTATTAGGTGTCGCCCAGCCTGCAGCTCTGCAGATGTCTGTTAGCGAGGCGCCATGCGCTAGAACCCAAGAGGATGCCACACTCCGGGTGGAGTGGGCCGTCACACCAAGGGGGCACGGTCGACCTTGCTGCTGGTAAGCCAAAGCAATGGCGTCCACTATCCAGTGAGACAACCTTTGCTTCGAGAGAGCCTTTCCCTTCAGCTTCCCACCATGACAGACAAAGAGCTGGTCTGAGGTCCTGAAACACTGCGTTCTGTCTACGTAAGCACGGAGGGCGCGTACTGGACAGAGCAGTGCCAAGGCTGGGTCTGCCTCCTCCAAGGGCAGCGCTTGCAGGTTCACCACCTGGCGAAAGGGTGTGGTGGGAACCTTGGGCACATATCCAGGCCGGGGTCTCAGGATCACGTGAGAGATAGCCGGCCCGAATTCCAGGCACGCTTCGTCAACCGAGAATGCCTGCAGGTCCCCTACCCTCTTGATGGAGGCCAATGCAACCAGGAGCGCTGTCTTCATAGACAGGAACTTAAGCTCCACTGATTGCAGAGGCTCAAAGGGAGCACTCTGCAGGGCAGTTAGAACCACTGAGAGGTCCCAAGAGGGAACGAGAGGAGAGCGAGGAGGATTTAGTCTCCTCGCTCCTCTCAGGAACCTGATGATCAGGTCGTGCTTCCCCAGAGACTTACCTTCAACTGCATTGTGATGTGTGGCAATAGCGGCAACATACACTTTCAGGGTGGAGGGAGACAGCCTTCGCTCCAACCCTTCTTGCAGGAAGGAAAGCACGACACTGATCGGGCATTTCGTGGGTTCTTGCTGTTTAGAAGAACACCAGTTGACGAAGAGGTTCCACTTCAACGCATAGGCATGTCTCGTGGACGATGCTCTAGCGGAAGTGATGGTAGCCACCACCGCTGGTGGTAGGGTACTCAAACCTACCTCCTCCCGTCCAGGAGCCACACGTGGAGGTTCCAAAGATCGGGACGAGCGTGCCAAAGGGTGCCCCGTCCCTGAGAAAGCAGGTCCTTCCTCAGAGGAATTGGCCAGGGAGGTGCTGTCGCGAGGAGAACTAGTTCTGGGAACCAGGTGCGGTTGTGCCAATACGGGGCAACCAATATTACCTGCTCCTCGTCCTCCCTGATCTTGCGCAAAGTCTGCGCAAGGAGGCTCACTGGGGGAAACGCATACTTGCGTAGGCCCCGCGGCCAGCTGTGCGCCAGTGCATCCGTGCCGAGCGCCCTCGGACAGGGAATAAAACAGGTCGCAGTGGGACGAGTCGTGGGAGGCAAACAGATCTACCTGTGCGTCTCCGAACTGATCCCAATCAGCTGGACCGACTGGGGATGGAGTCGCCATTCTCCAGCGAGAGGCCGAACTCGAGACAGCTCGTCGGCCGCCTGGTTCAGGTGTCCCGGGATATAAATGGCTCGAAGCGACCTCAGATGCTTCTGACTCCATATGAGGAGGTGGCGGGCGAGTTGCGACATACGGCGGGAGCGTAGACCACCTTGATGGTTGATGTACGCTACTGTGGCGGTATTGTCTGATCGGACTAGTACGTGTTGACCCTTGAGCAACGCTCGGAAGCGGTGCAGGGCAAGGCGTACGGCCAGCAACTCGAGGCAATTGACATGCAAAAAGGCGCTGAGGACCTGTCCAGGAACCTGCAGCAGCATGTCCATTGCACATGGCACCCCAGCCCGTGGTGGAGGCATCTGTGGAGACAACAACATGCCTGGAAGCTCGTTCTAAGGGCACTCTAGCCCGTAGAAAATTGAGGTTCGACCACGGGGTGAAGGTCTGACGGCAGGTCGGAGTCACTGGGACTCGGAGCGTGCCGTGTTGCCATGCCCACCTCGGGACTCGATCGTGAAGCCAAAGCTGAAGCGGTCTCATATGAAGCAATCTGAGCGGCGTTACTGCGGCTGCGGATGCCATATGCCCCAGGAGCCTCTGAAATAGTTTCAGTGGAACCGCATTCTTGCCCTTGAATTGGCGAAGACAAGTCAGCAGTGACTACGCGCGCTCGCTCGTAAGCTGCGCGCACATGGCGACCGAGTCGATCTCCATACCGAGAAAAGAGATCCTCTGCACGGGCAGAGTTTGCTCTTCTCCCAGTTGACCCGAAGGCCCAGACGAGCTTGGTGCCGGAGCACAAGGTCCCTGTGTTCGCAAACCTGGTCTCGAGAGTGAGCTAGGATCAGCCAGTCGTCGATATAAATCAGGATGCGAACCCCGTGTTCACGTAGGGGAACAAGGGCTGCCTCGACGACCTTCGTGAAGACGTGAGGAGACAGGGCTAGCCCGAAAGGGAAAACCGCATACTGTATGCCTGTCCCTCGAAAGCAAACCGTAGAAACGGTCTGTGTCGAGGAAAAATGGAGACATGGGAGTAGGCGTCCTTCAGGTCGATCGCTGCAAACCAATCCTGCGGCCGCACGCATTCGAAAATGCGTTTGGCTGTGAGCATCTTGAACGGCATCCTCTTTTTTGAAGGGAGCGGTTCAGGACGCGCAGGTCCAGGATTGGTCGAAACCCACCGGATTTCTTTGGTACAATAAAGTAGAGGCTGTAAAACCCAGACTTCATTTCGGCTGGAGGGACAGTCTCGATCGCACCCTTCGCCAGTAGGGTAGCGACCTCCGCTCTCATGACAGGGGCATTGCCACCGGCCATAGTGAGCGGAATCCCCTGAGGCGGGGAGGAGACCGCGCAAACTGAATCACGGAGCCGAGCCTGATGGTTCTCGCGACCCGGCGGGACAGTCCGGAAAGCTCTAGCCAGGCCTCCAGAAACTGCGCCAGCGGGGTTATTCGAACCACAGACGTACCGTCGGGGGTGCAGCGAGGTGGAATGACCAGCCCAGGCGAGGGTGGCATAGCGGCCCTGTGCGGGGGCACGGTCATAACCGCGTCCTGCCAGAGGAGGCCGGGGGAGGACCAGCGTCCCACGGGGGCGTGCTCTGGCAGGGGTCTGGCGACAGAGGGGGATGAGAGGAGCGTGGCCCGTGGGCGGCGCGTGCTGTCATCCATAGCCTCTTGGGGCTCAGAGAAAGAGCATCAGTTCTTTTGTAGAGATTCTGCCCCGACCCTCCAGCGGGGGAAGGAGTGGTCCTGCTACCAGCTCCTGAAGAACTGAGCCCTAACTCCAAGCTGCCTGTCTCAGGTTTGTGCTGCTCAGCCAGGTGTTAGCCGGCTAAGGGGCAGAGACAGGCGGTGCCAGCCTCCAGCGACCTCCTTGTGCTCAGGCCAGTGAAGGCTCGAGGGGAGGAGCCGCAAGGAGGCGGCGTCGGCGGAAAGCAGACTAAGCAGACCACACCGACGGATGACCGTCAGTGCAGAAGCCTCAGTCTGCTTCTGGATTGATCGAAGACTGTTGGGCGCAGTCTTCAACCAGCCCGCCGACCAGGCTGCCCGCCTCAAGGTGCTGCTTAGGCTGGCGTGGCAGTCTAAGGGGCGGAGACGGGCAGCGCCGCCCTCCTGCGGCTTCCTCCTGCTCAGGTCCGTTTTTTGCAGGCCCGAGGGGAGCAGCCGCATGGAGGGGGGCTTGGCGGGAAGCAGACTGAGGAGGCCGCACGGATGGATGACCATCGGTGCCGGACCCGAGTCTGCTTCAGGTGGTCGAAGCCACACCGCCAAAGAGCCCAGCCCGGGACATGGGGAATTTGAGAAAATTCATTCTCAGACCGCCCCACATCAACCTGGCTAAACCCATGTCTGGACCACATTAGTGGGCATCACCTGACCCAGGATCACGCAGGTACCGATGTCGCCTGAGCGAGGTCAGTAGTGTGCGTGGCGGAACAACCAGGCCCGGCATGGGAGGTATAGCGTCCCAGGATGGGGGCGTGGTTAGAGTTTCCGCGTTCTGTCAGGGTTGGCCAGGGAAGGACTAGCGTTCCACTGCGGCCGGTTCGACAGAACTCCCGGGACAGCACTGCATCGAAGGCGCAGGCGACACACAGCACTGCATGACCGTGCCACTATAGTGACAGGGAACATACAGACCATGATCGCCGTGCGATCGAAAGCAGCGAAGGCGGAGGACACCCGCGGGCCGTGAAAGTCACGTGGAGTCTCGCGCAGCGCAGGCGTCCTGATGCACGTGCGGGAGAAGCTTACAGCGCTCGGGGGGAGGGCGGGGCCACTCCAGCCGATGCTTTCAGCTGCCCGGGAAAGCATGGCTGACAGCTCTGGATCGGTCCCGGCAACGATGGCACTCCCGTGGGAGGCAACGCAGTCGAAACTTCATTTCCAGAGGAATCAAGCCCGCCTTGTGATGCTGTGAGTGCATGGTCTGCGATGTGGAGGGGGGTGTGGCCCGAGGAATTGAATCGTCGGTTGTTGTGCCACACCAAACCCTCAGATCACCCTGGCCACCAGCCAAAGTATCCCTTCTCGAGGAAGAGATAAATTGGGGTGTGGCAGAGGGGACTCTACTCACATGGAGATCATTGAGTCTTGATCTATAAACATCGCGATGGTCATGTTCCCGCAATGAAAACATGACTCATCAACGAGCGCTGCCAAGCGTGATAAAGCCCAACACGCAAAACAGCGCTCGCGACCGTTAGGCAGATGACTGACGCACACACATCCAGAAAATACACGGGCGAACCGTCTTGAAAAAGACGTGCCGCGTGCAGCTCTTTTTAGAGAGTGGAAAAGCTCAGCAGAGTGCTGAAGCACCCAGGGAGAAACACACTCACTGTCGGCAGATTACTGCACAAATCAGCAGCAGGAAATGCGATCTCGCTGGAAGCGCCGTCACACCAACACACTGAAGAGCCGCTCGTCTCGAAGAGATTTGAGATGACACTCAAAAGGCTTGTGGAGTGAAGTACTGAACTTGGCTCCGAAGCGAAAACATAGTCTGCATGTTGCTCGCGCACTTCCTTATATACCCCCTGCGTGGGGCGGAGTTACGCTATGCAAATTCCGCAGACCCATGGCATTTCATTGCCATTGGCTCGTGTTTTAATACTCGAAGATGATAGGATTTCTAAGCGAAACCCCATTCGTCGTCATCCGACGTAACTCGGAGTGACAACGAAAGGGAACTGTAATGTCATCGTCCAACTCAGTGCAGCTCTCATATAATGGTGTCAATGCAGGCATCTCAATAATATTGTTGAATATTAAATTAATTTTCCCCAACTAAGCAAGCCAAAAGCCAAAGGAGAAAAAGTCTGGGCGAAGGTATAATGCCTGTATGTCTTTTCAGAGCTCCAGTGAAGTTCACTTTATTTATTAGAATTTAGTTTCAATATTACTTTAGCCCTACGCTAAATCTGACTCCAATTTCAAATGATAATCAAATTTAGATTGTGTTTCTTATTAGAAAATAATCATAAATATTGATTATGACTTAATTTAGATCTTTGATCATTCTGGGTATCCCATATTTTCATTCATTCATTCATTATGGACCCGGTATCGCTTTGTGACGTCACGCCGCGAATGTGCGCTCACGATCACAAATGTAACCAGTTCTGAAATAGTCAGAGGATGCACTGCAAACTATTTTACCCTTAAGCGGTCGCCCTATGCTTCCCAAAAGGTGTAAAAAAAATGTAATAGTTGCAAGATGCAACGTGCTAAGTCAGTGATAGTCAGAAATCGTAAGGTCTCCTTAATGATGTGCTCCATGCTTCATTCTTTAGTTTGATCTATCCTGGAGTAGCTTTGCAGAAACACCAGACTGCACAGTAATCTACTATGAATAATGATTTCAGAATAATGCAGAATAATTCAAATGTAACATTTTATTTGTCATGTAAAATGTATCATGCCCATTACACAAGTAAATGATTAAAAGCCAATTCAGAAATAATAAATACATGACATCAATTACTCAAAGATGACTCTAAGAGTAAGCAATACATTCCTGAACTTGATATTGCAACAGAAACTTTTAACTCTCTCTTTTCCAGCACTTTAGACACAGTTGCTCCGTTGCGCTTAAAGAAGATTAAAGAAAATAGTCCAACGCCATGGTACAACGAGCACACTCGGGCCCTTAAGAGAGCAGCCAGAAAAATGGAGCGCAACTGGAAGAAAACAAAACTAGAGGTATTTCGCATTTCATGGAAGGAGAGCTCGATTGCTTACAGAGAGGCCTTAAAAGCTGCTAGATCTGCTTATTTTTCAACCCTATTAGAAGAAAATAAACATAATCCTAGGTATTTATTTGAAACGGTGGCTAAACTAACGAAAAAGAAAGCTTCAAGCCCAGAAATTTCCAAGCAACACAGCAGCAATGACTTTATGAACTCGAATCTACCTTTTCTGTCAAAGATATTAGAAAAAGCAGTGTCTTCACAACTGTGTTCTTTTCTTGAAAGAAATTATATCTGTGAGGATTTCCAGTCAGGATTTAGACCGTACCATAGTACTGAGACTGCTCTCGTTAGAGTCACAAATGATTTGCTCTTATCATCCGATCGTGGTTGTGTCTCTCTATTAGTGTTACTCGATCTTAGTGCTGCATTTGATACTATCGACCACAACATTCTTTTAAATAGACTCGAAAATTATGTTGGCATTAGTGGAATTGCACTAGCATGGTTTAAATCGTACTTATCTGACCGTTATCAGTTTGTAGCAGTAAATGAAGAGATGTCTCATCGATCACAAGTTCAGTATGGCGTACCACAAGGCTCAGTACTAGGACCGCTGCTGTTCACTCTGTACATGCTACCCTTGGGAGATATCATTAGGAAACATGGAATTAGCTTTCACTGTTATGCCGACGATACTCAGCTCTATATTTCTTCAAAACCTAACGAAACTTACCAATTCACAAAATTAACGGAATGCATAGCTGATATAAAAAATTGGATGACTCATAATTTCCTACTACTAAATTCTGAAAAAACAGAGATTCTAATTATTGGACAAAAAACTTCCTCGCGTAATAATCTAGAACAGGGGTTCCCAAACTTTTCCATGCCAAGGCCCCCCAAATACCACTAGGTTCTGGTCAAGGCCCCCGTGTTGCAGGATGTGTTATTGAACCCATCGACAATACTATGGCACGTGTAGAAATAAATAAATAAAACATCTAGGTGAACATCAGATTATGTGATGGTGTTTGATACCAGAAAGATTATAGAAATGCACCGATTACAATTTTCAAGGCAGATTCCGATTTTTCATTGAGTTTGACCTGCCGATACAGATTTTAGCCGATTCTGATTTAATTTTTTCTAACCACTTTACAGCACACACAAATATTTATATATATATATATATATATATATATATATATATATATATATATATATATTAAATAAAACACCACTTTTACCCAAACTGATTAATAAAAACAAGTTTAAATGGATACATTTTCTATAAATATTTTTGTCTTCATTTTCAAGACAAAAATCCTACTCCAGTTCTTGTTCAAACACATTTATTTATATTTTCATTTATATTTATTTTGTCCATCAAAAGTGTGCCTTCACTTTAATTGAGCGTGAGCAGCGCAGCAAAAATAGACTCGGCGCCGAAACCCTCCGCTTCACTACTGCTCATGCGCTGCTCCTGCTCGCGGTGTGAATACACTCACTGAACATGCATGCCGAAAAAAATTTGCGCTGCTCACGCGCCGCTCACGGTCTGAAACGGCCGTAATTCACAAGGTTTCCTACATGTGCGTTCTGTGTGCATGTGTGATGCTGATGTTGCGCAATGTTATTCATGCGGCGCCCGAGTGCATTTGAATCGGCATAATGTCAGACTGAAAGTCACGTGAAAATCGGCCAATTCTTGTCACTAGCCGATCAATCAGTTTATCTCTAAAAGATTAGCATTAAAAGTATAATGTTCAGATAGGCTATGCAACAAATTATTATAATGTTATTTCATAACAATACTCATATTAGCAAATATTTAATATTTTATATAAATATAATTTTTTTAAACTTTTTTTCCGCTTTTTTTCCCAACTTGCTGCGGCCCCCACTTTGAAAAACCCTGATCTAGAATACTGTCTAACACTTGATGGCTGCTCTGTTAAGTCTTCGTCGTTGGTTAGGAACCTGGGTGTGCTCTTTGATACCAATCTTTCATTTGAAAGTCACGTGTCCAGTATCTGTAAAACTGCATTTTTCCATCTTAAAAATATATCTAAATTACGCCATATGCTTTCATTGACAAATGCGGAACAGTTAGTTCATGACCTCAAGGCTAGATTATTGTAATGCTCTTCTGGGTGGTTGTCCTGCATGCTTAATAAACAAACTACAGCTAGTTCAAAACGCAGCAGCTCATGTTCTTACCAGAACCAGGAAGTATGACCATATTAGCCCGGTTCTGTCAAAACTGCACTGGCTCCCTATTAAACATCGCATCAATTTTAAAATATTGCTGATCACTTACAAAGCACTAAATGGTTTAGCTCCGCAGTACTTGAGCGAGCTCTTAACGCATTATAGTCCTTCATGTCTATTGCGATCTCAAAATTCTGGCCAGTTGATAATACCTAGAATATCAAAGTCGACTGCTGGCGGTAGATCCTTCTCCTATTTAGCACCAAAACTTTGGAACAGTCTTCCAAACATTTTCGGGGAAGCAGACACACTCTGTCAGTTCAAAGCAAGATTAAAGACACATCTCTTTGACCTAGCATTCACATAATACATTATAAACTTCTATAATTCAATGTTAGGCTGCATAGATTAGGTCAGCTGGAACCGGGAACACTTCCCATAAATCCTGATGTACTCGTTACATCATAAGAAGAATGGCATCTGCGCTAATTTTAGTGTCTTTGTTTATCCCGAGGTTTTCCCGCAGCCTGCCGGATCCAGGCCGTATCCAGATCTGATGAAGGACCTGCGCCTGGACCCGATGACAACGCAGTGCTGAAGCGCCAACTAGTCTCTCCCTATGGAGGATCCCTTTACTACTCTACAGATAAAGCATCGTCGGGAAACTCAATTCGCGTATCTACCCCGAATTGATAAAATTAAATTAAATTCTGTATCAAAAATTATAAGTAAACACCAGTACTTTGTTTAGGCTTGGTTTGTAGGGAATTACAAACCTGCGCACATATATTCAAACGCACATAACTATAGAACCAATTCTTAATGCGCACGTGAACGCCATCAGCGTTTCTCACAGGTTCGCGTTTAAAGTCTGTATAGAGAGAATGGTGTCGTCTTAGCGGCCCCTAATTTATAAACAAATGATTGTTGCGACGGAAGCGAATCAATCAAAACTAACTTTAGCTGGAATATAACTTTATTAAAGAACCGCTATAAAGCCAAAACAATCTGTTACCCTTAAATTATACGTTTATCTCTGTGAAGCTGCTTTGAAACAATCTACATTGTTAAAAGCGCTATATAAATGAAGATGACTTGACTTGACCTGACAGAGACACTCAGTGTTACGTGAGTGTGTACCAAGTGTAAGACTTGGGGAAACACTTACCCCTTTTCCACCAACAAGAACCGGGTGCTGGTTCAGAGCCAGAGCCAAAGCTGGTTCAGAGTTGGTTCGACTGACGAGCTTACTAAGAACCGGTTTGCCTTTCCACCGGCTAGAGAGCCACAACAGAGCCAGATCTTACGTCACTGTATACGTCTCATGTTGCCCAGCAACCGCTAGTGCGGTAGCGCCAAACACAAACACGCCAGGCTTGTTCGAGATGCATCGGCTTCTCGCAGATCGATCGCCGCATGACATCAAAGCACTGCGATAGCGATCTAAAAGCACAAGGAGTCGTATGCTCTCCAAACACTCCCGCAGCTCCGATCGGTCCTCGCCGCTCCGATGCATCTCGAACAAGCCATCAACAATAACGGACGTTGCAATACTATGGATGCTCATGGGTTTGCAAAAATACATCGGAATCCAACGCGTTCGTGCAGCTCGCCGTAACTTACATAGACGGATATTATAATCGAGCTGCTATTAGCTCGATTAGCTGCTATTTAAAAATGGCGGTCACAAGTTTCTATTCGTCTTGTTGGTCACGGTAACCCCGCCCCCAGCCCCTGACGCAAGCGGTTCTTTCTTGGCTCCGTTCTAGACCCTGCAATGATTTGGTGCTACTTAAGAACCAGTTTTACTGGTTCGGAGCTGGTGCTTTGGCGGTGGAAAAACAAAGAACCGATTTGAAACTAGGCTCTGGCTCCGAACCAGCACCAGCTCTGCCTTGGTGGAAAAGGGGTAACTGACACAGCACTGTGTGAGTTTTTTTCCTGGTTACAGGTTCCCAAAGACTGCTCTGCCACTTTCCATTATATTCCCAGACCAGAACAAAAGGCTTGTATAAATATTTTTAGAGTTGTTTTGGGTCAATTCATGTACCCCAGGGGGTAACACCTGGTTTCAGGGGAGAGGAGAGAATTATCAGATATCTTGAAGAGACACCACCCAAAGAGAACAGAATTCTCCTAAGTTTTCAATCTTTCTCATAACACCAATGACTGCAATGAAAATAGACCATTTTTACCAATCGCACTGAGACATTTAAAATGATACCAAACATGAAAAGGAAAAGCAATAGATTTACAAGATACATCATATGTGATATATAGACAATCTTAGTGAACTTTTAGTGACTTGAATCAGGGGAAGGAAGGGAGGAGGGAGATATGTGTGTCACATATTTGCTTTTTGCTTTGAAACCTAGTGGTTGTTCCTGCTCTACAATCTTGTCTAAGAGTGTTTTAACTTCAAAAAAGAAGAAAACAAGTCTGCTTCTTCAGGACAATGCCTCTTCAAAGCTGGTGTTGGATTACAATGAAAGACAACGCTGGCCACGATCTCACAGAGAGCCAACAAAACAGCTATTTTCATAGTTCGAACGTTGCGTCTTCAAAGAGTGTGCTGATTAAATCAGCTGATAGAGGTTGGGCCTTCAATGAGAATGTGAGTGCTCACATCAGGCTTGCACTATCGTCCTGCTTGTGTAGCCGTGGCCATAACCCTGTACACTCGGCACCAGAGAGAGCAGTTTTCCTGAAAGAGCATACACGGTTTGACACTGCGTCTTTTTCAAGATGTCATTCAAACCGTGTGTTTCTGGATCCAGTCGTTTCCTATCCTCATTTTAAGGCCACGATCACGGTGTCATATGCCTGGGCTTAAGCGTGCTGAAACTACGTCGTGGGTGATTCATGTTCTCTTATGAGAGCATGACCACATCGGCACGTTGTTCATCTCACCTTTCTCGTAAAGGCTTGAGCTGCTCAGTGTGCCGTTGAGCTGCCGGCTGACCTCACGGGTTGTCACGGCAACCCAGCATGCTTCGTTCGGTGCTCTTAATGCACGGTCGAGGCTCAAGTGCCTCAAATGAGGTGGATATACCACACCTATACCCCGATCTAGTTCCTCTTCTGGTGCAACCAGAGAAGGGCTTCTTCACTGAATAGCCAGGGTGACCTGAGGATTACAGTGAAGGATTCCCCGCCCGGTAACCAATCCCTGTGGGCCCCTCACTCTATTGCGTCACAAACATGCTGAGACTGCACTCATGGGTGGTTCATGTTCTCTCATGATAGCATTACCACGTCGGCACGTTGTTCGTATTGCTCAGCATGCCATGTGCCGTCCTACGGCCATGTTCACTGTCTCACATGCCTGGCAGGTTCCGGATGGAATTGCTGGTCCTCCTCATGAGGGACCTAGCATTTCATTCAGGGCTCCAGGGGAGGATCAGATGTCGATCGCTGCATTTGAGAGAGGGCTGTTACGCTCTGGAAATGAAGATGATGCTGAGCTTTCCACTATAATAGTGTGTGTGTGCTCATACTGAATCGGATTCAGACTTCACAGCGATGCTTTCCTTTGGCCGACGCATAATTGCCTTGCCCCGTCCCCCTTGTCTTCGCAGGTGTGTGAAAAACTTTGGCAGTATGTAAGCATATTAGCGCCTATATGGCAAGCCAAACATCTATAGAAAAAGTTTACCTCTCTCACTACCCTAAATGGTGGGGCGGCTGTGCTACTGCAGACCGCCTCTTCCCTGCATGTGATGGCAACCCTGCAAGTCGGGGGAAGGCCAAAATACTCAAAATGTACGAAGGTAGTTCTGAGTCAGGGTTCAGCTGTACATAGTGATTAACCATGATTAGTCACAGCGCTGGCCCTCAGCCAGATAATATCCACTCTGGCAGTCCAGAAGCGCCCCCATGCCAGAGTTCACTTTCTCGATGCTCCCATCTCACATGGTGGCCTTTATCAGCGACACTGTTTGAGACTGCCCAGTGGTTCTCCGCTGTTCAGAAGCAGGCTGAGGTAACCAGGAACCATCCCTTATGTCGGGGGCTGCCCCTCAATCTGTTCGTCACCAAGGATGTCAGTGCCCTGCGAAAAAAACAAAACTCCACAGCCAGCTCTACTGTGACGTTGAGACTTTGCAGGAAGACAGCCCCACCCGTCTCAGCAGCCCCTTTGTTGATTCAAATTCTGTTCTGGCACCGGCGTCTCAGCCAGCGGTACCCAAATTCTCAGTTAGAGCAGCTTCTCTATCTCTCCCAAGAGGGCCAGAGTCCCAAGAGGGCCAGACTGGTGTTGTGCAACCCTGTAAAGCCCTCAGCCCCTTCTTGTATCGCCAGCCGGCAGCCTGGTGCAGTTCAAAGAACCGAGTACGCCCTCTCACGCACCCCCTGCCGACCCATGGAAACAGGTGAGTGTTCCACCGCACACTCGGACCCGACTTCAGGCCATTATGCATTCCGAGTCGGGTCCCTGTCTTCCACCTCACTGCACCACCTAGCGCTTCCCAGCCCATCCAGCTGGCTCTTCCGTACCATCAGACCTGGCTATACGATACTTTCCCGAACTGATACTCCTATCAACAGCACCTCCCTGGCCCATTACTCTGAGAGAGGACCTCCTTTCTCAGAGACGGGGCACCATATAGCACCTGCGTCCAGACCTCAGGAAACTCCATGTCTGGACCCTGGACGGGATATGGAGGTTCTACTATAGTTCTTTATATACCACAAGCAGTCATAGACACCATCACTTCTGCAAGAGCACCCTCTACGAGGCATGCTTACTCTCTGAAGTGGAATCTGTTCGTTGAGTGGTGTTCTTCTGACTAAGAAGACCCTCGAAGATGTTTGATCCACCCTCAAAGTGTACGTTGCCTCTATTGCCGCACATCATGATGAAGTTGATGGAAAATCCTTGAGTAAGCACGACCTGATCGTCAGGTTTCTGAGGGGTGCGAGGAGCCTGAATCCGCCTCGCGTTTTCCTTTTTCTTTAGTGTGTTATGTAGCTGTTTGTGCATGTATAAGATCTGCAGAGTTACAAAGCTAAAATTCTCAAACCCAAAGAGATATTCTTTGTAAAGGTTAAGGCTCAGCCACGCCTTCCTAGAAACGCTTCATTCAAACACGGCACCACAAATCTTTGTCGGTGTGTGGGGGCAAAGAAAGAAGGCGTAACTTTTATTTTCGCTATATTATTGTTGCCGCCATGTTGTGGAGACGCTGTTTTTTCGTTGCGAAAGCCAAACTACTTTGTTTGGCCTTCCAAAAGAGGACACAATTAGAAAACAGTGGTTAAGCTTTTTTACTTTACTAAGTTTTTTACTTATAATAGGTCTTAAATTTTGGATGACACTTTGACTTAAACATCTGAATGCTTTACCAAATTAAAGTGATCTAATTAGCATACATATTATTTTTTATTATTCTATCTTCATGGATTTGCTTGTTCACATGACAATTTGCGTCATTTACGGCAGCATAATGCGTCTGTCTCCTGCACGCAAAACAGGAGGAAAGAAGGAGAAGAAAATGGCTAATGTCATTTCAATTGTAAGTTCATTCTTTATGTACGTGGGGGTGTGCGATGCTGATATGTATGATATATGATGATATTGTAATCATTGTTTTAACGATGTGCGAGTCACTGCGAGCTGACTTAGCATTTGTCACGCGTACTTTACTTTCACTATGTGATGTGTGCAGTTATAGGTATGTCCCCAAATTAGTTTTTGTCTTATGTATTATATTACAATATCACATGAGCAAGAGTGCCATTTTCCCAGTTCAGAAAGCAATGATTTTTTTTTTTACCGACTGAATCCGCGTTTTGCACTAATAAGTTTAACTAATGATTCAATGGCCCATCACTTGCTTCTTTCATGAATGAATTAGCCATTTGAACAAATCGGTTGAATTAATGACTCCCTCAACTTGCTGCCACCTACTGGCGGTGTTAGTTTCATATTTAAAATACCCCTTTAACTAAAATGTTCCAATTAGAAATAATTTCATATTTAAATATTGAACAAAAAAAAACTTTTGATGGATAACAGCCCTATGCTGTTATTATTCTAATAGAATTTAATTTCTAATCTAATAGAATTAAATCTAATTTAATTTAAAATCTCAAAAGTGCGTACACCAAATTTCCAGCGTACACCCAAAACCACGGTGACTTTGAGATTTATTAATATGGACGTTGGCGTACGGCACGCTCAAATCCTACGCCAGCTCAGGAGGTGGTGTACGCACATTTTGAGTTAGTGCGGGAATGCGCAGAAAAACAATTCCTAACACCACAAAACGCACTGACAAACTAAAAGATATGATATATTATGACCCACTGTAAAAAAACAACAACATAGTAATTATAAACTTCAGTGTTTATTTTTGTGCAACATGGACTTCAATGTTTAATTTGTGTGACTTTACCAAAGCATTTGATTTGTAGGCATATGTATTCCTTCATTTGCGAGCCTGTGCGCTTTACCTGGCGTTTCAGGGTTAGGCCCGGCAGGTGCGCACGGACTGGGTTCAGTAATGAAAGGCTTTCAATGACCAAAAAATAATTCAGACTGACAAAATAATAAAAAAGACATTCTTCTTCTTTTAAATAATAATAATAACGACATTCTTCTTCTAAATAACAATAAGCGTCATTAATAATAAAAATCATAATACAAATAAGAAGAATATATGGAAGTAAAATAATGTCAAATGTTTTTGAAATAAAAAGCATGTTGAATTGCACTACTTGAAAAAAAATAGGCATTGCATTAACCATGCTTGCATTTTAATGCATTGTATTTTTAGTGCTTACATTTGTATGGGCTGAAATTCAACATGGTTGAATATTTAAGCTGTGAATATTTCAATTAAAAACATTTCAAACACCTTTTCATTATTAAAAATTCAATAATCCATATTCACCTTTCATATTTCACTTCCAAAATATTCAAACTCTTTAAAAATACAACCAATAATATTCAACAGGCAATTTTCGGTCCATTTTATTTCGCTTTGCAAATTCGCTTCCACAAATTCAGTGGTTCAAATTCGACAGTAAATTCAACATTGACGTCCAGGAATTGCAGGAAAAGCAGTAGATTGCCGAGCATACTCTCCATCTGCTGTTAGTCGACCTCACCATCAGATGGTGCAAAAGCGCGTGTTGAACAAGTCATTCAGCAACCAGCAACAGTTAGAACAAGTCATTCATTCATAAAACTCATTTACAGCAATGTAAGTGTATTTGTGATTATTATGACGGCTGTTTTATGTTAAATTCAGTGTCTTCACGGTTACTTTTCCTACAGTACGTATCATATGCACATAAAAACTATTTTTTTTTGTGTATAAATTGCACGATAAATACATACACATTTCATGAGATCATGTTGAGTTTTTACAGTTAAGTCTATTTAATTTGTTTCATTGTTCTAGTTTAGTTTGTTTTATGCTTGTAATTAGCTTAGTTGTTCTTATTTTATCACTGTTTACTTCTTGAGAGTTTTTATTTTTTTATTTTTACTTCAGCTAGTAATAGATTTTTGTAATATTGAAAATGGATACAAGAATTATAAAATTTCAATAATATCCAAATTTTGATATCACAAAAATCTTATTTAGAGCAAAAATAACTGTATCGTACGTAATGTATATTGTTATCGTGAAATAAAATGACTCATATCATGATATAAGATTTTGTTCATGTCGCCCACCCCTACACACACACATATTTAAATACTGAGCCACAAGTTTTCGTCTCTATTGTTACCAAATTGTGATTGGCAATAATCCTGACATGTGTAGTGTTTGCGTTTGAATGTTTCGTAGTTCTTTCAGAATAACTGATCCGACAAAACTTGAAGGTAATTAGACGCTCTCATCTGTCACATACAGGACTGTTTAGTAGTCAAAGCATGATCACAGGTTCATGTAACAAGCCGTCCATTGACCCCCCCCCCCCCCCCCACCCCCCCCCCCCCCCACCCCACCCCACACTCCCCCACCCCACACTCACACACTCACACACTCAGAATTGCTGCTGATTTGATTGATTCATGGTAGCCTACATGCATCTTTCTCTACCGTGAACGAGATTATAATGTTATTCCCCGATGCGGATATACAGATCCAATGTTACATTTTTGAGGTTGACATATATTTCTCTTGGTTGTTTAGTTGCCTTAACTTTATATTGTGGCGATGTGCTGCTGCATGCAGGCTATTAGGGTTTCCCTCAATACTTCAGGTTTCCCCTGCTGAACATATAAAACGCTTAACGTAGCTTAATGGACTACAGTGATGTAAAAGACCAAACTCGCAGGCAAGCAGATGGACTCAGAATAACGCGCAAAGCTTAATGCTGAGCGTTTCCCAGTGATAGATTGGCATACAGATGGCTTGATGTTGGACATTCGCACATTTAGGGACCGTCTCTAAAGTGTATACGACTTTGTATACGACTAAATGTGCTAATGTCCAATATCAAGCCAATTTTTACATTTAGTCATTTAGCAGACGCTTTTATCCAAAGCGATTTACAGTTAAACTAACAATAGGAGGACAATATGCAAGTGCTGTGACAGTTTAAGCTAATGCAATACACGTATGCATACTATATATATATGTGTGTGTGTGTGTGTGTGTGTCATGTGTTGATTTTATGCCAGTATATCACGAAACGCTCAGCATGAAACTTTGCGCGTTAAGTTCATGTTCTGAGTCCATCTTCTTGCCTGTAGCCTACTTCCCTAATAAGCCGGTGCAAGATTGGTCTTTCATATCACTATCAACGGAAGGGAAATCCTTGAGAGGTATTGAGGGAAACCGATTATAATCCTGTTCATGATAGAGAAAGCTGATGACATGTAGAATACACAGGGAAAGTAACAATGAAGTTATTGAATGAAACAGCTTTTGTGTGTTTATCATCTTTTCCGCATATACTGACACAGATAATCATTTTCATTTTATGAATGAATGTCTTCGTCAGCAACAAGCGCTTTTGCACCATCTGATGGTGAGGTCGACTAACAGCAGATGGAGAGTATGCTCGGCAATCTACTGCTTTTCCTGCAGTTCCTGGACGTCAATGTTGAATTTACTGTCGAATTTGAACCACTGAATTTGTGGAAGCGAATTTGCAAAGCGAAATAAAATGGACCGAAAATTGCCTGTTGAATATTATTGGTTGTATTTTTAAACAGTTTGAATATTTTGGAAGTGAAATATGAAAGGTGAATATGGATTATTGAATTTTTAATAATGAAAAGGTGTTTGAAATGTTTTTAATTGAAATATTCACAGCTTAAATATTCAACCATGTTGAATTTCAGCCCCATAAAAATGTAAGCACTAAAAATACAATGCATTAAAAATGCAAGCATGGTTAATGCAATGCATATTTTTTTTCAAGTAGTGCAATTCAACAGGCTTTTTATTTCAAAAACATTTGACATTATTCTACTTCCATAAGAATACTACAAATTGTCATGCAATTATTAATGTGAATGAATGGTACTCCACTCCACATCACATCATCATCACTATTGTAAACCCCAATACATGTGACGTGATACGAAATTAAATGCTAATTGTTTCAAAACACGTGCTGTAAAATAATGCATTGTGATAGGTCATTTGCTCATCCAGGTTTCTCTTCTTTGCCGTCTTCTGTGTGTCCATGGCGTAAAATGAGGGCGTGGGGGAAGCGGAGACTTGAATATATAGGGGCGTGTTATTCTAATGATGATCGTTTTCAGCCGTGGCATTTATCAAGGGCAGGTATTGCGTACACCTGGATTTCAAAGGTATGCACAGCTTCATAAATCAGGCGGTGAGAGGAGTGTAAGCATAAACTTACGCCAACATATACGGCCGTTTCTACGCAAGAATGATAAATGAGGGCCAATATGTTTTAAAAAATTGCCTTAAATAGGTAAAAATTCCCCTGGAAATCAATTTAAGGTTGCAAAGATTGCCCCATAATAAAAATGTTAATTTCTGTCACTGATGTGAACTGCCACCACATAGAATATGAATAATATGAATATCTTTGTGAGTCAGCTGTCAACAACTGGCCTAAACCAGCTATGGTACCAGCACAAAAACACATTATAATCAACAAAACTTTGGAAACATTGCGATATAATTTTTTTTGTCAATATTGCACACCCCTAATGTACAGTTTTAATTTTTTTTTTTTTTTTTTTGGTCTTACAAAGGTCTTAAAAAGCCTTAAATTTGACTTTAAAAAATGTTCAGCAACCCTGGACCAAAATATTAGACTATGTGCTGCGCATTTTTCAGAGGACAGTTTCCAGAATCTGGGAGAGTATACAAGACTGGCTGTGCACAAAGGCTGATTCTAAAAAGTGAGGCAACTCCATCTTTGCAAGTTCATTCTGGCATTACAGCTAAGTTTCTCTATACAGTATTTTATTTTTTTATTTTATTTTACTGTCTGTATGCTTAATAAATAACTTTCCCTGCTTTGAGATTCTTTCCTTTTATCACTGATAATGTTGAAAGCTAAAGTGATGGTAACCTTTGTTATCTAAGCATTCAGGTTAAATCCTACATTTGGTAGCACTTTATAAATCATTTACAAAAATGTTATAGATTAACGGATCAATAGTTAATATATATATGAACATAACATAATGATTAACTACAGCACTTTCCTGTAGCTCAAACAGTAGAGCCTTGGGGCTTGCAATGTCAAGATCATGGCTTTGATTCCCAGGGAAAGCAAGAACTGATAAGAGTGTAAATGTGTACCTTGAAAATGCAATGTAAGTCGCTTTGGATAAAAGCATCTGCCAAATGTAAATTAACAGGTTGTTATTTAAAGTAAATTGAAATGTTTACACATGTTATTAAACCTTTTTTTGCATTTACAAATGCCCTTAGCTAGCTATGAGTCATCCGGATGTTCAAGAGAACATTTAACAATATAAGAATGACTTACTTAATGTCTTTAACTGTGTACTTGCATCAAAATAATAATAATAATACTAATAATTGTTAGGTACAATGTACTTATTGTGTTCATGTTCAATTTCAAAACACTCTTGCAGTTATTGAGGTGTGATACAGGTAAGGTTAGAGACCGGGCTGGTGGTGTGAGTAGATTTAAGGATTGTTTAAGGGGTCAACAGTGTACAGGGGCCAATTTGATGTCACGGCCACCACTGGTCAAGGCTCGGCCCCCCTGCCGGCCCCCCCAACCTCACGGCCCCACCCCCAGTCTGAGGAGGGGGAAAATAAATTTGATAAAAAAAAAAACCCTCCTGAGTTTAAATAAATACTCATAAATACTCGACCTCCGCCGGTCGAGATTAAAATGTATTCATCTGTGATTGCCGACTATGAATCTGTGATCCACCGTGCATAAAATGCGTTTTGTTATTATTAATGGCAAGGTAATATAATACAAACACATACCCCTTAAAGGTAATTATAAATATTATATATATATATATATCATCTGATTATTATCAGCAGCCAAGCCATTCCCTAGCATCAAAACTGTGGGACGGTTGTATAAACCGCTAAGACTAGTCTTACAAAGTTAGACATACATTTTTCTTCCCTTTAAGACCATTCATAACTTTTAAAATAGTAACACAAAACTCAGGGATGCAAACAGCGCGCTTTTCGGCGCCTCCTGCTTTTTTTACGTCAGTTTGGGTGACTTGTATGAATCGTGCAGATCCAAAGAGTTTTTTAAGAGGGTCTGCTTATAATTTCAACAACAGTAATTATGGATTGCCTCCTCAAACAAGTAAATAGGAAATAAGCAAATCAGAACACTGCGCGCCAAAGCGCCGTATGCGCGCAAGCGTGAACCACTAGTGTTTCTTTTACTGTCTATGGTATCTGCCACTGCATCAAATTTCTCCCTGAGACCAGATTTTTCTGGAGGGCCACAGCTCTGCACAGTTTTGCTCCAACCCTAATCAAACACACCTGATCCAGCTAATCAAGGTCTTCAGGATTACTAGAAACCTCCTTGCAGGTGTGAGTTGGAGCTGGTTGGAGCTAAACTGTGCAGAGCTGTGGCCCTCCAGGAATTGACTTTGAGATCACTGGGTTAGAGCTTGTACACACTGCCTGCGTGACACGCACATCTCGAGCCGCGCTGAAAACGTGTGCATGCTAGAATGCTAAAAAATAGAACCGACGCTTATTTTTCACGCGTGTTGGAAGCGTTTCCAGGCAAAATAGAATAGGAAAATATGTTTATATGTCATTTTGACACAAATACATATTAATAAATGACATTTTGATGTTTGAAAATACACAGAAAAACACCAAATTGCCTTTTCTTTCTTATCTGTGTTTGAACAGACATGTGAACGAAAAAAATAAGTCAAAGCGTCTCAACGAGTTTCATCGTAAACGCAGTCAGGGAAAGAAAAGGATGCGTGTCGTTACCGGTATTAGATGCGTGCATTCGTCTTAAAGGGACAGCACCCCAATATGCCTGCAGCTGTTTGTGTCACCAAAGTTAATCAAACAACAAAAGAGAAAGAGAAAAATCACTTTTCAAGCTAAAGATAAACTGTATTAATTATATGAATCATTCATGCATACAGTGAAGGCAGTATTATTTTACATTTGATTATTCAATGTCTGTAACTTTAATACAGTTCATTTACCTGAAAAACTGCATAGAAAATAATAAACAAATTAATGTAAGTATCTAGATATTTGCCGCAGGCCGAGGGCTTCGATTAACTCTCTCTTTTTTGACCATACATGTGTTTGCATCCCTGAAAACTACTGATTGGCCTAATAAGACACCGAAAAGTAAGACTGGTTGACTAACAGTTAGTGGGTCATACTTGATCGGCTGTTTATTCAACTGGCCCCTGAGTACCCTGGCAAACTTTTAGCAACTGCCTATGGCATTATTTTCCTGTCACATGTCGAGAGCGCATTATTGTAGCGCGAACGTACATTAATATAATGCGCGAGCGCCAATCTCTCTGCTCGCGCGCGGAATATAGCCTAATGTGCCGAGCGCGAATCTCTCTACTGGGCGCGCGCTCTCAGATACACGCTGCTTAAAACGTGTTCAGTGCAATCGCGAATCTCTCCTCTTCGCTTAAAGTAAGTGTGTATGTGCTTAGACTGTGTCCCGTGCTTTCGCGCATACCTAAGTACTCTTCCCTTCAATTTCTTTCTCTTGGCTCTTGGCATAAACGCTGTCAAAACGGCAACAACCAATCAGAAATAGGCTTCAATGACTGACCAATGAAAAAAGCGACAACGTACATGGAATCTTATTGGTTGATATTGAACCGCACATGGAATAAGGTTGATAATGCCACTGAGTATTATTCTTGATACAACTCGAGAGAAGACAAGCTCTAGTGTTTATGGGAAAGATAATTGTGTCCAGATGGGAGGACATGGATGCTCACAGGTGATATCTTGCCTCATTATTATTTTTAGTTACGCAGCGGATGTTTCCTGGATGAATAATTTAACACGAAGTAGACAATGGATTAATGGATATTTTTTTGTTGGACTGAGGATATACTATAACGCTGCAAATGGACAGAGTGTGTTCGTCTGGCGTTGGATGGAGGATTTAAGTTTTGGGACATTTTTTCTCAAGGGATATAATGACAGTGAGTCTCTTTCCTATTAGTGGTTGTTCCAATGGTATTCAGTGGAGTCGACAAGTGGATATCAATATTTCGAACACTCGGACTTTGGGCTTTGGATTTGGGAGGACTGTGAATTGTACGGGACATCCCCAAATGGACTGTAGTTTTATGTGTGCGTCTGATTGTGTGTTGTGTGTGTGCGTGTGTGTAATTATCAGTGTGTTGTCCGGGTATAAAACTGGATCTGTACGCTGTCTGTGTGTGTGTCCTGCGTACGTGTGTATAAATGTGTGCTCCATGAGCGTGAATGGTCTTGTGGTTGGGTTGTCCAATGTTATGTACTTTTGGTGGGAAGGTGTAGGTATGACAAAACTAAAAACAAATGTATGACAGTGAGGATGAATTAAGTAAAGTGGATATTGATAACAATGACGTAGAATTTATGAATGGTAGTGAAGACATTTTTCTGTACGATGATATAAATTATAGAGCAAATGAGTTTGGCTGTGACATAGATCCGGATAAGCATTTGTTTAATAATATAATTAATTATTGTGATTACTACACTGACGAGCAATTTAAATGTATTAATATGAAGGGTACCTTTAGTATTATACACTTTAATAGTAGGAGTTTGAACAAAAATTATAACGACATTAAACAATATCTTAGTCAGTTTAATAAATTCAGTGTCATTGCTGTTTCTGAGACTTGGTTGGATGCAGATAGGTGCTGTGAAGTGGAATTAGATGGATATGAACTGTTTACTAAAACTCTGGAACTCTCTTCCCCCTCATATTCGTGCTATAGACTCTATTTCTCAATTCAAAACCACTCTCAAAACCCATCTTTTCAAGTCAGCTTATAAACTTTAAGCACCCCTCCACCTCATTAGCATTAGCTAATTAGTTGTTTTTAAATTCTTTTAATAGCAGTTAACAGTTTATTTTTAGACATTAATGTTATTTTACTTATTTTATTTATATTTGTAAGGTGACCTTGGGTGGCTTGAAAGGCGCCTAAAATTAAATGTATTATTATTATTATTATTATTACTACCAATCGGATAAATAAAAGAGGTGGGGGCGTTGCACTATACATAGATACAGATCTGAGGTTTAAAAGGATTAATAGTGAGTCAACCACCATTGATGATGTTTTGGAGTGTATAACATGTGAAATTATTCTAGAAAAATCTAAAAATATTGTTGTTAGTTGTGTGTACAGAACACCGGGATCATGTCTAGACATTTTCAATAAAAAAAATGGACAGTCTTTTTAGTAATTTAAACAAGGTCCATATTGTGTGTGGTGACTTTAATATTAATCTTCTGAACCCTCAGAAAAATGTGAAAACAACAGACTTCATTAATACTATGTATAGCAACACTCTTTTTCCCCTTATTGTTAAGCCAACCAGAATTACTACGGACACATCAACATTAATAGATAATATTTTTACTAATCAATTAGTAAGTCAAATTACCGCTGGAGCACTTATCAATGACATCACTGACCATCTTCCCATTTTTTGTATTTTCAAACAATGACAAAATAATACAACCAAAATAAATGATTTCAAAGTCGTAAGACATAGAACACCTGAAGCTATTGCTGCTCTCAAGGGTGACTTATGTGCCCAAACTTGGGAAGAAGTGTATGCAACTCCTGACCCTGATAGGGCATACAATGCCTTCCTACTTACTCTAATCCAATTGTATGACCAGCACTGTCCGCGTAAGAAATACTACATTAAAAACAAAAACAGCCTGGATAAGCCATGGCTTACTAAGGGCATAGCTAAGGCCTGTAAAAGAAAACAACAACTCTATAGAGTTTATTTAAAGCAAAGGACTAAACAAACTGAAGAAAGGTATAAAATGTATAAAAATAAGTTAACTCAAATAATAAGATTTAATAAAAAAGCATACTATCACAATTTGCTGGAGCAGAACAAGAATGATATCCAAGGTACCTGGAGGGTTTTGAATGGCATTATCAGGAATGGGAGAAAAAAGGAAGAATATCCAAATTACTTCACAGTGAATAATTCAATCATCAGTGAAAAAAAGGAAATTGCTAATGCATTTAATAGTTTTTTTGTCAGTGTTGGGCCTAAGTTAGCTAATGGAATTGTGCAATCAAACAATGCAAAAGATTTTGAAGAAATTAATATTAAAGATAATCTAAACTCACTTTTCATTAAAAGTGTTAGTGAGAGAGAAATTATTGAAATTGTACATTCCTTCAAGACTAAGAGAACAACAGATGGATTTGACATTGATATGGTTCTCGTGAAAGATATCATTGATTGTATTGTTACTCCTTTCATGTATATATGTAATCAGTCTTTTTTAATGGGTATCTTTCCGAGTAAAATGAAAACTGCCAAAGTAATCCCTATTTTTAAAAGTGGAGAAAAGCAACAGTTTACCAATTACAGACCGATCTCAATACTCTCGCAGTTTTCAAAAATATTGGAAAAGCTATTTGTGAAACGACTTGATAGCTTTATAGACAAGCATAACCTGCTAAGTGAACATCAGTATGGTTTTAGATCCAATAGGTCCACTTCAATGGCAGTCACAGAACTAGTAGAACATATATCAACATCTATTGAGAACAGTGAGTATGCTGTTGGTGTCTTTATTGACCTTAGCAAGGCCTTTGACACTATAGACCATTCATTGCTTTTAAAAAAATTAGAAAGGTACGGTGTCAGGGGCTTAGCACATGCTTGGCTAGAAAGTTATCTAAGTGACCGAAATCAGTATGTACATATTAATAGTATCAGTTCAATGGAGGCAAAAATAACCCACGGTGTTCCCCAGGGCTCCGTTCTGGGACCTAAACTATTTATTATGTACATTAATGAAATTAGTGAAGTCCTCAACAAATTGCAATGTATCCTATTTGCTGATGATACCAGTTTGTACGGTTCGGGAAAAGATCTTGAGTTGCTTTTGAATTCAGTAGAGACCGAACTTAAGATACTCAAAAAATGGTTTGAAGTAAATAAACTTTCCATAAATTTGCATAAAACTAAATATATTGTATTTGGAAACAAGGTAGTAAACAAACTATGTCGACTTAAAATTGGGGAGGTAGAAATTGAAAGGGTGTATGTAACAAAGTTTTTGGGAATTAATATTGATGATAAGTTAAATTGGAAAGCGCATATAAATATACTAAAGACTAAAATTTCAAAACTTATTGCTATACTGTGTAAAATAAAAACCTCTGTGAATCAAAACGCATTATATATATTGTACAATTCCCTCATCCTTCCATACCTTAGCTATTGTGTGGAAATATGGGGGAATACCTATAAAACCAATATACGACCCATTTTCTTATTGCAGAAGAAAGCAATTAGAGTGATTTGCTATGCAGAATACCTTGCTCCAACAAATCCACTTTTTATTAGATTAAATATATTAAAATTTTATGATCTTGTTGATGTTTACACAGCAGTTGTGATGTACAAGGCTCACAATCTCATGCTTCCTCACTGTTTACAAGAGATGTTTCAAACTAGAGAATCTAGATACAGCCTCAGAGGAACTGATCTATTACAAAAACCTATGGCGAAGAGTAATACTAAGAGGAGGTGTTTATCAGTTAAAGGAGTTGATCTATGGAACGGTCTTCTTATTCAACTTAAGGGCTCTAAAACTATTAAAGCATTTAAAAAAATGTATAAGGTAAATATTATGGAAAAGTATAGAACACTTGAATGAAGAACATTAGAAAAGAATGTGTATGTATAATATCATTTTAATTGTTGAAGTTTAAGTTCTGTGCTTACATGTTACCATCGTTGGTATAAGAGAAACTGTATAATTGTGCCATCTTTGGATATAGTGTTTCAGTTGTAAAAGGGGTTAGGCAAAATAAGTCTTGACTTCAGCCTAAACCCCTTCGGTAGGGTATTATTTAGCATTTAAATCCTTAATGTACATATTTTGTATTTGTCTTTCTAATGTACACATTTATTTTTAATTATTTTTTCTTTCTTTGTTTTTTATTTTTATTATTTGTATTATGTACAGGATTTTTGAATAACATGTGACTTAAGATTTAAATGTACATAATGACCGAAGAAATAAACTACTACTACTAAACTACTATTGGTTGATATTGAACCGCACATGGAATAAGTTCACTTAAGTTCAATCAAGACGTTTTATTTGTTTTGATGTTAAATATGTCAAATGTATCTTAGAAATGTCTGGGAAGTGGGGATTATTTTACATATAAATGACCTAGACTGTCTATCTGCACAATATGTATTGTAAACATTGGTACTCCAGACTCTAAAGTTATCTGAAAGGAAATGTTACAGGGCTGGATTTTCCGAAACCTTCTTAACTCTACGTCATTTTTAAATTATACCTTAAGCTAAAGCTGTATCTAACGTTAATACGTGTTTCCCGAAACGTTCTTAGTTAAGTATAACTTCTGTAAGTCATTCGTTAGTATCTGGACCACTCTTAGCTATACCTTATCACTGCTGATATATACGAATATAATTCTGAAGCTGTAACACACCCAGTGTTCAATTAGGATTATCAATCAATCAATCAATCAACCTTTATTTATACAGCCCTTTACAACACTCTAAGTGAACCAAAGTGCTTTCCAGGAAAAAAAAAAAAAAAAAAAAAAAAAAATATGTAATGACAACAATATAATGCAAAATATAATAAAATATATATATATACAAAACATATAATGCCACAAAACAAAGTATAAAAACAAAATGTATGCCACAAAGAAAACACAAAATGCCACAACAACTGCTATAAATTAAAAGCCAGTCTAAATAAATAAGTCTTAAGCTTAGCCTTAAAGAGGCCCAAGTCAGTGATTGTACGTATATCAGCAGGTAGCTTGTTCCAGAGGCTTGGCCCAGCTACAGAAAAAGCCCGGTCACCCCAGAGTCTGTACCTTGTCCTTGGGGCTTCCAGCAAAAGTTGATTTGTTGATCTAAGAGCCCTGTTTGATTGACGCAAAGTTAACATCTCAGTTATGTACGGTGGTGCGAGGCCATTAGCCGCGTTTCCACTGTCGGGCCAGGGCCGGGCCGTGCTAGTGCGTGCCAGAGCCAGTCGCGTTTCCACTGTCACTTCCGGGGCTTGATCGGGGCTTACTCGAGGCCAACGGCCAGGATTTCTGGCCCGTCGAATACCTTGGGCCAAAGCGGGCCAGCTCGGGCTAGAGGAGTGGTTACCAACAGCGGAGGAGTTTACCGTTGGGAGACGGCAGCGCCGGATGATTCTGTCAGCATTAAAGACTTAAAAATAAAATAATTTAAATCGCGTTCATGTTTGAATGCCTTCTGTTTGTGATGCAAAAGACTATGCGCGCTAACCGTTACCATAGTAAACATAGTAAACGCTTGAAGATACGCATAGTAAAAAAAAACAGCGAACGCTTGAAGAAATCAGACCAATCTTAAAGGCTGTCACAGTCATGTTTTTATTTTATCTGTCATAGCGTCTCGTCCAGTGCTTGAAGTGGGGGGAAAAGGTGCCGGTACTCTCTTGCATGCACGCCCGGCTGGAATTATTTTTTTATATATATTTGAGTTACATAAAAGCTTTTTATTTGTTTTCTTCCTAATTGTCCTTGAAATAGTGAAAAAAAAAGAAAAAAAAACACCCCAACACAAAAATGGTTTGGCCACTGATCAAAATTTGATGTCATTTGACTTGAAGTTCAGTATGCTCAAAATGTCCGGTGCTCAGAAAAGAAAAGAAGAGAAGAGGAAAATAGAGGCCGGAGATTTTCTAAACAAATATTTTTAAAAAGGTGGTGACGTTGAAGCTGGAACTAGTAAAGTCAACTTAGAGCAAGGTACAAAACAGCACAGCCAATGTTCACCAGCCTTGTCAGCGGTTTTCCTGCATTGACATTTTTTTGGTGGCTGCTAGGGCTGTCACCGACTATGGATTTTCATAGTCGAATCAGAATTGTCATGTCTTGCCTATAGTCGAATCATGTGTGTGGGGCTGGGGGCGGGGCTTTAAAGTTTCAAAGCCGCGATGTACAGAAAATCACACAAAGTAGAAGAAAATGTATAAAAACATTTTAGATCAATAAAACTAAGAAATAACATAACTCCAGAAAGCCACACTGCAGACAGGATTTGCATTTCACATGCAAATCAAATTAAATCGGCTAAATTACCTGTGCGAGCAGGCCAGCCTACAGCACAACATCGATGCACCGAAAAAATAAACAATTAATTTGCTAAATTAAATTAGAACAGAATATACCTTTCTAATAAATAAAAATAAAAATACAAAACGAAATAAATCAGAATCACAAGATGAGCAAATGTGTCCAAAATGCCTAAAGTGCAGAGGAACATATATTCAAAACACAAGCCACAAATAGTTAGATTAGATAACCCTGACAGATTAATAAATAAAATACAAATAAATAAATTATTAAAATAACGATAGTAGCCAGAATTTTCAACTTTGTCTTTTTAACTGCAGAAACAACAATAAATGCTAAACTGGAGAGGCAGTCTTTTTAGCTAAAAATGTTCACAGCATCCAAAAATCAAATTAGAACCGGCTGAAAAGTTTTGAAATCACTTGTAGGCTACCCTACCTGGTCGAGAGAACACATCCAGTCTTTCACTCTGTCTGTGTCCGTTGGAGTCTTTTCAAATTGTGCGCGCGGATAAAATACATTCTAACGTGAAACCCAGTCTATGCGTGAAACGTGTAAACGTTGGCCGGCAGAAGTGCGATTATGGTTTTCCTGATGCTAAATCCAGCCTTGGAGAATATCCTTTCTGATGGTGTACATCCACACTTTAGATTGTCTTATCCCAGACATTGTTAAAGATTTAAATCCTTGCCGCGAAGACGCTCCTCTGTCGGTCACGCATTGAAAGTGAAACTTAAATCTGTCGCGGGGTGTTTGGATTTATTCACGCACGTTAAAAAATATTTATTAAAAGCTTCTTTCTTTGCACATTTTTATATACAGCATTATCATAATAGGCTGAATATTAACGACATAAAAGCTAGTTCTATGTGAAATCAGACATTGAGCGCCCTCATATAGCCAAAGTGGCATGATCCTCATTTCATAACACCTCTGCGAAGATTCGACCGTGAGATCGGTAGTCGAATCAGGCTCCTCCTATCGAAGCATCGAATCTTCGACTATTCGGGGTCACCCCTAGTGGCTGCCAAAGCAAATTTTTGTCCCGTCAAAGCCTTCCCACACAGCAGGAGACTCCTATGCGGATCCGCGTTCAAGTCGCCAAACCCGCGTGACTGTCAAATTCGTTTTGGCGCCGCCCAGAGGATCAGCTCCGCCTCCGGGAGGCTCCGTAAATTCTACTGTCAAACAGCGGGTCCTGAGCGGACCCATATCGGATGCTCGGACGCGCCTTTTACTGCAACAGTTGGACTACAGCACGTCACCAAGAGCCGATATATCAGTCGAGAATATTTTTGTTGTGACACGGTTGTGTTGAACCCTCTTTTGAGTAAGTATATTGATTTATTGATATTTTGCGACATTCACAGTAAACATTGGTTTTTAAATCACTGTATACTAATGATTGTAATGACGTTGTTTGATATTAGGACAACTTTAGAATGTTCACTTAATGGTTTAGTGTGCATTATTAAGTTTGCATTTTGACAATTTTGGTCTCATCCCAGATAGCACACGTACGTCGGGCCGACGTTGGCCTAACATCGAGCGTCGGCCTCCCTCCCTATAACATCGCAAAGGCGTCGGCCAGGCGTAGGCAGATCTCTTGTCAGACAGTGCTCTATTTCCCAGCTCCGTTACGTCGGCTTTTGGTCGGCCCACTATACGGGAGGCCGATGTCGCGTTGTGCGCGTGAACTTTCAAGTCGCTTTCAAACACTGGAGCGGCCGCGGCGCAGAGTTGCCATGGAAACGCCGTGGGACCACTGCGACTGGTAAGCAAGAAAACTCCCTCTCTCGCTGTTGTTTTCACTGCTTTCAGGTGATATTAGTCTCTAAAATCACACGGATAATACACACAACTGTTCTTGACACTTCTCTTACTTGTAATTGATACGCTTATGTTGAATATTTACTTTTATAGACATGGCTTTGTGTCTTCGGAAAAAGTCCGTTAGCATCTCAACCGTTTTCAGAAGAGGTAAGTTAAGCTAACGTTAAAGTTAACTCGGTTGAGCTTTTGTTTATGAAAGTTTGGGCTTTTAATCACCTCTTTTGTGTGGATATGAGAGGTTTTGTAAAGGTTTTACTTGGAAGTGAGCTAATTTATTTTACACAAACGTAAACATAAACGTATGTAATCGGTGACGTCACTTACATGGAGTGATAAAATTGGTTAAAACTATGTTAGCTCAGTGGTAAACAAAATTTGATAAAAAAAAAAATTTCTGTGATTTCAGCAGCAACAAAATAACCCATAATAGAGGGAAAGCTCCACGACTTCAACATTTCTGAAGAAAGCTGCTGCCAGAGAAGTAGGAAATACAGGTAGGAAATCCAAAACTAAAGAATTAATTATTGATTTTAGGAAACAGAGCCCCCCTCTTCCCCTCACTATCATTGATGGCCAACCTATTGAGATAGTACAAGAATACAAGTAGCAGCTACCATGGCACAATAATTGATAGTAAGCTATGTTTTGAATCACACACTGATGCTGTTTGTGCCAAAGCCCACCAGCGAATGTATTTTTACCGTAGACTGAGGAATTTTAACATTGACCCCACTTTGATGAGAATGTTTTATTCTTGTTTTATTGAGTCTGTTTTAACCTTCTGTTTTATCTGCTGGTTTGGTTCCTTGTCTACAAAAAACGATTAGAGAGTATTGTTAGGACATGTAGCAAGATTGCAGGCATTAACTTTCCCCCTCTCTCACACACATTTACTCCAACAGAGTGGCAAAGAAGGCAGCTGACCCTAGTCATCCTTTGTCCTGCCAGTTCAAGCTACTTCCCTCAGGCCGTAGGTACTCCATGCCCAGATGCAGGTCAAATAGATTCAGAAACTCATCTCAGAAAAGCATTTCACCTCTGCTGTAGCTTATATATAATATAGCTTAGCTATAGCTTCTTACTTGTAATAAACCTGGCATTATATAATAATATTGTTTGGCTCTGTGACAAATGGATTGTTGTGTTCCTAGATCCTTCAATGTTGATGCCCTGGCCTCCACCGTAGCAGAGTTGGGCGGATCATCATCTCGGATCATCATCTCTAAGGCGCTATGAACCATATGATTAGTAAGTAAAACTTCAAACATACACTAATGTCAAACATACACTAATTGTGTTGGTAAAAAAATTGTGTTTTGAAAGAAGTCTCTTATGTTCACCAAGACAATAATATTGTGAAATAACAAATTTTAAATAACTGTTTTCTATGTGAATATATTGTAAAATGTAATTAATTCCTGTGATCAAAACTGAATTTTCAGCATCACAGCTTCATATGATCCTTCAGAAATCATTCTAATTTGATGATTTGACGCTCAAGAAACATTTATGATTATTACCAGCTTTCATTTTCTCAAAGGCAGAGCAGGATACCCAGGGCTTGGTTTACACCTATCACAATTTCTAGCCACTGGGGGACCATAGGCAGGCTAGGGGAACTCATATTAATGTTAAAAAACCTCATAAAGTGAAATGTTCATGCCATGGGACCTTTAAGCGTTTTCTACCAGTTTTCTATGTGAGGAAAACGCTTAACTGTACATAGCAGTCTATTTTTAATTAGTATGGTGTTTACTGAGTTATCATTTATTTATTTTAATATCACTGTCTATACGTTAAGTCACGTTCTGCGTGTGCAAATCTTTAAATTCAACTTTGGACTTGTATTTTACAGGGGACAAGTTCTCAAATTCACATCTTTATGCTCTCGAGTTTTGCTACTCTTTTACTTACATAAATAACCTCCCTGATAATGTTCGGGGCTCAGACACACTCTCCCAATTTAAATCTAGACTAAAGACACAACTCTTTAGCCAAGCATTCAATTAACACATCTCATAATCTTGTTTTACAGTTAATATGTGATGAAATAGTAAAAAGTGCACATGATCATCTTTTGCCTGAAATAATATGAACTGCAGCTATGCTAATCTTTCTCCTGTTGTTTCCCTGTTTCTATATCAGGATGCTCAGCAAGTTCACTAGAGATTATAGCAGCTCCAGTTTGGATCCAGCCTCACTTGTGAAGACTTCAGATGATGGCAACTATAGATGGACACAAAACTGCCAGATATTAAGGTGGGGTAAGCGATATTTCAAAAACGCTGTTGGACACTGTTGATATTTGGAATGAACCCAAACAAACACACCCCTCTCTTCAATGCTCCACCTCCAAAACTCACCAGATTTCCCAGCAGCCGCATCACATTATTGGTGTAAATAACTCATTTATGTTATTGCATGACCTGCTCAATAAAAGCGCAACACTAAGAACGTTTCAGGAAACACGTTATTAATTATGATAAGGGCTGAATTTCCCGAAACCTTCTTAATGCTACGTCGTTCCTAAGTTATACCTTAAGCTGTACCTTATTGTTAATACGTGTTTCCTGAAACATTCTTAGTTAATTGTACCTTCTGTAAGTCATACATTCGGATATTTCCCCACCAGTTAATCAAGTGTGACAACACCGGTAATACCATAATAGAAGTGACGCGCATGCGATGCGGCGTGCTCGTTTTTCCAGGCGCACATATGCCACAGTGAGATGAAAACATCTCAACTTTTCAGAATGCCACAAGCGCACCGCAGGTCATGTGACAAAAACCAACCGATCAGCTTTGGCCTTTCCGTAACAACATGGAAAACTCGGCCGAACAGCTGATCATAGCTGTACAGGGCGAGTTTTTATTTCTCATCTCCATAAATATATCTAGTAGTAAAGCTAATGCGAGGGCTAGAAATCAATTATTCCTTTGCTGATACTTCCTTGTCATCATGGAGAGCGCAGTTCATGGTTGCATAGCAACGACAGCAAGTCCTTTTAGAAAGGAGAGAGCGCTTTCCACACGTTTTTAGACGCGATATGTGAACGGCCCCTAATTCAGGGTAAACTGAGAATCTATTTGGTTTAAAATCGTTTTTGTTTTGTTTAAAATGGAGATCACGATAACATACATCAGAATAACATGTTCTAGTCTATTTAAAAAAAAGATACTCATTTGAATCATTAATTCAAACACTTTAAAACCAATTAATTCAGTGTCTCATTCATAAACACCTGGGCTGCGTTTCCCGATAGCGTTGTCTCTTAGCATGCTACGAAGACTCTTAAGGTATAACTTAACTAAAGGTATACCATTTATAGGCGTGTTCCCCGAACCATACCTTAGAAAGCAATTTATAACAATTTTTTTCATTATGACAATAATTAATTCTACATTTACAATAAACTGCCAGGTGTCAGCTTTCAAATGAGATCATACTTGTGTTTTTAGTACAAAGGGTTCATGAACTGTATCTGTTTCAGTTTGGGTATGTCATTTCTGGGGATTTTTCAAAAGTGGGGTTGCAGCTTAACAGGTTAACTAAAGGGATACCATTTATAGGCGTGTTCCCCGAACCATACCTTAGAAAGCTGCTAAAGATATTCCTTCTTACGTGTGACGTTACCCAGTGCTGCCCGTGGCGATGCTGCTGAATCTGCTGATATCGATGGCTCGAGAATCAATTATTCACTCGTGCAGGGGCTGCTTCACTGCGTTATGTGAGAAAGCGGTGTTCTTTATAAAAGCAATTCAGAAATGTACGCGGGTTGGGTGAGAAAAAACACTGACATTATGGATTCGGATGGCAATAAAATCACAGACTTACACCTGTAAATGTTTAAAATACCATACGAACCCATGAGAAACAGTTAGCGTCTACTTACAACTTAACTGACATTCTGCTTTCACTGGCCTTTGAAAGCGCTCCGCGGACGGCGCCGTCTTTTAGAACAACTATTCGCTGTATCGCTGCCGTAGTTTGAGCAAACTCCCCACCACAATCATTCCCTTTAAATAGACTATTAAACCTATTAAACTATTAAATGGTTTGCCAGCTGATGTACCTTTGATTGTTGTTAGATTTTTAATTATATTATCCAGTGTAATGACAATTTTATTCTTAGCTTTAGTCCTAACTGCTTTTTCACTCTGTTACAGGTTGCCAGGTAGAATCCTTCTCTACATTGTTGCTGTTCCTTTTTGATCCCTTTTCTCCTGGAGTTCTTTCTGGTGTCATTAAAATGTCTTAACTTGAATTGTGTCTGTTCATTATACTAGAGACAGTTACACACAACATTAAGAAGATATTTTTCAATGTCAGTATAGCCTACTTTTTTCATATTGGATAGTCAAGTAACTCCAGGGCTGTATATATGTACATAGACATTGAGGGGGACAAGTCTATAATTATATCAATAATAACAATAGTATGTCAATAGTTAGAAATGGCCAAACTGGAAATTCAGTATTGGAAATTCTTTCTCCGCTGTTTTTAGAATGGCAAAAAGGTTTAAAAGTTACATTTTAGGCTGGTCTACCTTACAGCGACCATCCAAATAGATAGCCAATCAAATCATAGAGGGCGGGGTTTACTGTTCACAGAAGCAGAGCATGTATTCCATCAGTTTAACGTTGAAAGAGTGCAAGGTAAGATGAAACTGTAAAACTACTCCACTTTTTTTCTTGAATATGGCCATTTTGAGTGATGAAAGTTGCATGTGTTCAGTATCAAAGCTATTTTATCAATTTAAGTCTCGGGGCAATGTTGACTACAGTTTATGTGCTGCTGAGTGAGTGTTGCAGCGCGATCTCCGCTCTGTGTGTGTGTGTGTGTGTGTGTGTGTGTGTGTGTGTGTGTGTGTGTGTGCGTGCGTGCGTGTGTTCGTAAGTGCGTGCGTCAATGAAAGCACCGCATGGTGTCTAAGGAGTAGCCCGAAAGGTCCGACCTATATAAATAAAGGTCCTATAAAACCCATGCAGAGCTGCCAAAAGATTTACAGCTTTGCATCGTTCAAACATCGGCCGGAGATCATTTGCGATCAAAGGCCGACGTCGAGGCGACATATTGCCGATGAGCAAACGATCTCTGAGCGACGTCGTGCCGATGGAACTTTGTACATCGGGCCAACGTCGGCCCGACGTACGTGTGCTATCTGGGTAGTGTTTTCTGACAGTGTCGACTGCAAAGATGAAGTTGACGATCGCCATATTTGTAGTGAACGCACCTAGAGAGAAATGCACGTAAAGACATAATCAGAGATTAGCCTTTTTCTTTTCGTTTTGAATTATTTCGTTTGAAGACATTTCAAGCTTTGTGTATTTGATGTATTTATCATGTCTGTGTGAGGCATACACTGAGTTTCGTTAAGTTAAGAGGATGAGATGCGCTCCAGCTGACGTGCAATGCAAGTGACCGCGCGGGCGCCTCCATGATTAGTGTCTGTTATATTTGCTTCTCTTACTTATCTCTTAAATCCAGCAATTGGTTGATGAAAAATTTATTAAAATTAAGATACAATTTATAGAAAACGAAATTCACTTTAAAGAAAGGTTTTCTACTAAACAAAACTTAATGAAGTGGTCAAAATCATGTCTGACCCACTCCATATCCATCTCTCGATATAATGCATCCTATACTCGTGCTGTTCACTTTTCATATTCAACATAGATGGAAAAAAATAACATTATAATATTTTAACAAATATGATACTAAATGAGATTATTTAATGGCTACAACAGTATAGTAGGCCTATAGACTCTATTTGTACAAATTGCTGCACATTAATTTGATTAAATGAAACCTTGTAACGAATTCACACTGTAGGGTAGACTGTGTACAGTTGAGACACCTTAAATAACTTGCGTTCGCAGCAAGCACAAGTTGTGATTTTTGCTGTGCACTTGCATATTAGTGTCAGCTGGGAAGGAAATATAGAGACCAGACCTCTTGGAACTTTAATTGAATACATAGCGTTGGTAAAGCATACTGAAATTACATCCCTACAAATGTATTAGGCCCTACTGAAAATAAATGTATCGAATTTAAGCAAAGTAGCCTAAATGTTAAGACTGTAAGCCCTTTGCTTTTTTATGTAGCCTATAAAGGATTCTTATAGCCGACTTTGTGTTAATTTAATCTGTAGAGGATTTTTTTAACTCAAACATTAACACTGAAATAAATGAAACTAAAGTATTGTACATTTTTTGGCACACCACGACGAGTGGCGCTATGCATTGTTCTAAAGCCAGGTTTTATTCTAGCATGTTGAATTAGTGTTCGACAAACGCGGCGGCGCGTTCTTTTGAATGAAGAGCACTTCTCGCTCGTGTGAGCGAACACACACTGGAACGTTAGGCCATGTCGCAACGAGTGAATCGTGGCCGAGTGGTTGAACTTACGTTACGATCATTTAGATGACACGGGTTCGAATCCCGAACTAACTTAGACTACTGATATTTTTATATTAGCCTATTAATGCATTGTATAGTCTATTGTTGATGCAGAGAGATTTGTCTATAGTTCTAAAACATAGTTTTTTGCTTATAGCCTATTTACAAAATAAAATCACCATGCATTTCCATTTTACACCAAGGAACAAATATTATACAATGACTTTACTTCTGTAACCTATAATAATTCCAATCGTAATTTCAAAAGCAGTTCTGTTAAATATATATATATATGACGTTTAAACGACAAACAATAAAATCAGAACCAGTATTCTGTTGCGTTCATGGTTCCAGTGGCAGTAATGCATCCACGGCTTTTCAAAATGTCACAAAGCGTTTTGAGTTTATAATTAAGTGTTTTGGCACACCACGACGAGTGGCAAACTCTTTGTTTTGTTTTGCAAACTCAGCTAGCCTGTGGGGGGTTTGGAGAAGGATATAGTTGCTTTATCGTGGGGGTGCAGGACAGAGGTGTTAATGTTCCGTCTTTCATATGGAGAGTGTCGGAGCCAGCCTGAGCCTGATGAGCAGGCAAAGGCAAAATTCTAAGGCTTAATCTCAAAATCTCCAAAAGTCCATAGCCTATGTACAGTAGGCCCTATATCTTATTAAATTTTATATTGTAGTTTTATTGATTGTATTTAAAGGTTTTCCACAAACAATTTCAATTTAGCAGCTCTTTAATTCGCGACCCACCTCGTTTTATTGTAAGGTGAATTCAGCAAGGCATGTTGTATCTTTGAAGGAACAAAAGCTATTTGTTACAGTTTTTTCTTCGTGATTTGTGTGGATGAGACACAGCGACATATACAGTATTATCAGCTGTATGGTGTTTTTTTACGCTGAAATGCTTAATTTCGAGAAAGACCCGCCGCGCGCAGTGAGGGAGACCAAACTTACTAAAAAAATATCCAGCGCGAGAGAGGCAAAGAAAAACGCCTGTTCTTAATTTATGTTGCTTTGAACTTTTTTCGTTTTGTACCGTTTTAATTTTTTAATTTAGCTGCAATTTCTTTGACAATAGAAATTTAAAATGTTGCAAGAATAAGATTCTGTGTTTCTTATTTTGCATCACAAAGGGAATAAACTATCGATGCAACCCTGTTTAAATAAATAAACTGTCCCGACACTTTTTATATTCATACCTTGTAATGTGCGATGGGTTTTCAAACTTAATTAATTTTCTTTTACATTTTCATTGTTTATTTTTTAATTGAAAGCAATACTGTATTGAAAGTATTTTTCTGATTTGTTCGATCTGTTTTGAAAAATGTCTTCCATTGCTATGGCCGGGTATCACTGTCAGTCATCTCAATCTCGTGAATGATTCACACACACACAAAAAAATAATTTAGCAGATTTATATTTTTACATATTCAATCAGTCTCATTTTTGTTCAAATAATGAAATTATATATATATATATATATATATATATATATATATATATATATATATATATATATATATTATAAACAGATAGGAAACTTACCTTTTAAAATGCCGCAGTTGCTGCTGTTTTGCCCTGTCACTTGCGCCACCCGGTATAGCCTATAGTCATTTCGCGAACGACTTTGAAATTCGACTGGTTTATTTTTGCTGCGGCAGTAATAGGCATTGTGGTTGATTATTTATTAAAGAATTCAATTGATAATCATAACAACAAGTAAGCCTATTTAATTCTGAATATAACAAAGAATGCTTAAACCGACTAACATCGGTTAGTAGCCTAACTGCAAGTCCTGAAAATGTTTTAATTTTACGGTAAATTATTTTAATTTATTTCACTGTTATGTTTCAGTTAATAAATCTACAAACACATTAAAATAACACGAAGTAAATGACAAGTAACCTATTGACATAGCCTTTCTAAATTATAGAAAAACTGGGCACACAATGTTAACGTGTGTCTACTTTTTAAAAATTTAATGAATTTGAATTCGTTTAACCACAAGATTTATCTTGAATTTATCTGTGACCTCAGCTCAGATTACTGCCGCGGCAGATTACGTCATTTAGAGAATAAACTGACACTTTTCAAAGTCTGTGATTACAGCGCCACTCAGCGGTAAAAGACAGCAAATACACATCCCAATTTTGCCGCCGCGGGAACGGCGGCGGTAAAAGTCTCATTCTGGTTGTCCACCATCTGTACCTCTTCCTAGTGCAGTGTATTTGTGGGCTTTTACCTGGTTGTTCAGTCTCTTCCCTCCTGATGCGCTTCCTGTCCTTCTTACCACCAGTTTTGTCGTATATTCCTCTCATACCTTGAGATGAGTCTCCCATGTCAGAGTCAATATCTGTGGATGGAAAAAGCAAAGAGAAGTTGTGCTTTGCCTACATGAACCGATTCTTGATCTATACCTCTTCCTAGTGCAGTGTATTTGTGGGCTTTTACCTGGTTGTTCAGTCTCTTCCCTCCTGATGCGCTTCCTGTCCTTCTTACCACCAGTGTTGTCGTATATTCCTCCCATGCCTTGAGATGGGTCTCCCATGTCAGAGTCAACATCTATGAATGGAAAAAGAACACTTTAAAAAAAGCAAACAGAAGTTGTTCAGTCTCTTCCCTCCGGACATGCTGGTGGACTGAGGTATTGTAGATGCTCATACTACCTATGGTGCCTGGAGGTTCCTCAACAGGTCCACTAGCTCTCTTTGTTCCTGTGGTATGAACAGTAGAGCTCAATACTGGTGTCACAGGTTCAGACAATTCACACACAAACAAACTGTTGTACATTGAGATGGAACTGCAAATCTCTAGAAAGACTAGAGTAAACACCAGGATGACTAGATCTCATCTCCCTATTCTTTTAACCTTTAGAATAATATAACTAGTTATTTTATTCTTTTAACCAGTCTAATAATTATCTTTGGTCTAGCCTTGTTTGAATGATTGCTAGTCTTGCCTAAAGTGTTGAGTGGCTGTTTTGGCCTGCTTGTTTTTATTAGGGAAGCAGGTAATGTAGGTAGATTTGTTATATTATTCATACCACAGCATACCACAATGTACATCATACTACATTACTACCTAGTTTACTACATTACTACATAGTAATTACTACCTACATTACAAACCTTAATAGTAAACTATATTATTCATGTAGGTAGATTTTACCATTCTTGTAAGATTAATGTTTAATTGCTTTCCCACCTTGGGATGTTAATACTATATGTATATACACCGATCAGGTATAACAATATGACCCCCTTCTAATATTATGTTGGTCCCACTTTTGCAGCCCCATAAGCAATAAACTGTGATACACTGTGTATTCTGACACCTTTCTATCAGAACCAGCATGAACTACTTCAGCAGTTTGAGCTTCAGTAGCTCATCTGTTGGATTTGACCACACAGGTCAGCATTCGCTCCCCACATGCATCAATGTGCCTTGGCTGTCTATGATCCTGTTGCTGGTTCACCACTGTTCCTTCCTTGGACCACTTTTGAAAGATACTAACCACTGCACACTGGGAACATCCACAAGAGCTGCAGTTTTAGAGATGCTCTCACCCAGTCGTCTAGCCATCACAATTTGGCCCTTGTCAAACTCGCTCTTTACACTTACTAATTTTTCACAATTCTAATCAATACTTTCTGGACAAAATGTTCACTTCCTGACGAATATATGCCACCCACTAATAGGTGCCATGGAGAAGAGATAATCGGTGTTATTCACTTCACCTGTCAGTGGTCATATTGTTATGCCTGATTGGTGTACATAGTGGTGCATCATATGGTAAACTTGATTTTAATGATTTGCCATTTGTATGTTTATGCACTTTTACCAATTTCACTTTGTGTTAGTTGATCGGTCTCCTCAGCATCACTGTCATCACTTGGATTAGAATCGGTGAAGTCTAGGTTTTCTAACAAAAAACAAACAATTTGAGTCTTAAGTATAGCAAATGTTAGGAGCAAATAAAATTATCACATAATGACCACTCTGAAAACTATTACTTTGGTAAAAATATATTGTCTGTATGTACCTTAGCCTATACACTTGATAACCTTTACAATAAATATACTATAAGCCAGTGGTTCCCAAACCTGTCCTGGAGTAACCTCAACACTGCACGTTTTCCTTGTCTCCCTAATCAAACACGCCTGATTCAACTCATCAGCTCATTAACCCATGTGATAATGAGCTGATGAGTTGAATCAGGTGTGTTTGATTAGGGAGACAAAGAAAACGTGCAGTGTTGGGGGTACTCCAGGACAGGTTTGGGAACCACTGCTATAAACCATACACTAAACAAAAATCTAATTTGAACTTTAATAGACTTACCTTCAATGTCAATTTCTTCTAGTGTTTTGCCTTGAAGACTTCTAAGAGAACCTTTCTCCATGGCAAGTAGAAGTTTAGAAATTTTGGCCAGCTGGGTTGTAGCCTCTGGAAGCCTGTAATATTCTCTGTGGACACGTATATCATGGCCCAAGAAGTCTGCAACTTGATCCAACTCATGGTTTTTTAAGTTCAGGACCTGTGATAAAGTTGCAACATGCTTTCGCAACAAGGTTGACCGGAGGAGCTCAGGGTTCTGAGCACCCCACTCATCTGCGTAAATCCTCAGACAGTCTTGTCCTCGATATGAAGTCAAACAGCTGGGTCTTGCAAAAAGAAATGTATTGTCTTGTGGAACTCCACACTCTTGTCTTTTGCTTATGAGAAGTGTTAAAGCATTGACCATGTCTGGCGATAGCAAAACTGCAACTTTACGTCCCTTTTTACCCCTAATTTCTACTCTACTAAAATGTGCACAAAGTTTCTGCTCAAATGCTGTAAGGCCAACAGCAACATCTTTGTGAAGAGGAGCCATGTCCCTCTCTAGGAAACTTTTTAAGTGCATCCTTGCAACTTCTCCTCCACGCCTTCTATTGAACAGAATAATTTTGGCAAGAGTCGATCTGCACAGTTCTCCATAGACTTTTGTTGATGCAGTCTTCTTCAAGTTGTCAGAAGCTAAATCAGCGACTGTTTCAAGGTGTTGATGAAGACGCTGAACATCTTCAGTAAACGGGAGGGTGGATGGTTTATTAAAATGTCCTTCATGTAAAGTGGTTAAAGCTCCATGAGACACAAGTTCCGACCACTTAGAATTATACAACTTTTTGAAAGTCTGGGATGACTTAATCCTTGCATCATCTTCAGCCATTAACGCTCTACAGTGTATGATGTCACATAACTTGTTCAAAGAGTGACCCAGCTTAAGAGCAAGGCTTGGAGTGTGGTAAGTGTGTTTTGCTGCATCATACCCAGATACTCTTTTGACAGCCTGTATAACAATCCCAAAATTTGCAGGCTTAACAGCATCCTCAATCGAATGCAATGAAAATTGCTTTCTCAGGATCAACAAAAGTCTTCCAACCTCTCTTAGCTTCTGTCGGATGTAATCATATTTAGACGGATCTTGGCCATGTTTATTTAAAAATGATTGTGCCAGCTGTAGGATAGTGAAATCACTCCGCACAGCAGCAGATATGTCATCATCTTTCATTGGTGTTAGGAGTTTCCAAACACTCGGTGACATTTGCTGACACAGAACTGAATCAGACATTGTCGCTAAAGCCAGTACCTTATTTCTTCCTGGTTGTTCCTGATCCACTGACTTAGAAGGACAGTTCCGTACATGTCTCCACAGATCTCTGCGTAGGAACATTGCATGGCAATACATGCAGTTCACATAATCATTTGGATTGTAATTTTTCTTCGGTTTACGTTTCAGTTTTAATTGCCCAGATCCACTAGCTAAAACACTTGCATTATGTTCATAATTTCCTTTATTTCGTAGTTTGTCCAGCAGTTTCTTGCGTTCCTTAGAATTCTTCGGCAAGGCCAGAGCCCTAGCAACATCCACATTTGTGTTTTCATGAATTTTTAAGTGTCTTGTGAATTTCGATTGGGGCTTTCCACAAATATAACAGTAATTCTTATGTACTGAAGTGGATATTTCAGAGGACGGTACTGATGGACCTTCCCCACATTCTGTGGTATCCTCAGCCTCTATATTTTCAACCCCTTCTTTGTTGTAAACTTCGAATACCTGCTCGACTTTCCTGCATGACTTTTTCAGCTGTGCTGTGCAGACTGCATCTTCAGGTAGTGTATCTTTAACTAAGACGCTTTCTGGGCAGTCTGCGTTGGAGAGTGGTTTAGGACACTCCAATTCTGAAGACACCGTGTCCGATTCCGAATCCTCTGAAAAACCACTGGGAACATAGTCCTTATCTGAGCAGTCTGTGTTGGAGAGTGGTTTAGGACACTCCAATTCTGAAGACACCGTGTCCGATTCCGAATCCTCTGAAAAACCACTGGGAACATAGTCCTTATCTGAGTCCTCACTAAATAATTCTTCTTCAGAATTCTATAATAGAAGCAAATATTTATTAATAAAAAATATACATATTTACAAACTTTTAAAATATATATTATTAGTGAACTATTCTTTTAAAGATTATTTGATAAAATCCACTTACTGATTTAAATGAGTCAGGGTAAGGAATCACATTCTTGTTGTAGCAAGATTTATGCCAGAAACATGAGCAAACTAGATAGAATAATAAATATAAGTTTGGTTCCTGAGATTTGCTCTAAATTAGATGGTATCTACCAAAAGGGTTTGGAAATTAATAAATGAATAGATACTGGTAACACATTACCGTACACATTACAGTAGGCAAAACATAGTACTTACTCTTACACTTTACACCAATCCACTTGAATGCAGAATAGGGCCCATTACAGCTGGCACATTTATCCAAGCTTGACACAGCTGAATGAATGATGTCATGTTTGCAAATCTGTTGAGAAAAAAAAAAATCTTAATAACAATTACACTCACCTAAAGGATTATTAGGAACACCATATTAATACTGTGTTTGACCCCCTTTCGCCTTCAGAACTGCCTTAATTCTACGTGGAATTGATTCAACAAGGTGCTGAAAGCATTCTTTAGAAATGTTGGCCCATATTGATAGGATAGCATCTTGCAGTTGATGGAGATTTGTGGGATGCACATCCAGGGCACGAAGCTCCCGTTCCACCACATCCCAAAGATGCTCTATTGGGTTGAGATCTGGTGACTGTGGGGGCCATTTTAGTGCAGTGAACTCATTGTCATGTTCAAGAAACCAATTTGAAATGATTCGAGCTTTGTGACATGGTGCATTATCCTGCTGGAAGTAGCCATCAGAGGATGAGTACATGGTAGAGATGCACCGATTACAATTTTCTAGGCCGATTCCGATTTTTCATTGAGTTTGACCTGCCGATACCGATTTTAGCCGATTCCGATAAAAAAAAATTCTAACCACTTTACAGCACACACAAATATTTATTTTCGATCTTTTCTTTAACCCTTTCACGCGTAAGTTTAAAATATTCTAACTGACACCCCCAGAGTGAGTTTTTCAAGGCGAACGTTCCCTTTAATGTTTCCATGGCGACGCGTCACGCGATACACCGCAGCCACAATAATACTGTATGACAGATGTGTCGCTTTTATTTCGCTTTTCCTTTTTTATTCAAAATATTCACAAACTTGCTTACCATGTCATCAACTAGCCTCTGATATTCCGCTTCTCAAATACGTGTAAGTGAGTGTGTTTGGTCGTTAAAAAACCTTTATAAATAATCTTGATTTATAAAATGAAATGGGCGCCGCAGTGTTGTCCTGTCAGTCGGATTTACAGCACGTGAATTCATCAGTTTCTCCCGAAATAAATGCAAGAAAGTGGCCGGTGAACTGAGAAGAATAGAGTAAACTTTATAGTTACTTCCACTATGTTTGTCTGATATGAATAACACATGTCGGCAAACTATATTTGAATAGATTGTTATTGCTGCTTCCACAGACATCAGTGTGTATTTTACAAAATCCAAATGTATTGTTTTACTCGTTCTTATGTGTATTTAAATATCTGAAACCTAAAATAAACATTATGAGGTTGAAAACACTGCTTAGTTGTGATATATGACAGCGATGAACGCGTCCGACTCTGGCTCAGCGCCAGCCAACGCGCGAAAGCACAGTTTGAATCTGCCAGTTATGCAACGTCACTGAACAGTAGGGGTGACCCCGAATAGTCGAAGATTCGATGCTTCGATAGGAGGAGCCTGATTCGACTACCGATCTCACGGTCGAATCTTCGCAGAGGTGTTATGAAACGAGGATCATGCCACTTTGGCTATATGAGGGCGCTCAATGTCTGATTTCACATAGAACTAGCTTTTATGTCAATACGTTAATATTCAGCCTATTATGATAATGATAATGACACTTCTGCCGGCCAACGTTAACATGTTTCACGCACAGACTGGGTTTCACGTTAGAATGTATTTTATCCGCGCGCACAATTTGAAAAGACTCCCAACGGACAGACAGAGTGAAAGACTTTCAGGATTTGTTCTCTCGATCAGGTACAAGTGATTTCAAAACTTTTCAGCCGGTTCTAATTTTATTTTTGGATGCTGTGAACATTTTTAGCTAAAAAGACTGCCTCTCCAGTTTAGCATTTATTGTTGTTTCTGCAGTTAAAAAGACAAAGTTGAAAATTCTGGCTAATATCGTTATTTTAATCATTTCTTTATTTTAATTTTATTTATTAATCTGTCAGGGTTATCTAATCTAACTATTTGTGGCTTGTGTTTTGAATATATGTTCCCCTGCACTTTAGGCATTTTGCACACATTTGCTCCTCATCCTGTGACTTGATTCTGATTTATTTCGTTTTGTATTTTTATTTATTAGAAAGGTATATTCTGTTCTAATTTAATTTAGTAAATTAATTGTTTATTTTTTCGGTGCATCGATGTTGTGCTGTAGGCTGGCCTGCTCGCACAGGTAATTTAGCCGATTTAATTTGATTTGCATGTGAAATGCAAATCTGCAGTGTGGCCTTTCTGGAGTTATTTATGTTATTTCTTAGTTTTATTGATCAAAAATGTTTTTATACATTTTCTTCTATATCTTTGTGTGATTTTCTGTACATCGCGGCTTTGAAACGTTAAAGCCCCGCCCCCAGCCCCACCCCCATACACATGATTCGACTATTAGTCGACTATAGGCAAGACATGACGATTCTGATTCGACTTATGAAAATCCATAGTCGGGGACAGCCCTACTGAACAGCACCGTACTCTCAGGGGCACAGAAATAACAATCCCATATATGAGACCGTACCGCTCAAAAGGTTAATCATGCGGCGCCCGGGAGCATTTGACCGGCATAAAATCGGCATATGTCAGACTGACCGGCCGGTCGCCGGTCATGGCCGATCACGTGAAAATCGGCCAATTCCGGTCACCAGCCGATCAATCGGTGCATCTCTAGTACATGGTGGTCATAAAGGGATGGACATGGTCAGAAACAATGTTCAGGTAGGCCGTGGCATTTAAACGATGCCCAATTGGCACTAAGGGGCCTAAAGTGTGCCAAGAAAACATCCCCCACACCATTACACCACCACCACCAGCCTGCACAGTGGTAACAAGGCATGATGGATCCATGTTCTCATTCTGTTTACGCCAAATTCTGACTCTACCATCTGAATGTCTCAACAGAAATCGAGACTCATCAGACCAGGAAACATTTTTCCAGTCTTCAACTGTCCAATTTTGGTGAGCTCATGCAAATTGTAGCCTCTTTTTCCTATTTGTAGTGGAGATGAGTGGTACCCGGTGGGGTCTTCTGCTGTTGTAGCCCATCCGCCTCAAGGTTGTGCGTGTTGTGGCTTCACAAATGCTTTGCTGCATACCTCGGTTGTAACGAGTGGTTATTTCAGTCAAAGTTGCTCTTCTATCAGCTTGAATCAGTCGGCCCATTCTCCTCTGACCTCTAGCATCAACAAGGCATTTTCGCCCACAGGACTGCCGCATACTGGATGTTTTTCCCTTTTCACACCATTCTTTGTAAACCCTAGAAATGGTTGTGCGTGAAAATCCCAGTAACTGAGCAGATTGTGAAATACTCAGACCGGCCCGTCTGGCACCAACAACCATGCCACGCTCACAATTGCTTAAATCACCTTTCTTTCCCATTCTGACATTCAGTTTGGAGTTCAGGAGATTGTCTTGACCAGGACCACACCCCTAAATGCATTGAAGCAACTGCCATGTGATTGGTTGATTAGATAATTGCATTAATGAGAAATTGAACATGTGTTCCTAATAATCCTTTAGGTGAGTGTATATTAAAATATTAAAGGGGTGGTTCAGAATTTTGGACATCGGACCTCATTTCCAAGTTAGCCTGGGTGTTATTTATCAGTGAAGACAGTTTTCAACATTTTTCATCCAGTCCTTCCAGTTGCATAGTTCGCCGGTGCTAGGCTAGCGCGAGTCAACGGTAACTGCTAGCCTACCATTAAAAACAGTTTTACCCACTCCACAGTACACCAAAATCAAATAAATCATAACGCCAGACTATCTATGTAAATGTCTGTTGAAAGAATAATGTTAGAAATCAAACTACTCTTGCATCTCAATGATCGTTTACATTTACAGGAACTAGTTTCTCAGCAGCTGCGGAATTTTACTTTGCTCCGGTTGGTAGTACTGCGCCGAAAAGTAAACACAGAACAGAAGTGCACTACAGTCGGGACGTCTAGCTAACTAGTAGTAGTCTCGGTTGCCTAGGTAACTTAATATCACTCCGCCGCTGCTGTAGACTGTGCTAATAAATACAGGGAACAAAGTATAACTATTGCAATGCGATGAAAGGATAGTTTGATTTCTAACATTATTCTTTCAACAGACATTTACATCGATAGTCTGGCATTTTGATTTATTTGATTTTGGTATACTGTGGAGTGGGTAAAACTGTTTTTAATGGTAGGCTAGCAATTACCGTTGACTCGCGCTAGCCTAGCACCAGCGAACTATGCAACTGGAAGGACTGGATAAAAAATATTGAAAACGGTCTCCACTGACAAATAACCCCCAGGCTAACTTGGAAATGAGGTCCGATGTCCAAAATCCTGAACCACCCCTTTAAATTAAAATTAATCTGATTATCCCATCTCAAGTGAAGTATATTTCAAACAGATGTTAGAAGTTTAACTAAAAGGTTTGGGGTTTAAATCAAATAAATATCATAACCAACTTAGGTTTTATCAGTAAATTAATCAATGGCCCAATCTGACTGTAGTAACCTAAACCTGGATCTTCACCCATCCCCCACAACATGACATCAACAGTAATTATGAGGACATAAAACACAACACATATCCCAATCTGACTGTAGTAACCTAATCCTGGAACAGCAAAGTATTAACAAATTAAATTCTCAACATGATTGATAAACCACTTTAACAGAAACCTGTGTGTTTGAACGAGTATATATATAGAATAAAACTACAAGACCCAAAATGCATTCACTTTTCATAAACACTTACAATCTGTGATGTTTTACTCCCATCTCCACAGACGAGTGAGGCAGGTTCTTCAGTCTCCGAAGTTACCTGTGTAGATTAACAACAAAGTCTTAACAAATTAAATTCTCAACATGATTGATAAACCACTTTAACAGACACCTGTGTGTTTGAACGAGTATATGTATATATATAGAATAAAACTATAAGACCTAGTGTTGTCAAAAGACCCGGTACTTCGGTACCAAGTCGGTACAATTTTTTTTTTAAACATCACGGTACCAGGTTTTCTCAAACCTGGTACTTGATGCGCGTGCATGCCCGAAGCGCGTGCAGTTGCGTCCTCTTCATAAAAGCGCTGATGGCGATCGCCGGTGCTGCTGCTGATGTGGTGCTGATGTTTTTGCGCGTGCAGATACGTTATTTCAAATGGCGCGCGGCAAGCGCGCTCATAATAGAAGCGGTGCGCTCGCTTTTCCATGTGCGTTCATGGATGCATAGCAACGACAGACGCCACGGGAGTACACACGCTTGTGCGAACTGCGCTCTCCATGACGACGAGGAAGTGTGACATAGGCCTATTAATTGATTTCTAGCCCTTGCATTAGCTTTACTACTAGATATATTTATGGAGATGAGAAATAAAAAGACGTCATTAATATCAGTCCGTCAGAAAAGCAGTTCTAGTCTTATTCTTGGCTGGATAACTCTTAGCAGGTTTAAAAAGCCCTTTTAAAGTTAAATATGAATACAGTTTTGGATTAAATAAAAGTATAGTCAAGTCAAATAAAACATTTTATCTCCTGTATAGTTTGGTAATGCTACAATAAGATACCATTCATTAACATCACTTAATGCGTTATCTAACATAACACATTGAGTGAACAATATATTTTTACAACATTAATTAATGTTTGTGAATGTTATTTAATACAAAACACTTGATTGGTCATGTTTGTTCACTTCATTCATTGTGCATTAAATAATGTTAACAGAAATAATGTTAACTTTTGATTTTAAAAATGTATTTTTAAATTAACCCCTAAAGGAGAATAATTGCGACAGTATATAACTATTGTTTTTTTTGTTAGGTCATTTTATCTAATGTTATCTAACAAATGGAATCTTATTGTAAAGTGTTTTTAATACTACAGTTTCCATCTTTGTGATATACACTTTAATATAATTATGTAAATTTAATCTAAATTAAGCTTTGGTACCGAAATTGGTACCGAGAACCGTGGATTTTCACTGGTATCGGTACCGAATACTGAAATTTTGGTACCGTGACAACACTAATAAGACCTATAGAACTTTTATAGAACTATAAACCACATATCCCAATCTGACTGTAGTAACCTAAACCTGGAACAGCAAAGTATTAACAAATTAAATTCTCAACATGATTGATAAACCACTTTAACAGAAACCTGTGTGTTTGAACGAGTAGAGTATATATATAGAATAAAACTACAAGACCCAAAATGCATTCACTTTTCATAAACACTTACAATCTGTGATGTTTTACTCCCATCTCCACAGACGAGTGAGGCAGGTTCTTCAGTCTCCGAAGTTACCTGTGTAGATTAACAACAAAATATTAACAAATTAAATTCTCAACATGATTGATAAACCACTTTAACAGAAACCTGTGTGTTTGAACGAGTATATACAGTATATATAGAATAAAACTATAAGACCTATAGAACTTTTATAGAACTGTAAACCACATATCCCAATCTGACTGTAGTAACCTAATCCTGGATCTTCACCCATCCCCCACAACATGACATCATCAGTCATTATGAGGACATAAAACACAACTCATATCCCAATCTGACTGTAGTAACCTAATCCTGGATCTTCACCCATCCCCCACAACATGACATCATCAGTCATTATGAGGACATAAAACACAACTCATATCCCAATCTGACTGTAGTAACCTAAACCTGGAACAGCAAAGTATTAACAAATTAAATTCTCAACATGATTGATAAACCACTTTAACAGAAACCTGTGTGTTTGAACGAGTATATATATATATATAATAAAACTATAAGACCTATAGAACTTTTATAGAACTATAAACCACATATCCCAATCTGACTGTAGTAACCTAATCCTGGAACAGCAAAGTATTAACAAATTAAATTCTCAACATGATTGATAAACCACTTTAACAGAAACCTGTGTGTTTGAACGAGTATATATATAGAATAAAACTACAAGACCCAAAATGCATTCACTTTTCATAAACACTTACAATCTGTGATGTTTTACTCCAATCTCCACAGACGAGTGAGGAAGGTTCTTCAGTCTCCGAAGTTACCTGTGTAGATTAACAACAAAGTATTAACCAGTTAAATTCTCAACATGATTGATAAACCACTTTAACAGAAACCTGTGTGTTTGAACGAGTATATACAGTATATATAGAATAAAACTATAAGACCTATAGAACTTTTATAGAACTGTAAACCACATATCCCAATCTGACTGTAGTAACCTAAACCTGGATCTTCACCCATCCCCCACAACATGACATCATCAGTCATTATGAGGACATAAAACACAACTCATATCCCAATCTGACTGTAGTAACCTAAACCTGGATCTTCACCCATCCCCCACAACATGACATCATCAGTCATTATGAGGACATAAAACACAACTCATATCCCAATCTGACTGTAGTAACCTAATCCTGGATCTTCACCCATCCCCCACAACATGACATCATCAGTCATTATGAGGACATAAAACACAACACATATCCCAATCTGACTGTAGTAACCTAATCCTGGAACAGCAAAGTATTAACAAATTAAATTCTCAACATGATTGATAAACCACTTTAACAGACACCTGTGTGTTTGAACGAGTATATATATAGAATAAAACTATAAGACCCAAAAAAGACCCAAAATGCATTGACTTTTCATAAACACTTACAATCTGTGATGTTTTACTCCCATCTCCACAGACGAGTGAGGCAGGTTCTTCAGTCTCTGAAGTTACCTGTGTAGATTAACAACAAAGTATACTTTAATTATTAAATAACACAAATTCTCAACATGATTAAAGCTGATGTTTGAATAATTGTTTAGAGCAAAATAACATTTAAGAAATAAGTGTTATCTATACCTGGTGTCTCCATGGCCATTCAGAATCCCCATAATTATAACTGATTTCTTCCCCAGGACGAATGTCCTTTATCGCAAATAAGCACAAATGGGGCTTTTTGTCCACTCTTATAATTTTCATTTTGCTGTTGGCGTTGATGTGATCATCATTCACAAGACGCCCTAAAGCTCCATCATCTTTGGCACCATCAACCCTGAAACATTAAAAAACATAATGCTACTATAACTAAAGGTATAATAACAGATTCAATTACACAATACGTAAATGCAAGTCACTAGTTTACCATTACTGTTGCTATTACTTGCAGAAAATGCAGTTTGTATTTCTGATTGACTTACAACTCTGTATATTTGTAAGACATTGTACATTAAATAAAGCCATATACATACCATAATTGTTTTCCATTAAAACGGAATTCAAATAAAAACACTTCGAGTGAATTGTCATATAATTTGAGTCTTCTTTCAAATTCTTCTTTATTTATGACCTCTCCTCGATATTCAATCAGAAAATCTCCTTTATGAAAGTGAGAAGTGGTGAACACTCCCCAACCTAACAAAGAATTAGTCTGATTAGTCAGAGAAAAGTTTTAACTAAAGATTTAGAGAAGGGTTGGAAATCCCTGACTTAAACATAGGTCTGTGTTACTTACCTTTGAATGGATTTATATATTTAGCTACAAATCCACCCTTGTCTTTACACATTGATGCATAATATACAGCCTCCTCTTCTGGGTTTTTTTTTTTTTACCTCTCCTGGGCCTTATTCCTGCCATTTTCTACAAAGGTCCAGAAAAGCAAGTCATTTTTTTGTGTGTGATTTATTGTTTTATACATAAAATCATCATACATAATGAAAGAAACATTGGGAAAACATATCCTTGATATTTGTAATACTGAATACTGAACTTAATGATTTGACAGACAGGGTTACTGAAAGGAGGATCCACTGAAGGCAAGCCTTGAGAACCCAAGTGCAGCTTTGACAAAATAATCCAAAAACGTGAAACAAAAGCATGGCATGAAACAAGACAAAGCACTATGAACAAACTCACACAACAGTGGTTACAGGAATTAAGGTACTATACGGTTATCCGGACCACACGTGACCACACGTAAATCATTTATCCGGACCACACAGGTTAGGTTAGGGTTAGGGTTAGGGTTAGGTGTGGTCCGGATAACCGTATAGTACCGGAATTAATACTAGATAAAGAAACATGACAAACATGAGGGGGCTTAAATACACAGACTGTGTATTTACAGACTGTCCCTTTACAAGGGACATCTGTGAACAATGATCAGACAATTAACCAATGACAAGACACATGGCAGGATCACATGACAAAGAGGGAATCACATGACAGACATGAAGCATGACAAGACACAGAAACATGACAAGAACAAACCCAAAATTGTGACAGTTACATATGAAGCTAAAACATTAAAGACCTGAAACCTTAAGAAACATTATTTATAACTCATAGCGATCTATAGTAAGCTCAGACTAAGTAAAATGACAACATTAAAGTTATCATTACAGAAGCTGTTGCATTTCTTAGGGATGCACAAATAATTATTTCACTAACGTTAGCATTCAGATTAGAATAATGGGTTACAGTAACAGCTAAAGCCGTGAAGTACGGTGACGCATTGCTGCCACATACATATTATTTTTTCCACTCAAGTATGTCATAATAACGAGATCTTATGTTGTTTTAACGATATCTTTTCTCGTAATAATGAGATGTTATGTCGTTAAAACGGTATATTTTCTTGGCCTTATATGGACATGTGTAGTCATGTACAAAATATGCCTTTATCTAGAGCTGCAGGATTCTGGCTAAAATGAGAATCACGATTTTTTTTGCTTGGAATCAAGATCACGATTCTCTCATGATTCTGAAAAGCTTTATTATTTTAAAGATCTACAAATCCTGAACATTAGGTTACCAAACAAGATAGAAACAAAATAAGATATAATACTCTTGCTTCAGTCAAATTTAAATAAATGCAGTAAACAAAAAGAATGTAATATTTAAATAAATAAAAAATGATAATTAAACATTGACAACATTCAAAGGTATTACGCCAGGCTAGACCTATTAAAGATTCTTAGCAAGAAACACTATCAACATTTTTGGGTATGGTGTTGCGTTGAATAGCGTTGCTTTTATAGACGTTTGTTTCGTCTGGCCGCTGGTACTTTGTGATTGAGCAGTTTTGTTTTTAACCATCTCATATTGTAGTTTAAGATAAGTTTTTAATTGAAGTTTATAATAACTTTGCTTTTCATTTATTACTTAAAGCTCAGTTGAAGTTTTTCGATAGCTACTACATTAAAAACTACAAGCCTAACTGATAAAGTTCACACATTATTTAAAACAAGTGAACAGTCAGAAATAAAATAAGAACAAATACACAAATTACAAGCAGAGATGAATACTAAATATAAAGTTTACAAAGTCTAACAGTATATTCAGGTACAGAAATGAATAATTAAACTTAAATGTAAAATAACACTATTTGTCACTGTATGAATTAAATATAGTTTAATCTTTGTTACAGCTGTATTTTATTGTTTTATTTATATCAATGACACAGAAAACAGTATATAATATTAAGTGTGTGCTGTCACTTTAAGACCGACTGCATGGACCGGAAAAAAATATCTGACAAATATCCGTTTCTTTCTCAGCTGTTCACAAATGACATAAACGAGAGAATACTTGTCGAGACGGTCATTTAGACCGGTATTTTGACAATTTTGTGTTTATGTGTCCGTTTGAGCGCTGTCTGAAATGCGCCTCTCTCTCTGTGTGTACAGAACGCGCGAGTCCCGGTTTTCGGCTCTTCTTCCGTGATTAAAATTGTTGAATGTGTAAATTGGCAAGTCAATACACGCCCAAATTATGAACTTTCACTCTATGATAGTTAAATTTAGCAGTTAATCCGCGAATCACATACGTGCCGAACCGAATCTAGTGCGATCCGTTCCACCCCTAGCGCGTTATCTCGTTGAATATCATTGGCAGAATCGTAGAAAAGCAGGATTAAGATCTCGATCTTTTAACGATTAATCGTGCAGCTCTACCTTTATCCACATAAAATTGATAGCCTATCACGCCTTTATCACACTTCTACGTTCAAAAAGCTTAAGCAAATAGTAGCAGCCCCCAATCAGAGGCGAACACTGACTGGGGGCCCCAGGCAAAATTAATCAATGAGGCCCTTTTTTTAAAATAAATTTTATATAGGCCTATACGTTTTTTCTCATATATTATATATACGTTTTTTTTTGGTTTTTTTTTAGGCTATATCTTCATTACCTATACACATCAAAACACATCTTACAGAACATAGCCAAAGTTGTTTATTTTTTACAACATTGTGTTCTTATTTTTTATTTTGTTAATTAACAAAATGTAAATCTTCGTCTTTATAACAGAAGATACAATACAATACAAAAATCTTCAAGATACAGCCCACAGTCTTCACATGTATAACGGATTGTCACCTTATAAACAGTCCTTTGTGTGGTGGAATAAGCAATGCTATATAGAAATATATGGTTAGCATCTTTATTTAAACTTTATTTTATTATTTTATTAGTTCATTAACTAATTATGCTAACTCATCTTATTTAATGTAAAGAGCTGGATCCGAATTACTAATTAAATAATGTCAAATATTAAATGTAGGCTATTGATTAGAGTTGCCATAAAGATTTTTCTAGACTAGTAGTCATTCATTTAAAGGGGTCATATAATGCCATTTTTGTACAAGCTAATATGATTCTTTAGGGTCTAAATTAAAAGTTTGTAATATACTTTAATTCAAAATTCTCATTAGTATTGTAAGAAAACACTCATTTTACCTGGTCAAGAACAGCTCTGTTTTCAGCACGCCGTTTAAGTGCATGTGTCTTTAAATGATAATGAGCTTTGCTCACCCCGCCCCTCTGTTCTGTGCGGACACCGTTTGTAACACAATAACACAATAACCATAACGCGTTGTTCATTATAAAGGTGGGATTATGAATTATATCGAGAACATCGTACATAGAAAACATGCCATAATGTACCCTGAGTGTAAACAGCCACATTCATCGTGAAGCGTGCAAGCGATTTGCAAAGATTAATATAAATATTAATATAAAGGTTAATAAAACGTTACACTCACTTCTTCTTCTAGAGGTGCAGCAGGAACACGAATAGTTGGTATCGATCCTTTTTTCAGGAGCAGCTTCTTAGCAAAACCAGCTTTACTGACCCTCAAGCAGTCTGGTGTGTGAAATGATTCGCGCAAACATGAAAGCATTGACGTTGATCGTGGGGAATATTCCCTTCGAAAACAAACTCAGCCACTGCGTCTTCAGCGGTTCGTCAAAATGACTGCTGTGTTCCTTATTACACCCAAGAACAGAACACCACAATCGCTTAGACGCCATTCTGCTCATAGACCAGTATCAACAATGACTGCGCGGACTATGACTGACAGCTCGCTCACGAGCGAGGGCGGGTCTGTGTTGAAACGCTCCTGTCAATCAACAATCGTGGGAGGGGCGTCCGACCGTGTGACGTCACTAGGTTGAACGGCTTGATTTGAGATGGGGGAAACATATAAGGAGATTTAAAAAAACAAACACTGGATGGATTTTTATCATTTTATGATGGTTGTGTACAGGCACTGCCAACACACATTTCAGTACAATCAACTTGTAAAAGTGCATGTACCATTATATGACCCCTTTAAGCAATTAGGACTTATTGCACGTTTATATTCAATCCTGGGTGCATTTATAGCCTAATCTGCGCTCAAGCGGTGAGGCTTGTCTATAGCCTATGCTGTTTTTCAGTTAATGTTTGAGACGCGCTCCAATTCACAGAGATCATGAAAGCATGCCCTGTTCGTTTTCTTTTCTTTTACGAAAGCACACCGTTTTCTTGTTGTTGTGAGTTTACACAAATAAAAGTAGTTGTGACTGATGTATTATTCTTTTCTGTATGACCAGAAATGATGGAGTATTTTAAGTTGTTTCCACTGTTGATAGGAAAATGCGAGTGATGGCACCGGCGCCTCCATGTCATGCAGTGCGCGCTCCACACTCCGCACAAACACTCGGATATGCGCTTAATAATAGCGAACATTTATCTAAACGTTAGAGCGAGCGGCCATGCCAGACGGATAAGTCCTCTTCACGTTTATCAAATCAAATTCTGTCGCATTTTCTTGCGCCAGTTTGAAAAGGGCGGCTGAAACACTTACCTATACAGATAAACGCCCAACGCTGGTGTTTTTCTTTAAATAAATTTGTTTAGGCTTTAAAATAAATATTATTTGTGGGCTAATTAATGCCACAATAATTTGTTTATTGTATTGGCTACTTATATTTTTCATTTTTGTATAGCATTGAATGCCATTTAAAGGATTTGCTGTGCATCGCAATGCCATCATCCCATAGAAAGCCACGTCAAGTTTTCTTTATAATAAAAGGTTTCTGTGAGAGGAAAACGCTTAAAGTGTAATTAAATAAGTCGCGTTCATATTCTGGTTCTAGGCTCATCTGCTTTTCTGTAGGATAGTATGGTTTATTAATAAGGTGTGTACAGCATTTGATCTTTATCACTTAAGTAGCCTATTAAGCCACAATAAGCTTTTTCTTTATAATAAGGGTTTTCTATGGGAGGAAAACGCTTAGCCTAATGTAGGGCTGGGCGATAAAACGGTATCGGTATTTATCGACGGTACACCATTGTCGGTAACGATATAAATTTTTTTCGATATAGCGCTCAATATTTTCATTCAAATGCACGCGCGACCACCATAACGTCGCCCGACATCAAATGGCAAGCGGAATGAAAGCGGAACGAAACTGCGTTATTATTTTGTGCTCCACGGACCGTTTATCAGTTTGGACCATCAATGTCAGTGCAGCGCGAGCCGATCTTGATCAAGCGACACTGTTACTACACAGCGCTAAGAGATCCGGTAAAGAAAGCATTTGAATTCGCCACTGAAATAATAACATCAGCGTGAGATCGAGTGAGAAACATTCAAATTTCTCCGTTATTAACGGATCAAACTCCGCTGACGTGGAAACCAGGAGAAACATTGTGCCATGAATGAACTAGTTATATTTAAGTCCATAGATCAGCAACATTCATTGTATATGGATTTAATGTACTGTAGTACAGTGGTGGAATGTAACGAAGTACAAATACTTCGTTACTTTACTTAAGTAAATTTTTCACGTATCTGTACTTTACTTAAGTAGAATCAATAGTGCATACTTTTGACTTTTACTTCGTTACTTTTTGCAGCAATTATTATTCTTTCTACTATTATTATACACTACATTTCTACAACGTTTCGTTACATTTTCGTTACATTTTCGGATCAGTTATTTTTCCCCCTGCCAAAACAGGGATTAAAAAAAAAATCTCAAGGTTTTCGGTGCTGAAGCGTGCGTTCATGGTGGCGCTGCCAATAAAGCACTTAAAAGCTGTCACAAAGAACTAGCAAAAGTAATGAATATGTCAAATATAGCAAGGAGACATTTTAATTGTTTATTAATAAACAAGTGTTTTCTGTGTCGGCTGCAAAGATGAGGTTGACGATAGGCCTACAGATACGCGATCTTCGCAGTAGTGAACGCGCCAGAGAGAAATGCGCATTTCATACGGATTATAAGCAGAGAGCAGTCGGTTTTCTTTCGTTTTGAATTGTTCTGTTTAAAAGTACACATTTAAAGCTGTCTAAAGATATATTTATCAGGTCTGTGAGGCAAGTAGGATACCTTATACGCTGAGTTTCGGTTCATTTATGAGACGCGCTTCAGTTCACTCGCCGGCGCCTACGTGTCGTGATTATCTATTTTCTACTATATTTACTTATTTATTAAATCCTGGCAATTGTTTGATGAAACATTGATTAAAATTAAGATACAATTAATACAAAACGAAATTCACTTTAAAAAAGGCTTTGTGCTTTCTGTTTGAGGTCTCTGTGAAAGTTTTAAAGCAGTCTTTTAGTGCCTTTCAGAGCGGTCACGTCTGTAACATTGTTTTTTCCTCATAAATGGGAACACGAAAAATAAAATAAAATGAATATTTTATGTTCTGTGGAGAGCCAACCCTTCATCCGGTGGGTAGATTATTACTTTTTTGTTTTGCGCAGTGTAATTCACAGAATTACAAAAAAAAAATGTTCTACCTAAAAGTTAAAGATTTTTTGTGTCCCGTAACACATGTGTAGCCTAGGCTATTTCCCATTAAATATAAAACGCATACTGATATTTTTCAATATGTATTAAATGCATTTTCTGAGAATTTATATTTCAAGTTTTTACTGCAAATTTCCCGTTTATAACGATGGAATTGCCCAATATTAAATAATTTATCCTTAACTAGTTTTGTGGTGTAGGTCTACGTATTGTATAGCCCAGGGGTAGGCAACCTAAGGCACGCGTGCCAACACTGGCACGCGGAGGGTTAATCGCTGGCACACAAGCAAATGCGAGAGAAGTGTATGTATTTCATTCAGATAAAGTAGTCTAGTTTTATGCCGGTCAAATGCACTCGGGCTCCCCATGATTAACATCGCGCAACATCAGCATCACACGTGCACACGTTGGAACGCACATGTAGGAAACCTCGTGAATTACGGCCGTTTCACGCATATTTTTTTCGGCGTACATGTTAATCCACACCGGGAGCAGGTGCAGCGCGTGAGCGCCCAACAGGAGCGTCGCGTGAGCAGCAGTGAAGCAGGGGTTTCGCCGCCGAGTCTATTTTGTCTGCGCTGCTCACGCTCAATTTAAAGCCCCCTTTCACACAGAGATTCCAGAAAATACACGGATAAAGTGACCCGAGATTTGACCCGGGTTCGTTTGATTTTGGTTCATTCACACTGCCAGTGATTTTCCGGAATCAGAGAGTGCGTTCTCACACAAGCCGTAGCCTACAAATCCCGTAAAGACACGTGACATCGATGTAACTTAAAATGTCTTAAGTTTGCCTATGAGCTGCGATTTCTCTCTCTGATTCGATCATAAACTTGCGCATAACGTATCGTTTCACTAGCTGGCGAACGATCCCGGCTTCAGCGTCATCATTACGACACGGCATTATTACGGCTTTTGTTCACACAGGACTCTTTTCGTTCCGGGACTGAACACGGCAATGTTACTAAGTCCTGGCATCAATCCCGGGTCGTGTTTGCATTCACACAGAAGGCAAAGCGCTGTGCGCTGGGTTCAAAGCGCTGTGTGAAAGGTGCTAAAGTGAAAGCACACTTTTGATGGACAAAAAAAATATGATTCCAAACAAAAGTGCCCAAAATGCACAGAATGTGCATGTCTAGTGTGTTTTAACAAGAACTGGATTAGGTTATGTCAGAAAAGAAAATTAAGACTCAAAAATATTTATATAAAATGTACCCATTTAAATTTGTTTTTATTATTCAGTTTGGGTAAAAGGATATGGTATTTTATATAAAAAAATATATATGTAGAAAATAAATATTTGTGTGTGCTGTAAAGTAGTTAGAAAAAATGAAATCGGAATCGGCTAAAAAAATCGGTATCGGCAGGTCAAACTCAATGAAAAATCGGAATCGGCCTAGAAAATTGTAATCGGTGCATCTCTAGTTAGGAGTTATAAATATTATTAAATTGTCTATCTAAATCTAAAACAAATTTCAAGAGAAATATTAAAATTTCTGTACTATTTCTGTGTAAGCCATTATGAAAATGTAAAATGTTTGTGTATTTATATGAGTGTGTGTGTATATATATATATAGGCTATGTGTGTGTTGTGGCACAGTGATGAACTTGGAAACTTAAAAATGGCACTTTATGACAAAAAGGTTGCCGACCCCTGGTATAGCCTAATGTTAACTTCAAAAAAGTGGTGTGTCGCGATTCTGCCTTCTCACACCGCGACACAGGTTCGTAGATCTGAGTGTAGCGATTTCGGATTCATATTGTTACAGGCACAGCCCTAATTATTAGAATATAGACATTAAGAGAATAAATTGTTATGCAAGTACTTTTACTTTTAATATTTAAAGTACATTTAAAATCAAGTACTTTTTACTTTTTACTTAAGTAGGGTTTTCATTGTGGTACTTCTACTTTTACTAAAGTAAATATGTCTCTGGTTATTTGTACTTTTACTTCCTCCACCACTGCTGTAGTAACACTCACAGTAACCATGTTTGGCAGGAATAGTAAAATGCTTTCAAGTACATCACACATCTTTTTCCAGCACTTCAAAACTCAAATATTATCATATTTAAATGTTATTTTTAATGTGATGACCAAAACACATTTGTTCATCCTTCAAATATATTACCCCCATTTATAAAAGTAAACGTTTCAAGATGTAGGGAAAACTCAGACTTATTTAAAAATAACTTTTCTTTTTAATAATATTTTTTTTTTTAAATCAAGGAAATTTCTTTGGCATTTCTTTCTTTTTGCTGTATGTCAAAATGTACCTAACCGTGACACCACTGTGTCGTAAGGAACCGTGAATTTTGTGAACCATTACACCCCTACTTATTACAGATGTTGATCTACCTCAAAGTTTGCCTTGATTCTTCTACGTTTACACTTTTACATTGCACTTTGCACACATTTTATAACATTTTAAGTTCAAGAGTTTCTTTAACACTTACTTTTTTATCTTAATATAAGACATAAAGAAGATATTTTTTTTACATTTTATTTTTGACTGCTAAAACTAAAATAATTAGTTGTTTGCCTTAATGTGGATAAATAAAATAAAAAACAGTGGTTTAAATTCAAACTTTTCTACTTGTCTTAAAAAAAAGGTTCTAAAAAAAATTCAATAAATCGATACCGAACGATATGAAACATAATATCGTGATAATTTGTTTAGCTATATCGCACAGCCCTAGCCAAATGTGCAATTAAACGCATGTTCCTATTCTGGGCTCATCTGCTAATCTGTAGGCTACACATGGTTTATTAATATAAGGTGTGAACAGAATTTGATCTTTTAACATGAATGTCCATTGGGGGCTGCTGCTTCAGCTTTTTGAATGCAGAAGTATGATAAAGACATGATATACATTTTATGTGGATAAACTAAAGGCATATTTTGTACATGACTACACGTGTCCTCATAAGGCCTACACGTGTCCTTATAAGGCCTAGAACATGTGTCGTTTTAACGACATAACATCTCGTCACTTTGAAAAAATGTCTTTTTAACGACATAACATCTCATTATTACGAAAAAAAATGTCGTTAAAACAACATATAACGTTACATCTCGTTATTATTACATAAGATCTCGTTATTACGAGAAAAATAGGCTATGTCGTTGTAGCGACATAAGATCTCGTTATTACAAGAAAATATGTCGTTTTAACTACATAAGATTTTAACATAAAGAGTAGCTTTGTGCTTATCATTAATCTTGCCTTACGAACGATGAGCGATGTCGTCGTCGTCATCAGACATCCAAGAGAAAAGGCTTCGGTCAGGTGGGGGAAGAGGGTTCAGTGTGCAGAGCTTTTTACGACATAAGATCTCGTTATTACGACATGAGTGGAAAAAATATGTATGTGGCAGCAATGCGTCACCGTAGTGAAGCACTATTACGACATTTCGCAAAATAATGTGATCTTAAACGACAATAACGTGATGAGCTTAATATGCTAATAGTAATTTTTGTCCCGAAATAACATAATCACACCACTACTGTACATAGTAGCCTATGTATCTTTCTTGAACTTGTAAATAGCAATACAGCTGCCGATTTTACTGTTAATAAATGACTAAACATTATTAATCAACACTAAATTATGAATTCATCTCGCTTTATCAGAACACAAAGATAAATCATGCTATTTCACCAAAGCTAACTTGATTAACAGTTCATGCTCTTTAATTTCACAATCGTCTTATTAACAATAATAGTTTAAATCGTTATAAACTAAAACAGATTTTAACATAAAGAGTAGCTTTGTGCTTATCAGTAATCTTACCTTACGGACGATGATGAGTGATATCGACGTCGTCACACATCCACAGAGAAAAGGCTTCGGTCAGGTGGCAGAAGAGGGTTCAGTGTGCAGTGCTTTTTATTTATAAATTAGTAAATGTAACATGTGGCTATTATTTTATACTTAGAATTATATATTTTCCAATACCGTCGTTGTCGTAGATCTGTGTTAACATGGTTTGAGTTTGACAAATTCAGACATTATGAGGACTTCTGGCGGTCAGCCAATCAGAAGCCGCGATTTCATACACACGTATTAATAATTAATGAGGAGGCGCAGTACCAAGTCCGGCCTACAGTAGCGCACTTCCGATACACACGTCATACACAAATTCAGGTTCATGTGAATTATAAATGAGGACACAGGCCATGTCCTCGTAATCCAAAATGTCCTCATAATGTTGCGTGTATTCATATGAAATGTCCTCATAAATCACAAAGACCAACACAGAGAGAGAGAGAGAGAGAGAGATATCAAAGACACAAATTCATCTAAGCAAATGCCTGCCTGTCTCTGCCGATTTCGGAGTCTCCAAATGAATCCATTCTGCAACTTTTAAATACATAATAAAATGTTTAAAAACGAAATTATAGGCTTAAGTGCAGGATCCGAAAGTTGGTCGTTTTGTCGGTATGGTTACACACACACACACACACACACACACACACACACACACACACACACACACCGTTGGCGGTGCGCTCAAAGTCATCTGTCAGTTGTGCAGTTACCCAAAATCTCCTGAATGAAGTTAAAACCCATCATGTCACTGATATGTGTTTTTTAAATCAAGTGATCAAAGTGCTCGTTGCCGCTGCGATCAGTGGCGCGGATAAAGTGTTTTATCGTGTGGCTCGCGCACACGCTGCACTGTCTTCACTCGGACGCGCGCTTCAATCCGTTACGTTGCGGATAATAATGTTGCATTATCGAACGTTGTGTCGTCGTGGATATTGTAGTATTGTATTGCTAAATCCCGCGACCACTATGTCGGTCTGAGACAGCGAGACCTAGACAAGACCGAGAGGTCCGACACCAAGACAAGACCAAGACCAAAGACCGTCAAGGCCGTGACAAGACCGAGACCACGTAAAAGTGGTCTCGAGACCAAGACCGGTCTCGAGACATACATCACTAGATCAGGCAAGTCAAGTCAAGTCTTAACAGTCAAGGGGTTAATAACAGTATGCTGAGTGTTCAACACCTTGAGCAAATTCAGACCGCAGAATCCCTGGATCCAATTCGGGACAGTGAAACAAGTAACAATGAATGAGGCTTAACATTGGTTAAGTTTATGTCATGATCATTGACTTTTATTTTTATTTTGATTATGTTTTGTTTTCTTAAGGTCTGGTTGCTCTGTTTATGGGTTCCTTCTTTTCTGATTGTGTTCTCATTTGTTCCTTTGGTTACATATCATCTACATCTGTCTGTCATTGTGTTAGCCTTGTATTTTTAGTCTAGGGGAGAGCCGGGACAGTTGAAACACTTTTCAGATAAATGTCGTTTTCTAAGATAAGGTTACAGATAGTGTTTTTTTGTTTTTTGTGATCAACAACTCACGTTTGTGTTCTCTTAGTATCATGTGTTACTCGGTACGAATATAGAATGATTTATTTATAAATTGACTTTGAAAGGTAGTTGTGCTTCAGGCGGGACGATTGCAACACAGGGGTGGGACGGATGAAACAATACAGTTTAAATGGTACCTATTCATCTAATGCTTGTTTTTATGAACAATACTTGACAAGTAACTTATGTACATATTGTTACAAACATATTTTGTAATTTATTTTAATTTAAAGGTTCATATTAACATTTTTCTTCTGTCGCCCAATAAACAATAGGCAATAAGCCTATGCGCATTTTGCGTAATCTTTCTAATAGGCTATTTTGACGAAGATAGACAAATCCTTTACGATTCATTTTCTTACATTTCTTCCTTGAGTCATATTGAGTGTTTGCTACAGTTGGTACTCAACCAGAATAATACTTTAACCGCTGCCGTTCCTGTGGCGGCAAATTGGGGATGTGTATTTGCTGCCCTTCACCGCTAAGTGGCGCTGTAATCACAGACTTTGAAAAGTGTCAGTTTATTCTCTCTATGATGTAATCTGCCGTGGCTCGTTGAGAGCTGAGGTCGCAGATAAATTCAAGTCAAACATTATAGTTAAACAAATTCATAATCACAGTACTGAAAAGAAGTACAAATTTAGAACTGAAAAAAATAGGCTTCTATTATTGCATCAAATTTGAGCAAAGTAGGCCTAGGCACAAGTTAACATTGTGTGTCCAGTTTTTCTATAATTTAGAAAGGCTATGCATGTCAATAGGTTACTTGTCTTTTACTTTGTTATTTTAAATTTGTTAGTAGATTTAATAACTGAAACAACAGTGAAATAAATAAAAATTAATGATTGTAAAATTAAAACATTGTCAGGACTTGCTAACCGATGTTAGTCGGCAGCATTTGTGTTTTAGGATAAGTTAAGAGTTAAATACGCTTACAGTAGGGTTTTTTTTCTTTAATAAATAATGAAAACATTTCAACATAAACATTGCAATAGACAAGTGTCACATCAATGAGGCTTTGTGTAAGAATTAGACGTTAAGCTCATGAGACAGCGTTCAGACGATAGCTGTGTGGTCAACGCTTCAACAAATGTCTCACGGTGCTTCAAGCGTTCTGAGTTCAAATCTCAGCTCTATCATATTCATAATTTTGTTTCTTGTTTAATATGCTATTTGTCAAAAACAAAAACTTCTGAAATGTTCATTTATTGATTCGAAACACTTTTCTGAGCATTGTTAGCCTATTCATTGTCTTTCCTTTTTATTAATAGGTGTTTAGATAGCCTACATGCTATAACCGATGTTAGCCGACAGCGTTTATGTTTTACAGTTCTTGATGCTTAAAGGACAAGTTCGGTATTTTACTCTTAAAGCCCTGTTTACAGATCGTATCTGATGAAATAGAACGGTTAAGATTAAAATTCGGACACATGCTTCACCCCCCCACCTCCACAATGGTTGTCTATATGCACTGGAACGTTCCGTCCTAAAAACACATTAAACTTTCGTTTACAAAGACGTGAAACTCACCGAGTGGTCAGGGGTGTTCACTGATATGTGCACTCAAAAATCACTGAAAAAGATGCATTCCAACAGGTTTTATCGTAGTTTTTGTCCAACTCCATTGACTCCATAGGACGTGCTGTGAGACCGCAGCACCTTTACGGTATTTCTCCGCCGCTTCTTCTTCTGCTTCTTCTGTGTATTCAATGAAATGCCCGTGGTTTGCTTGCAATTGGCAAAGGTGCATTATCGCCACCAACTGGGCTGGAGTGTCTATTATTCAAGCTCTCAACGGAAGAATCACGGGTGTGACGCGTTTGGCAAAATAGGTCCACAAAAGCGAAATAAACCTAAAATTCTCGGGACAGGAGCATGTGTCCAAATTTTAATCTTAACCGTTCTATTTCATCAGATACGATCTTTAAACAGGGCTTTAAGTGTAAAATACCGAACTTGTCCTTTAAATCAAGAACAGATAATTAAAGTCAAGCGTTTTGTTTAATTAATAATGGCACATTACAACATAAATTTGCTACATTCAGTTGAGCCGTACAGAGGACAAAACCCACTGCGGTCAAGCCGGCCGCCACCCCGAAATGCACTGTCAATCTAGCCGCCGCTATATTTCACAGTTCGCACATACACTAGCTATTACGGGAAGACCGTCAGACCGTCATCTGAATAGAAAACCATTGATCTTCCAGCAAAGGCTATTTCACATTCAGTTATTCAGTCGGTCGGTCTATCTCTACTATATAATTATCCATCTATCTATCTATCTATCTATCTATCTATCTATCTATCTATAATTATCCATCTATTTATCTATCTATCTATAATTATCCATCTATCTATCTATCTATCTATCTATAATTATCCATCTATCTATCTATCTATCTATCTATCTATCTTCGTAAATAAATCATAAATACGCTGTTGTGTCTATACATTCAGAAAATTATTAAAAATAAAAATAAAATCCTACTTTCCACAGACCAATTTCACCTCAGCTGGAGAGTACACCTTCTCACAGTGTCACCTGCACCGTTTCAGGACATTCTAATGTTGTATTAAAAAATAAGAGCCCTCCAAAATTCATAAATATGCTGTTTTGGCTTTACATTCAGAAAATCTGTAAAACCTGTGGCTGAAGAGGAAAATGTGCTTGGTGAAGGTGAAGTAATTGAAATGGAGAGCTGGTTTGCTGAAGGTGATAATTTGTTAGATGAGCCTGTACCAACTGCAAGTGAAAAGTAAAATTCACTGCGCAGGTTGATTGATTAATGTTAACCGAGTAGGTCACTTAAAAAGGGGAATAGGGTGATAATATTTTTACTGTGTTGATATGTAAGATATAGGTGAGTTTTTTTAGTTAGTAGAATATTAACCAACAGAGCATTACTATGGACCAGAGGAAGGTGGAAACTGTAATCAACTGGCCACAACCCACCTCAGTCAAAGATCTCCAACATTTCCTGGGTTTTGCAAATGTCTACCGTCAATTCATCCAAGGTTTCAGCAAGATCAGTGCACCACTTACTTCTCTTCTGAAGAAAGGGGCCAAGTGTCTGTCCTGGAACCCAAAAGCCACCAACGCTTTTGACCAATTGAAGAAGTCCTTCAGCTCCGCTCCTACCCTCGTCCATCCCAATCCAGATCTCCCTTTCCTCGTCGAGGTGGATGTATCTACCACCGGGGGTAGGAGCGGTACTTTCACAGCGGCAGGGTGAGCCTCCCAAACTCAATCCATGCGCCTTCTTCTCAAAGAAACTGTCCCCGGCGGAGCAAAATTATGATATTGGCAACCGGGAACTACTGGCAATCAAGCTGGCTTTAGAAGAGTGGCGACATTGGCTGGAGGGAGCACGTCATCCGTTTGAGGTTCTCACAGACCACAGAAACCTGGAGTATCTTCGAGATGCTAAGCGACTCAAAAACCCGTCAAGCCTGCTGGTCTCTTTTCTTCACACGTTTCAACTTCTCAGTAACATACCGCCCAGGAGACAAGAATGTCAAAGCTGATGCCCTTTCCCGTTTGTATCAACCAGAGTCTGTATCTACTCCTCCAGAACCAATCCTCCCTCCAGCCATCATCGTAAGCCCTATCCAGTGATCTCTGGACGAACAGATCGCCGAAGCATCCCAGTCAGAACCTGCTCCGCCGGGAGGTCCTGAGGGACGGACCTTCGTGCCATCCCGTCTGTCCCTCATGGACTCAGTCCACACATCCCCGGGCTCTGGACACCCAGGCAGCCAACAAACCCTCTTGCTCATTTGCAATCGCTACTGGTGGCCCAGTATGACCCAGGATATCTCCCGATACGTGCAAGGATGCTCAGTCTGCACCATGGCTAAAGTACCTCGACGACTCCCGGAAGGTAAACTGGTTCCTCTACCGGTTCCCACTCGACCATGGTCTCACATAGGAGTATATTTCATTACTGACCTTCCAGCTTCCGTGATTGTGGACCGGTTCTCCAAGGCCTGTATTTTAATCCCTCTTCCTGGGCTTCCCACTGCATTTGTAACTGCTGAAACCCTCTTTCAACAAGTCTTCCGTCACTTCGGGATCCCTGAAGATATTGTTCACGGGTCTGGATGTCGTTCTTTAACCTTCTGGGAGTCACCGTCAGACGTGAAACTCACCGAGTGGTCAGGGGTGTTCACTGATATGCTCACACAAAAATCGCTGCAAAAGATGCTTTCCAAAAGGTTTTATCATAGTTTTTCATCCAATACAAGTCAATGGAGTTGGACAAAAACTACGATAAAACCTTTTGGAAAGCATCTTTTGCAGCGATTTTTGTGTGAGCATATCAGTGACCCCTGACCACTCGGTGAGTTTCACGTCTTTGTAGACGAAAGTTGAATGCGTTTTAGGAAGGATTATTCCAGTGCACCTATGCAACCATTGTGGAGGTGGGGGGGTGCTACCACAGAAACCGAAAATTCTCGGGCCAGCAGCATTTGTCCAAATTTCAATCTTAACCATTGTATTTCATCAGAAACGATCTGAAAACAGGGCTTTAAGTGTAAAATACCAAACTTGTCCTTTAAATGTGTTTCATTTATAGGCATTTGTATATAGGAATATAGGCGGTTTGTTTTCCCCTAAAAGTGGGCGTGAATCTGTTCAGAGACATTCTATGATGTTGTGCGTATAGCTGACTACATTTGAGCTCGCTGATTGGCTACAGTTTCTCAAACATTTATTTCTTAAATCACCAATTGACTAAGCTGCTCCACAGACCTGCCTCCCCCAAAGCTGATGAGAAGTGCATACGGGTGGAGGAGACGCGCCTCCCCAAACGGACGAGGCATTTATACTTGACGCGCTCGCCGTTGTACTATTCATTGAAACGACAGGGGGCGACTTGGTGTAATTGTCCTCTAAACCCTCAGGAATCAGCGGTGAGAAGAAGTAAGGTACACTCGTGAATTATTATTTTAGTACAACACTTTAGTACACCAAATCCAAAAGAATCGTGTAAAGCAGTAAACCATGAGATTATAACTTGTGACATTAGAAAAAAAATCAATAGAAATGAGAACGTAACCTACAACTAAATTAACGTTATCTTACATAAAGAGTTCGGGAACGTTTTGTCACGTCGCAATGCATTGTGGGAATCACGGTACGGAAGTAGATGTACTGTATAGTAGGCAGTAGGTAATTAAAATTGTAACGTTGGTCATTTGATAATATTAGGTTTAATTTAGGTTATTTTTAGGAAAATGGTTCAGTATTGCTGTATTGTGAACTGCTGTAATCGGTCTCACGATCGACATGGCAAACGCCTCATAAATCATGTTAGTTTTCACCATTTTCCAACTTTCCAATTTTCCAATCTAAAAAAACACAAGGAGACTTGGTGTCTGAAATCACAAAGAGGCGTCGGATGGCTTGGGTCGCTGTTGTACGGAGGAAAACCATCACCTTCGATAATATTTCCAAATACATGCTTGTTTACTCACGGCAACTTTCACAAAGGTAAGGTATTATTATCAAAGCTGTGGTCTTTTTGCTTTGCTTTGTAGTCAACTCCGTTAGCATTGCGGCTAATCGCAATTAGCTGTTAGGCTAATGGTTAACTGATATTTTATGACATGGTCAAAAGATTTTCAGCTGCCAGAGTTAACCAGCTAGCTACATTTACATTGAATGTATTCATTTAGCAGTTAACTAAAGTTATGCTGTTCAGATTAAAGCAGTAAGTACATTGCTGTGTTTTGGGAGAAAGCTGTTAAATATAAAAATACTGATGTAGCTGTTAGCCAAATCAACATATCAATTCTCCTCGTTTATTCGATGTCGACTCTATTTTTATTTATTATTATCAATATTATACCGCATTACAGAACTACCGGACGAAAACAGTGGATTATTGCCCGTATGATAGGTGAGTAATTACTCCTGAAGTGTAACAAACCCGCATAGACAAGCTTCATATGTCACAGAATCTGACAAGTGTGTGTGTGTGTCACCACTGATGCTTGGTTAACGTTACCTTAGTGGGAACGATTGTATTCTCCGCGTTTACTTTGTAGATCTGCAGATCTTGCGCCCATCGATTTGTGAACTGCAGGTGAGCCTCCAGTGACATGAAGTTTTTTAATTGATCGGAGGTGTAAGTGCTCACTCCACAGACCAGGTAGGAGAAAATATCAGGGAAACTGAGGCTTGGTAAACTTTCATAATTATTACACCATACTCTATATTCATCGCTACATTTTTTTAAGTAGCGATGTTTGGCTTCATTATTAGGTTTGTCAGTATGCGGTATAGCCAACTTTTTTTTTGTCACGGTCCATAACTCTTTCTCGGTGCCGGTGGAGACCGGCCGGCTACGCTATTACCTTATTCCAAACCGGCCTTTGCGTTGCCTCTAAAATGGTCGCCGTTACCCACAATGCACCGCTCCATAACGTCTACGCCCGAGCTCTATTTTCAAAAAATTTTCATTTAGTTTTGTGAACATTTTTATAAAACATGGCCATTTATTTTTATTTAAAGGGCTTATGTCTGCTATTGTAGGATTATTTTGTTTATGTAAACTAAACAACTAATTCAGGCAAGAACTGGGTGCCGGTGCTGTGAGGTGTACATGCTTGGCCAAATTCGGCTCGTCGTGCATATTCAGATACGGAGCGCGCGCTCTTACAAATAATGCCTTGCACACCACCAATCTGCGAATCACATGCGTTCTGAACCGGGGAGCAGAAGGCCTGTACAGACCACGGATCAACTATGATCCCTATAGGCCTACTTGACATCGCGCATCCTGAGATGTGACTATCGCCATATCGATGCTAAAACATACATCATGTACACATGTTTACAAGTATCCTTGCAAGTACAATTTTGCCTGTATTATTTGTCCCCTTCAAAAATTGCTCTTGAGAAATTTTGTTTATTCCCCGTGGAATCTAAAATTATATTAACAATAATTAGTAGGCTATTATTGTAACTTCAAAATTTGGCAGTTTCAAACTATTTAAGTTACCTGATATCTTCTAGGTTTGCACGTTGGTAACTCCATTTTCAACTTCTAAAGAGTTCTTCTTCGCTTTGTTTTACGGCGGTTGGCAACCAGCTTTTTGGTGCATTACCGCCACCTTCTGCTCCGGAGTGTGGATCAAAAAATAGGCTTTCAATCTGATTTCCATTTAATAAATAAAAATAAATAATAATAATAAAAAATAAATACAAATTAAATAAAACACACCCACACACACACACACACCTGTTTATCCTCATGACCTACACTGTTAAGATTTTGCTGTAAATTTTACAGTAACTTACTGGCAGCTGGATGCAAAAACCTACACACACTGAAAAGCAAAACAGGCCTTAACCTATCTCTCCCTCCCCCACCCCCTGTATTTATCGATAGCCTGTATATAAAAACGTGAACACTGAATTTAATCATGAAATAACACGGATGCAAGTGTTAAATAAATCGACAGTTCATATTTGATTATTTAAAACATCACTTACTTCGTCCTTTAATCTGTTTCTGTCGTGTCTCTCTTCGCAGGCTCTGTGGTGTTCTCGCAGCCGCTTTAGTCTCCGTTGAAATCGTTCAGACATCTTAGTTCTTGTCACGTTTCACGGAAAGCGTGCTCTGATATATATACTCCACATAGACTAATGCATATGATTTATGTCATAATTCTTAAAACAGAACGTCATACAATACAATAACATTTAATGTAATACAATTTGTGAACCAAAACTTATATAAACATTTTATTAAATTATTACACAATACAAAATATAATTAATTCAAATGAATTATGAGATGTAATATATAACATTTTTATTGACACAAAATTACAAGCAAAATGCACATCGTTTAGGACATTTATAGAGCTGAAAAAGGAGCGCTCCAAGACTTAGCAACCTCTTCGTGAAGCTCAGGAAGGAAGGGAGCTGGTCTTGAAGGCTGTGAAGTACGGTCCTTTTGCAGGAAACAGCCGTCCAGGCGGTTGAGTGCAGGCTGCTGGGGCGTCGACGCGTCCTGGGTCTGACACACTTTGATTCTTACACCAAAGAAATCTGCATATGAAATAATACAGTGGAAATGCCTTTTGACTGTATTATCACGCGCTTTGTGACATGGAATGTTTATCAACACTGAATGTCCATCTTTAATACATGTTGCACTATTAGCCTGTATATAATTAAATGAATTGAATATATTTAGCACTTAGCAATGTTTATTATAGCCTAATACTTCTAGTGAACAGTTGAACTGTCTGATCTGTTTTTGTAAGGTTTTGTTAAAAACATTTCGATCGATAATGCTTCTGGAACAAATTGAAAACACATTTTTATTCAATGTCACCACAAGCTTTGAATTGTATGTATTAAATATGAATGTTTGCTTAATAATAGATAACAATGGAAGAGATGAAAAGAAATAGTAAAGTTAAACAAAAGCTCATCACATGCATTGATGATCAAAGTTTGGTTCATGTTGTAATGTGTACCTTATACACAGTACAGTAATAAATCACAGTTAAACTGTTAAGCTCTCAATCATTTCAGTTTAAAACACATTTTTGATTTTAACAAGTGGAATTGCATTTGGTTAAATCTCGATCAAGGGTTTTCAAACAACATGTTTTATAATAAGTTTTTTTTCACACAGTATAAATGGGGTGTTATATATTAAAACTATTTATAGGTATTACTAATAGGTAATAAGAACATGAAGTGTTGCTCACACAAAAAAGAGAAACGCAACATGAACAAAAAATGTAAACAAAACAATATTACAAAATAATAATAAATTACAAAAACATGTACATAAAATACTCAAATATACGGTCACCATACTGTAAATTATAAGGTGATAAACAGAACATTTTAATATTTTATGTAAAGCTATGGGTATTTTAAAATATATTTATTTTAAAGGAAATTATTAACTGTATTGCTAACCAACTTCACCATATAGTTACAGTTTTACTGTAAAATATTGCAATTTAACTCTAAAAAAGCAGATTTTTACTGTAGCTTTTATACATTGTATTTCTGATACAAGCACAACCAGTTTATTTCCAATGAAAGAAACCATTTCCATGAACAATATACTGTTATTTAAAGGGTTTTCTGAAAACATTGTAATGTTAGCGAAGGAATATGATTTCAGCAGTGTTGGGGAGGTTACTTTGGAAATGTAATAGGTTACAGATTACAAGTTACCCTGTTTAAAATGGTTTAGCCAAACACTCAAAACCAAAACAAATAGTGTTCCAACCAATCACCGACAGGGGGAGGGTGTTGTGAGGTTTTGAGCCAGCTTTTTCTTCAGCTCTGACTTCGCGTGCAGCCGTGCACGAGCACAAAACCTCACAACACCCTCCCCCTGTCGGTGATTGGTTGGAACACTATTTGTTTTGGTTTTGAGTGTTTGGCTAAACCATTTGTTTTTGTGTGCAGATCTCAGAGCCTAGGCTGCCTACAGAGACGCGGCTTTTTGACGGCATGCTTATGGGGCGGGCAGCTAGCGGATCGTTAGGAAAGATTAGATGAATGTGATAAAAATATTTTTGGGCCTGAAATCACTGATACCACCTTTAAGGGGGGCAGAACAAAAAAGACGGAGACAGCAGACGATGGTTATAGTAACCATGTAACAGACGAGCAGACCAACCCAAATTAAGATCAGATGGGTTAGATTCATTTCCTGTCATCTAACTACTTTCCGTATCTCATTTTCTTTCTTGGTGTTATTCTTCTTTTCCGATTGAAAGTCTCGGTTTTAAGTTAAGTTTTGCTGCAAAGTTTCGGTCCACAATTCACGGCTGCAACGCACGCTTTCAACTTTAAAGACGCTTCAACCATCCGCCAGCACACCACGTGACTGGTTCTCCCTGAACTATATCCAAGCACGAGGAGATCAACCAACGGACCCCGAAAAACACCCTTGTACCCGACAAAAGGGAATCCCCAAACGGAATGCAGAAACGCAAGTAACCTCTAGACTCTTAACTGAACTGGTGCATTATAACCTTTTATAACCTGCATAAGGAACGACCAGGGTTAAGTTAATGATTGATGGTTCGTTCAGGTCATGTCTTGAGTGCATATAGAAATTCGGGATTTCTTCCTCTCACCCTTAAACTCATTCTTTCCAAACTCTTTCTTTCTTTCTTTCTTTCTTTCTTTGTTTCTTTCTTTCTGTAACTTGTATGAATGTGTGTGTGTATATGCGTCAATAAAGTATTGTTTGTATTTGAAAAGAGAAGTATTACTTGTGTTATGTGCTTACGAATTTATTGTCTTGAACTTCGATCTAAGTTACCTATGCTTTTACCCTTGATTTATTTATTAATTTACTGTTAGCTGGGGATTATTCTTTCTTGGCCAGGAAGATATTATATTTCCTAGAGTTAATAATTGTTTGTTTTCTGTTCATTGGATGAACTGATGGAATGATCATACTATTGATTCTGCTACAGTAAATTCCGAAAATAATTAAATAATTAATTATTGATCATAATCCGTTATGAATAATAATAAATTATATTTATACGGGCGTATAAACGCTACAACATTTATTAACCATAAAGTTACTATGCTGTACATCCGGGTTATTGAACTATGTGCAGTTGATGGATGACAGTATGGAAGTTTCCATTGCACTAACACAGACAACAGATTTTGTTTACTTTGTTTGATGGCACTGTCTTCAACAGGACCGTTATTCCAACCAGCATCTGATGTGGAAGGATCCCCATAGGAGACACTGCATGAAAAGTGGGATTTTCGACAGTTACCGGCGCTGTAGATTTTCGTGGAAGTTCAGGTTTACGACTGCAAACGGCAATTTACAGGCAACACTGCAAACTGTCGGAAATTGTCGGAAATTGACGTGGGACTTGCTTGCCCCGTGACCCCCCTCCCTCTAATGCTTTAACATGTAAATGAGACTGCTGTGAGCTTTACAAATGCAAATGAGGGTAGCAGGGGGAGTTTTATCCCAGGTGACTAAAGGTATTAACTTAATTCTAAAAAAAATACAATACAATACAATATTTATTTATAACGCACAATTAAAAACAGCCAAGGCTGACCAAAGTGCTGTACAGGGCAATAGATAAAATGCAGGGCAGAAACAGGACAATAAAAAATATATAAAATAAAAAAAAAGGCAATAGTTGTATCATAGTCAAAGGGTATTAAAAGCAAGAGAAAATAAATAAGTTTTCAAGGATGTTTTGAAGATGGAAATTGAGGGAGCTAGTCTGATATAGAGGGGTAGACTGTTCCAAAGTTTTGGGCCTGCAGTCACAAAAGTGCAGTCGCCTCATTTTTTAAGTCTGGATCTGGGCACGATAAGAAGACAGTGATCACTGGATCTCAAAGTACGAGATGGAGTGTACGGGCAGAGGAGATTGGTCAGATATTGGGGGGCCGGTTTGTTAAGAGCTTTATACACAAATAGTAAAATTTTAAAATCAATCCTGAATGTGACAGGTAGCCAGTGGAGTTTGAATAGCGCTACCACTTTTGGAGCAATGCACAAGTTGCAGAAATTTTCACTGCCCTTTTTGTGATAGCAGTATTATTAAACAGACAAAATGGGACAAATTGAATAACCACATTAAAATCCACTTTAAAAGGCTGTTGTTCATGAAGGAACATCTGGACTTACAGTGTACAGTGGCAATATATATTATTTTACATTTATCCATTTGTCAGACGCTTTTATCCAAAGATAGATGGTTTTCTGCATGATTTAGACAAAATATTTAATTATCTTCATTAATGTCTAAAGGTTACACAAACAATCCACACTGAAACTTAAGCTAACAAAACACAAACAATTATATATTCCTGTATTTTCTGTATTGTTTCTCACAGTAAACTGCCATGAATGCTAGAATTGCGAAACATTATTGGATAAATCTTATAATTTACATTTCTCTGGGCCAATCGGAATCTTAGCACTTTTTCTCTTGGCCAATCGGAATCTTAGCACTTGCGTCATAATCTTGAAGCACACACACAGCGTCAACAACAGCAGAGCTCGCCATTTGCCTGGCTATCGTGCGAGTCTAATGGAAACTCACGCATGAATTTTCCTGCATTGAACTTGTTTTAGCGCCCGCCAAAGTCTTATTTGATCGGTGAGTAATGTAGATGAACGGCTGCGTTTGTGACAGGGCGCATGTTTTAACTAAAAGAACGACCAGAGAGAGAGAGAGAGCCGGTCGCGCGCGCGCACTCTGTGTAAACAACTTCTCGTTAGCTTTTGGCGCTTTTTTTTTTTTAAAGTTAGCTTGCTGCTCATGGTTCATGTTCAGTTTCCATGTTATTTTAGCTGTACACGAGAGAATATGTCAATTTGGGATACTAAACTGCACGTAAACCGATAGTAGCATGGCATAGAGTTCTGAGTCTGACTGGCTAACTTAGCTCTTTGCTAACTAAGTTAGCTTGTCCATATAGCAGCTTGCTACGGGGTTCACAGATGATGCAAGGTGGGTTTAAAGGTGAATTGTCTAATTTATAAATGTGCGTCGTGAATGTGACACCTAACGTAACAACGTTACCAGGCAGAGGAGAAGGACGATGAGGTGATTAGATCTAACGTTAACTTAACGTTACGAGGAAGCACACTTAAAAAAAAAAAAAAAAAATCGGAGGGTTCTGTTAGAAATGGTATTCTCATTTTCAGATATTTTATACATTTGAAATATAAAATCGGTTGATACAAATTGGGCCTGAAATTTTATACAAATGATTGATTTTATTTTTATTTTGCAGTATTATTGGATTCGGATGAGAATATCAGGGGTAATCGTTTTCTCTTAATTTATAATTGCAGTTTAAAAATTTAATTCTTTAACTTTATATATTTTATTTTACATTACCTCTGTATAAGCGTCAAGATATAACGTTACCCCCTTCAAGAATGTACGAAGGAAGCTGCAGCCCATTGAGGACACCAGCATGTTGCACAATACTGGTGAGTACTGATGACAACTTAAACATAATATTGTGTTGTGTACAACATAAGTCACAGGCTTATTCATGTGTTTTATCTAATAAAGATTGTGCCATGTCTAGCCAAGTGGAGCGTCCTGGCAGTGAAATGTCCACTCCTGGTAAGTACTTTCCCCCCTGCACAAAACATTGCTCTGCACAAAGTCACACTCCATTCAAGACAAGTAGTTTTTTACTGCTTGTGAATAATCTATTTTAAATATATACAGTGCTGGTCAGAGTTATTTAAGCCGCTTAGAGTGAGAACCTACTCATCTTGAATGGACAAAAAGCGCGAATGTTTTAGTTTCATCTTTCCATAGAACGTTTGAAAAGTAACTGACACTACTGGACCTTCAAACGGGCAGCGTTCTATGGTCAGAGTCTGGTCGTCCCTCTGCCCGTTTGAAGTTTGAAGGCTGATTTATACTTTTGCGTCAGACCGAAGCCCGAGCCTCTACGCTATAGGCTACACTGTTTCATTTATACTTCTGCATTGTTGTCCCTGTTGATGCACAATTACACATGCAGAAAGAAGCCTGTGAAAACCCGAGGGAGGCGTTCTAGACCAATCACAGCGCTTCCGTCCACGTAAAATTGACGCATTGTTACATTTTGGGAGAGGTGCCCGTCAGGGTGTGCTAAAGGGTACACTATGTACACAGCCTACTCTGTAGCTACAGCGGGAGGTCGACGCATAACTATAAATTGGTCTTTACTTACTGCTTGAGAATCAAGTTTGGTAACAGTTTATTTTATTGGCTTAATGACATGTTTCAGACAGTCTTGCTTAGAGGAGCAGAGTGTGGTAATTCTTACCTTTTTGTTTGATTTCAATAATTGTACATTTTTGAATATTCTTTGTTTTTTTCGCTCTTAAGATGCTAGCGCACCTCTGAGCAAAGACCTGTTGACACCCAGTAAGTATTCATCTCATCGGTCACTTTTGTATTTTGTCAGGCCTTGTGAAATGTAAGAATATTCAGTTTTTTATGATTTCATCATAAATCAAGAGGTCATGGGATTGATGGCTATTATTTGTTTAATAATTGTAAATATTCCTGTAATTTACAGGAAGCAGTATGCCATCTTCTCAACTCTGAGACAAATTGTGGGCGCTACGAACTGGAGCAAGGTAAAAAAATAAAAGAATCTTACATTCTTTTATTTTTTTACTTTCATAAAAACTTACAAACATTTTAAAGGTAAGATTCAAAGAATATGCTTTCATTCTCTTGTATAAGAAAATAGATCTGTTCTAGATACCGATCTTAATCATACATTTTGTTTCCATAGAGTAACCTCGCCTCATAACGAGGGCGTAACCTCACATTTACTCTGAGCTATGTCTGCAAGTCCAGATTTTCATGACGCTGATCATGACGACATTGTAAGTAACTTTTACTATTTTCTCCTTGTTTCATTTTACTGTGACTTGCGTTGTTTTTATTCATATCACTCTCATTTAATTGTTTTCCAGCTGCCTGTAAGACGTACTACGAGACAGTACGCAGGAGCTTCAGGTACAAACAACCAGATCTGGCACTGCAGGCCGAAGCTGTGAAGAGTTCAGCTCGGAGTCGAGCGAGAAGAAAGAGGGTAAGATTTTGTCAATGTGACTATTTTTCACATGCATTAATAGATGTTTTGTGTCCATACACAGTGCATCACAGTACTGATTGTCTGTATTGGTTGTTTTTACAGCTGCTAGAAGCGAGACGGTGTGCTAGGTGAGGATGACGTGGGCATTTGGAAGTGCGCCACCATAGATCTGATGTCCGATGAAGTTCAACCACCAGCCAGGAGCTCACAGAGCTCTGTGCTACGCTGCAGTTGAGATTAGAGGCGACTCCTAAATACAGGACAACGCACCACAGACGTTTTCAAAGTGGATCGAATTCAGAGAGAACGCCGCTAGTCACCTACAGCTCCGAAGATGAAAACAGACACTGAGCTTCCAATTTGTTGTGTGTGCAGATGGTCTATGCTTTGTACATAGGTGTATATTGTTTTGTGTTTGTGCTAATAAAGCTCTTTCTTTGAATAAACAGCATGTCCCTGGCAAATTTTCCTTTCCTTTATAAATTCATGTCCTTGATGGTAATAATAGTGTAGTCCATAGGTTAACAATGACATGAATATACCACAGAATAGCATATTATGAATATAAAAAAATAATTTATATATTATTATTTATATGAATATTATAATTTTTTGAATTTATAATGAGCGAGGGTGACCAATAGTAACAGATCTGCCAACCAATCACGAGTGATTTTTCTTGTTTAAACCACGTGGGTTCAACCAATAGTGAGTGAGGAAATTCAAGCCTTTCTCTGGCGGGAGCTGCTATTCATATGGTAATTAGAGCCATTCACACCTCCGGCGCGAGCGCTCTGCATACGTCATGGTTCGTTTCCGACAATATTCGGCACAGACGAACGCAACGTTCACAGGCTGTAAATTGTCGTTAACTGCCGAAAATTAGGGAGATTTACGGCCGTTTACGGGGTCGGAAATCCCAATTTTCATGCAGTGAGATTGCATGTGTCCTGGTACTTGTCAGGCAGGATCACGAGGGAAATAACTTCAGTTCACTGACAAAGTCAAAGCTTTCAACTAGTTTCATCTTATTCTGCTAAGTACACTGTGACCAGCTCATATTATTTTCAGCAGGTAGCCTAAATTAAAGTTTACAATTTTGAACAGTAATGATAAGGCTACAGCTGTCCCCTATTATGTAAATATAAATAACTAAAATTGGTATCGGAAATGTTATGGCAAAGTTTGAAATTGTCATACTTTTCTAAACACATGTTCAAATGTATATAATGAAAATAAAAACACCATGTGCTTCTATTTCTTAACTTTTATTTTTTCAAAACCATAGAACTGCAGTTGAACAACTATAACACAATATATAACTATAAAACATACATCAAATTTAAATAAAGAGGGGAGAAATATGAATAAATATATATATATAATTCTAATAATAAATCAAATGTTAACTATGTACATTTGTTTGAGGCCATGATGATGCTGAGGCAGATTTGTGAGTACTTGTGTGAAACTGTATGACCATGCCAGAGGGCCTGGAAGGAAATTCACAGTCCAGGAATAAAACCAGTGTAGTGTCCTTGAGGATCAGTGAACTTGTCCCTGATCCTCCAAACACAACAACTGGGGATGACAAGTCGGTTTCCCCGGCCTAAAGCTCCATGTTGCCAATAGATGAAGTGTCCATAGCGGTACTCTCTGTTGTCATCCCCAGGCTCCCTGATGTTGCCTAATGCCATAATGTCCTCCCGGTACGCCTGTGAATGTGAATAAAGCCTTCCACTCTCTCTTCGTTCTCTATTGAGCCATCACTCCGGGTAGGTCCTCTGCCTCTCCTTTCCCTGACTGCACCTCCAACACCTCTGCCTCTCCGTCCTCTTCATCTTCCTCTTCCTCTCCCTCTTCCAGTTACCTCCGGTACATACTCAGGTTGTCCCTGACTCTGCAAACGTGGAGAAAAACATGCTGTCTGAACGACGCCTCGGACATGGTAACGTTAGCTATTTCCCCTTACCTAGCTGCTTTGATGCTCTTATCCATAGCTCTTATCTTATACTAACTAGCATGGAAACAAGCTATGGTAAAGTCAGTGAATAAACGACAAACACAATGATGAACAAGTAAAAATAACAATCGCAATAACATGTGGTTTTATTGAATAATTAAGTCAATATAATTGAATATAAAATATAATATAAAGAAACCTCATTGCTTGACTTGCTACTCTCTGCTGACTCAGACGACAACATCTTTTATCCTACGTCGGCCACCGTAGCTTCTCCTTCGAGTTTGCAAAGGGAGGGATAGGCCGTGAGTGACTGGCTGTTTGCAATTCGCAAACCTCACCACTAGATGCCGCTAAAAAATTACACACTGCACCTTTAAGGTGAACAATGACATTATTTTCTTCTAGAACTGCTGTACATCCAAAACAAACTTTGTTGCATCATTTTCCTGTTATCTGTATTGTAAAAAGCACTGTATACATTAAGCTGACTTAAAATGATAAAATACAGAAAAAACAAAACCCCAGTTTGTGTTGTTACATTTCAGTAATTTTTCCAGTCAAAGTTGACAAGCTCTCTGATTAGAAACACTGAGGGGTTCAGGCTGATGCTTTTCTTTGGACCTTTCCAGATTTCCTTCTGATCTGTGCCTTTGGTGTTTGGTGCCATCAGGGTTGATTCTCAGAATGAACTTGCAAGCACAAGGGAAAAAACAACAACATACATTTTCAGAGTTGTCAGAATTTGTCCTAACTCTTAAACTTGATGTTGCATGTACTTCAACGTTAATAAAAGCATTACATCTGATTCTGAATAAAGATAAAGTCTTCACAGTTCCATCTTTGGCATTAAAACTGGGCCACAACCTTAAAAAAAATTCCGATATTGCAGAATGTGAAGCAATGATCACAGGAGAGGAAAATGATGTCCAAAATGTAAAAATGTTCAAGCAAATGTGTACCACAAAATGGAATGAATATGTGTCATCCTCAGCCTTGAAGACGCTTAATGAAGCGAAATTAAACTCTCCAGAACTTCTCCCTTTTACTGAGGATGTTAAAAAAAATGCACATTCATCTCAGCAATCAAACTAAACTGTACCAAAAAAAGATCAAACTTGAGAAAAGTCAGAAGAACTGGTCAAAACTTGCCAAAATAACTCGTGAAATTATTCTGTTTAATCGCAGGAGAGCAGAAGTTTCGAAAATGAGGTTGAATTCATATCTTCTCCGAAACACATCTGTTTTACACTCCGATGTCGCTGATGCTTTATCTGAAGTTGAGCAGAAGCTCTGTCAGCATTTCCAATGCATCGAAATTAGAGGCAAGCGAGACAGAAAGATCCCAATACTCCTGACCCCAAGTATGCTGGACTCCAAGGAGCTACTTGTAAAGAATCATCAAACCTGTGGCGTACTGGATGAAAAAAAGTTTTTTTTCCGCAAAAGCCCATGACTGAGACCTCATTCTACCATGGCACAGATTGCATCAGGAAGGTTGCCCACCAGTGTGGAGCCAAACATCCAAAGAATTTGTCATTCACAAAGCTGCGGAAACATATTGCAACATTATCTAAAGTGCTTAATCTGAGAGATACTGAGATGGACCAGTTAGCAGATTTTCTGGGACATGATATAAGAGTCCATAGAAAGTTTTACCAGTTGCCGGAAGGGACGTTACAACTAGCAAAGAACAGCAAGGTGCTGATGGCCTTTGAACAGGGAAGAGTATCAGAATTCAAGGGGAAAAACCTTGATGAAATTAACCTTGAGCCTTACGGTAAGAACACATGGCATTAAAATGTTTGCTCTTATACATATTATATATTGACACTATTTAGTTTAGTTACAAGGAGCTCTATATGGTGCATGGAAACAAATGCTTTTCTACACACTTTTCTGCAGAGAAAGTGAATGTAGGTAGTGATGTGTCTGATAGTGAGGATGAAGAGAGTGAGATGCCACTGTTACACCCCTGAAAAAGGGGAGAAATAATCACAAGAGTGATATGGGTGTTTCCTCACTGAAAACTTTAGTGTTATATCTTTTTTCAACAATAATACATTTTACAAATCAACAGATCTACAGCAAATAGTAGTTTTGTAGGGTATATGGCTTATTCAAGTCACAACAGCATACTCTATAATTCACTGGAACATATACTCATTTTGTCAATATAACTTTAGCTGTCAATCAAGCACAAAGTAGCTTTAGCGCAATAAACAACTACATTTACCAAACATATCAATAAAGTGCTTGAAAGACATTATGCAAATAACACAGCAAAATGGGTTATTAACTGCGTATCTGTTAAATCACAATTGACATAAAATGGCGGCTGCTCTCGTTACGAAGCTATTTTTCTCTGTAACCGAGCGGGGGTGTTGTGCCGAATTTCGACTCCCTGCCAGAATCTGACTCCCCTCGCGTGCACGCGCAATGACGTCACTACACTAGTCGCCGAATTTCGACTCCCTGCCAGAATCTAACTCCCCCTCGCGTGCACGCGCAATGACATCAACACACTAGTCGCCGAATTTCGACTTCCTGCCAGAATCACACCATCACTTTCTGGAAAGATTTGTCCCGATATATTACTATTAAACTTTTTGCTGATTTTTCTTTGCTGTGGAAGGATGTACTGTTTGGTTTCCATGATAATAAAAGTAAAAAACAGAAAGAAATATACCTAATTAATCTATTGATCATTTTAGGGAAATATCATATTCACAAAGCGAAATTTAGCAATTCTAAACCTTCTTTTTTTGCTTTTGGTAAGGAGACGGAACAGTACATTAAATCCATCCATGATTCAAAAAATAAGAAAATATTATGCTAAAACCATTCAGTTATGCTCTATCTTTAATGTATTTATTTGAAACTCTCCCTGGCTCGACTCTTGTTTTTTTTCTCTCTCTCTCTGTATTAATGACTCTTTTGTGTTCTTACTTCTGTATCGCAATGATTTAATAAAGATAAAAAAAAAAACTCCCTGCTAGAATCTAACTCCCCTCGCGTGCACGCGCAATGACGTCAACACACTAGTCGCCGAATTTCGACTCCCTGCCAGAATCTGACTCCCCTCGTTTTGTAAATGCTTAGGCATGAAAGTTTACTTTTCTGAATAATATTTAGTCTTTTTTTTATTTTGATATAAAAAGATTCCCACCTTTATTGTTACTCTTTGTTTGATTATGGGTAAATACCATAAACAAAAATGGGCTAAAGGAAAATCCAACTTTTTGTTATTTCAGATAGATTTATGACAAATTATATTGAGTTACTAGGCCTACTTGGATTCAGTAAATAGTAAAACAAAACGCACTAGGTCTCTATGTGAAGCTTTTATGCTATTTATATGATGATCTCATACCTGTTCCTTTTTCTGTTTATATCATTTTATTTTTTTCTCTCTTTCTTTTACTTGTAGGCTATTATTATTTTATACTGTATATGCTCTTTTACTATTTGTTGTTGATTTAATTTGTTCTACATTTGCATATGTGTTAGACTATTGCCATGTTTATTATTTGTAATTTGATTGGAATTTAATAAAAAAAGTAAAAAACAAAATCCTTGACTGTTCATCTATAGTTTCCACACCTGTAATTCCTGTCTGCATTTAGTGTGTGTGTGTGTGTGTGTGTGTGTGTGTGTGTGTGTGTGTGTGTGTGTGTGTGTGTGTGTGTGTGTGTGTGTGTGTGTGTGTGTGTGTGTGTGTGTGTGTGTGCAAATTAATAAATAACAAATGAATATAAATAGGAAGTGAAACTGATAAAAACATAACCTGTTTATTAGATCTAATGGCTGCGAGGAAGGGGGGGGGGGGGGGGCAGCATAAATTATAACCATATGTATTTATGCAGTGACACACATAAAATCACTAGAATTTTTAAACACAGCACCTGCCGAATTTATACTCCCCCTCCAATGTCAGCTTTGCAAGAGAAAACACATGAAACTCATTCTGATGACACCTTTGTCCATGGAGGATCCTCTGCAGAAAAGCACAAGTCTTTTATGTAGATTTAAGCAGCACCTGCCAAAACCATCCTCCCCCTCCAATGTATTACATCAACACACACAATTATACTGCAACTTAATGAAACTGAGCATTTTCACTGGACTACTTCTAAATTGTTTATATGATTATTTGTACTTATATATTTTTCTTTATCTTTCACTCTATTATCTTACCTAACAGATGTCTGATTCATCTGAATTAATCTTATTATTACTGATATCATCCCTTGATTATCTGCTACTATTGGAAACATTAGTACACAAAGACAAATTCATTGTACATGCAAACCCAAGGTACTTGGCAATTAAATTAAAGTGATTCTGATTTTGATTATTTAATTATTTGATTATTTTGTAATTGAAGAGCACCTGCATCTGCTTCAATAGGAAAGCTTTTAAGGGCGGAGGAGAGATCATCCTTCTGGTCAACATACTATAAGGTGTGCTTAGCTATTGTGTATGTTGGGTTGGTTCGTTGATTGACATGGACCCTTCCATTTATAGACAAATTACAAATTACAAGAGCACTGGAAAGTATCCTGATGGATTCACAAAGACAGAAAAAAACACTTTCCGAAAAAGAGCAAACACATTTGACATTGAGGGTAAGATTGATTTGATAGTAATATAGGTGTCGGGTGAAGTGTAAGTCACATTAGTGTCAGTGAGGGTAATTTACAAAAGTCAAATAGATTTTTTCTCCTAGATGGTGAACTGCTTTACAAACGCCACAAAGGCACTCCAACTGAATTAAAAGCAAAAGTTGTTTGTGGAGCAGAACAGGCCGATCAAATATTCAAAGACTTCCATGCCAGCAGCCATGGAACTCATACTGGCCAAAAGAAGACCAGAGATGCCATCAGCAGAAGATTCTATTGGCCTGGCATGTCAGATGATATTGACACATGGGTAACGCATCTACTGACATTTTCAAAGTAATATTGTATGTTATATTGTAGAAGTTTACTTCACAGTACTTTAATATTTTATGTTATGATGTTGATTCCAGGACTGTTTAATCATGTATTTACTGATGTCCAGTTGAAGTGGATTCATATGTACTGCATTATTTGTATTCTTTTTATTTATTTATTTACTATTTAAATGTTGTATGCTTTGGCAAGGTGGCGCAGTGTGGACCATGCCAGGCCAGCAGATCCTCAATAAAAAAGGAGACTGAGTACACGCCTATTGTGGTATGCTTTTTTTCTTTTCTATCACAACCCTAAACTAATTATGAATAATACAGCATAAAGAAGCTACAGAAATAAGCTCTATATATGTACATGCAGATTAAACAGAAAATTTAATATTGAAATATGAGAATTTTAAAAGACAAACTGTAGGCCTAATGATGTTGATAATGCTCAAAATATTACTAAAGTTTGGTATATGGATTAATGTTGGTTTCTTGTCATTTTTACTAGGTTACACAACCATTTGAATTGGTTGGCATGGACCTGATAGGCAAGCTCACACTTACGAATAATGGAAACCAGTACATCTGCGTTATGATTGACTACCTTACAAAGTGGCCCCAGGCATACCCACTGAAAACAAAAAAAGCGCAAGAAGTCACAGACTGTTTACTCAAATTTGTGTATCAGTTTGAGGCCCCTCAAAGGGTACTCACCGACCAAGGGAAAGAGTTTGTCAATGAGGTTAGTTTACATGCAAACATTTACATAAATGCACTGATCTCATGAAGTGTTGGCCTTGTCCCTTTAAACATATTTCTTTTATAATTGCAGCTCAATGCACATGTCTGCAAGGTGCTGAATATTGAAAGGTCCCTCTGTGCCCCATACCACCCGCAGACCAATGGACTCGTGGAAAGAATGAATGGAACGATTCAGAGGTGGGTTTTAAATATTGTATACTGATTGTAATTAAAAGTTGCCAATGGGGTTGTTGCCCTTCTTTGGCTGCTGCATAAGTCAGCTGTGTACATTGCTGTAGTTTAGCAGATGAAGAATGGTATTAAGGTAATGTGTTTGATTCCCAGGACGCACACTGGAGGTCAGCTTAGTTCCAACATGGAATGGCATATCTAAGACTCATTCTAAGTCAATGTATTTATAATGTTTTAGATTTATGCATTTATAATAGAACGCATTTACAATTTATAAAATCAAAGAGCATGGTGCAAAAGTTAAATGTTTTAAAATTGAAAGGTTGTCATATGTAACAATATACTGTATTTATATACAGAGCTCTCTGCAAACTGGTGAAAGACCAGCCAAAAGACTGGGACAGGCACCTGGATGAAGTCATGTTTGGTTTACGAACAAAAGTTCAAATGACAACCAAATACTCACCTTTTTTTTTAATGTTTGGGAGAGAGGCACGTTATCCCTCTCAAATTGCAGAGCACTACAGGGTAACTGGAGGTTTTTTTTTTCCACTTTTTAAACAGATATGTTAACGATCACTTACATGTTTCAATATAATAACCAAGATAAGAACTTTCTTTTCAGATTGACAAGACTGTGGAGGACACGGTGTCCACTGAGGAGGTTACAGAGTCCAGTCTTAATTTAAGTAAAATTTTAACAGATGTTAAGGGGAACATTAGAAAAAGCCATGAAACTGTAAAAAAAAGACTGAAGCAACCCCTCACAACATTCAAAGTTGGGGACAAGGTGTGGAGGAGAAACATCAGAGCTGAACAACGGAAAGGGGGGAAACTTGAATCAAATTACCTTGGGCCATTTACAATCACTTGGTTGGAAGGCAAAAGTGCCGATCTAGAAAATGCCAGGGGTGTGACTTTCCCCAAAATTAACATTGATCACTTGAAGCACCATACTGATGAACTACCCAGAGTTTCCCAAAGATTGCAAAAGCCTTCCAACCCATCTGCAGTTCCTGTCACCACAGACTCCACTGTCTGCTCCTCCCTGTCAAGTCCCTCTCCTGTTGCTCCAGCCTCCACACCAGCCCCAGCATTTTCAGACTCCACAATTGACATCGACCAATGTATGTATATAGTGAAATGAGATCCATCTTAATTTTTTGTAGAATTAGTTTTTTGTCGATATGGGTTTGTCTTACCATAAGTGAAAAACAAAATGATGTAAGACCAACATTTGTTTTCTCTTGCCTTTCATATTCAATATCATAAAATGTACAGAGGAAGACCAATGCTTCTCTATATTTTACATTTTATAGGTGTGAGAGAAGCCTGGGAAGGAAAGAATGTTTATGTCCTTCTCTCAAAATTGGGGCCATTTAAAATTTTCTTTGAAGACATTCGGAAAACTGCTCCCTCTCTACAAATTGAAAGTGAGGTTAGTCTTAGCTGTTTCATGGGTCTGCTATTCATATTTGTACTTGGTGCAATGCCTTTATTGCATCCACATAAATTGTTCCAAAGCATTAAATGTAAAATGTATCTAGTCAAGTCACCTTCATTTATATGGAGCGTTTAACAATTGTTTCAAAGCAGCTTTACAGTGATAATAGGAAATTACAGTAACCGAGATTGTTTTGGCTTTACAGCAGCTCTAGAATAAAGTTATTGTCCAGCTAAAGTTAGTTTTGATTAATCCACTTCTATTAAAAAGATCATCAAAATATACTATTTATTTACTGTCTATTACTGTGTGTTATCCTATTTTACCTGAAATGGATAATCTTTCCGTAAGGTCATGAACGCCTATATGTACTATCTAGTACAAAAATTTAATAGGGAGACAACAGAAAGGGCTGCAGCAATTGATTCATTTGAAATGACGCGCATTTGGGAAGGGGAAACGGCAAAAGTGAAGGTTGGTGGATTTCTTTGTTTAATTACACTCTCAAATCTTCAATGTAACTTTTACACATTTCAGAACTACATGTAAGATTACAACTGTTTAAATTTTAGATGGATCCAATGCTGTACCAATATATATTTGGGATCATCAATGACTGTCATCACTGGACTTTGTTGGTAATATTTTATAGTTCTAAAATCCATTGTGGGTAGCAACTTGGAAACTTTATATATTATATATACAGCTTAAACCATAACCTATAATACAACATCTAATGTGTGAGTAGGTGGGACTTTTTTGTTGATTTTGTAAAAAAAAAAAAACATTTGTAATATTCCAATTATTAAGGTTATGATCCCAAAGGAACAGCGGGTTCTGTATTTGGATCCTCTTGGGGAGAGGCAACATGACCTTAAAAGATGCCAAGAAGTGACAAGGTAATTACACCTTTTAAACAAGTCAGATGATGGGGCAAATTATCAATGAATGTTGAATGGAAAAAAATTGTTCTGGTCTGAGCTTTTTCTATTGATTACAGGTCATTCATGAATGATAAAGGCATCCATGTGTCCACGTGGGCATGTGACACACTGCCACACCCACACCAAAAGGACAGCAGTTCCTGTGGGGCCTTTGTCCTAAAAGTAAGAATTATGAAATTGGCTAAGAGTACTGATTAAAAAGACAGTAGTCCATAATGAATGGCATAAAAATCAGTTCAAACTCCAGCGTTAATATGCTGACCACATTCACCATTCACTGACAGTTACACAGTAAGATTTACATAGTGTTATTTCTTAATTAATGTCAGTATATTGTCTGCAATATTTGATACCAACACAGCTGATTGTCTTTATTACAATGAAATTGTTCTAATTGTTTATTTTTAGTTTGCTGAATGTATGCTGGACAAAAAGCCAGTCCTGTTTTCAACAAGCACAACAAGTGTGACTTCCATAAGATTGGCCATAGCTACTTGCCTCCTACAAAACACAGGTAAGTGTGGAATACTATCACATTGCCAAAAAATCCAAATATTCAGACTGTCTATTTAAAGTAGTCTATTCAGGAGCCTTTTTAAAGTAATTGTGAGGTTTGGCCTTGTGTCATATTATATTGGCTCTTCTCCCCTGTCATTGTCATAGATGCAGAGATGCTTTCTCTGTGGGGAGGAAGAAAGTCCTGACAATGGCACTGACTGGGTGGGTACTCTAACTGTACTTTTTATTCTATCCTTTTTTTGTTGTTGAAAAGAGTAGTCTTTAAGTACACCATATTTATTTTTTCATCATAATGGATGTTAAAATATAATTGTGGTGCATACTAATATTCACTTTGTCCCTATGTTAAGATTGGCTGTGATGTGTGCCCTCGGTGGTACCACTGTGACTGCGCAAAAACATCAATGGAAGTTACCAACTACTTGTGTCCAGCTTGTATTAAATAAATGTATTTATTTTCAAGTGCTGAGCAGTAGGTTCTCTCTTTTTTATTGTTTAGTTTGTAATCCTATTTAACTTTTTATTCTCCAACTTATGCGTTTTTGAGCAGCTCATTGGAGACCACAATTCAAAAGACACCAACTTTGCACATACAATAATTTTTATTTTATTTTCTGTACACATGTAATATATATGCACATAAAATACACATGTACACATGTAATAATATGCACATAAAATATGTACATTTATGTACACATGTACATAAAAGGGGGACCAACAGTGAATGCAATGAAATTACGTTCATTGTTTTTATTATTATTATTTGCTCCTTCCTGAATTATGTTACAGTTATAGGCGTTTTACATGCATTTCTGTTTTTTTTATCACTGAAATGCAGTTAATCATCCTGAAAACAGAAAGTGTGCACCATCATAAAATACATTTAAAGTTGTAGGTAAATGTTCAAACGGACAACAAGTGTTATGTCCACTTCAGATGACTAGCCACACAGTTATACTGGCAAATTTCAGCCAGAATGAACTGAAAGTGCCTATCACAATACAATATCAAGTGTAAAACAGATAAATTATTTTAGCATCCATAGTAAGAGGTGTAACCAACATGAGTTTCATGTGTCTTTGTTTGCAAACCTGAAAATGAGGGAAGTATGATTTATATAATTTGCTTACACCTGTCCTTTGGACAGGAAAATAATTCCGGGGTTTGATTTAAATAAATGTACTGGCAGAGTATATCTAAGAATAATCTGTGCAGAATTAAGTAGAACTTATTGCACATGGTATTATTCATATTCCATATTCATATTTGACTTGGTAAGTTTAGTGCACAAACATAATGTCCTGTATGCCAGTGATCAATTTCGCAATGCTACCTGGAAAACACTGATAATAAACACCTGTAAAAAAAAAAAAAAAAAAAAACCTTTAAGTAACACAAACAGACGAAAAATACAACAGTCGCACCGACGTCATTGCGCATGCACGCGAGGGGGAGTTAGATTCTGGAAGGGAGTCGAAATTCGGCGACTAGTGTGTTGACGTCATTGCGCGTGCACGCGAGGGGAGTCAGATTCTGGCAGGGAGTCGAAATTCGGCACAACAGGGGCTCCGCTCACACACGCACATTTTAAACTCTGCAAACTTAACTCTCACTTACTCAAAATGTTACTAAAACACACCTTCAACACTCTTGACATGTGAACTCATTATTACATTTACTCAACTCAGTTTTATATCTACACCGTACCTGAAAAAGGGGAGAAATAATCACAAGAGTGATATGGGTGTTTCCTCACTGAAAACTTTAGTGTTATGAGGAAAAGACCGCGATTTCCCCGGAGAAAAGGGTTGGAAGACAAAAGCAATCAATCACGGGCGCATAGATTAAGATCACTTTGGCGATCACAGATTAACACTTTTTACCCGTAAATTAGGCACTACAAAATGAAGTAATCAATATAACGTTTACATATTCCTCTTATAATTGTTACCCTTTGTACACATGTCAGATTTGAACTTTTTAACACAATTATATGAATTGTATAAATCCTTATTACTAGTACTGAACGCATGAGCTTTTTAACCTTAAATATTTTAAGATACTCGCATCCCATTAATTTAATAAAACCTTTTAACCCATAACAGTACAATAAGTATTTCCTTTAACCTGTCACACCACAGCCAAAAAAGCGACGTCAGTCCTCTTCGGCATCTACAGGTATGGTCAGCTGTGATCTGATGTGAATTCCTGGAGGGATAAATAATTATTTATCAATGATAAAGAATGATAAAGATTTAGATTTTGCTATTTGTATTATAAAAATCTGTATGGCTGTCCCTGCTAAAACAGGTTTGCAGCCCTCTGACTCACAAAGCAGGTAAGGAACTTGATCTCATTCTCACCCAAGCTGTGAATGCCTGCTGGTCACACCTCTGCACATCTCTGACCACTGTTTCCTTCGGTTAATTTAATTCTCTGTTCCACCACTACTGGTTTATTTCTACTGCAAACCAACCTCACCCATGGCTGATTCTACCATCTGAAATCTGCATACTGATCTCAGAGCTGCTGAGAGATGTCAGAATTTTAGTGATCCAACTAATCTCAAGGGTTACCCTGCACTCCTATTTTGCTTCTTATCCTGCATTAGTGCTGCTAAAATGGTTTTCTACAATGATGTACCAAAGCCACTAACCGCTGTTGATCTATTTGCTGCTTTCTTGACAGAGAACTGCCACTTTTTTCAGAGCCACTTGGAAACAACCTGTCTTCCCCATCAACTGCGCATCACTTCCACCATTCGCTCACTGATTTGTAGCCATCCTACTGCATGTCTGCTGGACCCCATTCTTACTACCGCATTCAAACAGGCTTGCGTAACTCCCCTGCTCAAACCTTCTCTCAGTCCTGCTGAAGTTGAGAAATATTGGCCGATTTCACTTTTCCCATTTTTATCTGAGTCTAAGAAAAGAGCAGTTTTTAAACAGGTCTCTGAATTCCTCTCACAGAATGACAACCTGAATCCAAATCAGTTGCGAGAAACGTCAATATGCCACCCAATTCAGGCCATGGCCATTGCTATCTCTGCCCTTGACTGTTTATATAAACGATATGTAGTGTGAATAGATTGGCCTGGCCTTGTCTTGCCTAGTACAACCTGTATTTCATTTGTATTTTTTAATTGCTTGCTTTTGGTTATGGTGTACGGTTAAAGTCTTATTTTCTGTCCATCAGAGGAATCTTTGGTTGGCAGCCAGTCTTCGAGGGAGAGTGAGATGCCTCAGCCAAAGAAGCGACGTCAGTCCCCTTCAACATCTACAGGTAAAGTCAAACCTGTGCTCTCAGAATGACTTTGAATGGTCATCATTATTGATGCTTTTGGTTACAGTGCACCAAAATGTTGAAGTGTTTATTTGCTTTATCTTTCAGAAGAGCTTTCATTTGGCAGCAAGTTGGCAAAGGAGAAAGAGTTGCCTTCAAAATCAGGTAAAGAGTCAGGACTGCAGTGCTAAGAACTGACTTGCCTAGTTACAGTTATTGCGACTTTGCATTAATAGAGACCACTTTAATTAATGTAAAGTATTTCTTGATATTTTCATTAACTGTATTTTGGATATATTCTGTGTTATGCTTGCTGATGCGCAAGAACAAAGATTAAAGGGATAGTTCAGCCAAAAATGAAAATTTAATGTGTATCTGCTTACCCCCAGGGCATCCAAGATATAGGTGACTTTGTTTCATCAGTTGAACACAAATGAAGATTTTTAACTCCAACCGTTGCCGTCTGTCAGTCGTATAATGCATGTGAATGGCAACAGACTGAAAGCAAAATCTATCAGAGTAAAATTACACAGTCATCGTTCGTAAATAAACAGTACAATGTTTGGATTTCAGCAACAACTGCAACACAAATGAATTGCAAATGCACTAGATTTTCAACGAGCTGCATACTAACATCGATAGCTATGGACGGCGAATAGTGTGGGTTGTATGCTTTTTTTGCGCCAGCATTACGTCATGTGGAGTATATATATCAGAGCACGCTTTCCGTGAAACGTGACAAGATCTAAGATGTCTGAACGATTTCAACGGAGACTAAAGCGGCTGCGAGAACACCACAGAGCCTGCGAAGAGAGACACGACAGAAACAGATTAAAGGACGAAGTAAGTGATGTTTTAAATAATCAAATATGAACTGTCAATTTATTTAACACTTGCATCCGTGTTATTTCATGATTAAATTCAGTGTTCACGTTTTTATATACAGGCTATCGATAAATACAGGGGGTGGGGGAGGGAGAGAGAGGTTAAGTCAGCTTAATTTATACAGCGCTTTTTACAACACAGATCATTAAAAGAGGCTTTAACGTTACAGATAACAGGAAAATGATGCAACAAAGTTTTTTTTAGATACAGCAGTTCTAGAAGAAAATAATGTCATTGTCCAGCTTAAGTAAGTTCAGTGTTGATTAATTTCTGTTGTAAAAAAAAAGTCATTTATTTAGTTAATTTATCTAAACAGTATTTCTAAAAAGTGATGTCATCATCCAGCTCAGTTTAGTTTTCATACAACACGGTCAAATCAACAATCAAACAATTTGTTTAAACTTTTCACTAAGCGCTGCCAAAAAGTATGATTCTCTTTAATAAAACATAGCCTACCTAACTTAGAGGCACTAACATACATTCAATACATCATTTTGTAAAGAAATGGGAAATATGTTTTGCATAGAGTAGTTTTAATAAATGATTTTAACGTCGAATAGGGGGAGAGCTGACTGCTCACTTAGCTCAGCCAAAATCGCTTGACGTGAGTCTTCTGGAGCTCCCTCAGTTAGCTCATATGTAAAGAGATAGATACCCAGCTAACAATTTTTGGTTCCCAGAATGTTCTCAGCACATTTGTGTTTGGTTCCCAGAACGTTATTTTTTATGGTTTGTTTTTGATTAGCCAGGAAAGTTTTCTTAATCCCAGAACGTCACCCAAGCTGTCACACAAATCTACCACAAGTACAATGCGTTATCATCTAGTATTTGAACATAAAATGTCTTCCGATAGGCTACTACCTATATATAATGCCTCATTCATTCATTCATTCATTCATTCATACCACCAAAGACACAACTCAGACGAGCATCGCATCTTTTACCGTCAGACAGGAATGTCGTCGAATTTTCGTCGAAGGAGAAGGGTTTAAAGATTAATGAATTACGTTGAGCCGCAGTATAACGTCCCATCGCGCGAGACAGTCAGAGTGATTTTGTTCGCGTGACACTGAAATTGAACCTTTTACTCGATTTATTCAGTTACCTTTATTCAGTGAGCCGTGCATCTCTGTAAACCAGGACCCTCTACTGTGGTGGAAGGTAAATGAGAATCGGTTTACAAAGCTGAGCATCATTGCCCTGTGGTACTTAGCTGTCCCCACGACATCTGTTCCATCGCCATCAGAGTTTTTTCCAGCGCCGGTGTTTTGTCGATCTGTCCTACCTTGTCAGATTTTCCTACCGTAGCGCAAAATTATAGCCATATCTATCGGTTCATCCCACCACATCGTAAAATCCTACTGCGCTTTTCAGCTTCGCGTCTGTGACTACATAAAATAATTCAGTGTTACTTTGCCGAAGATTCTTATTAGGCTATGTTAGGGTGATTTTACAGTGCAAAGTAACGTTACCTCATCAGATTGTCCTATGAAATAAACGGGTAGGATGATTTTACGGTGCAAAATACCTGATCAGATTGTCCTACCAGTATGAAATAAACGGATAGGATGATTTTACAGTGCAAAATACCCCATCAGATTGTCCTACCAGTATGAAATAAACGGATAGGATGATTTTACAGTGCAAAATACCCCATCAGATTGTCCTACCAGTATGAAATAAATGGATAGGATGATTTTACAGTGCAAAATACCCCATCAGATTGTCCTACCAGTATGAAATAAACGGGTAGGATGATTTTACAGTACAAAATACCCCATCAGATTGTCCTACCAGTATGAAATAAACGGGTAGGATGATTTTACAGTACAAAATACCCCATCAGATTGTCCTACCAGTATGAAATAAACGGATAGGATGATTTTACAGTGCAAAATACCCCATCAGATTGTCCTACCAGTATGAAATAAACGGGTAGGATGATTTTACAGTACAAAATACCTCATCAGATTGTCCTACCAGTATGAAATAAACGGATAGGATGATTTTACAGTGCAAAATACCCCATCAGATTGTCCTACCAGTATGAAATAAACGGATAGGATGATTTTACGGTGCAAAATACCTCATAAAAGTAAAAATAATAATAAAAGTTTTGCATCATCTACTACAGTACCCATTGGAAATGATTTCAAGGTTAAATTTACTTTAAGCACAATTCTTCTGACATAGGCTAGTATGACAAAATTGCTGAAATGAATGACTCCATAAGCACACTCACTGGCATTTCAACAGGAATCTCTGCAGGGAACACTGCCTCTCTCCCATACATTAAAAGAAAAGGGGAGTGTTTTGTGGTGGTGTGGACCTTTGATCTTAAAGAAAACAAGGTGGCATCCAGATAGACATCCCAGTCATTTTGCTGGTCGTTAACCAATTTCTTGAGGGCTCTAAAATGAAACATGAGGGGGAACGTTTTTTTTTTTTTTTAAAGGCTTATAAACTTGGTGTATGAAAGCCTTTTTAGGAACGCATTTATAACTTATTTGGTGCCTTGAAGCTGAAGATGGGTGAAAATGTCATGGGGGGTGGGTGGGGGTGCCTTAACTTTTCCTGACCTAGGTACATACAATAATAAAACTTACCGTTTAATGTTGTCGTTGGTCTTTTCATCCAGACCATTAGTTTGAGGATGATAAGCTGCTGTCACACTTCTTTTGATGCACAACATTTCACAAAGCCTGTGGTTAAGCTTAAAAAATAAAGGAAAAAAATCACTGTGAGTAAATTGGTGAAAAGCTCCTTAAAACAGTAGTTGAATACATGTAAAACACAAATACAAAAAAATAAAAAAAAATATATATGTATATATTCCTGTAAATTCTCGCTTATCGGGCTTATGCTACTCTGAATAATGCCTGAACTTCGTATTTTGAGCACTTCTTGCGTTGTTTTTTGCCTCTTCACGATGACTTGCTTAATTTAGTCCCAATTTGTAAGTCTCAATTTGTAAGTCGCTTTGGACAAAAGCGTCTGCTAAATGACTAAATGTAAATGAATACATGTACTGTATGTGCAAAGGAAAATATAACAACTCTTGGAAATCTAAAAACAAAGACATTGAGGCTAAACCTATATCACTTTAATACTGATAATTGTAAATACACTCAGGGACGTGGGAACTATAGTGTGAGAGGGGGGGCGGGATTCGGGGGGGGGTTGGGTAGTGTAGGCCTAGTAGGCTGTGTTATGTATATACTATATTATGTATAGTCAATAGTACATATTGACTTTATGATTAATTTAATCTGTTTTGCACATGCATCGCCACAGAGTTAACCATTTCAGACAGTACCGGACAGCAGCCTGTCTCGTTCACTTCACGTGTGTGGCCGTTACGCACAGCTGTGGCCGCTCCAATTTACCTTCAATGAAATCTATGTCAAAATGCCTTTACGCAGAGCAGGGTCATAAACGCGTGTGTGTCTGAAGTTCAGCGAGCTCCACGGAGCACTCCTTCAGTCTATCCACGGAGCGCTTAACAGCGCTGAATGAATGATGATCTGCTTTTATGTAATTTTTCCTTTTTTATTCAGAATATTCACAAATGTGTTAGCTATGGCATGAAATATCTGATATTCAGATTGTCAAATACATGCAGGAAAGCCTCTGTCTCGTTCACTTCACGTCTGTGGGCGTTACGCACAGCTCAGTATGGCCCAGGCACGGCCCTAGGATTCCAGTTTTGGATGGGCCAAACCAATTGGGGGTCGGACCTACGATCACTCTCCAATCACTGCTTAACCTAATAAAAAAATATTGATTCATATAGCCTACTGTTATATTATCTGTGCATATACATATAGATTTTAATAGCTTGATGCTCTTTAAATATTTTGTTGCATTGTTAAAAGTTTCGGTGCGTAGGACAGACCTATCCGCGATCGCTCTCCATGGTTCTGACCAAAGAAGAGCGCTTTGGAATCTCCGTTACGCATCATATGCATCATACCTGGGCTGCGTTTCCCGATAAAATTGTCTGTTAGCGCGCTACGAAGACTCATAGGTATAACTTAACTAAAGGTATACTACCACTAAAGGTATATCATTGCTAGGCATCTTCAGGGCTATCATCCACTCGCGAGGCAGAGGCGCTGGCGCCCTCCTAGCAACGGCGCTGTTTTTGGTAAAACATGATTTTGACGACTTCTTCATTAAGTTTTGTTTTATAGAGAACTTTTTTTAAATATATTCGTTTTGTATAAATTGTATCTTAATTTTGATCATTGTTTTATCAATCAATTACCCGTATTTAATAAATAAGATGCATATATATAGCAGACACTGTAAAAACCTTAGTGTAATTGACAGAATTACTAAAAAATATTTTGCTACCTAAAAGTTAAAGATTTTTTGTGTCACGCATGCATGCATGTCTATTTCCCTCATATTAAATATAAAACGCATGTGGACTGATATTTTTCCAATGTCTGGACTCCTTTATTAATGGAGTATATAAACAGACGTTTCAATATATTGGTATTAAATGCATTTTCTGAGAATTTATATTTCAAGTTTTTACTGCAAATGTCGAAATGCGCGCTCTTTGGTCCATCAGTGCTTGAGTCACTGATCACATTAGAATAAAATATCTCATAATAAAATACAAAATTGACTGATTTATGAGTGCATATGCATAGTTCTCATCAGTCGGAAATACAGATAAACGCTTTCATTGTTTTTATTTTTGATCCTGAAAGAAAACAGAACAACAAAAGAGCGAATCATAGGCCTACATGGAGTAACTGGTGTCAAGGCGCAATGAATGAAATGCACAAATGGTAATTAAATAGAACCCCTAAAATGAACGAGGGCGAGCTGTTTTATTTTCACAACATTTCATATTGTTTGGAACATGAAAATTCATACCGGTAATATCAAGCTACTGAACGAACATATAGAGCCCTATATTGAAATAGCATTGTCAGTCAAACCATTTAAAGCTATGAACATGCTAGTAGACACATACGCTACTCAAAAAGTGCATTAAACCAAAAAAATTTAATTCATGCATTTGCAAAGGTGGATATTCTTTCAGTTGTTCGACTTATAATTTTTTTTATCAGAGTCGAGACATCGATTTCATCCAGGAGATCACTGTGGGCATTCATAATGGCCAAGTGCGTTAGTCTCTCCTGTGACATGGTGTTGCGCAGCCAGGTTTTCAACCTGCGCAAAGCCGAGAAGGAGCGCTCTGATGCAGCGACAGATATGGGCAGGCACAGGCATAGTTTGATGAGTTTTTCCACCTCTGACAGCATGGAACGGGTTTGTGGTTGCATGGTTTGGAGAATGGACACAACATCCCGTATTGTGTTAACTTCACGCCCTGTACAGATATCCCGCAGTATGTCCAACTCATGACTTAGTCGCTCTCTTGTAAAACCGGTGAGTTTCAGAGAAGTCACATCAACTTTTTTTCCTTGAGCTGCCTCAATGATCGCCTGCTCTCGCCCTGCAGCAACTTGGATTCCGACCTGGTCAAAACGCCTCTCCACCTCTGAGCGCACCAGGTCCAGCGCCTCAAACATCTCCCTTTTCCACACGTTCGGATACACTGAATACAGAAATATAACATAAATAACCTTAGCCTACTACAACTGAAAAGACCAATTGTGTATTTTTATTACAAACATTTACCCTCAACTTCGCTGCACTCTTGGTCATTGGCCTCCTCCTCTTGTGTATAGCGAAAGCGTGCAGGTGTCTTGCTGCTGCGCACTGGATGTGGCGGCTTCAGGCCGTAACGCTCTGCATATTGCTTGGTCTTGGCCACAAGGTCAGTGATGGTTTCATCCTGTCGCAGTGTGCCCAGTTGTTTGCAAAGGAGTTTACCAGCTTCCATGGATCCTAGAGCTGTGACTTTGGTTCCTTGAAGTGATCGTGCCACTGCTTCACAGGGGGTAAATAGGGTTAAGCAAGCAAACAAACCAAACACTGTGCGCATATTTGTGGCCTTTGTTAGCAATCCTGCAATTTTGGCACGGGTGTCCCCTTTCACAGCTTTGTCACTCTCCAAGGATCTGAAAGTCTGTATCATCTCTCCGTAGCAGGCCAGCAAGCGTGACAGTGACACAACTCTGACGCACCACCGAGTTGGGCAGAGGCCAAGCAAGTTCACAACGTCTCCGGCTCCAAATAGGGACTGATACAACGCTTTTCTCTTTGCTGAATCGTTGATTATAACAGTGACTTCACGCACAAAGTTTAGCGTATCAGCAACAAGACGCACTTCACGAGCCACTTCTTGCAGCACCAGATCCAGTGAGTGATTTGCGCAGTGGACAAAAACAGAGTCGGGACATACTTCCTTCAGTTTAGCTTGCACCCCATTGAACCTCCCTGACATGTTACTGGCTCCATCAAAGCAGTAGCCCTTCAGTCGCTCCAGTGGCAAATGGAGGCGCACCAGGACATCCTTTATGCACAGAAATAATATTTCAGCCGTTGTGTCAGGTGCGTTGTAAAAGCCAAGATAGAAATTTTGAACTTCTAGGTGGTCATTGCTAAACTGCAGACTGATTGAAAATTGTTCTTTGCCACTGATATCTGTTGTCCCATCTGCAGTTAACCCAAAAAAGTCCGTTTTTGATGCTGTTGCTCCAATTGTTCTCAATATGTCATGCGCAAATAGTTCCAGAATCTCATTTTGGATGTTGTTTGACATCCAGTTGTCTCTCCTTTTCAGCCACTTATCAAGGTCAGGATCATCGCGCACTCGCTCCTGCATTAGCTGCCATAAAACTCCATCCCGATTGGCATCCCCTCTCAGTGGAAGCCCCTGGCGCCCCAAGAATCTTACGCAGCTGAAAATAAGTTCGAGGATTGTCCGCGCTGTTCTCTGCTCCTTTGCCTTGGCGTCAGAGAGTAGTGCATTTATTGGAGTGTTTTTCAACGCTGCCAATCTTTGGGTTGCATCTAAATGAGTCTTAGATTTCTCATGGTCTCTGATTTTCTCTGTTGCTTTTTTCCAATTTGAAAATCCCTTATCTTTTAAAAACAAACTGTCGGTGGTTGGGCACAGCAGTTTACTTTTGACAGCCGATCTACATACCCCACACACGATGCCATCACTTTCCGAAATATATTCCAGCCACTTCCACTCTTGGAACCAGGATGCCCTACAGCTGCGTGCGAAGCTCTCCCCACTTTTTTTTTTGACTGGAAAATTATAATCAGGCGGAGGCCTGAAGGACTGTGCACCTGCATCTGCTTTTTGATCCGCGTGTGGCGACGAGGGATGAGGGTGGCTCGTAGTGAGGGTGGCGGTGGTGGGTTCACTCACTTGGGGGGGGGGGGGTGTACACTGTTCCAACGTCTATGAATACATAATTTACAAATTCCCTTCCCTGATCTCAGAGAATTCTCTGGGGACAGCCATGTCTATAAATGATGGAACAGAGATGTCTTCCAACTTCAGCTGCTGTCTTGGTTTTTAAAGGAAAAGCCTCAACCCACTTAGAGAAATAGTCTGTGGCTGTGAGGATGTATTTAAAGCCATCTGCAGTTTCAGGTAATGGTCCAGTTAAATCAATGCCAATAAGCTGAAGCTAGCAGAAAGCTAACAGCAGAAACCTATCAAGTAAAATAAAATGTAAAGTAAGTTTAGCGTGTATAAAGTAGGTTTAGTATATGTATGCTGTATATGTTACTGCACTTATTTACCTTGATGCACTGTAAGGTCTGCACAGCAGTCAAAGGCTTTCCCACTTTTTGACATTGATCACATTCCAATACCTTTCAGAAATTGTTGTATATATATATATATATATATATATATAAATATATTAAATAAATAAATATATATATATTAAAATAACTATATAAAATAAATAACACATACCCAATTTTCAATGTCAACTGACATGCCATGCCAGTAAAATCTGGCACAGATGGCAGCACGTGTTTTACCAATCCCTTTGTGCCCACCAATGGGAGAGGAATGGAATTCTTCAAAGAGCATCCTGGCTTCCTCTTTGGTTTTGATCACTCTTTTCCCTCCATAAAAAAGCATTCCATCTACATTAAAGAGAAAACATAACTATGACAAAAGTAGACTAAAAGGACATTTGGCATTGTTGGAAAAGAAAATCAAGATGAATAATAAAATAAACATAATTGAAATTTAAAGTTAAAATAACTACCCTTTAAGTTGAATTTGAGTGCATATCTTCGAATGTTCTGCCTTTTGGACTTATCATACCCTGATGGGTATGATCCCACTGACAGAAGATTATACAATGCTTCTCACTTATCTTCCATAGCTGTCAAAAAATGCAAGAAAAAAAAAGCACAAATAGATATAGTGCTGTAAATCAATGGGGCATTTTTTATGTGATTAATCGTAATTACAAACATTAAAGTTAAATTTAATATATTTTATAATGTAATAATTTCACAGTTGATCTCCAAATGAATGCAGAAACAACATAGAGTATATTTTCAATATTTGTTTAATGGCCTATATTTATGAATGAAAACTGCTGTCACTTTAAGACCTGCCGCTGTTTACAGATACGCAGATCTCACACGCCTCACACTCTTTACACTCATTTGATACTTTATTTAATTCATTTAAGACTGATCTTATAGGGACACTCGACAAAACGGACATTTTGGCATAATTGTGTGTGTTTATATTTTACACTAAAACAATCAAATCGATAGAACAAAGATGGCGGCATAGGCGGCGCACACGTCGCAACTTGCTCTGCTCCATTGAAAATATAAATCCCTCTAATTCAGTATATAGCCTATTGTTGGAGTCTTGAAACGAGTTAAGATACAAGCCGTCTTATATTGGGTCTGGACTGGTTATTATTGATTTTTCTTCTACTATTACTACTACTTCGGAATGAGTTCCAGGAAGGGCCTGAGGCGAGGAGACGATGGCACGCCGGCAGCTGCACCTGTGGATAATATCACGCAATCACAGTCCTGTGAGGACATGCCACCTGCTTGGTTTCTCTCGGAGATGGAAAAGGGTTTCTCAAGAATACACGACATGGTCGAGGACCGTTTGAGTAAAATAAACAAGGTAGTAGAGAAAATTCACAACGAACACTCTGCTATTAATGAAAAGTTGGCGGATCTTTCGGCCAAACAGTCAGAATATGAAGCAACCGCTGTGGATTTGCGTGCAGATATTGCCGACTCTAAGAAAGAGACTAATGCTGCAATTGAAGAGCTCCGAGGAAAACTTGATGATATGGAAAATAGAGCCCGGCGGAATAACCTCCGCTTGGTGGGTTTCCCTGAAGGAGTTGAAGGCAGTGATGGCGTAGCTTTCATACAGGAATGGCTACCAAAGATCTTGAAAGTAAGCATTTCTTTTGAAATTGAGGCCTGCCACCGCACTCTGCACCGTCGTCCAGCTGAATATGATAGACCACGGGCGCTGGTTATTCGTCTGCTGCGCAGTAGCGACACGGAGAAAATTCTTGCAGCCGCCCGACAACTAAAGAAGCTGGAATACGGCAATTCTACTATTAATGTCTTCAGAGATGTTTCTACGGCATTGTACAAAAGACGCAAAGCGTTCACTGATCTGAAGAAACTGCTACAGAGATGTGACATAAAATACAGCCTGCTTTACCCGGCAACGCTACGGATCGACTTGTCAGGAGGACGTCGATCCTTTACCTCTCCAAAATCAGCTGAGACATATCTGCGACAACATCATCCTGAATATTTTTGAGGCCGGGTCAACTTAATAACTATCCCCAGGCTCGCTTCACCGCAATAGCGGGACAAGGACAAGGGCCATCTGATCTACAGGTGCCATATACAAACTTACATTTATTTATTTATCGTTTTGTTTCTGTTTGTGTGGGCACAGATTATTGTTACTCTACAGTGGAATACTTTTGATCACGCTAACCTTCAAGGTACGCTTTTTTTTTTTCTCTTCTTTTTTTTTTCTCTTCTCCTTTCTTTTCTTTTTTTTTAGTTTTTTTTTTTTCTCTGCTGGACAACTATAAGTGATATATTTTTGTATAGGCTATTATATGTTTGGATTTAGCCTACTGGGCAGTTTAGATTAAATTGAAAATGAGGGATTCTAAGAAATAAAATGAAATATTATGCATATAATGACCAACCTTTTTCTTTATTTATATTAATTTTTATTTCATTTTTATTATAATTATTCATATGAATTAAGTCCCTGCAATGGAGCAGTTGCTGGGTTGGGAAGGTGACGATATCACCAGTACGTGAAGTGTTTGATCGATCTGCATTTCTTTAGGAAGGCAGACACATAGATCAGGATAGGGTTGCTGTTAATGAAATATCAGGGTAACTTTTTTGGTTTTGATAAGGGTTTTCTGTTTTCTTTATTCTTTTTTTTTTTTTTTTTTTTTCATTGTTTCTCTGTGTTTAATGTTGTTGAATGGTGATATTTTATTTTACTTGAGTTTGGCTATAGGACCACAATTAAGTTACGAATAGCTCTATACAGTATAAATATATGACATGGAATGTTAATGGGTTAAATCAAGCTTTGAAAAGGAAAAAAATTCTTAATTTTCTGTATAAGCAGAGTGTTGATTTCATTTTCCTACAAGAGACTCACTTAACAGTAGCAGACCATGTTAAATTAGGGTGCCAATGGAAAGGGCAGATTTTCTTTTCTTCATTTTCTTCTCAAGCAAGAGGGGTTGCTAATTACAGAGTAATTAAAGATAAAGCGGGTCGCTTTGTTATAGTAAGGGGTTATGTAGCCTCAGAACCAATAGTTTTGGTAAATGTTTATGGACCAAATTTTGATGAACCACAATTTTTCTACAATTTGTTCTTGAATTTAAATTACCCCTCCTCCGAACTTATAATTGGTGGTGATCTGAATTTGACCCTGGGTATATTAGATAGATCGGCTACCAATAGGTTTTCACATACAGCTGCAGCTAAGGTATTAATACAAGAAATGGCCTACCATAATCTTATTGATATTTGGAGGGCTCGTAATGAAAATGAAAGGAAATACTCTTTTTACTCTCACAAGTATAATAGCTACTCTAGAATAGACCTATTCTATATATACTCTGGGAAGCAACATCTTGTATCATTTTGTGATTACTTACCAAGAGTAATCACTGACCACTCTCCGCTAGTGATGCTTGTTAAGTATGGACAAACTGCTGGGAAGAAGCGGTGGAGATTCAGTAACTACCTTCTCAATGATTTAGAATATATTGACATTATTAATACCAACATTGAGACCTTTTTAGAACTGAATAAAAACACTGCCTCCATATTAGTTATCTGGGACTGTTTGAAAGCTTTTTTAAGAGGTTTAACTATTTCATATACATCGAGGAAACGTAAACAGAATGAATGGAAATTAAGTTCCTTAGAGTTGGCTATTTCTACCCTGGAAAAAAAACACATAGAAACTCAGGATGATAAATATCTACTACAGTTAAATACTAAAAGACTTGAATATGATATCATTATTAGCCATAAAGCAGAGAATGCTCTTTTAAGAACTAAAGCGCAATATTATGAACATGGAGAAAAGTCTGGTTCTTTACTTGCCTGGCAGATTAGAAGGGATGATGCTAGTAAATTAATCCCCTCAATTAAACAAAAAGATGGTTCGATAACTAGGGACCCACAGCTAATTAATATTGCCTTTGCAGAGTTCTATAGGTCCCTATACTCCTCTCAGGGGAGTAATTTAGCTTCAATAAAAATGTTCTTAAACTCCTTATCCGTACCTGTTATATCGGAGGAGGATAAGGTAAGCTTAGAAGTTGATATTACTGAGGAGGAGGTTCAAAGGGCACTTTGTAGTCTGTCAGGTGGTAAAGCCCCTGGGCAGGATGGATTCCCTATTGATTTTTATAGAAAGTTTCTACCAAAGCTTCTATGTCCCTTGGTAGAAATGTATAAGGAGACTTTATATAATGGGAAATTACCTGACACATTAGAACAAGCACTGATTATCATGTTACCCAAACCAGGGAAGGAAGTTAATCTATGTGGCTCCTATAGACCAATTTCTTTATTAAATACGGACTATAAAATTTTAGCTAAAGTTATTGCAAATAGATTGGCTTCCCTTATACCTGAACTGGTGGCTATGGATCAAACTGGGTTTGTCGTTAACCGTTCTCCTTATGATAATATCCGAAGGTTCTACAATATTATTCATTTTTCAAAAAAAATTAATGTACCTGTCTTAGCTGTCTCTTTGGACGCGGAAAAAGCTTTTGACCGTGTCGAATGGAGTTTTTTATTCTGTGTTCTAGAGAAAATGAATTTTGGTCCCAGATTTATGGCATTGATTAAAACTCTGTATCAATATCCAAAGGCATCAATTCTTACAAATTTCGATACCTCTTCTCAATTCCCACTTACAAGAGGAACCCGACAAGGGTGTCCCCTCTCGCCTCTTCTTTTTACTTTGGTAATTGAACTGTTAGCTATTGCAATACGATCAAACCCACAGATCCATGGAGTTGTAGTCGGAAATGATGAACATACCATTTCATTATATGCTGATGACATAATGCTTTTTTTAACCAGGCCTGAGTCATCTCTCCCTGCATTGGCCGATATACTAGAGGCATATGGTTCTATCTCGGGGTATAAGGTAAACAGTACAAAGAGTATTATTATGCCTCTTAATTCCTTTGCAGACGTTATGCCTCAATTAAATGTACCATTTTCATGGAATGATACTAGCTTAACATATCTTGGCCTACAAATTTCAAATAAGTTAGACCAGATATTTACGCTAAACTATGTCCCTTTGATGAAGGTGATGGGGCAAGAGTTAGATAGATGGAAAACACTGCCCATTTCACTAATAGGTAGAGTAAACTGTATTAAAATGAGTGTACTCCCCAGGTTTCTTTATTTATTTAGGACTCTCCCTTGTCATGTCCCTCAATCTTTTTTTAAGCACTTAAATAGCTTAATAACAAAATTTCTATGGCAGGGTAAGCCAGCAAGAATAAAATTGAAAGTCCTCTGTTTGAACCCATGTGAGGGAGGACTCGGTCTCCCTGACTTTTATTTATATTATTTAGCAGCACAATCAATGGTCATATGGGCTTGGCAAATTAATAGACACAACCACCCTTCTTGGAGACAAATAGAGCAACATCAATTAGCAGATATTACTCTTTCTAGCTTACCTTATATCCCTTATGTGCATACCTTTAAAAGAACTCTTAATAATCCCTTTGTTCTACAGGGGTGTAAAGTTTGGTCTGATATTAGGAAAAGGACTAAAAACCTTCAAAAAATATACACAGATACCCCTTTTTACGCTAATCCGGCATTACCCAAGATATTAAAAGATGAATTGTGCTTGTTATGGTATAGAAAAGGGATTTGTGTATTTGGTGACCTATTTGACAAAGGGTCATTATTACCCTTTGAACAGTTAAAGTTAAAATTTTCTCTGGAATCCAAGCACTTTTTTAAGTATCTACAGGTTAGAGATTATATTAGAGTTCAGCAAGGAGGTAAATTGTTATCTCTTTATCCTTTGGAATTAGACACCTTTATTGTGGGTAAAGATATAAAGAAATTTGTTTCAACTATGTATAAAATGTTGCTGAAGCTTTCGGTTTGTGGCCCAGTGGGGGCCAAGCTGAAATGGGAGCAAGACCTGGGGGTTGATTTTAAAGAGGAACAATGGGAAGCAATCTGTCAAAAGAGTCAGACATTCTCATTTAACAGTCGTCATAGACTGCAGCAATTCAATTTGATTCATCGAGTGTATTATACACCGCAGCGTCTAAATAAAATGAACCCTGACCTTTCAGCATTATGTCCCCGATGTAAAACACAGACTGGGTCTCTTATTCATATGTTTTGGTCATGCTCCCATTTGGATGACCTTTGGAAAGCTGTTAAAGATACTATTGAAAAAGTTATTGGTTCTGACTTGGCTTTAAATCCAAGACTGGCTCTACTTGGAGATGAATCTATGTTACCTCTATATTCTTTCTACAATATTAGATTAGTTAAAATGGCTTTGATGGCTGTTAACAAGTGTATCGCACTGAAATGGAAAAGTGTTACACCCCCTTGCTTCAATATGTGGTTGAATGAAATCCTGTCCTATATTCCACCGGAAAGAATCATGTACAATTTGAAAAAGAACTCGATGGCTTTTGACGAGGTATGGGGAAAATGTATTCTTTTAATGAGAAACTCTGACGGTTAAATTGATTTTTTTTTTTTTTTTATTTTTTTTTTTTTTTTTTTTAAATTTAGTAATTGATTTTTTTTTTTTTTTTTTTTTTTTTATGTGTATATGTATACTTTGATGTGTACAAATGGATGTGTGTGTACACATATGTATATATATGAGTATGTGCGGTATGTGAGAGTATGTATGTATATGCATGCAGCGGTTGTGTAGATGCATATCTATTTAGATGCTTATGTTAAGTATACCCTTCCTGTTGATATGTGGGGGTGGGGGGGAATTCTCTGTAATTCTTAAATTTCTTTGTTTTGTAATTTACTTCTGTGAAAACCCTCTGTTAAAAGAATTGTCTGCTGAAATACTTGAGAATTAAAAAAAAGATTTGATGAAAAAAAACAATCAAATCATATTCCCCGCCCATATCAAAATTATAAAATAAAATTATCAATGGTGCTAGCTGGCTTTATATGAATGTGACCGTAAACAGTTCTCATTACTGCTATATATCTTGGTATAATAAAAATTGGCATAAATAGTAAAAACTTACCTCACATGAAGAAGTTCTCAAAGCAAGTAGTAAAAAATGATGGGCGTGACAAAATTGACGAAATATTGATGTGCGCATGCGCAGTAAGCCCTGGTAGGACAATCTGACGGGTAGGATGGAATGTCAGGACACCGGTGTTGTGCCGAATTCTTACTCCCTGCCAGAATCTGACTCCCCTCGCGAGCACACGCATGACGTCAATTTGTGTCGCCTCGCCAGCTGCTAAAACAGAAACGCATCAGACGGCGTAAGAAATTACATGATAACAATTTGTGTGTTGATCTTTGATCATGTATTTATTAGTTATGTGTCTTTGATCATGTATTTTATTATTTTTTGATTATGTATTATTATTTGATCAAACTCGTATGACTGTCTAGCTGTGCTTTTTCGCTTGTATTGTGTTTTTTACTACAGTATTATAAATCAGTGTGGTTTTTTTTAAACACTACAGTGTGTTTTGTAGTAAAACAATGGTTTAGTTTAGCAGTGCTGCCAAAATCATACTGCCCTATGTAAAATACTTATTATTGAATATAAACACTTGTGCTTTCCTGTAGCTCAGTGGTAAGAGCATTGCGTTAACAACACAGATCCCAGGGGATTGCACATACCAATGTATAAATGTATAGGATAATGGAATGTAAGTTGCTTTGGATAAAAGTGTCTGGCAAATGCTTAAATGTAAAATATCTGTTCTTCAGATTTCGTTTTGCAAATTGTTATTCAGTTGTTATTTAAAGGATAGTTCACTTTAAAATGAAAATTCTGTCATCATATGCTCACCCTCATGTTGTTTTAAACCTGTATACATTTCTTTCATCTGCTTAACAGAAAGGAAGATATTTAGAAAAATTTTAGTAACTAGTAAGTTTCTGGTACCATAGTAGGGAAAAAAATATATACTATGGAAGTCAATGGGACCAGAAACTGTCTGGTACTGACATTCTTCTAAATATCTTCCTTTCTGTTCAGCAGAAGAAAGAAATTCCTACAGGTTTGAAACAAAATGAGGGTGAGTATATGATGACAGATTTGCATTATATAAAAAAACAATCTATTTCAAAGTGAACTATCCCTTTAAGGCAGGGTTCACCAATCTCGGTCCTGGAGGGCCGCTGTCCTGCAGAGTTTAGCTCCAACCAGCTCCAACACAGCTGTTTGAAAGTTTCTAGTATGCTTAATGAGACCTTGATTAGCTGGTTCAGGTGTGTTTAATTGGGGTTGGAGCTAAACTCTGCAGGACAGCGGCCCTCCAGGACCGAGATTGGTGAACCCTGCTTTAAGGCATCAGATATTTTACACCCTATTACATATCAGATAACATTCTACCATACATAGTTCACTTGTATTTTCAGTAGCCTACTACTCAATACTCCATATTTACCATCCTTGTGCATTGAGGTACACTTTTGCAGTGTCATTGTATTGTAGTATCTTTTGTTAATAAAATCTTTTTTTTTTTACAACTGTCTGTTGTGTTGGTTATACAAAAAGTATATATATATTTTTTCTTATTGTATAATTATTTTGAATAATTTAAAGTTATTTCCTGTTGTCTCAACGTAAACCCACCCACCCAGACACTCACTCACCATCAGCTTGCAGACGTTTCTTGGCGGTTATTTCGTTTTTTGATGATTAACATGGATCCTGACATATACAAACAAATATTAAACTATAAAAAGAATGGTTCATACCCTGATGGGTATTCCAAAATGGAGAAATCTAATTTTAGAAAAAAGGCCTCTTGACCTCCAAGGTAAGAGAGCCATACAATATTTCATATTTAAAGGCTGAGGATGGTCGTTTGACCGAAAGCTTGATTAAATTTGCTTAAAGGATTTAAGTGTGCAGACAGTTTATTTATCAGTTCTCTTTGTTAAAATGGTTTAAAGTTTGATCTTAAATGTGTATATCATGGCCCGGTTTCACAGACATGGCTTAAGCCTAGTCCCAGACTAAACTGCCCACTTGAGCTGTCTTAACTCAAAGCGACTTGCACAGATATATATTAAAATAGTCAAAGATTTAGCCTGTTCTGGATTAAACAAAGCCGATTGCAAGAGGAAGGATTATAGCTAGTCTATGACTAAATTGAATCATAAATTAACCCTTCAAAGAGGCAGGTTTAACTCCTGCTTAGTACTGTTTGTGAGGGAGCATGGAATATTTGGAATATCTAAATGAAAACCAACATGCACAACAGAGGCCAGCCAGAGTACTTGTGGATAGGAGTGATCCATTACATTACTTTGATGACACAGCTTTTCAAGACCGCTTTCGTATGTCCAAGGAAAATGCAGTGGAGATAATATCTTTGCTTGAGCCTAGACTTTCCTGTCTGTCTCTGAGAGGAAGGCCTTTACCCATTTCTCTCCAAGTTCTGCTCACACTGAGGTTTTTTGCGTCCGGGACCTTTCACCGTGAAACTGGTGATTTGTGTGGTGCCAGTGAAGCAACTGTGTGTAGAATAGTTCACAAAGTCAGCAGAGCCATTTGTGAACTGAGGAGTCTTTACATAAAGTTTCCTGATGCTGCTGACCAAGCCAAATATAAAGTGCAATTCTATGAATATGGGCACTTCCCAGGTGTCATTGGCTGTATAGATGGATGTCATGTTCCTGTCAAGTGTCCATCAACCCCTGATGCTGAGGAGTACAGGAACCGTAAGAACTGGTTTTCTATCAACGTTCAGGGTGTATGCACACCTAATTTAGAGTTTTCAAACATTGTTGCGCGCTGGAAAGGTTCAACTCACGATTCAAGGATTTTTGTCAACTCTTCATTATGTGCTCAGTTTCAGAGTGGACAGTATAGTGGACTTCTACTTGGTGACAGTGGATATGGTCAGAGTAACTTTTTATTCACTCCATACATAAATCCCACAACAGCTGAGCAGCAAAGATACAACAGAGCTCATATCCGAACAAGAGGCATGGTTGAACGCATGTTTGGAATATGGAAAAATCGATTCCAGTGTTTACGTAATACACTTCGCTTCAGGCCAAGGAGATGCTGCAAGGTCATCATTGCTACAGCGGTGCTGCACAACTACCTGAAGCAGCGCTGCTGTCCTGATCCTCCAATGGAAGATGACGATGAAGCAGATGTGCCCATGACTGAGGCAGCCAGTGACCAACGAGGACTTGCACACAGAGTTGCTTTCACATTGCAGCACTTCAGCTAGATGAGATGTATTTCAATATGGAATGTATTCATTATGCCTTATTTTGCCTTGATAATTTTTGTTCTGTACAAAATTAAAATAGTGTGAAGCAAAATTAAAAAAAATTACTAAACCAATACTGGTTGAAAATGTAGTTTGTGGTTGTTTAAATACACTCAGTCATGAATATCTAAATGACAAAAGGTTTATTTTTGTTTTTATCGTTTATACATCATATTGTTCACCATGGCTGGTAATCACAATTGCCTCCTTACTGTATCGTTTTTGGATCATACCTCTTTCTTCCAACTTCATATCCAATTCAACCTGTAGAATTCTCATTTTCATTTTATGTTCTTCCTTCAGATATTTCATTTTTTCCTCATGAAATTCTCTGGCTAACTTTTCATGGATGGTCATCTTGCTTGTTCTCTGCTGAAAGGTGGTGGCAGCATCTTTTCTCAGGGATGCAGGAGCAGATGTGGAAGGCACACACTCACTGTGCTCTGGCTTTTCCAACCCGTTCAGATTCCTTTCTTCTGTGGGGAAAAACAGAGGCACAAATAAATTCACATGATCCTTACAATGAAAGAAGAATAAAAATTGACAGAGTGGAATATATGTACCAAAGGAAGAAATCAATTTCTTTCTAACATACCATTTGTGCTCAGATCTTCATCTGAACTGTTCAAGTGATCATCATCTGGTATACCATCCAGAGGTTGCTGGTGCTGTATTATTCCAGACAGCAAGTCACTCAATTCATCAGTTTTGTCTTTATTTGGTGGTCCACCACCAGTAGTAAATCGCTGTCTTCTGATCTCTGCATTCTGTCGTTTTAAAGCCAGTTTAAGGTTCTTCCACAGAGTCTATACAGGCAAAAATCATTCATTATAAATTGTCCCAAAAATATGAATATGAGAAATGAGCAATGATAATAATGAAGAAATCTCACCTGAAGTTGTTGTATTGTTCTTGTGGTTGCATTTTCATTTGCATTAAATTCATTGCAAATTGCATTCCAAGCACTTTTCTTTTGCTCACTAGCAGTAGTGTGGATTTTACTTTCAATAACTGGATGGTTGGTCAAAATTTGTTTCAGTAGTGTTTTTTCATACTCTCTGAAGTTTTTGGAACGAATTCTTTTTGCATCTGCCATTGCTTTGTGTCAAAATGTACACCGATAATAATGTTTTCTGGTCCATTCCAGGTTTTTATGAGCACCATCAGCCCAACGGCATGTGCTTATACTCAACTTAATCAGGCCTATCCCAGGTGTTTTCATTTAAGCTTACTTAATTTACTCCAGGACTCTGTAGTCTCAGACTAACTAAGCTTATTTTAAGCCACGTTCATGAAAGGTACTTAAATGCCCCAGTTTAACTAGTACACATTAAGGCCTACTCCTGGCTTATGCTAAGCCATGTCTGTGAAACCGGGCCCATATGTTAAAGCCAAGGTGAGGCCAGGTCTTATACAGTCAAATTATCTATGCTATGGGCCAGGCCAGGTTCACGTGCAGCTAGCCATCCTTTTAGGTTAAAAAAACAAACAGAATATACTTTATAGTTGTCTGCAACGTATGTTATTTAACGTGACGACATGCATGATTAAACAATGCACACGTTAAAATTATGAACGTTGCAAAGTTGAATCGCCATCAATACAAATTCGCTGATACGTTGTACCTGATATAATATATATATTAGCGTAAAATAGAGGCTAGACATTTTGTAATTATTACCCACTCTTTTGTAATTTACCATTTATGCCATTTATATTCGCTAGCAGTATAAATTAGTCGAACTTTATGGGGGTGGGGTTCATTATTAAATAAATGTTTTTCTCTAAAATATGTTGGGAAAAAAATATTTTTAAATACTTCTTTCAACCTCCTTTTCCTAAGACAACAGCTCTTGAGTCTTCTCCTATAATGCCTGATGAGATTTGTGAACCCCTGACCAGAGATCAGTTACCCATTACTCCGTACAGAATCTCTCCAGATCCTTCAGATTCCCTGATCCATGTTGGCGCTTCTTCTCTCCAGTTCAGCCCACTTATTTTCTAAAGGGTTCAGGTCAGGGACTGGGATGGCCATCACAGATTCTTGGTTTTGTGTGTAGTAACCCATTTTTATTTTAAAAAATGTTAATGTTTGTTTTTAGATCACTATCCAGTTGTAAGATCCAAACATGGCATAAGATTTCTACTAGCACAGGTTTTTTTTTATCTGTTGGTATTTGATTGAATCCACGATGCCCTGTGTATCTGAACAAAATGTCCAGGACCTCTGGCAGAAAATTAGGCCCACAGCATTAAAGATACAACAGAGTATTTAATCAGAGTATTTTTGCTGACAAAAAGCTCCTTTTTTTTTTTTTATCCGACCATGGAACCCGTCCTGTTTGAAGTTCCAGTAGTTTCAGTTCAAACGTTCTGTGGTACGATGGAAAAAAAAGAGCTTTTTGGCAACAAACACTTAAGCTGTGTCCCAATGTGAAGACTGCATCCTTCGAAGGCTGCGGACTTCAAACGATGCAGCCTATGTGTCCTCCGAACGACACACCATGTAGCCTTCGTAGGATTTCCTAATTGTGCAGCCAGGTGTTCCCGATTACCGCTCCAGGCGCCAAGCAACGGTGCGAGAGTATGCTGCCATCCTGACAATTCATTTGATATAATTAAGTAAACAGCTATGGAGCCAGAGTTGGCTATTGTCATTTTTATGTTTTATATTTTACTGGAGGACCAGGTCATGTAGGCCTACTTTCGGCTTAGCCGAAGATTCAAATGTTCATTTATATATTACCTGATGCGATTTTGTAGGCTAGTGTATTCTTTTTATTATGCACATAAATGGACCATGGTAAATATATTTACACAGGTTTTCAACCCTATTTGAATATAAAACTCAGTTGAATATAAAAAGTCCAGTGCGAATGTTACTCCCACTCGTCATCGGCAGCTGTCAGTCACTGTTACTAGGCGACAAGAACAATCCTCCTTCGCTAGACCGGTCCGAGCGCTTCAGATGCGCTCTTTGAAATGGGACGGTGCTGTAGTTAGCAACAATTTGTTAATATTGTGACAATAGGCCTACATTTTGTTAGTTTAATTTTCAAAATAACCAGTGGTGGTATGTAACCTACATCGTTAATACTCGAAGTGATTTTCCCACACAGGACAGCAACACTACAAAATTATTTTACAATATGATGCATTGTTTTACAATAAACTACACAATAGTATATAGTTTAAATGTATCAACCTTGAAAATATTCAGAAGTAAAATGCAACATATGCAGTAATATAAAAGCAGAACCATCATAAAAACCCTGACAAGTTTTTTTTTCCTCCAGAATTCCTTTACTTTTACTCTTGATACCTTAAGTACATTAGAGTATGCAAGATAAGTTTGCTTAACTAAGGTTTGAAATATATGACTAGTAGTTTTTCCCCAAAGCGGTATTAGTGGTTATTTAAAGTACTTCAGTGTAATAAAGTATCTCAATATTTATTCCATCAGTCAGCCCTGCAAACCTGTTGGTAGACGTGGATAGTGTAAATATGCAGTCAAACACTCTGGAGAATATCCCAGATGATGTCCCACCAGCAGGAGGCCTTACCAGGGTCTCTATTGTGGAGCCCATCCCGGTCCAGCAGCGAACCAGGGTCTCCCACTCAGCTGAATAAAAGTCTACATCATTTTTTCTTATTTTATGTACTGTAAATTTAAATGTTTATGTTGATTTTGATATGTTTAAAATATGTTGTAAATAGTTGGGGGAAAAAAGTTATAGAAGAATTTGTTTCATGTAGAAATGATGACTGTCATTACAAAAATAAACAATGTCCCGAGCAATGAATTCTCTTTTATTTACACATTTAAAGTTGCATAATTTTTTTTTCCTTTTAAAAAATATAAGTGAAAAAAAGTTAAACAAGAATATATATATATATATATATATATATATATATATATATATATATATATATATATATATATATATATATATATATACATATACATATTTCTCAATGATTCTTTCAAGAGGAGAAAACAGTATGTCCATTCTCTCGTGCTCTCCTCGCCTCTGCAGTCCCATGTCTTCTCTAATCAAGTCCAAAAACTCGTCCTCTCTGTCTTGCCTTCATCGTGGTGCTGGTGCTGATGCTGCTGGTTCTGGTGCTGATGCTGATGCTGCTGCCTCTGGCTCCTCCTCTTCTTGGTGTCACACTGCTGAACTCGGCCCTGGTGTGTCCTCAGGGATTGAGGCAATGAGGGTGCAATGCCTCTGTCCCAACATCTCATCCATGAGGACAAACCAGGGCCAAGTTTCAGCAGTGGGTTTCCCACTCACACCCTCTCCTGTCCCAGGACACGTGCAATCCTAAGGCAGAGCAAATTAACCATGGCTTGTTAATAACAGCACAATACATTTCAGCAAAGATGTGATCTCAACTTTCTTACTTTGTATTTTTAAAATCATATTCATGAATACTCACATTTGGTTAAAACCTTTGTAGACATAGCTTGCATGACAGCACTACAAAAACACATAAAAGTGAAACCCCATTGCCTTATCAACTGCTTTTCTTATTGTTGTGGGCTTTATAGGGTGAGTGATATTTCTTATTTACACAAGTTAGACAGACTAGTGCATATATTACAATAAAATTTTATTTAATTTATTTCGTTTATTTATTTTTTTAATTGCAGTTTAATAAATTGAGCTGTCTGCTCCTTGCTCCCTGAAACAATTATTAAACTAATATTAGCACAAGTTTTGCCTCAGACCACCTGACAAATGAAGCCACGCAATGGTGATGGAGTTAAGATGAAGTTCATAAGAAAGAAAAACTTGTGGCTTTTAACTGTGGTTTCACTAGCTATTTGAGTAAATTAAAACATAATACTTACATTTAAATGTGAATTTGCCATCCACCAGCGAACTCTCGGCCGTCAATTTTTTTTTATAAAAATGCTGTCGTCACCGACGCGCTATGACTTATGGGGTAGGATAGTCCGCTAAGTGTCCATTTATGTATCCTTCCTTTCACGGGGAAACGAAGGGTGCATTTGGCGTCGCTTTAGCCTTCGTCGCGCCGCGATGACGCAACCGGCCTTCGAATACGGACTTCGGAGGATGCAGAATTGAATTGGGACAGCCTTCATCGCGCCGCGGTGACGCAATCGGCCTTCAAATGCGACCTCCGAAGTGTGCAGCCTTTGAATTGGGACATCCTTCGTCGCTCCGCTGTGACGTTTCGACGCGCCGCTGTGACGCAATCGGCCTTCAAATACGGCCTTCGGAGGATGCAGACTTCACATTGGGACACAGCTTTAATATGGGTTTGGTTCATACAGGGATAAAAAAGTACCCCATGTGTAAAATGAAATACTCTGCTGTATCTTTAATGCTGTGGGCCTAATTTTCTGCCAGAGGTCCTGGACATTTTGTTCAGATACACATGGCATCGTGGATTCAATCAAATACCAACAGATAAAAAATCTAAACCTGAAAACCTATGCTAGAAATCTTATAACGGGCCATGTTTAAACCTTCCAACTGGACAGTGATCCAAAAACAAACATCAAAATCATAAAAATAAATGGGTTACTAAGCACAAAACCAAGCATCTGCGATGGCCACCCCAGTCCCTGACCTGAACCCTATAGAAAATGAGTGGGCTGAACTGAAGAGAAGAAGCGCCAACATGGATCAGGGAATCTGAAGGATCTGGAGAGATTCTGTACGGAGTAATGGGTATCTGATCTCTGGTCAGGGGTTCTCAAAACTCATCAGGCATTATAGGAGAAGACTCAAGATGAAAAAAATTTTTCCCAACGTGTTTTGGAGAATTTTTTTTATTTCCTAATGCCCAGCCATCTTTGGTCATATTTACCAAGGGTGGAAATCATTCTGATGATCTATATCAGCACAGTATATACACTTTGTATATTTTTTATTAATTTGTCTCTTTTGTCTATTTTTTCTTTTCATAGATGGTGAATTGTATTACCTTCGAAACAAAGGAAAAAAACAACAGATCAAACCAAAAGTTGTGTGTGGGACAGAAGAGGCAAACAAAATATTTGAGGAGTTCCATGCAAGCAGCCTCGGAGCTCACACAGGACAAAAAAAAAACACGCAACGCAATATCTATACGATTTTACTGGCCTGGCATGTCACAGGACATTGACACCTGTGTAATAACATGTACAGAGTTAATAATTTTGCAATATTGTAAAATGCAAGTGATTTCCAACATTATACTGTTTTGATCACAGGTGGCACAGTGTGTACCATGTCAGGCCAGCAGGTCATCAGTTAAGGAACAAAGTGAAATTATTCCAATTGTGGTATTCCTTTCCATCACACACTTAACCCTTTAGGCGCCAGAGGTTTTTTCCTAAAACGTTCTATTTTGACATCTTAATTTCAAAAGGCTATATCTTAAAAGTGATAAAAGATAGAGACTTTCTGTAAATTAGAGAAATATTAAGGAGGACCCAAAGTTTATGTAGGGATTAAATTTCCCCATCTAATTTGCATATTATGACGTCATATGGTGGCGGTCATCTTGGATTATAGAATTTTCATGAAAAATCACGTTTAAATGATAAAATGCAGCACTTCTTTCCCCCCAAAATGTCCCTCACCTTCTGTATGCTATATTGCACAATACTGAATGTTCAGGTAAATAGTAAGTAGTAAACAAACTGTGTAAATCATTACTAATAAATGGTAGAAACAAACCGAATATATGTAGCGGTTTTTGTTGATGTTTTTTGGGGGGTTTTTTTTTTAGCTGACAAAGACGCACACATCACAAGGACATGAACACACAAAAAATAACACATTGTTCACTACTAAATGGTCAGGGAAATAGATAGTAAATCAACAGTGTAAATCATTACTAATAAATGGCAGACAAAAAATAAATAAAAAAGAATTTATGTAGCAGGCCTTTTGCTGTAGAGATAATGACTCCTCCATCCAGGTGACATTTCTTGTAGTGTTTCATGGTGTGGTACCTCTCATTGCAAGGCACAACACAAAGGAGAAAGAGTGATAGAAAATCTAGGGGCGAATTGGCATTGGAGAGTTCTCTTTCCCCCAGATATACCACTGGCTGATCAGAGTGTGTGATCCAACTTTGGTACTCATCCTAATTGGCCAAGTACTCAAAGCCGGCATTCCCATCAGCTTGCGATAAACTATACATAATAGCCCCTCTGCCCCGTGTCACATAGCCTCTGCTCCTGCTACGAGCAGCGCGGGCGCGGCCAGATCTGCCTCACGCGCGCGCCGAGTGTGCACAGCTCGGACTGCTGTCATTGTCATTGCCATTGCGACTCTGCACCCTGCCTCCACGTTGCCCACTAACTGTCCTATGTATACTTCGACCTCGTCTAACATACCCAGTGGCATTAGACAAAGTCTCCACCACAATACTGTGGCCGCCGCGATCGCCGCGATCGCGGGAAGTTACATGGCTAGCGCGGTAAAAATCTCCCCCCTCGTTCCCCACATCACTAACACGCCTGCTAACTTCGCGATGAACACTCCGACCCCGGGAAACATTGTTCCCACCACTGACATTGGGAAAAGGATTCACCGTTTGTGCTTGGTGTAGGGCTACACTTTCACTTTCAGAATCACCGTCATCTTCTGAAGCCAGATATTCCCCTTCAGAATCAATGTCCGCGAATAAAACACCCAACACTTCATTGTGGGTAAGCTTTATTGATGTCATTATATAATAATAATAATAATAATAATCTAATGCAAATACTCGCGGACGTTGACAATATTGCTCTGATAAAATGGTTCACTCTTGCACTAGCTCCGCTTTTGTTCGCACTGATTCAATGCGTTCTAGCTCGTAGATTTTGTATAGAAGCATGACATTTTTTTGAGTCGGGGATGAAGTATAACATGTCTGCCAACTAGTGGAGGGGAGGTCGAACGAAATTTACACCCTATTTGACAAAATCGGCCGTTTTATTCAGTGCCGCATCTTGTCGAGTAAACTCGACCGTGGCGCCTAGAGGGTTAAATCATATATATATTTTAATTAATTTAGAAATTACGATTAAGTTATATAATTAATTATCTTGTTTCTATTTAATGAACTCTAGGTTAAACAGCCTTTCGAACTTGTGGGGATGGATCTAATTGGAAAATTAACACCAACAGAAAATGGAAATCAATATATCTGTGTCATCATTGATTACATGACCAAGTGGCCCCAGGCTTATCCCCTCAAGACAAAGGCTGCCAGGGAGGTTGCTGATTGCCTATTGAAATTTGTGCATCAGTTTGAAGCACCGAAGAGAGTCCTCACCGACCAGGGGAAAGAGTTCGTAAACAAAGTAAGTCATACATGTTCACTGTTAAATCATTGATAAACAATGATTAAATGTAAACTTTTTTCAATTTACACACCTTTCATCTTTTCCATGATAAATTTAAGAGTCTGTTTTCTTTTATAAATTGCAGCTGAACAGTAATATCTGCAAGGTTTTAAATATTAAAAGGTCCCTGTGCGCACCCTACCATCCACAGACGAACGGCCTTGTGGAACGTATGAATGCGACAATACAGAGGTAACAATATTTTAATTTAATTATTTTCACACTGATAACAATTTTGCAAATAACTAGCCATTTATGTATTTAAGTAAGGCATGATAATAGAAATGCTAAATTCATTGTTTCATTTCCTAGCAAATGCACTTACTGAATATGTACACTCAATACACTATTATTAAAATGTTATAAAAATGTGTGCTAGATGCATGATTGTAAATGTTCCTTCCTGACTTCTTTGAACCTGAAAATAATGTTATTATATTACCAGATCCCTTTGCAAGCTTGTAAGAGACAAGCCCAATGAATGGGATAGACATCTAGATGCAGTAATGTTTGGGCTTAGGACAAAGCGTCAGGTTACAACTAAGTACTCACCGTACTTTTTAATGTTTGGGAGGGAGGCCCGGTACCCTTCAGAAATTCCTGAGCACTATCAGGTAACTGCCGATTGTTACAATTTTCATATAAATATAATTAATGATAAATAGGTAGCACTTTTTTAACAGTATTGTCCTGCCCTCTTTGTCAGATTGACAAGAATGTGGAGGATACAATGTCTGTTGAACAGCTGACAGAATCGGCGATTGCTATGAGTGAGGTCTTAGATGAGGCTCATACTAACACTAGAGCTTCCCAAGAAAGGGTTAGGCAACAATCCAAACAAAAGAAAGCCCAGAAGGAATTCAAAGTGGGGGACAAAGTGTGGAGGAAAAAAATATGGAGCCAACAGAGAAAGGGTGGAAAACTGGAGGCAAACTTTCTAGGCCCTTATACGATCACTAAATTGGAAGGGAAAAGTGCAGACCTCGAAGATGAGGGGGGGGGGGGTGAAATTCCCAAGAATAAATGTTGATCACTTGAGGCTACATGTTGAGGGAACAACCCCGGATCCCACATAAAATAAAGTCTTCTCCACCACCACTCCCTGTGGTCTCTACAGGCCCCTCCTCAACGGCATCTCCACCACTACTCCCTGGCCCGTCCTCACCGGCATCTCCACCACCACCACTCCCACTCCCTGGCCCGTCCTCACCGGCGTCTCCACCACTACTTCCTGGCCCCTCCTCACCGGCATCTCCACCACCACCATTCTCTGGCCCGTCCTCACCGGCGTCTCCACCACTACTTCCTGGCCCCTCCTCACCGGCATCTCCACCACCACCATTCTCTGGCCCCTCCTCACCGGCGTCTCCACCACTACTTCCTGGCCCCTCCTCACCGGCATCTCCACGACCAGTTCATGTGGTCTCTACAGGCCCCTCCTCACCGGCATCTCCTCCTCCACCACCATTCCCTGTGGTCTCTACAGGCCCCTCCTCACCAGCATCTCCTCCACCACCACTCCCTGTGGTCTCTACAAGCCCCTCCTCACCGGGATCTCCACCACCACTCCCTGGCCCCTCCTCACCGGCATCTCCACGACCAGTTCATGTGGTCTCTTCAGGCCCCTCCTCACCAGCATCTCCTCCACCACCACTCCCTGTGGTCTCTACAGGCCCCTCCTCACCGGCATCTCCTCCACCACCACTCCCTGTGGTCTCTACAGGCCCCTCCTCACCGGAATCTCCTCCACCACCACTCCCTGTGGTCTCTACTGGCCCCTCCTCACCGGGATCTCCACCACCACTCCCTGGCCCCTCCTCACTGGCATCTCCACGACCAGTTCATGTGGTCTCTTCAGGCCCCTCCTCACCGGCATCTCCTCCACCACCACTCCCTGTGGTCTCTACAGGCCCCTCCTCACCGGGATCTCCACCACCACTCCCTGGCCCCTCCTCACTGGCATCTCCACGACCAGTTCATGTGGTCTCTTCAGGCCCCTCCTCACCGGCATCTCCTCCACCACCACTCCCTGTGGTCTCTACAGGCCCCTCCTCACCGGGATCTCCACCACCACTCCCTGGCCCCTCCTCACCGGCATCTCCACGACCAGTTCATGTGGTCTCTTCAGGCCCCTCCTCACCAGCATCTCCTCCACCACCACTCCCTGTGGTCTCTACAGGCCCCTCCTCACTGGCATCTCCACCACCACCACTCTCTGTGGTCTCTTCAGGCCCCTCCTCACCGGCATCTCCACCTCTAGCCAATGCCACAGTATCTTCAGGAGCTTTAATTTTTTCAGGGTCTTCAGATATAGAATCACGTATGTACTTAAACAACAATTTAGACAACAATTTAGACAGTTATAATACTACTACTACTGATAATAATACAAAATACACATAGTAGTTACACATGAATTCACCAGTTGTGAGTAACACCATTGCATAATTTAAGATAGACATGTAACCTCAATTGGGATTTTTCCTCAGAGTTTCATTTCCAACTTTTCTGGACTTTGCATTGTTTGTTTTTTCAGGTGTCAAAGCAGCCTGGGAAGGAAAAAGCTTATATGTGCTAATTTCCAAAATAGGGCCTTTCAAATTGTTTTACTCAGATATTCATCAGACTGCACCCACACGACATTTTGAAAGTGAGGTGAGTTGATTCTTTTAGAAGCACCAACTCACTTGGAAATTGTTATCTTGCTAGGTTCTAAAGTTTTAACTAGCCATTATAATAATGTGTTTGTACAACATGTTATGTTGGCAAAATAAGTAAATATGTTTTTGTTTCTGAAATGGTTTGTGTTTTCTTATTGGTTTACACAGTGTACATATTTGTATACGTTAAGTACACATCTTATATATAATTGTGTTAATAAAATCGAACAGTTTGTGAATGAAGCCACTTCATATCAAACTGTTTGAACATTTTATTCATTATTTTGTTAAAATAATGTTTTACAAACACATATTGTCCAAAGAAAACTATCTAAAGTTCAAAATGAAAAAGTAAACATTAAACATCATTAAACAGATCACCTCTGTGAATCTTTTTCTAATAGGAAACTAATATGTCTTCATTTATTGCTGTCAGGTCATGAATGCTTATATGTACCTTTTGGTACAAAAATACAATAAGGATTCAACAAAAAAGGCTGTGTGCATTGATTCATATGAAATGAGCGACATCTGGAAGCATAAAAAAGCAAAGGTCAAGGTAAGTACAACACTTTTTGAAAACTGCAATATAAATGTGATTAACATAGATGTAACTCATGTAGTGATCGTCATACAAACATCAGTTGAATATATTCATCAGAAATCAATAATAATTATATATGAATTTCTGATTCTAAATAAACAGTCCAGTGTGGCAATGTCAGGCCGGGCCATGTCACATTGGAGAAAGTGTCAGATTTCTTTTAACAGCAATCAAACATGGGTCATGGAATGCTTTTTTGTTTGTTGCTCACTAGATCTTAAAATACTTGTTGATTTTATTTTAAATGAAATTTCAGATGGATCCAAACAAATTTAGGTACATTTTTGGGGTCATTAATGAGAACCATCACTGGACTCTGACGGTACATTTTATATGTTTTATAAGCAGTCTTAATTTTCTTTTAAGTGGTTGGATACAATATTTGTTTAGCGTTTAAGGTTTTGTTGTAATTATTTGCAATATCTTTATTATTAAGATAATGATCCCACAAGAGAAGAGGGCTCTGTTCTTTGATCCTCTTGGAGAGTCCACAACGGACATCCAGAGGTGTCAGAATGTAACGAGGTAAATCAACAGTTTAAACAAGATCTTCTGAAATTCTAAAGGTGTTTCTTAGTATTCTATTTACTTTAATAAATTCCAAATTCAAGATTTTTATTGTCATGTGTACCTATGTACAATGAAATTCTTATTTTGTTTTTACCCCATAATCATAAATATTACAGGTCCTTTATGATACAGAAGGGCTACAACGTGCCCAAATGGGCATGTGGCACGTTACCCCATTCGTGCCAATAAGATGGCAGTTCCTGTGGGCCTTTTGTTTTGAAAGTATGTTAAATTGATCATTATGCCATATATGACTTTCTTTCCTTAGTGTAACACCAGAGGTAAATATTAATGGAGATGGTCATCCTAGATGGTAAATTAATATCAATGATAAATATTGAAATGAATGTGACTTCCATTGAAAAACAACACAAGGAGATATTTGGAAGACAGTAGAAGATAAGGGGGACTTCCTTGTAGTTATCATTCTGGTAGTGACATCATTCTTTAGAATTCCCTTACTTCTATTTTATTAAAGACAGTCTTGCAGCCTTAAATCATCAAGAAAAAAATAGATAAAATATCATTCTCAATTACATAATCACTTTTCTTTTTTAGTTTGCAGAATGTTTTCTAAATAATGAGCCGCTACTTTTTTCCACATCTGAGAAAAGTGTGGCAGCCTTGAGGATGACATCTGTATCTTACAGAACACTGGTAAGTTTCACATTTCCAATATTCATTGATTCTTTGGTACCTTAACCATTTAACAGTGTTGGTAAATATGTGATTATTCATGTGCTTGTAAAAAATTGTGATGTTTTAAGAACTTGTTTTATGACAACAATGTTTCTTCTGCCTTGGCATGATCCTCAACTAGCTAAAGGACTTGTGCCATCTGTGTGGGGACAAGAACAGTGGGAAAAAAGTAACTAACTGGGTAAGCATTGGAAGAAAGAATGTTTTCCTTTATCAAACTTTTATTGAATTTGCCATATGAATTGAACGTGATATAATGTTCATGTAAGTATTGTTTGATATGGATTAAAGAAATACCTATGCTTGACTTCAAAATTTGTTTGTCGACATGTTTAGATTGGCTGTGATGTGTGCCCACGCTGGTTTCATTGCACCTGCGTGCAACGCTCCAGGAAAAACAAACACTTCATCTGCGCAGTTTGCGAACCTTGACTCCTCATCATATTTATAATGATTTATGTTGACCATTCATTTTATTTAATGTAAAGTATCTTTTTTTTTTTTTCTGAAAACTAAATTGTACACTTAAAATATACCATTTGTTTGCTAGCTTATTTAAATATCTTTATTCTAAATCAACAAAATGTATGTAAATAGTTAATTAAACCCAAATCAGAAACAGATTTTCCAATGTAGAATGTAAATAAAAATATTTAATGATTTTCCCATGACATGTTATTCACAATAGAACAGTGAATTTATAAAAAAAAAGTACTAAAAGTATACTGATTAGTAAAACCGGCAACTGATAAGTAACATGACATGATTTGGGGTTGAAGAGGTCTGCGAGAGACAGTAACATTGCTAGTGGCATTGAAAAAAGTGTTTGCCTGAAATCAGTTATAAATAGTTACAAAATTATATAAATTTACCTAAAGGCACAGGGTCATCAGGACACTGTAGTCTATTTTGATTATTTTAATTTTGGCAGTACTGCTTAAATTCATATATTAGATGGGTCAGACACCCAAAAAACTCATTCTGGAGACACATCTCATCCTAAAGACTACCTGAAAAAAAGCACAAGTGTTTATATTCAATAATAAGTATTTTACATAGTATTTTACTATGTACAATGTTTCTTTTTGACTACCTGAAGAGACAGGTTTTTGACTACCTGAAAAGACTACCTGCTGCAAAAGCACAAGTGTTTATATTCAATAATAAGTATTTTACATAGGGGAGTATGATTTTGGCAGCACTGCTGAATTCACCCCCCCCACACACACTGAGATCACTTTAGCTGGGTCAGACACCCCAAAAACTCATTCTGGAGACACATCTCATCCCAAAGACTACCTGCTGCAAAAGCACAAGTGTTTATATTCAATAATAAGTATTTTACATAGGGGAGTATGATTTTGGCAGCACTGCATAAAGAAAATGTGCAGGCAGTAAAGTCAAATCTCTTTAGTAATGATGTTTATGTTTAGGTGTAGAAACTTTACCAGAAACTAAACCATTGTTTTACTACAAAAAACACTGTAGTGTTTAAAAAAACCCACACTGATTTATAATACTGTAGTAAAAAACACAATACAAGCGAAAAAGCACAGCTAGACAGTCATACGAGTTTGATCAAATAATAATACATAATCAAAAAATAATAAAATACATGATCAAAGACACATAACTAATAAATACATGATCAAAGATCAACACACAAATTGTTATCATGTAATTTCTTACGCCGTCTGATGCGTTTCTGTTTTAGCAGCTGGCGAGGCGACACAAATTGACGTCATGCGTGTGCTCGCGAGGGGAGTCAGATTCTGGCAGGGAGTAAGAATTCGGCACAACACCAGCCTATTGTGAATAGACTTTGCACACGCCTCTCGCCTGAGCACGCAGACCAACTTATCTTTCTGAACAGCAATATGTAGGCTGTAGCCTATGTTTAAGTGTCATCTGTCGTGGTAAATAGGCCTATACAGGATGTTTTTTTTTGGGTGTTTCTTTTAATAAATGATTCCGTCTGTTTTATTTACCCATAAAACGTTTGTTACACTTGTTAAACTTTTTTCCTTTAGCTTTGGAAAAAACGAAGCTGTTCGTATGTGTTGTTGTTGTTTCATAAGCACAGTTGAAATGTGCTGCTGAAGTAGCCTATAACACTGAAGAGAACGTGTTATTTACTGTTGAATAAAGTAGCCTAAAAGTATCATGTGTGTTCATTTTTATGATGATGAACATATCCTTTTAATTGTACTCAGAATTCATCAATTGTGTGTTGTTTAGTAATTTAAGTCAGTTTTACTCTGATTAAAGATAAACACTCCAAATATACAAAAAAAAAAAAAAATGCATTTAAGGGCTAAAAAAGTGGATTTAGCATGATATGTCCCCTTTAAAGTTTTTTTTTTTAACATGAAGGAAGATGTTTTAAAGAGTGCTGGTAGCCGAACAGTTTATTTTCCCCATTGACTTCCATAGTATATATTTTTCTACACCGTGGAAGTTAACGGGGAACAGCAACTGTTTGATTACCAGCACTCTTTAAAATATTTTCATGTAAAAAAAAAAAAAAAACCTTCATGCAGGTTTAAAGAAACATCAGTGTGAGTAAGTAACAGTTCACCCACAAATGAACAATCCTTTTAAGTAAAATCATTGTAACAGCTGAAAATTATGCAATGAACATTGACAGCTTATGTAAATTGCTGTATTTACTACCATCTTTGTCCTAGTCTCTTTATTTTCTAATGAGGTGTCAAACTGTTTAAGCTCTTCTACAGTTAGACAGGGCCCATTTTCTAGAGTTTCCTCCTCTGTCTCTACCACTGGCACAGTCATAGCAGCCAACAGTCTTCTCTGCAGTGTGAGGATGTCTTGCTGGTTCTCGCAGAGCTCTTGTAAATTCTGCAAGACTTTTGTGCGGTAGTCTAAAAAAAACGACATTTTGGAATCAGTTCCTGAAATGTGCATGCATGTTTGTGACAGAGCTGTAAAGCTTACTCTTTGTTGCTTCTTCGGACGAGGCCTGTGGTTCTCTTAAGAGGAGATCTGACATCTGATCTGCTGTGGCATAAAAAAAACCTATGCTTCAAAATTGACATTACATACACATTTATGAATATCAATGAATTTGTTACACACCTTGTTGGGGTGGTGACAAAGTTTGCAGTGAGCATGGCAATGATGCCTCTGCTGTGAATAAATACATTTTTAATAGAGTATAAATGTACAATAGGTATACATGGACATTAAAATGTTTATTAACATTCAAAACTTCTTACAAAATAGGTTGGGAGATCTTGGCTTTTCCTGATTGCCTGTGGAGAAGAGAGAGAAATATATTACTTTAAGTCCATTGTGGATTAAATCTTGAAACACATTTTTTATATTTATATACTTACCCTACTTACCCTTGTCTTGAGGATATGTTTTGGGCAGTTGCTGATCTGACAATACAACAGAAATATAAAAAGACGTCTAGGTTGCTTTGAATTGCGCAAATAAAATGTAATATTACTGTAACCCATATGAAACATAGGGCTACTAAAACCATATATGTTGTTTAGAGGTGTAGTTCTATGTTGTCCCACCAGAGAGCGCAATACACTAGAGCGTTATAAACAGACTGTATCAGAATTGGTAGCAGTGTTGCCAGATGTACGATAATTATCGTATTTGTACGATAATTTTGACCTCTGTACGATCAATAATGAAAAAAATCCCATAATGTACGATAATTTCAGAGTTTTCAGTCGTTCGTCCAAACACACATCCTACCGCTTCTCTCTCTGACCCTGAATCATTTTGCAGGCTCGCCTGCCTGCACGCAAGCACATATACACACACACACACACACACACACACACACACGGTGTCGCCCGCACGTCAACACTACACTACAGTTTTGCCGAAGAAGACAGTTCAGTTTAGATCAGTTTAACAAAACGAAGCAGTAAAGTGCTAAAAAAAAATGAGTTCAGAAAGGGAAGGTGAGGACAGTGGAGGGGCGAAGAGGAAGGCAGAGTCTGAAGAACAGCGGAAAAGTAAGCATAGGCCACAAACATATAGGACAGAGTGGGAAATAGACCCTACTTTTGCAGGATGGCTAAAACCTGTCCCAGGAAACGATGCTAAAGCAGTCTGTCGTTGTTGCAACGTCCAAATGGTGGCAGAGATCACGGTTTAAAAAAATCATGAAAAGTCCAAGAAACATACGATCATAGTTTAATTATGGTCTAGTTCAAAATGTGGACTGTCGGCATATCTTTTGCACTTTGGCAAAAAAAGTTAAGTAGCCAGACTTCCTCCAGTTAGTGTGAGCGTATTACACAGCTTGTTTAAATTGGCTGGAAAATTATTTGGAAAATAAAATCGTTGGAAAATAGCTATATTTTATGCGTTTGGTTCGTGTATGATAATTTTTCGCAAAAAAAACGATAATTTTGAGGTTTTGGTACGATACTTCGACATTTCTAATCTAGCAACACTGATTGGTAGAGAGTGCTACGCGCAGTTTTCATGTCTTGGTAGATCTCTTCCTGAAACGGCCTGAAACCGCGTGTAAGCTGTGAACAATTGCTGGTATGTAACGCAACATAATAGTGTGAAACTTTGATTATATACACGTATCTACACTGATAAGCTCCTTTATTAGTAGAGCATCAACTGTGAGCAAGAGAGGAGCAGCCTCAAACAGTTGCTGTTTGAAACTCCGGTGAGTTTAAAACATTTTTATTTAGAGAAACAGGGACAGCGTACAATAACATTAACCTCAAGGGGAGAGATGCATAGTACCAGGTTTTAGCTCAAGAGCTAATTTCCACCCATAGTCCCTGGTTAGCCACAGTGAGCAGAAAAAACACTGTAAAGATACTTAACATAAAAAAACAATCAGGGTTATAAGACTGTTGTCTAATGTTTCAGTGTACTTTGGTGCATATTGTATCATTGTATTTATGCTCTCAAAATATCGCTAGCTAATTGCTAACCGTTAATCATTAATTGCTAAGTGCCAAGCTAATAGTTTGTATTGTATTAAGGAGGATTTATAGCTTGGTGGAAGTGTTTGAAACTAAAGTGCAATACATTCATTGTTGTTGGTATTAAAACATTCAGTTAATGGAGTTAAATACTAATGACACACTAATGATCTGTAGCCAACTACAGTGTTTGATTTGCTTTATTACAATGTACATGTTGAATGTGTCAGCACTGATAATTTAATTCAATTCATGTTGAAAAACGTTAATATTAAGATGTGTGTTACCTTAAAGCCTATAACTAGTTCATTCATGGCACTATGTTTCTCCTGGTTTCCATGTCAGCGCTGTTTGATCCGTTAATAACGGAGAAGTGTGAATGCTTCTCACTAGATCTCGCAGCGATGTTATTACTTCACTGGCGAATTCAAATGCTTTCTTTACTGGATCTCTTAGCGCTTGATCAAGATCGGCTCGCGCTGCACTCACTGACATTGATGGTCCAAACTGATAAACAGTCCATGAAGCACAATATAATAAGGCAGTTTCGTTCCGCTTTCATCACGCCTGCCATTTGATGTTGGGCAACGTTGTGGTGGTCGCGTGAGCGATGCGCGCATTTGAATGAAAATATTGAGAGCTATATCGAAAATGTTTTATATCGTAGTGGCAATTTTGGACTATGGCGATATTATCTACAGAATGGCACCAAACACAGCGCTAAAAAAACTTGACACAATCTATCATTCAGCCATCCGTTTTGCACCCTTTCACACTCATCACTGTGACCTGTATAAACTGGTAGGCTGGCCCTCCCTTCATACCCAGCGGCTCCATCATTGGTTTCTCTTCATATACAAGACAATCCTGGGCAAGACACCTCTATATTTGTCATCTCTTCTTCATGCCGTTCATAACACCTATTACACAAAATCAAGTAATTTTATTAAATTTAGGGGTGGTAGTGGCGCAGTGGATAAGACACATGCCTTTGGTGTGAGAGACCCGGGTTCGAATCCACTGTGAGACACCAATGTGTCCCTGAGCAAGACACTTAACCCCTAGTTGCTCCAGAGGCGTGCGACCTCTGACATATATAGCAATTGTAAGTCGCCTTGGATAAAAGCGTCAGCTAAATGAATAAATGTAAATGTAAAAATGTACCCCCCCCCCCCCCCCCCCTACTTGCTCATTTATCCAAACAATGTAATATAAACCGTTTGAACAGTGTTCCTTTAGCAATCAAATTGACCCCTGTACACTGTTGACCCCTTAACCAATCCTTAAACCTACTCACACCACCAGCCTGGTCTCTAAACTTACCTGTATCACAGCTCAATAACAGCAAGAGTGTTTTGGAATTGAACATGAACACAATAACCTAACAACCTAACAATTATTATTATTATTATTTTGATGTAAGTACACAGTTAAAGACACCTAATATAAAGTAAGTCATTAAAGGTACAATATGCAAGATTTTGTTGGCGCTAGAGGGCGCTACATTCCAAACAACAACAACGGCGTAGCTTGATGACGATGTGAAGGAGCGTGGAATGATGAGAACTGTCATTTTAAACTCCACCGTGGATGTATATCAGTCAGACGGGAATCGAAAAATCATGTTAACCCCCTGAGGTCTACGGTATCGCCGGCGATACCAGCTCGCTTTTTTTTTATCAATGTAAAAGAAACTCATAAATACTCTGTTGACTTTGATTTTCCATAGGAGTTTCATACATCAATCGATTCTGTTAAATGTGTATTATTTTTGTGTATACTCACAATAAAAACAAAGTGTTGTGCTTTTTGCCAAATAAAGAAAAATAAACACGAAGCGAGTTCTGCCTTCTCTCTGCCAGTGAAGTCCATTCTGAAACGCGTCCGAAAATGAACAATAACTGAGCGAATACTCAGTCAAACAGGCATATAAAGACACAGGCATGAAGCTTGAATTCTCGTCTTTTAAATGAAGTAATTTATATAAAAAACAAATATCTTCATCTTGTGAAATCTGTATTAAAAGAGAGCGATTCCAGTCGAGCTCATCTCATCTCATTACGTTATAATCGGCCCCGCCCACGGAGAGCGCGCGCTATTCAAACGCAAATGACTGAGACGATCCCATACAAACCTGTGAACGCCCACATATCAGCTCGAGAAAACACATCAAGTTTATTCAGATAAGTGTAGTTGTCTACACTGTCTCGCAGCGCTGTGAGGAATAATAATAATGGAAAACTTACCTCAGAAGTGCTGGTATTTCGAGGAGCAACGGATGGAATAATGTAGTAAGTTTTTTTTTTCATTCTCAAGTAAATCGCGTTTCTGTGTGAATGAATGAACGCAGAGATGCGCTGTTTACCACAACTCGCAAAAAGACGGTTTAAATTTGAATTGCGTTTCTGTGTGTGAATAAATGATCTGCTTTTAGCAAACTATTTTGCTATACTGAGTAAAATCGATTGAAATATGTTGAAATAAAATGTATTTGTATAAGCAACGTATTAAACTGCAAATTAACATTTATATTCCTTATAATAAAAACGAAAGACCTATGTTACAGACATATGAAAGACAACATTTCGTTGATTAGTTTTGGATAGATTACACATTTTTACTGTAAAATATCTGCCACCTCAAATAAGCTTTTGTTTGCCAATTTTTGCTAATATGTTAAATATAGTATGTTTTGTCAATGTAGGCTATATTCGAAGTTTGAAATATGTATGATAAAATGTATACTTTAGTTTTTACAAAGAAAGATTACACTTCAATTGTTGTTGTAATTGTAACCTTTTTAATAAAAATATATATATTTACAAGGTAGATGTAAACAAATTTTAAAAGGTAAATATAAGCATTTTCTTTAAATAATTTTTATTGTGTTTTATTATTGACAAATTTGGGGAGAGGATACATATTCCAAAACTGAAAATACAGTATGAGAATTAACTGCACAATTAATAGACATGTTTTCCTTGGATATTATACAATTTGCAAGCAAAATTTGTAAAAAAAAAAAAAAAATTGACATGCTTCCAACTGTGAACCAATTTGGTAGAATATATATATATATATATATATATATATATATATATATATATATATATATATATATATATATATATATATATACTGTATATATATTGCTCTTGCATTCTTTCTTGTGGCTATAGGTGACACACCTGAATGAATGGCTCATTAGGTATGCGGGCCCCATTGTCTCCTGAGGTGTGAACCACTACATATGCATGATGCTGTTGAATGGTTGACGCCCCTTGCGCATATTGCCTTTACAAACAAAAAGTGTTTTACAAGATTTAAATCAATGTATTGTGTTATGTGAATGATAAGGGCAGGATGATTTTCACATCATTTTGAAGAAAAAACTCTAGGCAAAGACATCAATTAGTCAAAAGTCTTATTGACACGTATTTAGTATGTGTTTTGTGGCCTTATTTCAGAAACTTTAGTTTTTAGTTTTTTCAATAACCATGCATAAACATTATTCTCTCAAAAATACAAACATGTACATGCATGTTGCTCACATATTATGGTAGCCCTGTTTGTGCTAAATAGAGTGTAATTATACCTTTGCCATTAATATGTTTATAAGCAACTGAAAAAAGCACAAATGTCAGGGCATGTCAGAACATCTCAAGGACCCCAAAAACCCCTCAGACCTCAGAGGGTTAATGGATGAGGCTAAGTTCTATTTTTATAAATGTTGCGTTTAATGACATGCTTTTTGTGGCGAGGGGGGCGTGGTTCAGCGCGGTCTGTGATGGGAGAGAGAAAGAGAAAGAGAGAAGAGATGAGCGGGACGCAAGTAGGCCAAGTGCAAATGACGAACACCTGTGTCTTATTGCAGTGATTGGCGTGGAGAGACTGCTTATAAGCCGCGCGCTGGAACGAGAGAGAGACTGGACGCAGAGAAAGAAAACCGGTGGATCCGAGCTCTCATTTTTTAACTGTTTTGTGCCGTCGCGGTTGCCACGGTGAATGCGCGTTGTGCGCGACTTTTATTTGTTTTGCTTTATTTTAATAAAGTCACGCCGACCCCTGTCTTCTTTCTTCCTGACTCTTGAACCTCATCACACTTTTATTTCATTAAAATGAATTAACCACAAGAAAAGTAAGGTTTAATACTAAATTGGTTATCATAGATGTTACTGTATGTCGAATTCATTGTTGTGATAACGCGGCGCAGTTTTACGTGTTCTAAACAATTGTTGTAAAAGTACATTCGAACATACCCACATCATTTGCCAAAATACTGATTAATCTTTATGTATAACACATGCTATATTTATTTACATGGCCATAAACACCAGACGTGATAAACAATGTCAATAAACTAAACACAAATCTAAAGCAATAATACTTCCCTTACATAAACATAACTATTACCGAATGCTACATTTGGAAAATATAAAATTAAGCATGCTTTGTCGACAGAACCAGCTGCAATCGGTAAAGAATAATTGTGTTCCATAACGACTGCACGAAACAAGCTAGTTGCTTGATAGACGCTACCATAGACATAATAAATACATAGACGCCCTATTGGCCGCTGGATCGTACGTCAACGGCGCCGCCATACTGCGGAGGGCAACTTTCCCATACCTCTCATAACGAGATTTGAGAAAAATGCCTATTTCGTGTGCTGCTTGAGGCTTTACAAAGCGCCACACAATTGAAAACAGGTCTCAGGGAATTACCTTTCACAAGCAAAACTGAAAAAAATGTTCTGGTTGTATTTCATTTACTATTTTTATTTTCAGAGGAGAAAGGCCGCGAAATTTAAAAATACTACTGTTATTGTGTCACGAAATGTAGTTTTAAGAGTTTTTCAGTCGACAATGTAGTTGTTTAAAGCTCAAATCTGTGGTTTATTTATAAAGATAGCGCCTATTTAAAAATGTTATCTGACGGTTTCGGAGTTGTGAGATCCAGCGATCATCGGGCGCTCAGCGCTCATGTACCCCGCCGAGAACAGCCTTACCTCGGCTAGTGCTTCTGACGTTCGCCGCTGGATCTGATGTCTTTAGTCTAGTGGTTAAACATGAGAATAATTCGTCTTGTGTATATCTAACGGGCGATCTTTGGTCTCGTTTCCTTGGCAAATCGTTTTGGCTGAGGGCAAAGTGAAGTTTCATAACTTTATATATTTAGGCTATTTAACTTTAACTTTGTAGCCTGCTGTATGTTTGACTGAATTGTTTACTTTATTTCTTCACTTGTATAGCTTCTTATACCTTTTAAAAACTGAAATTTAACAAAAAGAGACAGGGTTGCGTAATTTTATTTTATATAGCCTATGTAAGAATATTTTAAAATACATAAATTTACATTATTTATTATTGTTATTATAATAATATACCACTTGCGATTATCAATCTATTATAGTTATGCTGTTAAATTATTGTACTATTCATAGTAACTATTTAACTTATTATTTTTTATTGTCTATATTCTGTAATTGATATTTCATATTCTATTGCTATTATTATAGTATTATACATAAACTATATGCTATTATCAATATATTATTGTTATATATTATAGTACTTATGATATTATATAATTATATTTTTCATTACTATTTTATTTGCTGTATACTGTTTGTTTATTTTATTGACTAAACTATTTACTATTAGCCTACTTCTCACTTTATCTTATATTTACTATTTGCATTGCACTGTAGTTGTACCATATCATATGTATTACCATAAAGGATCCATCAGTTATCTTTGTTATAGCTAAAATCGGGTCAATGACAGAATATACTTTTTCCACAATAAGAAAACTTTATTTCATTTAATGTGAAAATCTAATTATATCTCAGTATGGGGCTGTTCACAATTCTTATCCAAGAATAAAAAGCCAAATACATGACAAGCCTGAGCTTTGGCCATTCCTTATTAAAAAAATATTTTATAAGTCTAACTATCGAGATTTTAAATATCTAGAGATGGAACTTTTTTGTACACCACATACAAACAACTGAAATCGGTTGATAAATGTAATTTTTTTTTGGTTTTTATCCAGAAAAACCGCAGCTCACCTGTTTACTTGCATTTGATTACAGCGCAGTCTTGCCCTCCGCAAAATGGCGGACGCGTTGACGTATCGCAGCAACGTTCCATAGCGGCCAATAGGGCGTCTATGTATTTATTATGTCTATGGACGCTACAACTACAACTTCCGCATTTGTCCAGGACTCCACGCAGTACGAGCGGAAACCGAGGGTAACGCGGATATGACGCAATTGACTGGCGACTCCCAGCTCACCCCTGCTCTAACGCCCCGTTTCCTTGGTTAAAATCGCAATTTTCTCACAATTTAAAAATAGTTGGAAAAATGTGGGATATTGTAAGTAATCAACTTAACAAAATATATAACACTGGCCTTGAGATTTGGGGATATTTTAATGCAAAATTCTTACATATTGTACCTTTAAAGGGATACTCCACTTTTTTTGGAAATAGGCTCATTTTACAACTCCCCCAGAGTTAAACAGTTGAGTTTTACCGTTTTCGAATCCATTCAGCCGAAGTCCGGGTCTGGCAGTACCACTTTTAGCATAGCTTAGCATAGATCATTAGCCGCTTTCCGACCGGAGGAACCTTTTCACAGTTCCTAGAACTATTGCGGAAAGTTCCCGGATGTCGGCGTGTTTGCATCGCAGGAACTAGGAACGATTTTAGTTCTAGGAACTCCATTTGGAGGAACTAATTTAGCTCCTACTTCAGAGTAGGGTCTAAACCAGCACTATAGGAACTACTCGTGACGTTAGTGTACGCTGATGACCGAACGCATGCAAAACACCAGCACCTGCCATTTTTAAAACAGCTATATGTAAACACACAGATTATAGCCTATATATTTACTCCAGAAACTAGATACAAATATGGAAAACAGTGATAGATGGGCCTCTAAACCTTTATGCTGAAGAGAAAATCCAACGCAACTTTGAGGGGACCAAGTCAAACATGATTATGTATTTCTGCTCAGCTACTGGACATCAACCACACGGCATAGGCTAATAACTTTTTTTTTCATATACTGTGTACTTTGTATAACAATTCTATCTAATAACATGTTAAACAGTACTGTTAGACAGATCGCTAACTAATGAACACAGAGAATGCGAGCATTGTTTGCTCTGGCGTTCTCAGCGCCGTCAAAATAAAGGTCCTTCGCTCCGTCAAAATAAAAGTTGCCGTGCTTGCGTCACTCCCTTACCCCTCCTACCAGTTCCTATGGCCACTTGGCCAGTGCAAACGCAAACAGCAAAACCAAGTTTGGGGGAGAGTAATTCATAGAACTGTTTAGAAGTGGACAGTTCCTATAACTAAGTTCCTGTAACTACTTGGTCGGAAAGCGGCTATTGAACCAAAGAGTTTCGATATTTTTCCTATTTAAAACTTGACTCTTCTGTAGTTACATTGTGTACTAAGACCGACGGAAAATGAAAAGTTGCGATTTTCTAGGCTGATATGGCTTGGAACTATACTCTCATTCCTGCGTAATAATCAAGAAACTTTGCTGCCGTACCATGAGTCCAGCAGGCGTAATGATATGACGCAGCGCCTGAAAATAGTTCCCAGCTCAGTAACTTCCAACGTGACCGGGACTAAGTTTGTCTAACCTATTAGACCTATTTTCAGGCGCTGCGTCATATCATTACACCTACTGCACTCATGGTACGGCAGCAAGGTTTCTTGATTATTACGCAGGAATGAGAGTATCTCAGATGTCCAGTATCTCAAACCCTTGCTCATTATTTTTAATTCGACCACGCCCACGCGCGCAAAAGAGACTGACATGCAAATCGTCCACATGGAACGCAAACGCGCTCCTTACCTCAAAAACAAAGCACCAAAAAACTTCACAAGTCTCTGCTTTTCTCCGCTCTGCATTTGAATGTATCATATTTTGGAGCTCGCTCTGCGTTTGAATGTTTCAGATTTTGGAGCGCGCTCAGCGTTTGAATGTTTCATATTTTGGAGCGCGCTCTGCGTTTGAATGTACCATATTTTGGAGCACGCTCTGCCTTTGAATGTATCATATTTTGGAGCACGCCGTGCGTTTGAAAAGCAAAACGCACCAAAACAAAGGCTTCATGTTTTTACTCTAATCTCATTTCATATCATCATAACGAATGGAAACATTTGAAGTAACATATGATAATCAATATATTTTTATCTAGCCTAGTTGTTACTGAAATCTTTTGGAAGATTTATAGGCTGCTATAGGTTATTGTTATTATTATTATTTTATGCAGCACTGCGCAACAAACCTGGTGTTCATTATAGCCTACATTGTTGGAAACATTTGTGTGTGTGTGTGTATTCTGTGAATTTTAAAAAGCAATTTTAACCAGAAAAATCTAAAATCTATTCACAAAATCGTGCAGCCCTATAGTTTCTCCTGATATCAGTTTTTTCACGTTTTTTTTTTTTTTTTTTTTTTTTTTTACAGGGATCAGATGCCCCACTGAGGAGCTGAGGAGTCCTGCTGACTTCAACATTCACATGAGTCTCTGTACATGAACATGGTAAAGTGAAAATCAAACACCTTGGAAATGAAAGGTATTTACAATGTTTTTAGGAATGGCAGAAAGGTCTCTGTCTTTGGGTCATTGATTTCAATAATGTGCTCTTTTGTCATTTGTTGTGTATCTTTGGATTTTGTTGTGTTGTAAATAAATCCAAACAATCAAAAAGCCATTCTTTTTTAAATCTCCTCATTCTTTGTGCAAGGTTGCTCAGAATGACAGGGCCTGATAGCTCCTAATAGGGCCATTAGGGGAGGGTCTTTGTCTTTCTCAGGTGTGAAAACCATACATATTAATGATGTGTTTACGCCTCCCACATAAAGCTTTCTTACACAAAACACGTCTTACAAATTTTAAATCAATATATTTTCTTATCTGAATGAGCAGTCAGGATGATTTTCACACAGTTTTGAAGCAAATATTATAGGCTACATGATACAATTTTCAAAAGTCTTGTGAAGAAATAATCAGTATGGGTTTCATGGCCTTATTTCAGTGACAATTTTTTTTTGTATTTTCACAAACCACGCATAAATGTCATTATCTCAAAACTACAAACTTTTACATACATGCTGCTGATATATTATTGTAGCAGAGTTTGTGCTAAATACAGTGTAATCAGACATTAGCCATGAAAATATCACAAGTAACAGAAATAAGCACAGATGTCAGAGCATGTCAGAACACCTCCAGGGCCAGAAAACACCTCAGACGCCAGAGGATTAAATAACAACCTGTTAATTTACATTTACATTTATGCATTTGGCAGATGCTTTTATCCAAAGCGACTTACATTGCATTTTTAAGGTACACATTTACATTCTTATCAGTTCTTGCTTTCCCTTGGAATCAAAGCCATGATCTTGACATTGCAAGCCCCAACGCTCTACTGTTTGAGTTACAGGAAAGTGCTGTAGTTTATCATTATGTTATGTTCAATAGCAAACTTTAACAAGCACATTATCTCATATTTCTAGCTGCTATGTGTATATATATTAACTAATGATCCGTTAATCACTACAAAATGTTTGTAAATGATTTATAAAGTGCTACCAAATGTAGGATTTAACCTTAATGCTTAGATAACAAAAGTGACCATCACTTTAGCTTTCAACATTATCAGTGGTAAAAGGAAAGAATCTCAAATCCTTTAAAGCAGGGAAAGTTATTTATTAAGCATAAAGACAGTAGAATAAAAAAAAATAAAAAAAAATGTATAGAGAAACTTAGCTGTAACGCCAGAATGAACTTGCAAAGAGGAAGTTGCCTCACTTTTTAGAATCAGCCTTTGTGCACAGCCGGTCTTGTATACTCTCCCAGATTCTGGAAACTGTCCTCCGAAAAATGCGCAGCACACAGTTTAATATTTTGGTTCAGGGTTGCTGAACACTTTTTAAAGTCAAATTTAAAGGACAATTCCGGTATTTAACACTTTGAGTCTATTTTGTAGTTTATTTTGGATGAACAAGAGTGGTGGACAAAGAAATTTTGACAATGGTTCCTGTCTCGACTTTTTGACTATTTTAGAATTGCCCATGACCGCTTTAGAATGGGAGTCTATGGCCATGCACAAACATGCCCTTAAAACAACCCTTAACGTTCGTTTTCAAAACTGTGCAACTCACCGAGTGGTTAGTGGTGTTCGTTGATGTTCCAAAACAAGTAGCGTAGCGAAATACAGTTTCTGTCGTGTTTTATTTGGCATTTTGTAAAATCCCATTGATTTCCGTTGGAGGACTCATTGCGCGTTGATATTACTGCGCTACCGGAGACGGAAAGGGGGCTGTTTACATTTGGTTGTAGCCTTTTAGGTCTTTTCGCTCGGTTCTCTGTCTCTCAGAAGGCTAGCGTGAGCAGAGTAACGGAAGTTGCGGAAGAGCGGAAGTTTATACGCGGTTGTGAGGTATATGGGGCAATATTTGCCACCTTAAATTGATTTCCAGGGGCATTTTTACTTATATAAAGCATTTTTTCAAAACATATTATTTGTATGCATAATCTTTTATGTAAAATTTTAACATTCAAATTAAATTCTATTAGAATAATAACAGTATAGGGCTGTTACCCATCAAATGAAATAATTATCAACAAAATCCATCTTTGCAGTGCAGAGGTGACACAGAAGCAGCATCAGAAGTTTTTCAATATTTAAATATGAAATTATTTCTTTAATAATATAACTTTTTAGTTAAAGGGTATTTTAAATATGAAACTAACACCGCCAGTTGGTGGCAGCAAGTCACCATCTTAATAAAGTGAGTTGAGAGAGTCATTCATTCAACCGATTTGTTCAAATGGCTAATTCATTCAGGAAAGAAGCAAGTGATGAGCCATTGAATCATTAGTTAAACTAATTAGTGCAAAATGCGGATTCAGTCAGTTAAAAAAAAAATCTGTTGCAAGGTTCTGCTACGGTTTCATTTAGAAATTTTCATCGGCGAAATAAAGAAAAACAAATAATATTGTGTCTAAAATGTAACTGAACTGGGAAAATGGCACTCTTGCTCATGTGATATTGTAATATAATACATAAGACAAAAACTAATTTGGGGACATACCTATAACTGCACACATCACAAATAATATGTATGCTAATTAGATCATTTTAATTTGGTAAAGCATTCAGATGTTTAAAGGTGAACTAAGTAACTTTTTTTACCTTAACTGAACAGCTTCGGAGTCATTGGAATGGTTATATTACTTATTTCGGGTTGAATGGTGGTCGTTTCGCACCCCTCTGGTGCCCGTGAGCGGAAAATACGCACTTGCAACTTTGAGCCGGCGGGCCGCCGGCCGCTGCGTCAGGAAGTCTCGCGTGATAACAGGTCTCGCGATGTAAACAATTGCTTTACGGCCAAAAGAAATCTGCTAAAATGCTGTCATTATTGCGCTCCCTCACTCTGTCCAAACCCGAATGAAGAAGACGTTTTAACAAATGTCCCATCTGCTTTGATGTCGTTGATCTACTAGCCTCTGGTGTCTGAGAATCACCAACGAGTTTTTACAACAGTGTTGTCAAATATCTATTCCGAAGCTGTAGGGGGAGCTCTAGAGAGAAACCTGCGAGCAAAAAGCGAGAATACAGCGAAGAAGTCCCGAAGCTACTGAGTGCTGCTTTAAGTCAAAGTGTCATCCAAAGTCTAAGACCTATCATAAGTAAAAATAAGACTTTTTATGGCCTTAAAAATAATGGGAACCCTGTGGTTGTACTGTTCTGGAACAGTGTTGTAAATAAAGCTTAACCCTCTGAGGTCGGCAAACGCGTCCCCGCGTTTTGCTGGATTTTCTTCACATTGTAGTACAATAAACTTAAATTACTCCGTCATTTATGGTTATACAGAAAAAAGAAATATAAAAAAAGAATCTGTGATATTTCTACTTTTGTATGTGTCCACTTACAATCAAATCAAAACATTGTACTTTTGTAAAATAAAGAAAATAAACAGGGTGTGCGTTCTGCCTCTCCGTCGCGGTGAACTTTTTTTTCTTGAGAACGTCTATAAACTGAAACAAAACTCAGCGAATACTTGTCACACATTTATGAGCCATATACCTTTATACACATTTAAGTGTGTACTTTTAAATGATCGGATTCAAACTGAAAACAAATATTCTCTGTTTAAGTAATTTGTATAAAACCAACAGGATGTCCAGTATCTCAAACGTTTGCTAATTACTTTTAATTCGACCACGCCCACTCGCGCAAAAGTGATTCACATGCAAATCGTCCACATGGGACGCGAACGCCCTCGTTACCTCAAACACAAAACACCAAAAAACTTCACAAGTCTCTGCTTTTCGTCGAGTTTGGAAGACACGTCTGAGCTTACATTGGATTTACCTAAGAAGAAGAAGAACGCGATTTGAAAACAAGAAAGATGTAAGGTAAGAAATTCTTACTTATTAGTTTATGGTGTTGTTGCATTAATGTCACATTGCAGTTGAACTGTTGCTAGATATATGGTGAATATTATACTATTTAGACCCGTGTTTACTGTTAAATACTGTTTGTGGATATCTGCTCAAACATAGATATGTATAACCATAATGTTTAATATTTTGGAGCGCGATGGCGTTTGAATGTATCATATTTTGGAGCGCGCTGTGGGTTTGAATGTATCATATTTTGGAGCGCGCTGTGCGTTTGAATGTATCATATTTTGGAGCGCGCTGTGCGTTTGAATGTATCATATTTTGGAGCGCGCTGTGCGTTAGAATGTATCATATTTTGGAGCGCGCTGTGCGTTTGAATGTATCATATTTGGAGCGCGATCGCGTTTGAATGTATCATATTTTGGAGCGCGCTGTGGGATGAATGTATCATATTTTGGAGCACGCTGTGCGTTTGACTGTGTCATATTTTGGAGCGCGATTGCGTTTGAAAGGAAAAATGCACCAAACATTAGGCTTTATGTTTTTACTATTATCTCATTTCATATCATCATAACGAATGGAAACATTTGAAGTAACATATGATAATCAATATATTTTTCTCTAGCGTAGTTGTTCTTGAAATCTTTTGGAAGATTTAATTTATTGTTATTATTATTTTATGCAGCACTGCGCGTAGCCTATGCCTACAAGGCACAACAAACCTGGTGTTCATTATATATTGTTGGAAACGTGTGTGTGTGTGTAGCCTATGCCTACAAGGCACAACAAACCTGGTGTTCATTATATATTGTTGGAAACGTGTGTGTGTGTGTATTCTGTGAATTTTAAAAAGAAATTTTAACCAGAAAAATCTAAAATCTATTCACAAAATCATGCAGCCCTATAGTTTCTCTTGATATCAGTGTGACGAGTCAGTAGGCAGATCCATATGCAACAACTTTATTACAAGGGCAGGTAAATAGAAACTCTAGAAATTCTTGAGTGGGACACGCCGAGAGACAAGTGAGAACAGGCTGGAAGTCGAGGGCAGGCGGCAAGCAAACAGAATCCAGGGACAGGCAAGAGGTCGAGGCAGGCGGCTGAGAACCGAGGTCAGGATCAGGCACTGGGTCGAGAGGCAGGCTGCAGACAAACAGATAAAGGAGATATTAGCGAGGGTCAGTAACACAGGAAGACAAGGTACTCAAACTGCTCGGACATGCACACGATAAGAGGCAATACTTCGCAAGGAACACTCCATGAACAAGGCATATAAAGGCTGAGCCAATGATCATTGATGCACAACAGGTGAAGGCAATAACTGCACAAATGATGCATACTGAAGGGAAAGTATGCACTGCGCTAGAACTCGGGAGAGGGCGCTCGTGACTGAGGGATGGGGAAACCAGGGAGACTGGACTCCATAACAGAGCCCCCCCCCCTGCGAGCGACTCCCGGCGCGAGGATGCTGACGGCGGCGTGGTCTGCCACGAGCACGGGGTGCAGGCTTGTCAGGGTGATTACAGTGAAACTCTTGAGTGAGCAGAGGATCTAGAATGTCCCTAGAGTTGACCCAAGACCGTTCCTCTGGACTGAAACCCTCCCAGTCAACCAGATACTGCAGTTGCCCCCTTCGGCGTCTTGAATCCAGCAGTTGATGAACACGGTAGGCTTCCTCACCCTCCACAATGATGGCTTGAGATGAAAATTCAGAAGAATTTCCCCTCCTTTCCTCAGAGGGCGGCGCGGCAGGCTTGAGCAGCGAGACGTGGAACGTGGGAGATATGCGTAGATGCCTGGGCAGAGCAAGACGGAAGGACACAGGAGTTATCTGACGTAAGATCTTGTAGGGACCCATGAATCTTGGACTGAGTTTTTTGCAAGGGAGGTGGAGACGGAGATTGCGAGTGGATAACCATACCCATTGGCCTGGCTGATATTCTGGGTTGGGACGGTGATGACGGTCAGCCAGCCTTTTGCCACGATTAACAGCTCGTTGGAGGTGTGTGTGGAGGTGTGTGTGTGCTAGATTCCAAGTCGCCTCGCTTCGATTAAGCCAGTCATTCACGGCGGGGACGTTGGTAGGCTCACCGGACCAAGGAAACAGGGGTGGCTGAAAACCGAGGACGCACTGGAATGGAGTCAAGCCCGTGGATTGCTTCCGGATGGAATTTTGTGCGTATTCAGCCCACATCAGGTACCGACTCCAGTCCTTCTGATTGAGTTGACAATAGGACCGGAGGAAACGGGAAATCTCTTGGTTGAGACGTTCGACCTGTCCATTGGCCTGAGGATGGTAGCCGGAGGTGAGACTCACGTTGACTTGGAGCATCTGAAAGAAGGCCGTCCAGACACGGGACGTGAACTGAGGACCTCTGTCCGAGATGATGTCTTCGGGCAAACCATAAAATCTGAACACAAGATTACAAAGATGTTCAGCGGTCTGTAGGGCCGTGGGAAGTTTACTGAGGGGTATGAGGCGGCAGGCCTTGGAGAAGCGGTCGATGACAGTGAGGATAGTAGTGTGTCCGTCTGATGGTGGCAGATCAGTAATAAAATCAATGGCGATATGAGACCAGGGTCGCTGTGGCAAGGGCAGTGGCTGAAGCAAACCGGCGGGCAAGAGACGGGAAGATTTCTGAATATTGCAGGTTTGGCACTGTTGAACGAACCGGCTGGCATCCTGGGACAGAGTGGACCACCAGAAGCGATTCTGAAGATAATGGATAGTAGCAGTAATGGATGCCTGGATGCCCGGAGCTGGGCAGGGTATGAACATGCTGTAGCACTTTTTCACGGAGGGCCTCAGGTACATAGAGTTTTCCAGGGGGACATTCCAGCGGGACCTCGGTGTCAATGTTGGTCAGTTTGAGTTCGGTTTCAATATCCCACTGTACGGGCCCGATGACTAAATCTGGACTGAGGATGGTTTCTGGATTCTTGATGGTATCTTCTGAATCAAACTGACGAGACAAGGAATCTGCCTTGGTATTCTTGGAGCCTGGGCGAAAGGTAATTGTGAACTGGAAGCGTGAGAAGAACAAGGACCACCTGGCCTGACGGGGGTTCAGTCTCTTTGCCGTGCGAAGGTACTCTAAGTTCTTGTGATCAGTAAGGACGATGAAAGGATGTGTGGAACCTTCTAGCCAATGCCTCCATTCCTCGAAAGCTGCCTTCATGGCCAGTAATTCACGATCACCCACATCATAATTCCTCTCCGCAGAACTGAGCTTCCTGGAATAATACGCACAGGGGTACAACTTGGGAGGTGATCCTTGGCGTTGAGACAGTACTGCACCCAGGCCGGTACTAGAAGCATCCACTTCGACGACAAAAGGTAGTTCTGGATCTGGATGACGCAAGATGGGAGCTGAAGTAAAAGCCTGCTTGAGACGGCGGAAGGCTTTAGTGGCCTCTTCACTCCAGGGAAGACGAGATGTGCCTTTGCGAACCAGAGCCGTCAGGGGTGCCGCCACCGTACTGAATCCTCTGATGAAGCGGCGGTAAAAGTTCGCGAACCCAAGGAAGCGCTGCAGTTCTTTCAGCGTAGTAGGTCTGGACCACTCCACCACTGCCTTTACCTTGCCCTCATCCATGGTCACACCTCCCGGACTAATGAGGTAGCCCAAGAACGAGGTAGAGGTCTGGTGAAAGTCGCACTTCTCGATCTTTGCGTAGAGCTGGTATTGGAGGAGCCGCTGGAGCACCGCTCGGACGTGCTGGACGTGGTCTTCTAGGGTATCAGAGTAGATCAGGATGTCGTCAATGTAGACGATGACGTGGCGATGGAGCATGTCACGGAACACATCATTAATGAATGACTGAAACACTGCTGGACTGTTGGAAATCCCGAAGGGCATGACCAGATATTCATAGTGCCCAGTACACGTAGAAAAGGCAGTCTTCCACTCATCCCCTTTGCGGATACGGACCAGATTGTAAGCACTTCGCAGATCCAGCTTGGTGTAATATCTGGCTTTGCGGAGCAGTTCCAGGGCAGCTGGTACCAGGGGTAGTGGATAGCGAAACTTGATGGTACAATCGTTGAGCGCTCTGTAGTCAATGCATGGACGGAGTCCTCCATCCTTCTTCTGGACGAAAAAAAAGCCGGCGGATGCAGGAGACGTGGAAGGACGGATGAAGCCCTTGGCGAGTTCTTCCTCGATATATTTCCACATGGCTTCGGTCTCAGGCTGGGACAGGGGAAAGACACGCCCCTTAGGCGGTGTAGCATCAGGTAAGAAGTCGATGGTGCAGTCGTAGGAGCGATGAGGTGGCAACTTCGTGGCTTTTGCTTTGCTGAAGGCTTCTGCCAAGTCATGGTACATGGAGGGCAGGCATTTCAACACGGTTTCATCAGGGTGTTCTTGAATGCTTCGTAGAGTAAGCGGCTGGACCGTAGACAGGCAGTCGGAAAAGCAGCTCTCTCCCCAGCTGATGATCTGACCGGAGGTCCATTGTATAAGTGGGTCATGCTCGCGGAGCCATGGCAACCCCAGAATGACAGGAATGTGAGGAGCTTGAAGAATGTAGAACTGAATTAATTATCTGTGCAGCAGTCTGGTGCGCATGTATAACTCCTGAGAGAGATGAGTGACGCGACCGGTGCCCAGCGGTCTACCATCAATAGCCTCAACAGAAAGGGGAGAAATGCAGGGAATTAGAGAAATCCTGTGAAGTTCAGCAAATTCTCGCGATATAAAGTTCCCAGCAGCACCTGAATCCAACAGAGCTGATATGGAAACGGATTCGCCGTGGACAGTAAATTCAACAGGAACGGTCACACATGATTTTGAATTTAAACAACCAAGAGTTAGACTCACCGCAGCATTATCTCTGTTAGTTGGCCGATGAGGGCAGTTCTGACGGAAGTGACCAGCCCCCCCGCAGTAAAGGCATAGCCTTTGGGATCGACGACGTTCTCTCTCCTCATCTGTGATATGATAAGAGTTTATTTGCATAGGTTCATTTGAATCAATAGGCATTGGACTGGGGTACCGTGTCACGGGAACACGGCGAGAGGAGGGCGTGGCGCGAATGCCAGTGCGGCGCGAGCGCATCAGGTTATCAATTTGAATGGCGAGTTGAGCGAACTGGTTGAAATTCCTTCCTTCATCGCGACATGCCAGCTCTGTCTGTAACTCGTGATTCAGTCCACGTCGGAAAACCACCTTAAGAGAACTATCTGACCAGTTAGTCTGCGCAGCAAGTGTACGAAATTCGAGTGCATACTCAGCGGCTGTGGTTCGTCCTTGCGTGAGTTCCAGAAGCAGATCCTCCGCTCCCTTTCCTCCTTTGGAGTGTTCGAAGACGGCCTGGAATTCCTGAAGGAATTCATCGTATGTGCGGAATGCGGGACCATCCGTCTCCCTTACGGCCGTAATCCAGTCCAGTGCGCGGCCGGTAAGCAGGGAGGAGACGAAAGAGATCTTGCTGTCGTCCGAGACATTCGGTGAAGGCTGTTGGCTCAGATACAGAGAACATTGAAGGATAAATTCCTTGCATTTTCCTGGACTCCCATCAAACTTTTCCGGTAACGCGGATCGAAGGCTTGCGGAAGACGGAGAAGCCGTTTCAGCCGAGGTATCCGAGGATGGGGTACGTAAAGTTTGCATAGCTTTTACCAGTTCCTCCGTTATAGAAGTTAATCGGGACAGCTGATGGTGATGTGTGGCCAGCTGCGAGGCTTGAGCGTTGATCGCTGCAGATAATGCCATTATAGTTGCTGGAACCTCGTATGGCGAAGTATTCTGTGACGAGTCAGTAGGCAGATCCATATGCAACAACTTTATTAGGGCAGGTAAAGAGAAACTCTAGGAATTCTTGAGTGGGACACGCCGAGAGACAAGTGAGAACAGGCTGGAAGTCGAGGGCAGGCGGCAAGCAAACAGAATCCAGGGACAGGCAAGAGGTCGAGGCAGGCGGCTGAGAACCGAGGTCAGGATCAGGCACTGGGTCGAGAGGCAGGCTGCAGACAATCAGATAAAGGAGATATTAGCGAGGGTCAGTAACACAGGAAGACAAGGTACTCAAACTGCTCGGACATGCACACGATAAGAGGCAATACTTCGCAAGGAACACTCCATGAACAAGGCATATAAAGGCTGAGCCAATGATCATTGATGCACAACAGGTGAAGGCAATAACTGCACAAATGATGCATACTGAAGGGAAAGTATGCACTGCGCTAGAACTCGGGAGAGGGCGCTCGTGACTGAGGGATGGGGAAACCAGGGAGACTGGACTCCTTAACAATCAGTATGTTCACGTTTATTTTTATTTTTTATTTTTTTCAGGGCCCTGATGCAACTGAGTCCTGCTGACTTCAACATTCATATGAGTCTCTGTATATGAACATGGTAAAGTGAAAATCAAACACCTTGGAAATGAAAGGTATGTACAATGTTTTTAGGAATGGCACAAAGGTCTCTGTCTTTGGATCATTGTTTTCAATGTTCTCTTTTGTCATTTGTTGTGTATTTTTGGATTATGTTGTGTTGTAAATAAATCCAAACAATCTAAAAGCCATTCTTTTTTAAATCTCCTCATTCTTTGTGCAAGGTTGCTCTGAATGACAGGGCCTGATAGCTCCTAATAGGGCAGTTAGGGGAGTGTATTTGTCTTTCTCAGGTGTGAAAAGCTTACATATTAATGAGATGATCACGCCTCTTCGCATAAAGCTTTCTCACACAAAACACGTCGTAAATATTTTAAATCAATATATTGTCTTATCTGAATGAGCAGTCAGGGTGATTTTCACATAGTTTTGGAGCAAATATTCTAGGCTACGTCATACAATTTTCAAAAGTCTTGTGAAGAAATAATCAGTATGGGTTTCATGGCCTTATTTCAGTGAAATTTTTTTTTTATATTTTCACAAACCACGCATAAATGTCATTATCTCAAAACTACAGACTTTTACATACATGCTGCTGATATATTATTGTAGCAGAGTTTGTGCTGAATTCAGTGTAATTAGACTTTAGCCATGAAAATGTCACTAGTAACAGAAAAAAACACAAATGTCAGAGCATGTCAGAACACCTCCAGGGCCCAGAAAACAGCTCAGACCCCAGAGGGTTAACCACTGTTTTCTAATTGTGTCCTCTTTTGGAAGGCCAAACAAAGTAGTTTGGCTTTTGCAATGAAAAAAAAAAGCGTCTCCACAACATGGTGGCAACAATAATATAGCAAAAATAAAAGTTACGCATTCTTTCTTTGCCCTCACACACTGACATCGATTTGTGGTGACATGTTTGAATGAAGCATTTTTAGGAAGGCTTGGCTGAACCTTAACTTTTACAAAGAATATCTCTTTGGGTTTGAGACTCTGAGCTTTGTAACTCTGCAGATCTTATACATGCACAAACAGCTACATAACACACTAAAGAAAAAGGAAAATGCGAGGCGGATTCAGTCTCCTCGCACCCCTCAGAAACCTGACGATCAGGTCGTACTTACTCAAGGATTTTCCATCAACTTCATCATGATGTGCGGCAATAGAGGCAACATACACTTTGAGGGTGGATCAAACATCTTCGAGGGTCTTCTCAGTCAGAAGAACACCACTCAACGTACAGATTCCACTTCAGAGCGTAAGCATGCCTCATAGAGGGTGCTCTTGCAGAAGTGATGGTGTCTATGACTGCTTGTGGTATATAATCTAGAACCTCCACATCCCGTCCAGGGACCAGACATGGAGTTTCCCGAGGTCTGGACAGAGGTGCTATACGGTGCCCCGTCTCTGAGAAAGGAAGTCCTCTCTCAGAGGAATGGGCCAGGGAGGTGCTGTTGATAGGAGTATCAGTTCGGGGAACCAGGTCCGGTTGGGCCAATAAGGAGCAACTAGCAAGATTTAAGTTTGGCTTGCCATATAGGCGCTAATATGCTTACATACTGCCAAAGTTTTTCACACACCTGCGAAGACAAGGGGGACGAGGCAAGGCAATTACGCGTCGGCCCAAGGAAAGCATCGTTGTGAAGTCTGAATCCGATTCAGTATGAGCACACACACACCATTATAGTGAAAAGCTCAGCATCATCTTCATTTCCAGAGCGTAACAGCCCTCTCTCCAATGCAGCGATCGACATCTGATCCTCCCCTGGAGCCCTGAATGAAATGCTAGGTCCCTCATGAGGAGGACCAGCAATTCCATCCGGAACCTGCCAGGCATGTGAGATAGTGAACATGGCCGTAGGCTGGCACGTGGCATGCTGAGTGCTCAAGCCATTAAGAAATGCAATACGAACAACGTGCCGACGTGGTAATGCTCTCATGAGAGAACATGAACCACCCATGAGTGCAGTCTCTGCATGTTTGTGATGCGATAGAGTGAGGGGCCCCCAGGGATTGGTTACCGGGCGGGGAATCCCTCACTGTAATCCTCAGGTCACCCTGGCTATTCAGTGAAGAAGCCCTTTTCTGGTTGCACCAGAAGAGGAACTAGATCGGGGTATAGGTGTGGTATATCCACCTCATTTGAGGAACTTGACCCTCGACCACGCATCAAGAGGGCCGAACGAAGCGTGCTGGGTTGCCGTGACAACCCGTGAGGTCAGCCGGCAGCTCAACGGCACACTGAGCGGCTCAAGCCTTTACGAGAAAGGTGAGATGAACAACGTGCCGATGTGGTCATGCTCTCAAAAGAGAACATGAACCACCCACGACGCAGTTTCAGCACGCTTAAGCCCGGGCATATGAAAGGGTGATCGTGGCCTTCAAATGAGGATAGGAAACGACTGTATCCAGAAACACACGGTTTGAATGAGATCTTGAAAAATACGCAGTGTCAAACCGTGTTGGCTCTTTCAGGAAAACTGCTCTCTCTGGTGCCGAGTGTACAGGGTTATGGCCACGGCTACACAAGCAGGACGATAGTGCAAGCCTGATGTGAGCACTCACATTCTCATTAAAGGCGCAACCTCTATCAGCTGATTTAATCAGCACACTCTTTGAAGACGCAACGTTCGAACTATGAAAATAGCTGTTTTGTCGGCTCTCTGTGAGATCGTGGCCAGCGTTGTCTTTTCACTCTTTCAATCCAATACCAGCTTTGAAGAGGCGTTCTCCTGAAGAAGCAGACTCGTTTTCTTATTAAGTTAATAATTTAACATTATTAAGTTAATAAGAAATAAGTTTCTTATTACTAAGTTAAAACACTCTCAGATAAGATTGTAGAGCAGGAACAACCACTAGGCTCCAAAACGAAAAGCAAATATGTGACGCTCCTCCTGCTCATTATATGCTTGTGCTGCAAGGCAGAGCGGCTGATGCAATTATCACATGCCAATGTGCATTGGCTTGTCTTGCCGAGCACACATTGATAGAAGACGACGAAGAAGTAAGTATACGAAGAAGAAGATGCAACGAGGTAAACGAAGATGCAACGATGAATGTAGAGCTGCTGGTCTCTTTGGTGTCTGAACACAAACAACTGTATGACAAACGCCACAGCGACTAGAAAAATCTTGTTAAGAGTGTAAGAATTGATTTTCCTGCTAAGACAAAAGATGAGATAAGACTCACCCTACAATAAAGCAATAAAACACACCCTAGACAGAAGATCGCAAAGAAAGAGCACAGGACATTGTTTTGCCCAAACTTATCTCCTTGTTAATATCTCCCTTCCTCCCCCCCCTGATTCAAGTCACTAAAAGTTCACTAAGAATGTCTATATATCACATATGATGTATCTTATAAATCTATTGTTTTTCCTTTTCATGTTTGGTATCATTTTAAATGTCTCGATTGTGCGATTGGTAAAATGTTCTTAATTGCATTGCAGTCATTGGTGTTATGAGAAAGATTGAAAACTTAGGAGAATTCTGTTCTCCACTTTGGGTGGTGTCTCTTCAAGATATCTGATAATTCTCTCCCCTCCCCCTAAACCAGGTGTTACCCTCTGGGGTACATGAATTGACCCAAAACAACTCTAAAAAAATATTTATACAAGCCTTTTGTTCTGGTCTGGGTATATAATGGAAAGTGGCAGAGCAGTCTTTGGAAAAAAAAACTCACACAGTGCTGTGTCAGTGTTTTCCCAAGTCTTACACTTGGAACACACCCACACAACACTGAGTGTCTCTGTCAGGAATGCATTGCTTACTCTTAGAGTCATCTTTGAGTAATTGATGTCATGTATTTATTATTTCTGAATTGGCTTTTAAACATTTACTTGTGTAATTGGCATGATACATTTTTACCTGACAAATAAAATGTTATATTTGAATTATTCAGCATTATTCTGAAATTATTATTCATAGTAGATTACTGTGTAGTCTGGTGTTTCCGCAAAGCTACTCCAGGATAGATCAAACCGAAGGCACTAATGAATGGAGCATGGGGCACATCATTAAGGAGACCTTCCGATTTCTGACTATCACTGACTTAGCACTTTGCATCTTGCAACTATTAAAAAAAATTACACCTTTTGGGAAGCATAGGGTGACCGCTTAAGGGTAAAATAGTTTGCACTGCATCCTCCGACTATTTCAGAACTGGCTACGTTTGTGATCGTGAGCGCACATTCGCGGCGCGGCGTGACGTCACAAAGCGATACCGGGTCCATAATGAATGAATAATTGAAAATATGGGATACTCAGAATAATCAAAGATCTAAATTAAGTCATAAATTAAGACAATCTAAATTTGATTATCATTTGAAATTGGAGTCAGATTTAGCGTAGGGCTAAAGTAATATTGAAACTAAATTCTAACAAATAAAGTGAACTTCACTGGAGCTCTGAAAAGACATACACGCATTATACCTTCGCCCAGACAGTTGGATTTCCGTCGTTGGGCCGATGGGTGGTCTTTACAAGAGGGAGTTGTTATGGAGAGGAATTGCAGATCAAATAGGATTCAGGGAGTGAATTTGCATATTCACTCTGCTCATTGCCAGTGAAAATCGCTTGGGTATGAACAAAAAGATGCGCTGAAAAACATATTGTGCGCGCGATAATCGTCCCGGTGTGCACAGGCTTGAAGGATGCACAATGCATTATGTAGTCTGCCGGATCTATGCCGTATCCAGATCAGATGGAGGACCTGCATCTAGACACGACCACAACACATCCCTGAAGTGTCAGCAGAGATTGTGTCAACTAGACTCTCATCGACATGACAGCCATCAGCACTGATCCTCAACAAACTCATTTCCATACCAGCGTGATGATTCCGATCTTCAACCAGATGGAACTGGATAAATATTTTAAATGTTCTGATCTAATCTGATTTCTGACCTATAATGCTGCCTGAATCATAATCACAGACTCTTTGTTCATTGGCCAGAGGAGAACCCCTGACTAAGCCTGGTTTCTCCCAAGGTTTTTTTGTCCATTCTGTCACCTGATGGAGTTCCGGTTCCTTGCCACTATCGCCTTTGGCTTTTGGCTTGCTTAGTTGGGGACATTTAATTTAATATTCAACAATATTATTGAGATGCCTGCATTGACACCATTATATGAGAACTGAACTGAGTTGGACGATGACATTACAGTTTTCTCCAGAGCAGGTTTTCAAAAATTAATCATCACTGAACTTACTAAAGCTGGACTGTGATGCTATTTTCTTCTAGAAAAAACATTATTCATTATTTCATTATTTTCCTGTTATCCCTGTAAAGCTGCTTTGAAACAATCTGTAGCCTATTATAAAAAAATATAAATAAAGGTGACTTGACTTGACTGCTGATCTATATAAATATCTACTGAACCCGGAACATCCCTTTGATTATAAATAACCATTAACTACTTGTTTTTCTGGAGAAATGTAAATCATTTACAAAAGACAGTAAATCAGGACACTATAAAAGGAACATGAGAGGCTGTGAGGATGAAGAGCAAGAGCTGGAAACAAACATCAGTGAAGAATGAAGGGTTTAGTATGTTTACTGCTGCTGTTGGAAACCTTTGTGTTTGTCGTACAGCATCAGGTAGATGGAGGACTCAATGAGAATGAGATCAGTCAACAGCTCAGATCTGAGGACGGAAGACAGAATCCACCTCAAACAGACACTTTGAGAGATGAAGCTTCAACTGACAGCCAACAAAACTACCATCTGTTCTTCACTGACATCCATGCAGCGCTGAGAGAACTGACCGCCACCGTTACAGAGCAGAAAGTGAACATCAGAGAACTGACCGCCACCGTTACAGAGCAGAAAGTGAACATCATAGAACTGACCGCCACCGTTACAGAGCAGAAAGTGAACATCAGAGAACTGACCGCCACCGTTACAGAGCAGAAAGTGAACATCAGAGCTTTAGAGATGAGACTGAGCGATGAGATGAACAAGAAAAATTATGGTATCTCACCAAAACATTCACTCTTTTATCAATGATCCTCAAAGTAAAACCAATGAAATACATTGCATAGTGTAAATTTAAGTGTAAATTGTGTGAATGTCATTTAACAGAATCTTTATTCCTTCACAGAAATTTCAAATCTTACTCTGAGTCAAGTGGAGTTGAGAAAGGAAAATAGAGGTGAAAGTGTGCTTAAATGATGTTAAATTCAGTGTATTCATTCTCAGTGTAATTCAGTAATATATCACAATATTGCTTATGTTTTTTTTAATAACAGACAGAGAAATAGCTTTTTCAGCTTCACTGATGCAATCTGGCAGTGGATATACTGGTCCTTTTACCACTGACTTCACACTAACCTACAGGAACGTCTTTACAAACATAGGGAACGCCTACAACCCAATTACAGGTAATTATCAATGAAATGAGACATAAAACTCAGTTTATAGTAATGAAAACCCTTCTGCTCCATTCAGACCTCTCTGCAGTTGTGTAATGTGTATTAGAGAATTAGATGATCTGCCATCTTTCAAAACTATTACACAGTGTGTTTGGTAATAAAGCAATCATACAGGAAACATCTGATTCTGTATCTCTTGTTATTTGATTTAGGTGTTTTCACAGCCCCACTGAAAGGAGCGTACATGTTCAGAGTCTCTGTATTTGGTCATGGCCCAACTTCAGCAACTGCAGACATTTTTAAGAATGGAAAGCTTATGGTTGCAGCACATGCTCATCAGCCTGAGGAAGGGTTAAACTCCTCAAATGGAGTTGTGTTGATCCTGGAGGTTGGAGATGTCGTCTATGTGAGACTTTGGCCTAACACGAGGATATTTGATGACCAGTATAATCGCAACACTTTCAGTGGTTTCCTACTGTTTCCCTTAAGATAACAGGAGCTTTGCAGAAAGTGATTCCAATAATTCTGAACCTTCAGCGTATGATTTAAGATGAAAATCATGAAGAATCATTAACATGATTAAGCAATATTAATGAGGACTAAAGTGTGTTTGAAATTTGCAATAGATTACTGTATAAAAGTCTGAGCTGTCTATACATGTAAGTTTGTATTAAGAGTTTCAGCACTGAGACAGACAGGACCCATGAATATCACCTGTGACTCAAAAGTGTTTTGTTAAAGCAGTAAATCTAATAATGTTAAATAATATATTTTTAAGTATAGTTTGTTGCTGATCCTTGATCTGTATCTCTTCACCCTACATACATAAATAAATAAGAGAATAAAGAGACATTGTGGCATTTTCTTTTCCTCATATTTTCATGAATATTTCTCCAACAATGCTTGCTATTATCATGATATCATGCTTATCGATCTAAATAACTGATTTTGTGGTGGCAATTTCCAGACATTTTTAAGATGCTTTCCGTAGCTTTCCTGTAGCTCAGTGGTAAGAGCATTGCGTTAACAACGCAAGGTCGTGGGTTCGATCCCAGGGGATTGCACATACCTATGTATAAATGTATAGGATAATGCAATGTAAGTCGCTTTGGATAAAAGCGTCTGCTAAATGTAAATGTAAGAGTTTTATTTATCATTTACCGGATTATATATTATGTTAGATGCACAATAGTTATACAGCACGATAATCGAGGACATAACTGGAAAAAGGATCAGGGAAGGCAAACGATAGGGTCACAGGCAGGGAACAAGAAACAATAGTCAGTAATACAAATAAGGTTCATACACAAGAAGACAGTCACTGGAATATAACGTTCAGAATGGCAGCCGGGTCAAACTATGGTTCACGAGGAGGGGTGGGTGGGTGGGTGTGTGTGTGTGTGTGCCTGGCTTAAATAGCCGGGTGATATGAGACATGTTCATGGCTAGGTATGTGGGCTCTTGGGAATTGTAGTCCACGGTTAATACGCTGGAGAGTGAGACCTCTGGTGGCCGATCGAGGGATCTCCATTGGAGTTTGTAACAAAAATAATAAACAATTTAAGACCTTGATGGTATTTATGACATAAAAACTTGCCATTTTGCAAAGAGATTTACAATCCAAATTTTAACTTGAATGTACAGTACGCATGATTCAGGCTTAGACTTTCTGAAATGATCAGAACAAAGCAAATAATAATATGTAAAAAACCTTGAATTTATTTAAAAGAAAATATTACAGATACATTTGTTTTAAGCCGGGCGTCTGAAACATATTTTCAAATTCTAAAATATTCCTCTAATCCTAGACTAAAATCTGAAGTCTTTGATTGTAAATTTGACACGTTCACCGACAGCCGATTAATGACCGTTGCGATCAAATTTGACCTCCGACGAAATTCTGGCAGTGTCAGAAGATTTGACTCTCAGTCCTGCAAGTGTGACTTCTACGACGACCATCAAATTGTCTTCGTTTTTCAAGACAAGCCGTGACCAAAATTAACGTTAGAGATTTCTTTGTAGTCACCATTTCAATCCAACAGTCGTAAAGGACTATAATAAATCGCACAGTGGCTTTAGACTCAACTGGAGCTCTATAAAGACCGCTTGGGGCAAGTGTATACTTTATATTAAGGTTCACTTTCACAGGTTATTAATGTAAATACATGCTTTATATAATGAGGAGGAGATTTAAGCTAAGCTATGTTTTAATGGTACAAAGACCTCTTTTAAGTCAAAAGATCAGGGCTGATTTGATTTGTCATGACCCCTTTAACTAGTCCATTACTGTTTTGATCTGGTCAATCTTCAGTATATGAGCTGTGTGTCATCTAGAGGTTTAATGTTCAGTCTTCCATCAAAGCTAATAGTTTTGTGGTCAGGGTTCAAGCTACTGTTGGTTATATTTGACTGAACTCTGCACTCTCCGAAAAAAAGGTACAAAAGCTGTCACTGGGACAGTACCCTTCAAACGGGTTCTAATATTTTACATTTACATTTATGCATTTGGCAGACGCTTTTATTCAAAGCGACTTACAGTGCACTTATTACAGGGACAATCCCCCTGGAGCAACGTGGAGTAAAGTGTCTTGCTCAAGGACACACTGGTGGTGACTGCTGGGATCGAACCAGCAACCTTCGATTTACCAGTTCAGGGGTTTAACCCACTAGACCACCATCTAATATGTACCATTTAGGTACTAATATGTACACTTTTGGTACCAATATGTACCTTTGAGGGACTAATATGCACTCTTTAGGTACAAAGGTGTACCTTTTGAAAAGGTACCACCACAGTGACAGCTTTTGTACCTTTTTGTCTGAGAGTGTGTGTTTGGACTCATTTATTAAATACGTTAACAAATAATGTATTTATTGTAATAAGATGTCATCAAGTTTTATATATACTTTACACACTGTCACTATAAAGTAGTGACTGTAATTATTTACAACTATGGGGAAATATTAAGAAACTTGACTCAGTTACAACACAGTTCACATGTTGTTACGGCTGTGATTAAAATATATTTAATTACTCATTTTTTAAAAAATTTTCACACAGATACATTTAAAGGCATTTTCACATGGATAATCACACAACCCTGATGGATATAACACAGCACAGTTCTCTTTTTTATATCCATTTGGTTCTCTCGACATCCAGAACCTGCATCAACAGATCAGCATTAGATGTTCAGACTGTGAGATATGATCATTTATTAGAGAATAATCAGTTCAGTTCAGTGATTTCTCACCCAGAGGTCAGTGTGCTGCCATCAACCCATGTCCATTTTCCCTCCTCATCACTGTCAGTCAGACCCATCCAGACACCAGTGCTTCCAGACATCTTCTTAACAAACTCCTAGTAGAACCAACAAGGAAACTACATTTAAAGGATTAGTTCACCTAAATATGAAAAATGCTATCATCAGTTCCTCACACTCATGTTGTTCCAGCTCCATAAAACTTTCATTCATCTTCGGTACACAAATAAAGATATTTTTAATGAAATCTGAGAGATTTTTCTCCCTCCGTTAAAAGTCTATTCACCCAAAACTCTGACGCTTAATAAAGTTCACAAAGACATCGTAAAAGAAATCCATATGAATCGAGCCGTTTAATCCAAGTGTTCTGAAGAGACACGATCACCTTATATGATGAACAGATTTAATTGAGCTTTTATTCACATATAAACATTTATCAGCGAACAAACAGAGCAATTTTGTTCTCATGCATCAAGCAAGAACGGTTGATCTCTGCGTAAGTTCGATGAGCATTTTGACCCGTCAGAGTTTTGGGTGAATACACTTTCAATGGAGGGACAGAAAACTTTCAGATTTCATTAAAAATATCTTTCATTTGTTTTCTGAAGAAGAACAAAGTCTTATGGGTTTGAAAAGAGGAGGTTGAGGAATTGATGACAGAGTTTTTGGGTGAATTAACTCTTTGACGTCTGTGTTTCTGAGTGGTCAGACAGTAAGAGTGCAGCACAACCTTCGGTGGTCAATCTATTTTTCACTCACTTCTTTCTCTCTGTTGTTTATGATGATCAGATCAGCTCCTCTCTCTGTACAGTATCTTCTGCTCTCAGACCAGCTCTTCTTCTCAGAAGACATATAGTAAAAACTGGATTGATAAATACATCCATCTGTAAACAGAACCAGATCGTCTACTAGCACTTTTTACCACCGGTACTGAATTATGGAAACACTATAGTTTAACATTACCCATTTCATTGAGCATCTTCCACAGTTCATTTCTCTCCTGATTGAGCTGGTCTCTCTCTTCTGTTTGGTTTGTAATCATGTTTAGTAACTGTTGTCTCTCTTCTGTGTAGTTTGTGCTCTTGGTATGGATGTGGACACACAGCACTATGACTGCAGTCAGCAGAAGAACACACAGAAGCACCAAACACACTGGAGCTGCTCTGGAGCTTCTTGTCTTCACACAATCACTTCCTGAAAATAAAGTAAAGAAAATAATGATAAAGGTTTTATTAATTTCCTAATGGTGTGTTGAATTTGTACCTGTATGGTTTCTCTGAGTGCCTCTGTCCAGATCTTGTGTTCCATCAGTGTTTATATTGCCATAAACAGGACATTTTTGTTCACTTGGTCATGGAAATGATAATAATACCATACATTTGCATAAAAAAAGCTCTTGCTAAATGGCACCAGGGCTTGACATTAACTTTTTTGCTCACTAGCCAATATGGCTAGTGGTTTTCCAAAGTTACTAGCCACACAGCATTTTTACTAGCCACATTTTTGTTTTTGTGAAATTACCTTTTAAAAGTCGACTATGGCGTGCTAAAATTTACTTGAACTAGATTTACAACCCTTTTAAATGTAAAACCACTGTACACACCCAAATCAAGACTATACACAAAACAGGTCATTATCATTAGCTCTGATAAGGTTGTGTGTAAAGCTCCTTTTTTAAAATAAAACCATGTATTATATTACATATCGCCACATAGCTCCACCGGCATACACTGTGTGCATGTAATACTCATTAGGGCTGTCAAAATTGCTCAAAAATGACGTTCGAATATTCTCTCTAAAAAAAAACACATAGCCTATATTCGAACTATTCGAACATGGTTGCGCATTTTGTCAATGACTCGCATTACGTCAATAACAGGGCAAATTAATACAAAGAGACATAACTACTTGTATAGGTAGTTTATTTAAGTTTAAACACATTTGACAACGTATTACCTACACAAAAACAAGTAAATCAACTAATGGCCAAGACCGCAGACCTCACTCTAGCTCGCTCACTCGCAGGCACTCTTTCTCTCTCTCACCCTCACCCTCATGCTGCGTTCACACCAAACGCGAATAGAGCGTCTGGCGCGAGTGTAAAGACGCGTTTACGCGCGTCTGGAGGTCTTGCGGCGCGAATGAGGCGTCACGCTCTCTGTGCATAACGGTTTAAATGAACAACAACAATAAGCAAATGTTGAGAGCTGATCAAGAGTTTTGTGCAAGCAATTTAAGGTCGCGACTCTTATATAGCAGGCTTCATTCAGTGATTGAAACAAATATTATTAACAATAATTGAAGTTTTTAGCCTATATAGAACCGACATTGAACGCTCCGAGCGAGCTGTGAACATGGAACTTTTCCTTGACATGAAACGGTAAATAATCAAACCAGTGGAAGCATGTAGTGCATGAAACTGCTGTATCTAACCTACCTTATTCATGCAATATCTATTCAGTCATCACAGTAGCCTACACTTTAGTAATGTTTCTGTTTAACGTTAACGCTTCTTCCTGTTACCTGTCCCTGACCCCTCAGGCAGCGCGCCCACTCGCAAAGCAGACAGCCGCGCCTCTGCTACCGCGGGCGTTTTTCCACATTCGAATATTCATTTTCACCTTCGAAATTCTGTTTTTTAAAACTATTGAAATATATATTCGAATTTAGAATATTCGTTGACAGCCCTATGGGAGTTGTAGTGTCGTAGTGTCACACTTATTTCAGATGCCTTTTGAAAAGACTACAATTATTCAATCCGCCACAGTGGCTAGTTGGAGTGACTATGTTACCCGCCACGAGCAAAATCCACCCGCATTTGGCGGGTTGGCGGGTGTTAATGTCAAGCCCTGAATGGCACCATTGTGGTAGTCAGGGTTTCTGCAGGTTTCAGTAAGTCAAATTTAAGACCTTTTTAAGACATTTTAAGACCATAAAGATTGAAATTTAAGACCTACACGACGCATTATCCAAGTTAGATAGATAGTTACCTCGGGATCATTAGAGTATCTATCTATCTATCTTTCTATCTATCTAGGATTATATGATGTGTGTGTGTGTGTGTGAGAGAGAGGGAGAGGTAGATATTTTTTTTATAGAAAATTGTACTTTTGCATATTATACTGTAAAAACACAATTATTGTTGATCATAGTTTTAGTTGATCATAGTTGATCATAACTAGAGAGGAAATGATGAGATGATTGTGACCAAAATTATCACGGTTATCACAGAATCCTGTTCAAAAAGTACTAATATTACAGAATGAAGTCAATTCAACAAGTTTTATGTCGAAAAACAGCAAATAAAAAATGTATTAGCATCAATATGCACTTTTTGTTTACGCAAACATTAAAATACCATTAAAAATGATGGCCAGATTTTAAAAGAGTGTCTTGCAACATGTTAGTAGATAACATGTTGCAAGACACTCTTTTAAAATCTGGCCATTATTTTTAATGGTATTTTAATGTTTGCGTAAACAAAAAGTGCATATTGATGCTAATACATTTTTTATTTGCTGTTTTTTGACATAAAACTTGTCTTATCTACTAACTTATACTAACATGTACAAGTTCAAATAAAGTTTCGACAAAAAAACTCATTTCAGCCTTTAAATAATTTTTTATAAAAAGACATTTACACATTAGCTTATATTTATTAGTAGTGTCACGGGTGACAAAATGCTGGGAAAAGCGGAACCTTTGTTTTCTTTTCATGTTCCCCGAGGGGAATTATTTTGGTGTAACGCCTCACTCCGGTTCCGGGTGTAGCGGAGATATTGTCCAAACTAATTACCGCCGATGCACGACAGGTGTGAGGCAGAGAGGAGCGGTGTTTACACAGGCTTTCCGCTTCACAAGAGGAGGATAAAAGAGCCACTCGAAGTCGTGTTGAAGTCAAGGTTGGAACTGGTAAAAGTCAATCGGTGTTCAGTTGATCAGTTGTTTGGCTGGGTCTCAGTCGTTGTGTTTTGGGGTAGAAGATCTCCTGTTTGAGTGCTTACATTTGATGCTGTGATCCTGGAAATTTGTGTAAGTGAAGAACTGTTATTGGAGTCTGTCGTTTAGAACTGCTTGTGGAATACTACTGGATTGAACTGCTGTTTGGGTCTGCGCTGGAAGAGGAAGGAAGAAAGATAAGTGAATTAATTTCATCATTGAATAAAATGTAAAGCTTGAAGAAAAGACTGTGAATGTGAAATTTACTGTTGAGGAGGACATCTGTTTCAGATACATTGGAGAGGAATTGAGAGTTGAATATTCCCGTTGAAATGCATGGATGAAGCGAGGCTTCTGATCAGCCCTACTGTGAGTGATTTGCAGTTGTTTGCCTTACCTGATGCACGTCGAATTAATGCTGTGGATTTGTAGTGAACACGAGTGCTGTGTGCTATGCTGAGAAGAGTCTTCCAACGCCTGCTTTCATTCTTGTGAGATGATCTACTGGTCTCCACCTAAATCCCAGAACGATACAACTGAACTGGTACAAGTCTCGTGAAGAACCGTATGGCTGTGGAAAAGTCTGAATCGTTATACTTACTGACCGAGCTCTGAAGATGTACAACATCGCTGGTAAAGCTGCCTATCGAGTCTCTCGCTAATGTCTGATGAAAGTGTTTGATGTTAAGAGAGGAAATCTTACCTGTTACCTACCGTCTGAGTCCTGCAGATGTGCAGCAATGCTGTGAAGTGAGTTTTAAAGTCACAATTTCCCCTTCATGTCATGATAAGAGAATCTGCTGTTGAGAGAAGAAACATTACCTGTTACTTACCGTCTGAGTCCTGCAGATTTGCAGCAACGCTGTGAAGCGAGTTTTAAAGTCACAATTTCCCTCTCACGTCCTGATAAGAGAATCTGCTGTTGAGAGAAGAAACATTACCTGTTACCTCCCGTCTGAGTCCTGCAGATGTGCAGCAACGCTGCGAAGTAAGCTTTTAGAGTCACTGTCCCACCATTGTGCCCGACGACGTATCTGATACTGAGAAGAATACATTACATGTTACTTACTGTCTGAGTCCTGTAGATGTGCAGCAACGCTGTGAAGTAAGCAAGCTTTTAGAGTCACTATCGCACTATTGTGTCCCGAAGGAGACCACAGAGGAGACGAGAGAGCTCAATGACACAGTGTGTACAAAAGACTGAATTTACAGTAGTTTCCTGCATTATTTTCACAGTAAAATTCTGAATATGGTATTTTGAAATATCACAGTTAAAGCCCGTGTGATAATAATGTAATTTACTGTGAAATATTAGTTTCATCTTGTAAAATCTTGGAAAGAATTTACACTGTAGGTTCTGTGGTACACATTCAAATGTTTTGAAGATTTCTTGAGATAAAAAAAAAAAACTTAAAAGAACACTCTTTTAAAGTGCTATTAAAAGTATCATCAAATATGACCATATGACCTGGGGGTTTATTCCAAGTCTTCTGTAGTCATATGATATGTTTGTGTGAAGAACAATCTGAAATTCAAGTTGTTGTTTGTGTCCCGAAGGCAGTGAAGAATCGATCCAGCGGCTACTCCGGTCAAATAGCCCTAGGAGAGGAGAGTTGCTTATTCTTTTCTCAAGTTGATTGCTATTTAATAAAGATTGTTCCTTTTGAACTCAATTACTTGCCTCTTTTGTCCATCTGTTGCGTGCCTGTGGTGTTGGCTCCTCACGGTGGTGTCTGGAGTGAGGGGCGGCTGGTCATCCGAGTCCGCCCCGGCCTGCACCGGTGACAGTAGTATTTGGGTGCACCCCCACCCTTCATGTTGACTGAGCTTTCAATGTTGTTGTTCACATCTCGTTGCGCCTGGCAAAAAAATTAGCGCGTCGCTTCAATTATGAGCACGCTTACCGCGCGCCTACATTGGAACAAACTTGAGTGCGCAAAAGACGCGATATGTGAACGGCCTCTGGCGAGCTAGTTCATATCAAGCCACGAGCTATTGGTAGCCCGCGAGCGGCGTGTTGGAGACCCCTGCTCTAGAGCTCCGCTTTGTAGGCTACAACTCAATACTTATTTGCTACTTTGTAATAACTTTCTGCGGCCAGCGTTTCTGGAAATGAACGAGGGTTAACACTTTTTTAGACCTGACTAAATTAAATTTAAGACCTAGGATGAAAATCTGGCCGTTTTTAAGGCCTTAAATTTAAAGTTCCGAATTTTTGACTTTTTAAGACTTAAGACCCCGCGGAAACCCTGGGTAGTGTGGTTAGATGTAGCAGCCGGGTTCAAGTTAACACATTTTCAGGGTGACTCTTATTCAGTTGCATCGTTTAACAGCTCACTGGAGAAGTTGATCAATAAACAACAACTTGAATTTCAGATTGTTCTTCACACAAACATATCATATGACTACAGAAGACTTGGAATAAACCCCCAGGTCATATGGTCATATTTGATACTTTTAATAGCACTTTAAAAGCGTGTTCTTTTAAGTTTTTTTTTTTATCTCAAGAAATCTTCAAAACATTTTAATTTGTGTACCACAGAACCTACAGTGTAAATTCTTTCCAAGATTTTACAAGATGAAACTAATATTTCACAGTAAATTACATTATTATCACACAGGCTTTAACTGTGATATTTCAAAATACCATATTCAGAATTTTACTGTGAAAATAATGCAGGAAACTACTGTAAATTCAGTCTTTTGCACACACTGTGTCATTGAGCTCTCTCGTCTCCTCTGTGGTCTCATCTGATGGATTCAGCGGTAAGTGTTAAAATGTCAAAATTTGCTCAATTAAACGATATGATTCAGTATGAAAGTATTAACCAAATAGCGTTAGTTGTAGGTTATGTTGTTAGCAGTTAACGTACTCACGTAGGTTTGATCATGCAAATTAAAAATGGAAAGCCTCATTTTGAAAACATTGGTCATTATGAATTAACTATAGCTTTTCTTAGTGCAAACAAAGTTAGCATTTTTCTGCAGTGACCACTGGGAAATAAAGTTGTAAGGTAAGCTGTGGCCTTAAAGGTGCTGTATGTAATTTTTCACTCTACTAAAGCATAAAAATACCACAATATGTTTGCAGATATTTAGGAAAAATGCTGAGTTCACATACTTGTTTCTCTGAAAAACAGCCAGTTATTTTACTTATTTCTTTAACCTGTTCCGTGTTGGAATGTCTGTTTTTTGTTCTGGTCTGTGTGTGATCTCGCCCACTGCCGGTTCACCTTAATAGTATTTCGACACCCTGGGATGCCAGTTGGCAGGAAACACAGAGTATTGGAAACGAACAAACAAACTGGGTAAGAAATTGTAGATTCTACCCGACCTAAAAATCCCCATCTAAACTCTCAATGAATGAGAGCATATTAAAACGCAGATAAATCAACTCATCAAGTTACAGTGTGTAAGTGTCCTCGGCTTTCATTGTCAACTGTGCCCGTTTCTATTGTGTGTTCTCAAACTGGCAACCCACGTGAGCGTCGAGTCTGAGGAGGAGGGGCCGGGGGAAACAACGATCTCCAATATTTTGAATTTGGACTGCAGTACCTATTTCGACAGCTAGCTGTCATCCTTACAGACTGTACCTTTAATGTAGGCATTATGACAGTTCACAAGTTTGTTTGCCCATATAATCTTTAAGCTAATTAAGGTTAAGTGTATCTGGGTCAACTCAAGCTTAGCTCAACCTAGTTTTCTCAGTGTGTTCCGCACCATCAGCTGAAATTGGTCCTCGATGGCTTTTTTCGGCCGATTCGACATGTTGAATCAGCGTTGGGCCGTCGCTGAGAGAGAGAACTCTAATTGGCTGTTCATCTTAGTGAACGAGTCAGTGCACGAGAATAATAGCAAAACAGCGAGCAAAGAAGAAAAACAGTACAGATAGAAGGCTGTTCTAATGTTACGTCATCTTACCTGAGTGTTCCTTGGCGAATATTTCAATATTAACATGAGCGGAGTGAAATAAAGTACGTTTTTAGCAGGATTGATATTCAAAACGGTAAGCACGCACTGCTTTGTGCGTTGGCATTAACTGTTACTTCACAGTAAAATACAGTAATTCTACAGGAGCGCACTGCTAAATCACAGAAATCTGATGGCATTAACTAACTTCACAGTAAAATACAGTAATTCTACAGGAGCGCACTGCTAATTCACAGTAACCTCATGGAATTAACTAACTTCACAGTTAAATACAGTAATTCTACAGGAGCGCACTGCTAAATCACAGAAATCTGATGGCATTAACTAACTTCACAGTTAAAAACAGTAATTCTACAGGAGCACATTGCTATTGTAATCTAATGGCATTAACAGTAACTTTATAGTTAAAAACAGTAATTCTACAGGAGAATACTGTTAAAGGCACAATATGTATTTTTTTTTATTTAAAAATATAAAAAATCACTATATCTATGTTATATATTTTTTAAAGTTGTGTATTTACATTATCCCGACAGTTCCAATTAACTTCTAAATCCAGAGAAATTAATATTTTAATTCGAAGACACGGACCGTGTCTTTATTTCCGTTTTGTCGCCGTCAATGGCGTCATATCCGTGTTGTCTCTGGTTTCCGCTCGTGCTGCCATGGCAACCAGAGCTATGAACCAGAGCCCTCTGATAGTAACCAAACTGACGCGGACAACTGTGTAGTTCGCAATGTCTATTTGCACGCTGTTGTTGTTTCGTTCAAACATTATGGACCATGGCAAGCAGACTTTGGATAAAAATGGAGAACTAAACCGAGAATCAATATCAGCGCGGTGTTTTCGAGATGTCGAGAGCTCCCATGGACACTATATAAACGAGAGCTCCACGTCCGAGACTTCGACAACTCCTACATGTACTTTATTAAACAGGTGAGCACATTTACATAAAACTAATCAAGGTTATATAGTTCAACAATGATAAAATGTTAGAATATGATCTGTATGTTATTCTAATGTTGATCTAGCTAGCTTACTGCTAGTCTCATTACAGACAAACTAACGTTAACACATACATTTCAACACATTCAAATGCAGTTTAGAGTGATAGTGTAATGTTAGACCAAGTGAAACAGCGCTGCGTTACCTCTCAAGTTTAATTTGTCTAATAAACTGACCTGTGACTGTGAGTAGTAATTCTGCGTGTAGTTCGGTAGAATGAAATGTCCATATTCCTTTTATATCCGCGGGACTCGCATCGCGTTTGGAGCTGATAGCTGTCTCTTAGCAATCCCGAACTGCTTCATATCACAGTCATGATAAAAGCATCGATGTATTCAGTAATCCATATACATTATTAGATCGGTCGGCTTGACGTTGACGACAAAATCCATAATTCATAGCAAATGTTGCGTCATCAATCTACGCCTTTGTTATTGTAAATAGGTTAGCGACCCCTAGTGGAGAAAAAATCCCATATTGTGCCTTTAAATCACAGTAATCCGATGGCATTAACTATAACTTCACAGTTAAAAACAGTAATTCTACAGGAGAATACTGCTAATTCACAATAATCTGATGGCATTAACTGTATCTTCACAGTTAAATAAAGTTATTCAACAAGATCACACTGCTATTTCACACTAATGGCGATGAAAATCGATAAAAATGAAACAGTAACTTCCTGTGAAACCAATTCAACTTGTAGCCAGTAATTTACTGTAAATGTACGGCCAAATAATTTACAGTGTGAGGATTGTGACTAACAGCACTAAAGTCAAGGCTGAAATCACTTTTTATGATCTGTGTTTTCTCTGTTTCTCCACCACTGAACATGAACATAATTATGAAGGCATCAGGTCTTCCATAAAACCGTCATGATAACACCAAACTAATGCTGGCTGTTTCTGTGCAGTTTTTCTGACCCTCAAATACACCTGACCTCATCTGAGGTTCACTTCATCAATAAAGGGCAAACAATAGACTGACGCTGTGCTTCAGTTGTGTTCAATGTTATCAGGTTACAGTTCAGTTCATAAAATCATATCAGATATCAGATTTATGACCATCCTAACTAAAACACACAAGCTGAGTAAACATGTTGCTCTGTTTTAAATACAAATGGTTAGTAATTAAATCCAATAATAGCATCAGAAGAACAAAAAGCAGAACCAAACACACTGTAGCTGCTATTGAGCTTCTTATCTTCACACAATCACTTCCTGAACACCACAATTATGACATTAGATGACTGAATATGTGCAGACTGTGATGTTTCTATCAAAGTAATGAATGCGATTACCTGAACGCTGAAGTGGTTGGTGTGTGTTTATCTCTGTCCTGAAGTCATGATCTCCCACTGCACTCTCATAGATTTCCACTGTCATCTCCAGTCTCTCTGTCTGCCTTCCCTCAGACTCAGTCCCGATCACATCATCATAAATACTATCAGACATTTCTTCTCTTAAACATTAATTGATTTTGTTCCTTGTTTTTGTTTTTGTTTTTTTTGGATCTAATCAGCACTCGTCTTCTTTTTAAAGCTAGTGGCAAACAAGCTTGCGGTCAGTGTGTGAAAAAAAAAAAAAAGTGCCATCAGACCCTTAAAGTTCACAGGAAGCAGAAGTTGTGATGGTCTTTTCTTCCCTTTTCTGATGTATGTGAAACTCAGCAGTGTGAGTGACAGTCCAGCAAGCCATTTTGTGTTTAAAAGACATCTAATAGCCGTCCAAACACAGCCCTGACGTCTAGGCTAAAACAAGGCAAAATTTGGGCTGTCAGTGAAAATTTAAAGGGGTCATAGACTGGATTATTTTATTATTTTATAATGTTTCCTGGGGTGCCCTTATAATGTTAGTATGATTTTAACATCAAAAAATGTCATAATTTATAAATAAATGGCATTTTTCCTATCCTGATTTTAGCCTCTGATTTGAACGCTCAGTTTGAAGGGGCGTGTCTGCTGTGAGACTTCAGTGTAAACGCCCACTGCTGTGATTGGTTGTGAGACTTCAGTGTAAACGCCCACTGCTGTGATTGGCTGTGAGACTTCAGTGTAAACGCCCACTGCTGTGATTGGTTGTGAGACTTCAGTGTAAATGCCCACTGCTGTGATTGGTTGTGAGACTTCAGTGTAAATGCCCACTGCTGTGATTGGCTGTGAGACTTCAGTGTAAACGCCCACTGCTGTGATTGGCTGTGAGACTTCAGTGTAAACGCCCACTGCTGTGACTGGCTGACATGTTTGCATATGAAATGCTAGTATTACATGTAGAACTCTCTCTAAAACTTTTACTACGTTTTTACTATTACAGCAATCGAGATTAAGGAATCGTGAAAAGTATTGATCATAATGATCTATTCCCATCACATGAAAGGTTGCAGTGATGAGCATTGAGCAGATGACAGACAGTCTGTTGATCGCACATGAAAAGATCTTATCATTGCAATGCGATTTCTGCACTCTCACGAATGCTTTCACCAGAGGTGTAAAGTCCAAGGGTCAGGCCCCATGGTTATTTTGAAAAACTGAGACATTTCCCTTCCCTTCTACAAACGGAGAATTCGCCTCTGAAAACGATTCTTTCTAAAAACTCCTGCCAGAGTGGAGATTTTGGAAAACTTCAATTGCATGTTTGCATAACTGAGGAAACTGAGTTTTAGGCAGCCGACGTCACAGTATGCGACAGAACTTGCAATGCGGCAAAAGTGCGACCTTGCGAATCGATTTGTTCGATTGGCTAACGTGGGCTTGAGCCTCTCGTTACACTGCCACCAACAGGTTTGGCATGCTTTTGACGGCAAATACACAGGTTCGTGTAAACAAACGCTTTTCTGAAAACTGACAGGTGTGCACAATGTTATTTTTGAAAACGGAGAGGGTAAAATGTCCGTTTATGAAAATAGTCGGCCACGTGTAAACGTAGCCTCAGAAAGTAAAAGTCCTGCCATATAATTATTCCAGCTGATTTCACTAATTAGTTCTGTCTCCTGGCTGAAAAACGGTGCTAATTAACAAATCCAGGTGATTGGAACAATAGCTAAGGAGGACTTTTAATTTCTGAACCTGGACTTTACACCTCTGGCTTTCACCAAATAACAGTGCAAACATGATGTAAATACAGTAAGAGCTTCGTTGTACTGTACATTGTAACAGCGTCATGATTTTGTGATGATTTATTTCAACGAGTTTTGGCAAGTTTCCAGTCTTTATCTGGAAGTGTCCAGATAAACTCACGCTGTATTGACAACTTGGGCGATTGGAAAGGGAGCGTTCTTTGATCGCTTTCTTCATATAATTTAATCACAGTTTAAATAAGATGATTTTCATCCTATTAAGAGAAATGACGTGAAGTTGATTGTTTAGCCACTGGCTTGATTTACTGATGCATAAACAGTATTGAAGGATATTTTGAGAGATAATCTGTCTGAACTTGAATAATTACATCAGAAATCACTGATCACAGATCAGGCATCAGAATAAACATGACTACTTGCATGTTTGTGGCGTTGCTGGCAGATCCATATTGTAAAAGTCTGTTAGCAAAGCCTGCGCCGAAATTTACCAAATAATCCACAGTGAAATACACCGAATACAAACAAATAAAGCACTGTTGAGACATTCCCAATGTTGGGGAAAAAACCCTACTATCCTAGCATTAGGATTGTTTGGAAGGTAATGGTATTGATCCTGTATCGATCTTTTCTCGTTCTCATGTCACTGTTCACTAACGCTCCAGTGGGCGGGGCCAAAGCTGCCCTGTGACATCACAAGTCTCCACTTTTTAGATCCTGTCGTTTGCTGGCCTTGGTTTCAATAAAAGCAGTTTTTGGAATAACAAGAAAGTTTTGAGTTTTGAAACCTGCAGGGTATTTTTATAGTATAACAAACTCTTAACTGTCAAAGGATCAAGAAGCATTTGAATTCTCAGTCTATGACCCCTTTAATAGACGTATAAACATAGCCAAAGAATAGACTAGTCATCAATTAGATAACATGTCAAAGAAATTAAACCAAACACCTTTTAATCACTATTGACTTTGCTTACATGATGGAATATCATACATCTCGCAAGTTATTTTGGTAAAAACGACATGTAACCAAATTCAAGGTTATTTTGTCTAGAAGTGTGTCACTCATAGCCGGACTATCAGGTCTATGGTTAGCTGAGACTAGGGATGGGCATGATTAATCGACGATCGATAATTGATCGTTAAGAATTTCGTCGATCACGTTTATTTGTTATCGATTAAACTAATGCAGGTTGCGTTGCGTAGTGTGAGTCTTGAAGCAATGGAATTAATTTTAGCGCGGAGGTACCTGTGCATCCCGGCAACGTCAGTCCCCTAAGAGCGGGTGTTTTCGGCGGCTGGACTGGCTGTCACCAGGTTGCGGTCGCGTCTGATCCCAGATCAAGTCAACATGCTTATCTTTCTCAACAGAAATCAGTAGACTGGTGCAGAAGTTCTATGGGAACTTCATGCGTTTTCTCAGATCGGATAGCTATCTGATTTATCAAAACGATTCCATTTACACCTGGTCACATAAATGTGTTTTTGCAAAACGGATATAAATCCGATCTTGAATTCCCGCGCTATATGCATATTTAAATTGTTGCACGTCATCGAAAGCAACTGATATGAGCTGCATTTTATTGATCATCAGCGAAAATTTCTAAATCAAAGATCGCAACAAGATATTTTGCGGCAACAGCCCTGGTAAGATCATTTCGGTTCTTTACTTTTAATGAAGATGATTGTGTGTTGATGAATGACTTTAACTTTGATTTGCGATAGTTTGCACGTTGGCTTGATGAATAGATGCTCATCTGTGGTGATGCGTGTTGAAGTAGCGTCGTCATATCTGGATATAACATGACATATAGCCTATAACACGCTCTCACACGTTTATTTCTTATCATTTTTGGGATAAGTCAAATTTACATATGTGGTTTCAACAAACATATGCATTTACTCTTGTCCAGTTTCGTCTGGAATGCGTCTCAGATCTCCTCCTGAAGTGGTTTGAGCGATCGGATTTAAATCCGTCTCGAATGCGTTTCGGAGGGCATTTAGATTTGGTCTTTTCACGACCGGATAGCTATCCGATCACAGAAAACGGATGAAGTGGCCATGGGTCTCTGTTTAAGAACGCCGGCTCGCAGCTGCAGGTTCCGCTGGTTTAGAGCACCGCAGGAATCTTCAAGTCTACCGAACGTCCAGTTTCACTGCCACAATTTGATCTTCTTGTAATAAAGATCTCATCGAGGACAAACAAACTGTATTTTTGTATTTTCATTGCATTTTTAATTTATAAAAAGTTAAAGAAATAATGAATTTCAATATAAAAATATTAATGATTAATCGATAGTCGATCGTTAATTCTCCCGACGATCGACTAAGAAAATTTAATCAAATGCCCATCCCTAGCCGAGACGGTGAAATTAAGGCTATTGCTTGCTGGGAGGTTGCACCAGTAAACACGTCATCAGAGAAGAGATGTCATTGCAAGAGGTTGGGGAAGTTGACGACTTTGACTCTTAAATTTGATATGCATTGATCAATTATTTATAAATACTGCTACATTACATAAAATATAAGGCAATGCAAGTTTATTTATATAGCACATTTCATATACTATGGCAATTCAAAGTGCTTTACAAAAGGAATTAAAATAATCACAAAATAAAAGTGACTGGGTAGTCACTTTTCATGTTTTCTGGGTTGGTAGATACACCGGGGACCCGATTATAGCATTTAAACACGGAAAGAGTCAGATTTTCATGATATGTCCCCTTTTAAATCAGTTAAGATTTGAAATCACCAAGTGTGTTCCAGGCCTTATACGTTTAGAACCATCCGCGAAGTAAATCTATAAAAATGACTATAAAGTATTTAGCAATACAGATTTTTACATTTTAAACAGTAGAATTATAGTGACCACATTACTTTACCACAATATTGTTCATGTGAGTGTAAATATAATGCAATAATTTATTTAGAATATCAAATTTTGTGTATAGAGTCGGTCAAATCAATCATTTGAAAGATGCTCATAATCATTCCTCTCTAGGGCATCACCATCTTGAATGGCAAAGTGAGTCTCATTTGCTTGATATTGAGAATAACATGCAGCAGAAGCAAAACACACTTTAACTGATCTGCAGCTTCCTGAAGCCACTTCCTGAACACGTCAGACATGATGTTTCAGTATGTCTCTGACTCTGTTCACACAGCACAGGACACATACTTTACTTTACACAGGACAGATCATTGCAATTTAAGTAGTAAATTACAGCCTTTAAACTATAACTGATCCAACTTGTGCTCTATTGCTAATGCTGAAGGACAACATGAGATGCAGGCTTTCTTGTTTAAACAACAGCTGAATAAACAAGACGTTAAAATTGAGGAACTTACATTTTAGACACAATATTGACAGTTACTTTGTCTACTTTTTCTCCACCAACAAAAGTAGTTCCAAATGAAGCCAAAGCAGAAAGAGTTCGGCTTCTCAGAGCAACACAGTGATGTTTCATTCCTGAAAAAAAATCGGTGTTTTTGATCAAATCGATTGACTCATTGATTCAATGACTATAAAATATAGTGGGCATTATCGAGTGCACTCATTTAATTACAAAATGCACCACAATAGCAACCGATGTACAACCAACATACAATCAACTTTTAGAGCCAGAGAAACCCATGAGATTCCTGTTGAATTAATTCCCCACGTCTCGGCAGAAGATGACATCCACAGCCATCCAAATTCATTCACTCATTATCATTCATTGTTTCAAGCGGACTATATTAGTGGAGTAAAGAAGGGAATAGTGAATTGATTTCAAACATAGCCAGTGACTTGCTTATAAAGACATTTGATGACTCACTCTTAAAGACCATATTAATGTATCAACTTATATTAGAAATGCTCCTCTCACAGATTCTATTAAATTACATGGACAAACAGCCCACCCGATGACAGAAACAACCAGGGCCTAAAACCAACTTTTTGCCACATCACTTAATACAATTTACTGGCCATAAATATTTGTTATCAGTTATAACAGCAAATTTTTTAGGTACCAGTGAGATTTACCACAGCTAAAACTACCAGCATAACTAAATTAAAAACATTAACGACAAGAAACAGTAGTTTTCAGGTGGAGACATTGAATAAAGTAATCAACACAGCTTTTCATATACTCGCCAATGCCCATTTTGCGCTTGGTGAGTATTAATTTTACAGCCTGCTGTTAGGCTCTAAAGTCTCCCAGAACCTGAAACAACAATGATCGTGTTTCATTGTTAATAGATAAAAATAAAGAATGATGTCATCAATAACTTATTGGAGACCTCATTTTTGAATAATCAGATAAATTCAGTGATTTCCAGCCCGATCTCATGAAAGTGCGTATCTATAGCACAAATTTTATTTCTCGCACCATTTATACGGCAAAAATAGTTTTCGCGTGCGTATGATACGCACTTTACGGCGTGTAATACGCATGCACTTCACACCCCTAATCCTACCCAAGGATTTTACAGTGCGTATCATTTGCAAAAAACATTTTTTGCCGTATAAGTAGCACAAGAAATAAAATTACTATAGATACACACTTTCATGAGATCATGTTGGTGATTTCTTACCCAGAGGTCATTGTGCTGCCATTGACCCATATATTTTTATACTTGTTTGACAGGGATTCTTCATTTTGGCTTTTGGATTACTTATGGATAGCCTGGCTAAAGTCAGACCTCTTTCTCATTGAGACGTGGTCTGGGAACCACATGTCCATTTTCTCGTATTTGAGGCGTGGTTTACGAATGCCCAGAGCCGTTTATTGGGCGCTACAAATGTCTATCAAATGCGCCTGTACGTAGCTCATAGCCAATCGTTTCAATCATACCAGATGACGTATGTAGAGCGGTAGAAATTCGACAAGGAAGAAGATGAAATAAACTTGTGTGTGTGTGTGTGTTGATTTAATTTCCTATCCCTTAATTCCTCTTAATTTTCTGTCCCAGTTTGTGTGCCAATCCCTTTGAAATCTCTTGTTCATTGGTTTCCCTTGACTGTCTCTCCCCAGGTGTCTTTTCTTGTTACTCGTGTTAGACCGTCTGTCTCTATGTATGTATGTATGTATATATACACTGTACAGTACCTGTCAAAAGTTTAGAAACAAAACATTTTTACAATGTTTTTGAAAGAAGTCTTTTATGCTCACCATTTAATCAAGAAATATAGTAAAAAATAATGTCTTCACTGCCACTTTTAAACAATTTAATGCATACTTGATGAATAAAAGTATTTATTAAGAATTAAAAGTAATTCTGTCTTTATTTTTTAATCTTACCACAAATGTTTAAATGGTATCTGCGCCTAGACAGCAGTCCGCAGTCCTGAAGTGTCAACTAGTCTCTCCCCTGTGAAGGCTCCCTTTACCTCTCTACAGATAAAGCGTTGTCGGGATAATTCTGGTTCGTGTGGCTACGCAGAAGCGATAAAAATTCTGTATTATAAATTTTAAAGCCAGACAAGTAGTTTGTTGAGGGTTGAATTGTAGGGAAGGACTACACACCTGCGTAATAGTGAACTCGTAATGTGCATGTGCACGGCATCAGCGTTCTCACAGGTTCGCGTTTTTGAAGTTTGCGCAGAAAGAACTTAAGAGTTTTCTGTTAAAATGGTGTTGTGTTAGCGACCCCAAAGTTAATAACCAATGATCGTTGTGACGGAAGCAAATCAATGAAAACTAACTTTAGCTGGACAATAACTTTTTTCTCGAGCTGCTATAAAGCCAAAACAATCTCTGTTACTTTAATTTCCTATTATCAATGTAAAGCCACTTTGGAACAATCTACATTGTTAAAAGCGCTATATAAATGAAGATGACTTGACTTGACCTGCAGGAATATCGGTGTCCTCCCCATCCCCTGACTCTTCTTTGCGGGAACTGTCCAAAACATTTCTTGGTGTGACGCTGGGCTTGTCCCCTAAAATGTTATCCATCTGGTGGTTGAACGGGAATGTAATTAGCCCATTACCACTTTTATTATTGTGATCTTTCACCTCCTTTTACTTAGATTAAAGGGACTTCATTTTTCGCTGACACTGGAGCCAGGAACATCTGTAGCCCTGCTCCGCCATTGCAGCCAGTTAATAGTGAATATTGACCTACTGTGCGTACCGTTCTTGCCCGCTAGCTACAGGGGATACGCGCTGCATTTTGTTTAAAAAACACCTTATATATTGTGTAAGGTCCCGAGGCAGACGCATACATTATATCCGTGATGGGTCCTGAGGCAGGCGCATATAACGGTGACGGGTCGAGTGGCAGCTGCCCCTAGCGGTGACGGGTTAGGTTTTTTGAGGATATTACAACAGCCCTTCCCCCTCCTGGTTTTTCAAAAGGGTTCCGGGACTGAGGAAAAGCACTGGCCGACGCCTGTCTGACTACCTTGTCGGGTTAAAACTTCGGGACTATAGTGGGAAAGACCTGTTTCCCCTGTGGGTATCCAATCACGGTGCTTTTGTGATTCCACCATTGGATCGGGTATGGACCCCATTACACTTGGACAAGGGCCCCGCTCGATCCGAAGGGTTAACCTTAAATCTAAATGGATAAAGCGAAAACCCAACAAGTCTATTGACTCGGTATACCAACCTCAGGGTTACCCTTGGTTAGGTTTAAAGCAAAAGTAGGTGCAAGCTTAAATCTAAATGGATAAAGCAAAACCCAACCAGTCTATTCACTGACTCGGTGTACCAACCACAAGGTTACTCTGGTTAGGGTTAGGGCAGGAGTAGGTGAAGGCCTAGATCTAAATTGATAAGGCGAAAACCGAATTCTATCCACTATGGTTAGATCCTCTCTTGATACCAACTCAAATCTCCTATTCCCTCAAAATTGTGTGAGAGGGAAATGTTCAAGACACTCTCGTCAGTAGTGTACCTCAGGCTCCTTGGGTGTTTCGACTCTTTAAACACTAGACACCCTCCTCTGAGGCGGCCTATCCTGGATGATCAGTCCAGGACGAGTGTCTCATGACCAATTGCTAATCGACCTAGACCAGATCCACCTAGACACTGTGGTTGGGTTCTGGTTACAGGATATTACCGATACTGATAATCCTCCTGACACTAAACCAGTCTATGACCCTCTGTAGATAATTATCCTGACATTAACCATTCTTTTCTATTCCCTTTCAGGACAACCACTAGCAGTGCTGACTACTGAATCGGAACTACCAGGTAAGATAACCCGAATACGGCAAAAACATTGGTCCTAACTCCATTGCCCGCCCTCTAACTTCAGAAGACGTTCCCCATCGAAATAACTTCCCAAGCTCTTCCCCTGGTCAAAAGAAAACTCACAATGGTGCGGGTGTTGAGACTGGCGGATGCGGAGCATCAAGCTTCTACCAGTTCCTCACCCTAAAAGCCAAGACTAACCAAACCGGCATCATCCCATTACAGGACAACCGCTGGCAGTGTTGACTCCTGAATTGGAGCTTCCAGGTAAGAGATCCCGTCCCTCTACCATAACCGAAGACGATACCACAATCAGTGTGTAAGTATGTTGTTTGCAAGATTTGCTGTTGCATGGAAGGTGCTAACCACCCATAGAAGATTGGGCACCATTTAAGACCTGTTCGCCCCAGGTCACCTTCCCTGCGTGCTGTCCAAGTGGACCCAGGGGGGCTGGATACGTACTGCTCTCCCAAGTAACCCTTCGTTATGTAGCAAATTAGCTCTATATGAAATATTAATAATCAATAATAACTGGTTATAATTGATTATGAATATTTGGATTAGTTAATATAATGAATTTACTGTCATAAATTAATATTACAATCAATGAACCTATTTGTCCCATGAACACTCAGGATCAATTGTTTATTAACTCTAAGAAATGTACATTTCCGGGGCATGGGAAATGTCTTTCTTAATTTACAATACTACTAAGAGCAGTAACCAAGATCTAAATGATTAGTGACTCCAGTTATGAGCTTGAGACAAGGACAACTTTACGTGTGACATAAACAAGATTTTATTAACTAGTCTAAACACTTAAACTACTCTAACATACACACACATACATGCATACAGTTTACCAAGGGAAAGAAAGCTGAAGCAGAATACAGGAAAGCAAGAAATTATAGCATTGTTTGAAATCATTGTTTGTCAGCAGATCAACAGCCTTGAGCAAACCATCAGTTTAGTTCTAAAACGCCCTTCTTTAAAGGGGTAAGGATACTTAATGTATCAAATAATGAGACTTAGTTTGATACTTGCATGTCTCGCCCATTTGAATTAAAATGTCCTGATGCAATTTGTTGAGGCTCCAGTTGGTCTTTGCTGATGTGGTCTTGATGAGAGAGAACCAGTGGTTTTCAGAGTATCTTTGGTGAATGGAAAGACAAGGCCGCAGCCTGGCACAAGCTTGGTGGGTCCTTAGAGGCTTCTAGTTCAGCATCATCTTCACGTCAGCATTTCAGAAAGGGACTAAGAGGGTGAGAGAGAGCTAAAAGCTGATCAGTGACTTTAAAGCGTGAAGATGGCACAACCTCTGGAGCTGTGTGAGCCAATGAGAAGATTTCCCTTTGGAGGGAAATTTTTACGACCCATTGTCCCTTTGAACATGCAATTTGATTGGATGTTTAACACAAGAATCTTTAAGATGCTTATAATACTAATGCGTCACAAAGTTAGCAGAATGTAATGTAAATTAACAAAACGGGGATGAAGATTGGAGTTTATAGAGACCAAAAATGCCACACATATAATGTTGGTTAACCATAATATGCAAAGTCTGAAACATTAACCCAATTGAGTTTACAAGAATACAAACACCACATAAAAGGGAAAATCATGAGATGGGAAAAATTAGATACATGTTTACACATTTATCAAGTGGTTATATATAGAATATATATAGGATTAACAGGGTTTTTATTTCTCTTCCTCTGCAAGAGTTTAAGTGAGAGTCGCAGCTCTCAGGACATTCCTTTCGCTCGTAAAATCAGTTTCAGGTGTAATTTCTCCCAGTAGGTAATTTGCTTGTCATCTACAAATAAAGCCTGTCCTCTCCAAAGTATCCACTATCCCTTCAATACGAGGCACTGATTCCATAAAAATGGGGGCCGTTAACTTAGAATAAAAAGAACTGTCAGTCAACTGTCTTTGTCCTTCCTGTACATAACGCGCCCTATCCATAATGACCACTGTGCTCCCCTTGTCTGCTGGTTTAATAACAATATCACGCCTGGAGATCAACTCCCCTAGAGCTTTGATCTCTTCCAGGGGCAAATTCTGTTTCGGAGTCCGTGCTCCTGATAAGGCTATCTGGACCCCCTCCACATTTCTGTCAAAAAAGTCCCATACTTCCCCTGGTAACTGCTGGGGCCGGGGCACCCAGCCCGATCTCTCACAAAAAGGCTGAATTTGAACATCTCTCTCCTCCCTCGGGCCAAAAAACACTGCTCTCTGTACTTTGGCATGAAATTGACCCAAATCCGCCAGAAAAGACCCCCCCTCAGCCTTCTTCATTAAGTGGGAAGGGATAAAGGATAAACCCCTGTCCAATAGGCTAACCTGTGCCGATGTCAATTGAAAACTCTGGGACAAATTAATTACAGAATGCCCTTTTTCATTCTTTGAATTTTTTGAAACCTCAAAATTATGCTCGGGGCCCTGGCGGAACGGCCCCTTTAAACGTTTAAATTGCGCTGCCAGTGGCGTAGGATCGCCCGTGCCGTCGCTGACGTCCAGTGCAGCTTGTCTTCTCCCACCCTGAATTCCTTTTCTGGGAGAAGAGGAATGCTGCATCCTAACTCAAAAATGACTTTATTGAGGGCTCTCAAATTAGCTTTCTGGTTCCCCGGCAGAGCTTGATCAAAATTGATCAGGGGGACATACATTTTTGCCCCGGAAATATCCCCTTGGCCGCTTCGATTAGTCTTCCCAGGATCTTCCCCAAAGCTGTTGTGTTGCTATTACCCCGATTGTTCAACCCGAACGCAAGGACTACCTGTTCCGTCACTCCTGTCGCCTTGGTCCTATGCTTAAGGATTGTATAGCCATCTACGATTGTGGCTCCCGGAAAGCTGTGAACCTCCAAATCCCATGCCTCCGTTCTTGGCAGCCGGCTCAGGTTCGAACCCCCCACAAGTAAGATCGGATTAACCGGGGCTAGAGACCATTTCTTGGCGTTCCCCTTACCCTCATGGTTGATGTGGATACTCCAACGTGGAACCTCTTCCCGTTCAGATTCCGGGGGTCTCTCTTTCTTCTCCACTTCCGCCCTCTGAGGAACTGGTGGCCTTCCTTGGTTTCCTGACCCTTCCTCCACAAAGAGCCACTCCAAGGTCCCTTCCTCAACCTCTATAACTTGAGGGCTCCCCTCCGACCTTCGCCCCTGGGGCTGAAGTGGAGTCTGGGCCGGCAGGGTCACCCCTGCCTTGCTCGTTCTCGGGCCCAACCCTTTCTTGGCTCTCGGTATTCTTGGGCCAACTCCAAAAGGGATCTGTCTCTTCCCTGTTCCATCCTCTACTGCAGTTGCTATTGGGGCTGCCGCCCCCAGAGGTTGGTCCACCTCCATGGGGACCGCAACCATTACCTCCTGTCCTTGTTCCTGTCCCTGTTGTTCCTTTTCCTGTCCCCGTTGGTCCTGTTCTTGCAGGGGCTCGGGCCCAGCTCCGAGGTCCCTACTTGTCTCCTCCCCTGCCTCTTCCTCAGACTTTCTCCGGGACATGAGGGTTCTCACTAATCTCCAAGCCCGCTGTACCGTCTCCTCTCTCATCCTCCTATATCTCCTGCGGGTCCACTTGACCGCCACTTGCCAGGCCTCTTTCCAATCCACCTTCGGGCTGCTGACCACCTCCCTGCTTGCCCTTCTTAAGGCCCCCTGGTAATGTTCTTCCAGTATCATTAAGCCATTTTGCAACCACTTGTTCGTGTTATCCTGGAGCCTACACTCCGTTCTTACCGATTGAAAGGCCGGCTGAACCTTCTTAGCCTGGGCTGCCAATTTAGCCAGTCTTCCAGGCGGGCCCTCCCAGCCCTCTTCTTCCACGGTATAGTGGAATAATTTAAGAAAAGAGTGGAATGCTCGAACCGAGCTCCTGAACTCTGGATCCCCCTCCTTCCTGGTCCCATCCGCTTGTCTCCTTCCTTCATTCCCGACCCTCTGTCTCCTTCCTCCATACTCCTGTCTCCTTCCTCCAGCATTTCTAGCCCCTCCTCCGTTACCCATGTTCCTCCTTCTCCACCTCCTTTCCGTCTCCGACTCTCTTCTTCTTCCCCTCCTTCCACCAACATCCCTCCATCCTTCTCTTCGTTCATCCACATCATTCTCCTCCCTTCCCCCTGAATGTTTGTCCATCCCCTTTCGGCATTTGTCTCTCTCCTCCCCCTTCTCCCTTCTCCTCTTCCACTCCTCTCCCTCCTTTCGTCCACATATCTCCTTCCCGCCTCTTCTCTTCTTCCACTCCTCTTCTTTCATCAAGATATCTCCTTCCCACCTCTTCTCTTATTCCACTCCTCTCCCTCCTCTCGTCAAAATATCTCCTCCGCACTTCCCTTCTTTCTCTTTCCATGCTTTTGAAGTTTAGACTAGAGCACTGACTTTGTATGTCTGACTGAATTGTTTGCTTTATTTCTTATTGATAGCTTCTTGTACTTTTTACTTATACTTTTATAATGGCTATTATTGATAAAACTGAAATTTAACAAAAAGAGACAGGGGGCCCTATCTTGCACCCAGCGCAATAGACTTTGTACACCGATGCGTATTTTGCATCGTATTCCCTATTTTGCACCCGCGCACAGCAGACTTTTCCCTCCACAGACGCACGTCGGTAAACTAGGAAATACACTTGCGCTCCCCGGGGGCAGTTCAGTGAAAAGAGAAGGCGTGTTCCGGCGCAAACGTTCCCTCGTGCTATTTTGCAGGTTTAGAAAACAATTCTGTTTAGAAAACAATTTAACCGCAGTTAATTTGGGTGTGTTTCTCCATCCCCAATGTCACTTATCTGTGTTTTACGGCCCTGACGAGAATGTCGGTCTCCTCGCCTGTGAACCGGTCTGGCAAATCCGCCGTTATAATATCAATCCACCATAGAACAAGCGCGCCTGCTCTTAAAGGGAATGTGAGATCTCGCTCTGATGTCGCTTTATTTCACGTTACGCCCAAACCACACCTATGAGTAATGAAGCTACTTCAGACCAACCCATTTTAGATTTGCGTTGGGCGCAAGAGTCATTTATACCGCCTGTATAATAGCAACAGCGCCCAAGACCCGCCCACAAAGTTACTTGCGTTTCGCACTTGATACTTGCATTTCAGATCGTTAAAATAGGGCCCATTGTTTAGTTTTGTAATTTTTTATTGTATTACAGTGAAGATGATCAGAGTACAAATGCACATATTGCCTGAACCATATTAATAAGTTTAATATTTTTTTTAATTTAAGCGAAAAGAGGGAGGGTTGTGTTAACCCTCTGGAGTCTGAGCGTTTTTTTGGGCCCTGGGGGTGTTCTGACATGCTCTGACATTTGTGCTTTTTTCAGTTGCTTATAAACATATTAATGGCAAAGGTGTAAATTCACTCTATATAGCACAAACAGGACTACAATAATATGTGAGCCACATGTATGTACATGTTTTCATTTTTGAGAGAATAATGTTTATGCGTGGTTATCGAAAAAACTAAAAATTAAAAATTTTGAAATAAGACCACAAAACACATACTAAATATGTGGCAATAAGACTTTTGACTATTGGATGTCGTCGCCTATAGTTTTTTCTTCAAAATTACGTGAAAATAGTCTTGCTTTATCGTTCACATAAAACCATACATTGATTTAAATTGATGTAAAACAGGTTTTGCTTGGAAAGCCAATATGCGAGGGGGCGTGAACGAGGAGTGGTTTACACCTTAGAATACAATGTCCCACCCACTCTGCATAATTAGCCATTCATTCAGGTGTGACACTGACTGAGCCACAATGCAAGGACAATAGATATATTTAGAAGAAGACTTATATTGACCATTTAAGATTTTGCTTACATCTATCTTGTAAATATGTTTTGCTATTTTATTAAAATGGTTACAATTACAACAATAATTACAATTTCAACAATATTTCAAGTGTACTCTTTCTTTGTAAAAAAAAATGATTATAGGCCCTACATTTTATCTATGTATTCATTAGTTTGAATATAACCAACATTGGAACAGCTAACATCTTAGTTGATGACTTTATTTTTGACAAAAATAGTATTTTATATATAGAAATGGCTAAACAAAAGCTTATTTGATGTGGCAGTATATTCTACAGTAAAAACTGTACCCAAATCTGGTCAACAAAATGTTGTCTTTCATATTTCGTCTGACTGTAACGTTGTTTTCATGAAATATTAGGGCATATTGTTAATTTGCAGTTTAATACGTTGCTTATACAAATAGCCTACATTTTATTTCAACATTCAGTCGATGTTTACTTATCTCAGTATAGCAATACAGTTTGCTAAAACATCATCATTCATTCACACACGCGATTTAAATTTAAACTGTCTTTGCCAGCTGTGGTAAACAGCGCGCATCTCTGCCGTTTATTCATTCATAAACAGAAACCCACGTGAAGAAATTCACGTGAGAAGGAAAAAACGTACTTGTATTCCTCAGCTCGCTCCTCGATATACCCGCACTTCTGAGGGACATTTTCCATTAGTATTATTCCTCACAGCGCTGCAAGACGGTGTAAACAAGTAATGATCTAAATAAACTTGTGTGTTTTCTCGAGCTGATGGGGGCGTTCACAGGATTGCCTCAGCCATTTGCGTTTGAATAGCGCGCGCTCTCCGTGGGCGGGGCCGATTATAACGTAATGAGATGAGATGAGCTCGACTGGAATCGCTCTCTTTTAATACAGATTTCACAAGATGAGAATAATTTTTTTTTATATAAATTACTTCATTTAAAAGAAGAGAATTCAAGCTTCATGCCTGTCTGTCTGTATGTCTGTTTGACTGAGTATTCGCTGAGTTATTGTTAATTTTCGGACGCATTTCAGAATGGACTTCACTGGCAGAGAGAAGGCAGAACTCGCTTCGTGTTTATTTTTCTTTATTTGGCTAAAAGCACAACACTTTGTTTTTATTGTGAGTATACACAAAAATAATACACATTTAACAGAATCGATTGATGTATGAAACTCCTATGGAAAATCAAAGTCAACAGAGTATTTATGAGTTTCTTTTACACTAATAAAAAAAAAGTGAGCTGGTATCGCCGGCGATACCGTAGACCTCAGGGGGTTAATTTGTTTTTTGTTATTTTTTTGTTATAAATAGGCTAACGTTACATGCAGTGAATATAATCAATACGCGTTGCCTGAACCACATTTGTGTGGCTATAATGTTAAAGATTTCTTTAATTGAAAACGTAAAGAGGCAGTGTGGTGTTTTATAACATATTTTGTTTTATTGTTGCCTAAAATATACATACAGAGATAACCGGAGTAGCAGAGCGAGCTGACTGACGCTTTGAAGAACGCGCTGTTCCATTAGCAGGATTACCGGATTCGCGTCCTCGGGAGTCATTCTCCTGAGCTGGACTTGGCAAGTCCGAACTTTGCGTACTTGCTATTGAGAAACGCCTAATGTCTGCGCTTGGCTTCTTGTGGCAAACATGCCGAGAAGCAAGAACAAGATCTGCTGTATGTCATCCATTGTTGTTTATGTCGCTTTCTTCTTCGCGTGAAAATGACGTCGATCGCTTCTTTCCGGCATAGACTACACCACGCCTATCAAGTAAGGGTACTGTTGGCAGTGGAAACGCTAGCCGATTCATGGTTTACCAACCCGAACCGTACCGTACTGTACTGTACCACAGTGGAAACGAGCCATTAGGGCAGGTTGTTTCATAACCATTCATAATTTTAAAATTAATTCTATACTGAATAGGCAGCCAGTGAAGATCTCTTAGAATTGGAGTAATGTGAGCCACCAACCAGGTTCTTTCAGCCCTTAAGATGTCTACTATCACACCAGTTCTAAAAAAAAAACTGGTTGTGATGTTGACAACTTATCTAACTATTCATGGGTTTCATCAGGTCCCTTTCCACAGGTGTATAAAATCAAGCACCTAGATTATGAATGCAGACTGCATTGTGCTTGATTAATACACCTGTGGAAAGGGACCTGATGAAATCCATGAATAGGCCTATTGCGAACCTGCCTTTTGTGCCAAAAGTCCTCGAACGAGTTATTGTTGGCTAGTTACAGCATTATCTATCCAATAACAACTTATTGGAACCGTTCCAGTCTGTATACAGATCTGGACACAGCACGGAGACTGCTCTTGTATGGGTCACAAATTACCTTCTTGTTTCTGCTGAAATGGGTGCTTACAGCATTTTGGTTCTGCTAGACTTTAGCGCTGCTTTTGACACTATATGTCATATCATCCTCCTTGACAGGTTGCGTGTTTTGTTAGGCAACTCTGGCATCTCTTTGCAGTATATTTATTTGGGGAAGAACAAATCGGAGGTAACATTATTACAGCAGGGCGTCCCGCAGGGGTCAGTACTAGGACCTACTTTGTTCTGCATCTATATGTTGCCGCTTGGTGACATTATTAGAAAGTACGGTACAGGGTTTTTCATTGTTATGCTGATGACACGCAGATCTATGTTAGCACACTCCCTGATCCAAATCTCGCAATTACAGCTCTTACCGTATGTCTGGAAGAAATAAAGGTATGGATGCATGACAACTATCTTAAGCTTAACAAATCAAATATGGAACTGTTACTTTTTGGTATGCTGACAGATTTGCACAAACATAACTGTTTAAGTCTGTTTTCTGATTCTGAATTATTGTCTCCAGCATCACAAGTGAGAAATCTAGGTGTTATCTTTGATCCGCATTTGTCATTTGATGCCCATATCAAAATGGTTTCAAAATCTGCATTTTTCCATCTCAAAAATATTGCCAGAATTCGACCTTCTTTATCCCTGTCAGATGCGAAAAGGCTTATTCATGCATTTAATACATGCATATGATAGCACTTTATTGCGTGTAATTCACCTTATTCCGCCCCGCCCACTTTTAATACTTTGCGCTTCCGCATTTTGTCATCCGACTTCCGCTAAACTGACACGGCACATCCAGTAGTGGTGGGTGTAAATCGTAAAGTACACCACAACATTCCGATCGCTTTACATTGTGTTCGTAACACTGTTGGTTAAATTGTTCTATCCTCTTAATCCAATTGTTATGGCAACCCCTAACTGAGCATATAATACTTGACATATTTTACCGTTAGAACTATAGAATTACGTCTAGAAACTAGCGTCCTTTCAGACGGAAGTTGAGATCCCTCTCAGCCGGAAGTAATACGACAAAACAAACGTAATGGCATCACCCTCGTGGAAAATAAGGTGAATACACACGTCACGCACCCTACAACACTAATCCTAACCAAACATATAATACATATTACAAATTACACACCATTACTAAACCTACCCTAAACCCACCCATGTATATCATATGCACACATAAACTCCTTTTCGCGTATAAATTGCACAATAAACACAACGCATGCTATAGAGACACATTTAGTGTGACCGGGTTGGAATGACATACCAATTTCACAAATTCATGTTTATGTTGTTTACATGCAGATGATAAAGGCATCGTTTTCAAAAGCTTGCATTTTCAGGTGAAAATTGAAAATGATGTCGTGTAAACAGACCCTAAAGTGTCCATTATTTATTGCACTTTAGTTTTGTTAATTGTTCATTTAAGTTGGCCTATTTATTATATATACAGTTATATATACACTTTTATTCTGGTTTACTGTGTTCACAGAAGCACTGCGGGTGCTTGATGTGACGGTGTGTGAATCCTCATGTTCTGTTGTTTATGCTGCTATTTGCACGTGTAAATCTACATTTGTGAGGTTTTTGAATTGGTCACAGACTATTATCAATTCTAATTCCATTTAATTATAATCTAACCTTCAAATCATGTCAGTAATCGATGATGACTGGTTAACAAGCATCAGCTTTCAGTCAGAAAACAAAATGTTAAATGAACATCCCTACTTCATATATTTCAACTGAACCAACTAAAAATGTTCAGTGCAGCAAGTCTACATAACATTTTGAGATTGACCTCCAAAATCTTTACAGTGTGTTTGTGATGGCAAGAAATGTACAAAGCAGCCAAACAAGTATCGTTCTTTTCCATCCAACTGGGGACGCGAAGTTCATTTTGATTAATAAAATCATTATTCACTGTATAAAGTATGCTTTACGCTATACTAAATATAGGTCACTATAGTGACCTGAAATCGTTACCTTAACCCTCTGGAGTCTGAGCGTTTTTTTGGGCCCTGGGGGTGTTCTGACATGCCCTGACATTTGTGCTTTTTTCAGTTGCTTATAAACATATTAATGGCAAAGGTGTAAATTCACTCTATATAGCACAAACAGGACTACAATAATATGTGAGCCACATGTATGTACATGTTTTCATTTTTGAGAGAATAATGTTTATGCGTGGTTATCGAAAAAACTAAAAATTAAAAATTTTGAAATAAGACCACAAAACACATACTAAATATGTGGCAATAAGACTTTTGACTTATGGATGTCGTCGCCTATAGTTTTTTCTTCAAAATTATGTGAAAATAGTCTTGCTTTATCGTTCACATAAAACCATACATTGATTTAAATTGATGTAAAACAGGTTTTGCTTGGAAAGCCAATATGCGAGGGGGCGTGAACGAGGAGTGGTTTACACCTTAGAATACACCCACTCTGCATAATGATGAGCCATTCACTCAGGTGTGACACTGACTGAGCCACAATGAAAGGACAAAAGATATATTTAGAAGAAGACTTATATTGACCATTTAAGATTTTGCTTACATCTATCTTGTAAATATGTTTTGCTATTTTATTAAAATGGTTACAATTACAACAATAATTACAATTTCAACAATATTTCAAGTGTACTCTTTCTTTGTAAAAAAAAATGATTATAGGCCCTACATTTTATCTATGTATTCATTAGTTTGAATATAACCAACATTGGAACAGCTAACATCTTAGTTGATGACTTTATTTTTGACAAAAATCGTATTTTATATATAGAAATGGAATGGCTAAACAAAAGCTTATTTGATGTGGCAGTATATTCTACAGTAAAAACTGTACCCAAATCTACTAAACAAAATGTTGTCTTTCATATTTCGTCTGACTGTAACGTTGTTTTCATGAAATATTAGGGCATATTGTTAATTTGCAGTTTAATACGTTGCTTATACAAATAGCCTACATTTTATTTCAACATTCAGTCGATGTTTACTTATCTCAGTATAGCAATACAGTTTGCTAAAACATCATCATTCATTCACACACGCGATTTAAATTTAAACTGTCTTTGCCAGCTGTGGTAAACAGCGCGCATTCATGCCGTTTATTCATTCATAAACAGAAACCCACGTGAAGAAATTCACGTGAGAAGGAAAAAACTTACTTGTATTCCTCAGCTCGCTCCTCGATATACCCGCACTTCTGAGGGACATTTTCGATTAGTATTATTCCTCACAGCGCTGCAAGACGGTGTAAACAATGATCTAAATAAACGTGTGTGTTTTCTCGAGCTGATGGGGGCGTTCACAGGATTGCCTCAGCCATTTGCGTTTGAATAGCGCGCGCTCTCCGTGGGCGGGGCCGATTATAACGTAATGAGATGAGATGAGCTCGACTGGAATCGCTCTCTTTTAATACAGATTTCACAAGATGAGAATAATTGTTTTTTTATATAAATGACTTCATTTAAAAGAAGAGAATTCAAGCTTCATGCCTGTCTGTCTGTATGTCTGTTTGACTGAGTATTCGCTGAGTTATTGTTAATTTTCGGACGCGTTTCAGAATGGACTTCACTGGCAGAGAGAAGGCAGAACTCGCTTCGTGTTTATTTTTCTTTATTTGGCAAAAAGCACAACACTTTGTTTTTATTGTGAGTATACACAAAAATAATACACATTTAACAGAATCGATTGATGTATGAAACTCCTATGGAAAATCAAAGTCAACAGAGTATTTATGAGTTTCTTTTACACTAATAAAAAAAAAGCGAGCTGGTATCGCCGGCGATACCGTAGACCTCAGGGGGTTAAAGAGCTATTTCTGTTTGATTAATCCTATAAACCCTAAAGGGACTGCATAACCAAGCATAGAAAGTATCTATGATGAGAGAAAATAAGCGTTAAATAAGAAAAATTATATTATGAATGATAAAAGGCGTAATATATAATATACTATATAATATACTATATATATATAGTTACATAATGAAGGCAGACTTCACTGCCAGTTCACTTCACTGTTCACACACACACACAGCTCCATTGCAGCCAAGTCCCCACTCGGCCAGTGTAGAGCGACATTGGTCTGTTAGTAATATAGACATGTATGTGTGTGTGCAATGACACATAACAATGGCAAGTAAATTGTTAGGGACTGCATAACCAAGCATAGAAAGTAAAAAAAAGAAATTATGAATGATAAGAGGATATTTTCTCGCCTCTGCTTTTGAACTGTTGCTGCCGGGCCGTCTGTATTTTTTACCCCGTTGTAGATTTAAATGGTCTTTCCTCAAGCAATTCAATTCAATTAAGTCTGTCTTTATTTTGTCTGTACTATAGTTACAAAATAAAGACAGACTTAACTGTTCACACACACACAGTTCCATTGCAGGCTATTGTGAGTCCCCACTTGTATAGGTAGAGATCATTCAGAGTTGATATTCCATCTTGGCATGTTTAAAATATTATAATTTTTTGCATATTTGAAGTTATATTATGAAAAAAGACCTTAAAAGAAAATTGTGTATTTCATTTTTGTTTCTTCAAAATGACCAGATGCAGCAAGTCAACTCAAAAGTTTTGAATTAGATCTTAAAGAAGGGTCCACTGTTGGATGGTAACGAGCGACATATGTTTGGTTGCATTTAAATTTAGCAATATTTCAAACACTGAATATCTCTGTACATCAACATCCTAGAAACAAAGGAAACAGAAAAAAATGACATGTCTATTGATTTTTTAGAGTAGAAATTATGTTTTAATTAATAGGCCACAACAGAGAATGAATTTCTTAAAGCAATAACTTTGCTGTAATATCCACAACATAAAGCTTCTGATGTTTTATAGTGCTTTCATTGAAAGTGTTATGATATTCTGTATTATTTGTTGGTATGGAACTGCTACTGAGGTACAGAAGAAATTATTAAGAAAAGTAGTAACAAGTAAGTAATTGTTAGGGACTGCATAACCAAGCATAGAAAGTATCTATGAAGAGAGAGCGTTAAATAAGAAAAATAATATTATGAATGTTAAGAGGATGTTCTCGCCTCTGTTTTTGAACTGTTGCCGTCGGGCCGTCTGTATTTTTTACCCTGTTGTAGATTTAAATGGTCTTTCCTAAAAAAAAAAAAAAAAAATTTATTTTTGATAACTGATGAGTTATATATATATATATATATATAGTTACATAATGAAGACAGACTTCACTGCCAGTTCACTTCACTGTTCACACACACACACACACACACAGCTCCATTACAGGCTATCGAGTCCCCACTTGTATAGGTAGAGATCGTTCAGAGTTTCAGGTCCCCACTTGGCATGTTTTTTTTTTAAATAAAAAAAATGCATATTTGAAGTTATATTATGAAAAAAGAGCTTAAAAGAAAATTTTGTATGTCATTTTTGTTTCTTCAAAATGACCAGAAACACTAGTCCCCTCTTGGCCAGTGTAGAGCGATAGTCCCCTGTTAGTAATATAGACATGTATGTGTGTGTGTGTGTGTGTATGTATGTATGTATGTATGTATGTACATATACTTTAACCCTCTGGGGTCTGAGGTGTTTTTGGGGCCCTTGGGATGTTCTGACATGCTCTTACATTTGTGTTTTTTTCAGTTATTTATAAACATGTTAATGGCAAAGGTGTAAATTCACTCTATATAGCACAAATAGGGCTAACATAATATGTGAGCAACATAAATGTACATGTTTGAATTTTTGAGAGAATAATGTTTATGCATGGTTATTGAAAAAAAAATATATTTAATATAAAATATAAAAAAATATAAAATATAAATTCTGAAATAAGGCCACAAAACACATACTAAATATGTGTCCACAAGACTTCTGAATAATGCATGTCGTCGCCTAGAGTTTTTTCTTCAAAATGATCTGAAAATCATCCTGCCTAATCATTTCAATAAAACAATACATTGATTTAAATTTTGCAAGACACTTTCTGTTTGGAAAGGCAATACGCGAGTAGGCGTAAACGATCATACATATTAAGTGGTTCACACCTGAGGAGACAATGCCCCCGCATAATGGGGCTGCATACTTAATGAGCCATTCATTCAGGTGTGTCACTAAGGGCGCTTTCACACTGGCAGTTTAGTGCGGACCGGGGCACGGTTCGCATGAAAAATCGCTAATGTGAAAGCTGTCATCGGACCCGGGTGCGCACTAGAGTACCGAACCCGGGACTACCTGGAGGAGGTGGTCTGAGCTCGGTTGCTCCCGAACCGTGGCGCGGTTCGCGTTAATGTGCAAGCAACACGGACTCGGGTGCGCGCTTGTTCAGGAAGTATAGTATCCCGCGCATGCGTATCACTGTCGATATCATTGTTTCCTCACACACGACAACCATGAGTGGCAGGGGAACGTTGTGGGACACTGAAGAGGTGAGGTGCCTCATTCAAATTTGGGAAGAACAAACCATACAATAACCATACATACAAACCATACATAAAACAAACCATAAATAAAAAAAAATCTTCTGCGAGCAGCAGAAACACGGCGTCCCCTGGATATGTGCTGAATTACACCATGTTATGAACATAAACGTAGTTGTCTCTCACTATGTTGTGCATAATAGCACCAAAAAAACAGACAAATTACAGCTATGCTCAGTCGAGTTGTATTCTCCATGCGTTTTCCGTGTGCGTTTGCGATGACGTAAGATCACTGCAAACGCACCTGGGTTCGATACAACTAATTGAGTGTGAAACCAGACCAACGCTGCGGGGGGCGCCGGGAACTAGCGCACTCGGGTTCGGACCGCAGCAAACGAACCCAGTGGAAAAACGCCCTTAGCCACAAGAAGGAATGCAAGAGCAATATATCGTCCCCTTGGAATTATAAGGTTCTATCTGCGTTCTGAGCAGTTTTGAGATATTGAGCTTCAAAGTTTTTGCATTACATATAGGAACATTTATATGGGGAACAAGTTTCTTTCAAACATGAAAATAACAGGGACCCTAAATGTATTCTAAATATACAATATCAAAATTATTCCACCTAAAGTGGGCCAGGTAAAATGGCTTTCTCTCTAGACATCAGTGGCTGAAATAACATGCTAACGTTTATTGTTGTAATTAAGACCCCATCAGTTAAATTGTTGACAATTTGACCTTTAAGGCTTAATATATTGTAAAAATTAAGACATTTTAAGACTTTAAAAACTGCAAGAAAACAGACCTGCTTCAGCAAATTAATTCATAAAGTTTAATAATCATTGAAAAATGATTCACTGACTATATATGTATAATCACAAAAAATGTCAGACTATTATTTTAAAACACAGAACTATTATACTCTCTGACTCATTTTTTAAAACACAGACTTATTATACTCTCTATGACTCATTTTTTAAAACACAGACTTATTATACTCTCTCTAGCCCCTTTCACACAGCGCTTTGAACCCGGGAAATTGCCGGCAAATTGCCAGAGCGCCTTCTGTGTGAACGCAAACTCGACCCGGGATTTATGCCGGGATCGATGCCGGGTCGGGACCTAGTAACATTGCCGTGTTCAGTCCCAGAACGTGCGCTGTGTGAACAAAAGCCGTAATAATGCCGTGTCGTAGTGATGACGCTGAAGCCGGGATCGTTCGCCAGCTGTGAAACGGTACGTAAAGCGCAATTTTATGATCGAATCAGAGAAAAAAATGCACAAGCGTGGTTTCCCGAGAGAGAGATCGCAGCTCATAAGCAAACTTAAGACGCTGCTGAGATTACAAGTCACATCGATGTCACGTGTCTTTACGGCATTTTTACGGGTTGTGTGTGAACGCACTCTCTGATTCCGGAAAATCACTGGCAGTGTGAATGAACCAAAATCAAACGAACCCGGGTCAAATCCCGGGTCACTTTATCCGTGTATTTTCCGGAATCTCTGTGTGAAAGGGGCTTATGACTCATTTTTTAAAACACAGACTTTTTATACTCTGACTCGTTTTTTAAAACAGACTTATTATACTCTCTGACTCATTTTTTAAAACAGACTTATTATTAGGGTTGGGTATTGGTTGGGTTTTATCCGATACCAGTACCTACTCTGTATTTTTCAAACGGTTCCGGTGCTTAAACGGTTCTTAAAGCGGTACTTAAGAAAACGAAACTGCACACACTTTATCAAAAAAATTATATCTGTGTGTTTTCTGAAAAAGATTTTCTGATTTCTGATTAAATTAAAAATTGTGCTGATGTAGCCGAAAACACTTAAGTTAAGATAAAAATGTTGTCTTCTAATATTATTTATATATATTATATATATATATATTATATATCAATTATATTACATATTATATATTATAGACTTTTACAAAACAGAGAAATATCTGACACTGAGCAGAAATATTTAACACACAAAGTATAGCCTCATATAAATATACTTGATATACTTCATACTTGATATGCAATATTTGCAGTTGGCATTAAAATACTAGACTTACCCGAAGAGGAACACTGCAGCTGAATTTGAACTTTAGTCAAGAATGTCAGAGGTTTTGGGTTCTAATCCGCATGCGTAGTTTTTTTAAACCGATAATGCTCATCAGTGGTTGTATATCAAGCAGGGACACTTTGTGTGCATTATATGTTGTGATTTCACCAGAACGAATAGATATGAGGCGCCATCTAGGGCTTAAATCGAACTTAATTCACGCACACATAAAACGCTTGCATACACATATACTAAGTAGCCACACATGCATGTATACTGCTGAATGCTCCAACCATGGGCGTAGGTTTAGGGGGGGACGCTAGGTACTAGTCCCAATCAATATTTTGAGATGACAAATTTGTCCCCAGCAATATTTAGCAAGCTCCTTTGAACTGCTATTTGGATCTTTGCGCTGTTATTTGGATCGATTCCAACGGCCAAAACAACGACAGTACAAGAAACGCCGTAATTTGATTGGCGGCGGTGTATCTGACAGGCTACACGCGCGGGCCGGGACTACTTTTGTGCTTGCACTGGCAGCGAGCGGGTGGTGTGTGTGTGTGTGTGTGTGTGTGTGTGTGTGTGTGTGTGCGCGCGCGCGGCTCGATGGTGTTTTAAGCCCCCAATGGCTCCTTAGAGGCAGCTAACCCTACCCTCAACCTTAAACCTACCCATCCCCTCGCTGCCTGGAAGGCGCCGTTGGGGGCTTAAAACACCAAGTGCCTGCGCGCGCACGCGCGCGTCGACGACGCCGACGGTAAGTTACCAGGGCTGTCTCTCTGCCACATACAAAGGCCAGAGTAAAACATTTTAATATTCCGTTTTTTGCCACTTTTTGTACTTTGTAGATAGATCAGCTATGCCACCCAAGAAGAAGGGACATACGAAGCTTTTTCATAAAGCAGAGTGTAAGTAGGCAAAATAACTAGCCACACAAATAAACTAGCAGTAGTAGTGACTGACCAGGCTTTCAAATGCAGATTCTACTGTGGAAAATAGTATTGATTGGTGATAGTATGTGTTACCATGTTGTTACAGTTAAACCTAGCAGCAGCAATCTTTCAACTAAGGTTAAGAGTATTGATTAGGCTGTGCAGCACTGATAGACTCATAGAAGTCACGCTATCATGATAGAATGCTACGTTAGCAAGTCACTGAATGTTAATTAGCTGACCTTAACTTAGAATCTTGCAGTCAACATAAACAGTGGATCTGAGACATTTTTCGTTTCTACATTCTATTTATGTAATGTATTTGTGAGTGAGTGTAGCCTAAGAATGTAATATTTAAGAATAGAATATATCAATAGAATTTGATATAGAATAGTAGATACAATTTTAGTATTAATGGAATACTGTAATCATGGATAATAATAATAATAATAATAGATAATAATAATGGATTTGTTGTGTTTGGCCCCACCAAAGCTGAGGCCAAACCTACGCCCTTGGCTCCAACTATATGAAATGCACAACGTCACATCTAAAGTCGCTCACGCACACACACACACAAACCGCGCACATACTCATCTGAGACGCGAGCACGCACACACACACACACACACACACATAAACTCGCGCACATACTCATCTGAGACGCGAGCACACACACACACACACAAACTCGCGCACATGCTCATCTGAGACGCGAGCACACACACACACACAAACTCGCGCACATACTCATCTGAGACGCGAGCACGCACACACAAACTCTCCAAGCACATAACGTTACTCATATAGACGGCGCCTCATAAATAGATCGATCTCTGCAACGTATTGAAGCGCGCGTCCGAGACGAGTGCGGTGTGCGCGAGCCACAAGAGAAAATAATTTTCAGCGCTAGATCGTCTCTTATTTAACAAACGAACGAAATGAATGCTCTGCTGGTTAGTCTCTTATTTAACAAACGAACGAAATGAATGCTCTGCTGGTTAACTGGAGATGTTTAGTTATTGGATCATTCGTGCCGCGAGATGTTTTATAGGGGGCGGTGAAAAAAGTCAGGCACCGAAATCAGGCACCGAAAGTTTCGTTCTTATTCGGTCTGGTTACCACCGTTTACGTCGGAACCGGTTCCCTATTGGAACCGGGTTTCGGTACCCAACCCTACTTATTATACTCTCTGTGACTCATTTTTTTAAAACAGACTTATTATACTCTCTGACAAATTTTTTAAAACACAGACTTATTATACTCTCTATGACTCATTTTTTAAAACACAGACTTATACTCTCTTTGACTCATTTTTTAAAACACAGACTTATTATACTCTCTATGACTCATTTTTTAAAACACAGAACTATAATACTCTCTGTGACTAATTTTTTAAAACACAGACTTATAATACTCTCTATCTGCTAGTGAATTTAAACATGGACTTAATGTCACTCATCTTCGCCTCTGAGATGATGCTCTGTTTGGAGAGTACCCTTGGTTTGGGTAAGATGGATGTAGGTGCCAGGTTTCTCGTGTGTTTGCTTGGTCCTCTTATGTCTACTTCAACTCTTGGCTCTGCATGTGATTTTGTGTAATGTAGTAGTAGTAGTAGTAGTAGTATCTTTTATTTCAGACTCATGGTCCATCCATAAAAAGTAAAAAATAATAAAAAAGATAATACAGATACAAAAGAAAAAACATCACGAAATACACAACACAGTTACAAATGACTCGTTTTTAAAAGACACTTATACCAGTGTTCCCAAAACTGAGACATGCAGCGTGTGGCACTGTACCTAACATTCACCAGCACCACAACAACTTGATTTACAGAATCATTCAGCCGACAAATGAACCTGAACATCGCTTTTCGCAGAACAGACTGCAGTGTGTCGACTCTGGTGCTCACAAACAACTCACTCGCACAAGTTGATCTGGGCTTTTTTAGTAACATCCTCAGAGCGTCATTGAATGCTACTTGCAATTTCTGAAGACTTGCTTTTTTATAGTTCAGCCACAGATGTGCAGTGTACAAAAGCGAACAGTATGCTTTAAATAGGGTCAACTTGACTCCAGCAGTGCAGCATCCAAATTTGCGTACCAGAACATTTGCCCGCACATACAGCATACGGCACTGACGATTAATGTCATCGTCATCTGTAAGCTGATCTGTAATCAGATGACCAAGATATTTCACTTTACTGCAGATATTAAGAACATTTCCTGCGAGCCTAAAAACAGGAAAGGTTAAATGTCTGTCTTCTGCGGTTCTACATATGAAGAGTATATGGACACTGATCAAACACAAGCTGTGACAATTCAGAAAATGGAACCTGTTTGTACTGAAACAGCTTGGAACATGCCTGAAAGTCATAGAAATCTATATTCTTCATCTGTATGATTTCATATGGGTTGTTCCTGTTCACCTTCAGTAAAACGCGCAAGAAAGACAGTGGTGAAAAGAATTCAGACAATGCCATTGCCTTTTCAATATGGCTGTGCATATTGTCTACCTCCTGCACTGCAGGTGGCCTGGAGTAGAGTATTTCATTGTTATCTTTTTAATTTGAGGATGCCTTGTCAGGAAATCTGCCATAGCAAAGGCTATGAAAGAATTTCTGTTCTGAGGCACACAACTATCACTCCATGTAATCATCTCAGTGGCATGTGGATGATCACGTACAACGCGTTCTAATATTTTCATTAGTGGACTTGCAATATCATTTCCTCCCCTACCTGACATTGCCTCTGTCCACAAAGCACAGTAGCCTTTTTTAGTCTGCGAACAGTGAGCAGTAAGATTATACAAGTTAAGTTTCCGCTTGTAGAAAAAAGAGCTAATTTCGGCACGTGGACATGAAATAACATTCTGTAGGTCAAAACAGACTGTTAGAGTATCTTTATCCTCTCTGTCTTTTTGGCGCTCTTGGCGCATTGCCGTCTTGTCAGCTATATGCTTTGTTTGATGGTATTCATCACTTTGGCCTACCATGTTTTGCTTTACGGCAGTCTCATATGCTTCACACTTATCACACCGATCCTTTTTACGGGTGTGAAAGCTAAGGTTGAACTCTGTGTTGAATATGAATCGGTAATAAGATTCTTTCACAGGTGTATTTCCATTCTCGTTGCATTTAAGTCTGTAGAGATCATACATCCTTGAAATATTGAGTACCGGTTCAAGGTACTGTCTTTCTGTGCTGGCACGACAGAAATGTGATTCAACAACAGGAAATGAACTGATGTGTGCCTTTACCTGCTCTTTCTGATTTTCATCTATGCATTTTTTGCATGCTTTCCCCTTGCATCTGATTTTGGCATGCTAGTCGTCTGATTTTTCTTCATGTGTGTATTATACACAGGTTTCTGGCTGATGGCAAGTGTGCCCAGATAAAACTGCTTACAGACTCTCACCTTTTCACCCTCTACATTTAGATAGTACTTAAATGAGTAGGTACGCTTTCTGTGTGGTTCATCACAGGTTTGTCTTTCTTTTTCTGTGCAGTCTGTAGTCATGGCTATAAAGTCATATTTCCTGTTTTGACTCAACTGGTAGAACTGTGTAAAGCATTTCTCCCTTTCAGCTGGGGTTACTTTCTTTGCACATTTGTATTTACATGACATACTACAGTTCTTCAAAGTTCTCACTTGTTTGGCAGAAGCCTTTTTATTTGCAGAGTTGACATGTTCCTTGCCCTCCTGATAAAGTTTCTTGCGGGTACATGCTTTCCATGTTGAAGGATTTGAAACACATCTCCTGTTTCTTCTTTTCTGAGTAGCCCCCAGCTCTTTAATTTGTAAACTGGTAGGTGCAGTCACTGGCTCGGTCACTGGCTCCACTGGTGCGGTCACTGGCTCGGTCACTGGCTCCCCTGGTTTGTCTGGTAAGACCCTAGGCCCTGCTGCATCTACCTTGTCACCTGCCTGGAGAAAAAAATACATTTGAAAAAAATACATATTTAAACATAATATTTAAATACACAATGTAAAAAATAGGCATGCAATAAATTCAGAAAAGTTTCTTATTATTAGCTCACTACCTCTGTAGCTCAAAACTAACCAATTCTGACTGATTCTTAGCTTTCCTCTCTCTGTTGTTCTTTGTCTTGGTATTACTGGACTGCTTGTTTCTCCCTCTGTCTCTAAAAGTCTGATTTTACATTGCTCCTTAACAACATTGCTCCTTCCCTCTTCTGCCTCAGTTTCTCTCCCATTCTCTGATGATGCTTTTTTCATATTTTCTTTGCCTGGTGCTCTCTTTCTCGTTCTCCTGCTGTTGTTTTAGCATTACTTTTTCCCCTCCTGGATATGTCAGGTTCATTACAAAAACAGACAAAAAATATATATATTTTTTAGCATGGTAAATGAGTAGCTACAGGCTACAATCATTCTGAAATCATTTTAATACTGAGGTAACTGCTTTAACGATCTTTCACATGTTCACATAACGATCATAACTTACTGTAACCGCACTATTTTGAGTAGGATAGGTTCGTTTTTTTTATCTTAGTGCTTGCCTCTTAATATCAGGAACTATGACGCTAGCGCTGCTGGCTAGCGTGGTGTCTAACTATGAAAACAATCTCATCAGCAAGACCTAAAACAAAACAAAAAAAAAGACTGAACTTGCCTGGAATTCGGGCTGCTGTCCTTGACAAGATCGTCAATAAAATTGTCAATCTTGAGGTTTCTTAAAAACTTCGCGTTGCGTGCCATAATCCTCACAGATATTGTGTGTCTGCGATCTTTCCTGTCGTCAAGGAAAAAGCCGGCGACACGACATATAAAGTTGATCCTGATTGGTCCTCTTCTGTGCATTCGAAGTGCTGATTGGCTCACGCAGATAGAACCTTATACAGCCAAGTTAGAGTTCGACTTTGTAGATAGAACCTTTTAGTTCCCTTTCGAAAGGGAACTCTACACTACGTCAGAATGACGCTATGGGGAACGCCTCAGGCGTGACAGGTGTCTGAAATCAAATATCAACTCACGGCAATCATGTTGACCGGCGACAGCCCGTGAATCATCAGCTTGATTGATTAACGCGCGACCAGGATGTATAAAAGGGAGCCTTGAAAACATGACAACATCTTTTCGTCTTCAGGGACTGTTTGTCTGTTTAAGAGAATATCGCTTTGAAGAGGCATTAAGAGCACGCACGGCTCGAGAGAGAGCCTCTTGTGCAAACTGTGAGCGTGTTTCATTTGAAGAAACGCTCCGCTCTCGTCTGACCCTTTTTTTCGAGGGAGGAGGGTCAGCATTTGAGCCCTATGGTGCACGCGATCTGTGAAATAATACTGTTGGGTGCGAGGCATTCACAGCCAGCTCCTGAGGGTGCTGGCAGTGTTCATTGAAAATATCTCTGCGCGCGTGCATCCGTGCACTTTCGGATGTTTCAACCTAGCACCTGTTGACTTTCTTCTCGAGGGATGAAAGCCAAATATATTTTACGGCTCGAATCTCGCGTTTGCCTAGGCAGTGTGTAGATTATGAGACCATAAATAATAATAATAATTAAAAAAGTATTGTCTGGTGATTATGGCTGCATTTAATTCTATGGAATTAAAATGATGGAATTTTATCTGACTTTAAGAAGTTAGATATTTTAATTCAGCCTACCATCCAGACCGTGTTTCACTTATCCAGTGTTTTTGGCTGCATTTAATTCTGAGGAATTAGAATGATACACTGCAGGTGTACTGTCTGGTCTTTTTGTAAAATGTTTTTGTGCGCAAATAACATTTTCTTTTGTTTGTTTCTCTTACAGACCGCGTCTCCTGTATAGAGTGACTGTCAAGGAGTATTTTCCCAAAACATTTTTTTAAAAATGATGTGGTGTTCAGGTTATCAGGTCAGAGGCTTCACCAGGCCTTCCTGAATATGAGCTCCCACATCCTGTGGCAGGCCTCCTCTCCTTGGAGAGTCATTCTGCTGAGGCCTCCATAAATACATGTTCCAACTATATAGTTCGGCAGTTTTGGTCTGTACTCTAGCATGTGTCAGGCTTCCTCTCCTTCGAGAGTTATCCTGCTGAGGCCTCCATGCAAACAGCATTACGGTCGGAGTTGAGGAGTGGCTCTCTGAGGGGGTGCCTTAGGCCCTTCACTCCATGAGCTCTGATGGTCCTACTATCTGTCAGGCCTCCTCTCCTTCGAGAGTCATCCTGCTGAGGCTTCCATGTGTACAGATGTTGCAGGTAGAGTCTTAGAAGTGTCCCCTCCCCCTCTGGGGAGGTGATTCAGGCCCTTCACTCCTTGAAGCTCTGATATATGTGCCAGGCCTCCTCTCCTTAGAGAGTCATCCTGTTGAAGCCTCCGTATACATAGTTAAGTCTGTAGCATGTGATAGGCCGCTTCTCCCTTGAGAGTCATCCTATTAAGGCCCCATGCAACCAGCTTTGCAGGTGGAGCTGAGAGGTGGCCCCTCCCTCTCTGGGGAAGGTGCTTTAGGCCCTTCGCTCCCTGAGCTCTGGTAGTAAATAAGCTAGTTATCATAGGTATGTGTGTTGGTTTCCTCTCCATTGAGAGTCATCCTGCTGAGACCTCCATATATATACAGTCATATGTGTTAGGCCTCCTCTTATTCAAGAGTCATCCTGTTGAGGCCTCCATGCCAACAGCTTTGTAGATGGAGTTTTAGAAGTGGCCTAGCTATATGTGTTATATATATAGATAGATAGATATACATATATATATAGATAGATAGATATACTACCAAATTGGTTCACAGTTGGAAGCATCACAATATTTTTTTATTTTTTTTTACAAATTGTGCTTGCAAATTGTAATATCCAAGGTAAACATGTGTAGTAATTGTGCAGTTAATTCTCATACTGTATGTTCAGTTTTTGAATATGTATCCTCTCCCCAAATTTGTCACTAATAAAACACAATAAAAATTATTTAACGAAAAGGCTTATATTTACCTTTTAATAGTTTGTTTACATCTACCTTGTAAATATTTTTTTATTTATTAAAAAGGTTACAATTACAACAACAATTCAAGTGTAATCTTTCTTTGTAAAAATTAAACTCCTCGAAATACCAGCACTTCTGAGGTACATTTTATTCCTCACAGCGCCACGAGACAGTGTAAACAAGTACAATGATCTGAATAAACTTGATGTGTTTTCTCGAGCTGATATGTGGGCGTTCACAGTTTGCATCGATCGCCTCAGTCATTTGCGTTTGAATAGCGCGCGCTCTCCGTGGGCGGAGTCACATTAAAAATAATTAGCTGAGATGAGAACGACTGACATCTCTTTCTTTTCATACAGATTACATAAAGAGAGAATATTTGATTTAGTTTTGAATTAGATCATTTAAAAGTACACACTTGAATGATTATAAAGATATATTGCTCATGCCTGGGTGAATAGTATTCGCTGAGTTTTGTTTAAATTTAGAGACGTGCTCCAAAAAAAAAAGTTCACCGAGACACACAGGCAGAAATCACACACTGTTTATTTTCTTTATTTTACAAAAGCACGATGTTTTTTTCGCTTGTAAGTGGGCTCATAAAAAAGTAGACATTTAACGGTTTATTTTTTCATATTTCTTAAGTCTGTATGACCATAAATGACGGAGAATTTTAAGTTTATTTTGCTGCTATGTGTAAAAAATCGAGCAAAACGCGCCGGCGCGTTTGACGACCCCAGGGGGTTAAAAAGAATATAATTTTCTGATTTGTCCCCCACAGACATCAGATGAGAGCACACAGTCCCTGACCCAGTCCAATACCACACAGTCTGGATCTCCTGACTCCCCAAATGTGCCACCACTCTGCACACCTGAAATGTCTCGCCGTACTCTTGCTCCAAAGAGAAGGGCTGAGCAAGATATTACTGAGTACCAGCGCTGTGTGCTGAACGCCATCAGTAACAACAAGCCAGACGAGGAAGAGCACTTTCTTTTAAATTTAGTTGGTGCCTTGAGACGACTTTCCCCACGCAGTCGTTCTGAGGTTAAACTCAAATTCCAACAAATATTACATGATGCAGAATTTAACAATCAATAAAAACACTATCATGCAGACATCAATGAACATACAGACAGACACATACACACACAAAAATAACATTTGAAATAGACACACCAAATAACTTCATATGTAAGGTAGTTTAATGTATTTATCAATCTGTACATGAACATTTATCATTAAAATAATTATTAAAAGCATTCATCTTTTCCAGTCATTTATTTTCCTCTTTTGATTTAGACAACTAATTTATTTTATTCGTTATGTGCAGCTTGTTAGTGAAAGGAAATATGCTCATTTTCGGAGGTTATGGGTGGCTCTTAAAAGAGCCTTTTTTAATTTTTAATTGGTGGTGGTCCTGGATGGTACTGATGACAGTGGTCCTGATGGTGGTGGGAGTAATTATGAGGCATTAGATGACAGAATGCTGCCATGCAACTTCACCTGCTAGAGAGGAGAAGTATGTGGTGTACCTTTGCCTTATTTCCAGTGCTTCCCTAGAGGCATTGTTGCTGCCTGCTCGCTGTATGGGCTGCATGGCAAACTGTGGCTCTGATGGCAGGGGGGCACAACTTACTTCCTCTTCATCAGCATCCTCATAACGTAGGAAATTGTGAAGGATGCAAGTGGCCTTCACCACTGCATCTGCCACTTTTGGTGAGACACCAAGCACTCTGTGGTAGAGTCTCCACTGGGCAGCAAGTATCCCAAATGTTCACTCCACCATCCGTCTCGCACGGGAAAGACGGTAATTAAACACATGCTTCTCTCTGTCGAGGTGTTTTCCTGGGTAGGGTCGGAGAAGGTGCCTCTTCAGAGGAAAAGCCTCGTCACCCACAAACACATGTGGCACAGGTTGGGGGTCTTCTGAACCTGGTAATGGTGCATCCTCTGGTAGGTCGAGCGTTCCGCCGTCACTGCTTTTCCCATATGCCCCCACATCCACCATCCAGAAAAGGTACCGGGCATCAACCACTGCTAGAAGGACTATGGAGAAGCTCCCTTTATAATTGAAATATATGGACCCTGTTGAAGTGATGTTGTTCAGGGAAGGGCATGTATTCCTGGACCAAGAGTGACCATATGTGACCCGTCACGGAAACCAGGGACACAAGTCGGCAGCACAACTTTCGAGCAAAATGAGAAAGAAGCGTTTTTTTTTCAAAATTGGTGATTTTCGTTTTTTTGCAGAATCTGTTAGTTGAGATCACGAAGAAGCCTCTCCATGTTTGAGATAGCAGTATTGGTATATTTAAAAGTGCACGTTTTGATTTTGAAATCGGCTTGTTTTTCGGAGATTCTAGCACGCAGTAGGGGCGTGTCATTCTCGGTGTGTATTTCCATACTGAATAAGCCGTGGCTACTTATTATGCAGCGCTCTGGCCGGCTCTATCTGATTTCAAAATTCAATGAACATGGACGCCAATAACATTACGATGTCCAGCAATCGATTTAAATAGTAGGTTAAATGGGGTTTAATTTGTCGTGTAATGAGATGTAGCCTAATACATGTTGTCAGTGCCAATACATAGATCCGCCCATTTAATTAACGTGTATATGAATGGTATAGTGGTAGAGCTTTCGCCAGCCGTGTCAGAGGTTGAGAGTTCGAATCCGCCCTTGTATGGATTTTTTTTTTTTTTTTCGCGCATAGTTTTTTTTCTCTCATCAAAACGATTATGTTCATCAGTGGTTGTATATCAAGCAGGGACACGAATAGAGAGTATCCGGGATTTTCTCGGAGGAAACAAACGGCAGCTGTAGTGGGTGAGGATTAATCAAGGCGGTGATTGGGACACGTATCCCCTAAGGGGAATTATAAAGGAGAGCGGTAGGAGAAGTGGGAGAGGGAAGAGCGGCAGGAGAACCGAAAGAGAGAGAGAGAGAGAGAGAGAGTGCAAGCAAGCAAGCAAGCAAGTGAATGGATTTGTCAGAGGAAGAGAGTGCTCTTGTGACTGTGGCTACTATTATCTGGGAAGGAGTTAAGTACATGCTTTATATCTACTAACAAAGTATACCATCTGCATTCATTGGAAGATATCAGTGTGCTAGTCTGTGCTCACCTGCATATTTACCTTCTGCTGTGTCTCCGAAGCTGGTGTGTTGGGGAAATGTTTCTTTCATATGGTACACACAGTTCAACCAAAGTCACCCCTTCTCGTTAAAAGCTGTGGATCTGTGGGCCCCGGTTGGATAGAGTGGAGGCTTAAATTCACTGTGAGGTATTGTGAAATTGCAGTGTATGAACATTGAAGGGTGCACGTGTGAAAATCTGAAGTGTTTGATGCATGCACGAGTGTGGGGAAGGTTGAACTTTACCGCCACTCACTATCCTTACTGGGGATCGTACTGCCCTGTGGAAGTGTAGGAACTATTCTGACCCACTGTGTGTACAGATTTGTACAGGTGTTCCACCCACCATTGTTGTTTGGAGAAACGGGGACATCCAGCTGCTTCCTGTCTGTTATTATTAATCTATTCTGAGATTAATTATTGAAGACTGCTGTATCTGGAGTTCTCACCGTTGCTCTGGTAGGAGGTATTCTAACTTACTGTGTGTACAGCTCTGTGCAGGTGTTCCACCATTACTATTCTGGAAACGAAGAAACCCGGCGACTTGCGCTGCTCCGAGCCTGCTTACCGAAGATCACCGTATTCTGAGCCTCTGTCGTCGTCTTGGAGAAACGGAGAAGTTTCACCAGTGACGCCACTCTGAGCCTCCTTATCCGAAGACCGCCGTCTTCTGAGTTTCCACTGTTGTCCTGGAGGACAAAGGAGTTACACTACTTACGCCACTCTGAGTTTCCTTATCCGAAGACCGCCGTCTTCTGAGCCTCCACTGCTGTCCTGGAAGACGAAGGAGTTCCACTACTTACGCCATTCTGAGCTTCCTTACCCGAAGACCGCTGTATTCTGAGCCTCCAACGCTGTCCTAGAGAACGGAGAGATCCAGTCACTTCTGCTGCTGTGAGTCCCCTCAGCCGAATACTGCCACATCCTGGTCCGCCATCGCTGTCCTGGGGAAACAGAGAGATCGAGTTACTCGCATGGCTCTGAGTTCACTTATTTGAAGCTGTTGTATGTTGAGTCCTCAACGTTGCCCTGGAGGACAGAGAGTCCCGTTACTTGCATTGTTCTGACTTGCTTATCTGAAGACCGCTGTATTCTGGGCCGCTACTGCTGTTCTGGAGAAACAGAGAGAGACCGAGTTACTCACATGGCTCTGAGTTCACTTACTTGAAGACTACTGTATGCTGAGCCCTTACCGTTGTCCTGGAGAATGGAGAGTTTCAGTTACTCACATCGTTCGGAGTTTACCTACCTGAAGTCCGCCATATCCTGAGCCTCCTTATTCAAAGATTGTTACCATCTGGTCCTTTACCGTTGTTCTGGAGGAGAGAGAAGCCCAGTCACGCCGACTATCCTGAGCTTACTTACCTGAGGATTGCTACATTCTGAGTTTTTACTGTTGTTCTCCGAAAGCTACTGTCGTCTGAGCTTCTACTACTGCAATAGAGAAGAGAGATTCAGCCCCTCCCACTGCTATTGTTTTAAGATGTTTTAATGTTCAATAAATGACCTTGTTTTCTTATGTCATTGTCCCGTCTCATGGTGTTGCCTGGTGCAGCTCCTCAGAGTGGTAGTTAGGAGGGGTGGTGTGTTGAGGGGATTTCTGTCCCACCCCAACCTGTGACATATACATTAAATAAAACATCAATTTAAATCATACTATCATTAGTTATAAATTCAATAAGACTTCTACCCTATTTATATTATGCTTATTTATATAAAAGTATATTCAATTATAAATGTGTTTGGATGTGTAAAATATCTTCAGTAGCTATCACTGAATCATAAATACCGGAAAGAAGTCAAATAAGATATGTTGTACCTTATATGCAGTGATGAATGTACGAAACTAACGTTAAATAAATAAATGTCTACATGTAGCCTACAATTTTGAGTCACTTGTAACATTAACGTTACTTTATTTGAGCTTTTTTCTGCTATTTTACTCCTAATCCCCCCATAGCTGTTTACTGATCGTATCTGATGAAATAGAACGGTTAAGATAAAAATTTGGACACATGCTGCTGTCCCGAGAATTTTAGGTTTATTTCGCTTCCCCCCCCACCCCCACCCCCACACCCACACCCACACCCACACCCACACCCACAATGGTTGTCTATAGCCCCTTTCACACAGAGATTCCGGAAAATACACGGATAAAGTGACCCGGGATTTGACCCGGGTTCGTTTGATTTTGGTTCATTCACACTGCCAGTGATTTTCCGGAATCAGAGAGTGCGTTCACACACAACCCGTAAAAATGCCGTAAAGACACGTGACATCGATGTGACTTGTAATCTCAGCAGCGTCTTAAGTTTGCTTATGAGCTGCGATCTCTCTCTCTCTCTCTCTCTCTCATAAAATTGCGCTTTACGTACCGTTTCACAGCTGGCGAACGATCCCGCGCTTCAGCGTCATCACTACGACACAGCATTATTACGGCTTTTGTTCACACAGCGCGCGTTCTGGGACTGAACACGGCAATGTTACTAGGTCCCGACCCGGCATCGATCCCGGCATAAATCCCGGGTCGAGTTTGCGTTCACACAGAAGGCGCGAAATAAACCTAAAATTCTCGAGACAGGAGCATGTGTCCAAATTTTTATCTTAACCGTTCTATTTCATCAGATACGATCTGTAAACAGGGCTTTAAGTGTAAAATACCGAACTTGTCCTTTAACGTTACAAAAGACTTTTCATTTTCAGCTCAATAACAAAAACATTTTACTTGAAATAATTTCGGAGTAGCCTTATAAGTTATGCACTTACCTCAGACAAATGCAAATACGTTCTTCTGAGCTGATGGCCTCCCGGTAGTTTGTGTCTCTCTTCGAAATAGAAGGTCCAATTTTCCGGAAAAACATCTCAAACTGTGTCCTGCTCATCCGAAAATACTCCTTGAACCGGCTGCCGTCCAACTTTAGTTCTTGGACCAGACGATGGTACTCTACGAGATTGTCTGAAAGCCTATTTGTTCAGCGCTGAGGTTTCCTAAGTGCGTTTGAACGCTCCATCACGTGAACTGCGCCTGTACAGGAAATGCAGCGCGCTGCTCAGTTGTTCGTGCTCAGAGTGTCACGGAACACTAAACGAGAGACGAGGATTCAAGTGCAGAGGAGATTTAATAAACAAACACAAACAAAGTACAAAAACTCAGAACTCAGATATCCAACAGACAGGAACATCAAGGACAGGTAACTCAGACAATGAACCAGCACAAGACTACAAACACAAGGAGGCTAAATAGGGGAACAAACAAAGGAGGGTAACGAGACAGACAGGTGGGACAAATTAACCAATAATCAGATAACAAGATGGGAGGGGCTAGACAATAGACACGAGCACATGGCCCAAAATAACAAAACACCCATGTGCAGCACAAGACAGGACAGGCATGTGACATTACCCCCTCCCTACGGAGCGGCTACCAGACGCTCCATAAGACCAGGGCGGGAAGGGAGGGACAGACCAGGGCGGGACAGGGGGGACAGACCAGGGCGGGAAAAGGGGAATGGACCGTTCAGAAGGCCAGGGAGGCACACAAAGTTTGGAAGTCCAGGGCGGAGCAGACAGTCCATCGGGCGGCCAGGGCGGAGCAGACAGTCCATCGGGCGGCCAGGGCGGAGACGACAGTCCATCGGGCGGCCAGGGCGGAGACGACAGTCCATCGGGCGGCCAGGGCGGAGACGACAGTCCATCGGGCGGCCAGGGCGGAGACTTTCCCTCGGGCGGCCAGGGCGGTGAAGACCCCTCGGGGGGCCAGGGCGGTGAAGACCCCTCGGGGGGCCAGGGCGGTGAAGACCCCTCGGGGGGCCAGGGCGGTGAAGACCCCTCGGGCGGCCAGGGCGGTGAAGACCCCTCGGGCGGCCACGGCACTGGAACTGGCACCACCGACTCAGGCACTGGAACTGGCACCACCGACTCAGGCACTGGAACTGGCACCACCGACTCAGGCACTGGAACTGGCACCACCGACTCAGGCACTGGAACTGGCACCACCGACTCAGGCACTGGAACTGGCACCACCGACTCAGGCACTGGAACTGGCACCACCGACTCAGGCACTGGAACTGGCACCACCGACTCAGGCACTGGAACTGGCACCACCGACTCAGGCACTGGAACTGGCACCACCGGCCCAGGCTCAGGAACTGGAACAGACACCACCGGCCCAGGCTCAGGAACTGGAACAGACACCACCGGCCCAGGCTCAGGAACTGGAACAGACACCACCGGCCCAGGAACTGGAACAGACACCACCGGCCCAGGAACTGGAACAGACACCACCGGCCCAGGAACTGGAACAGACACCACCGGCCCAGGAACTGGAACAGACACCACCGGCCCAGGAACTGGAACAGACACCACCGGCTCAGGCTCAAGAACAGACACAGGCTCGACGGCGGCCATCTTGTCAGGGGAAACAGGCTCGGCAGGCGTGACGTGAACAAGCTCGGCGGCCATCTTGTCCGAAGACACAGGATCAGCAGGCGTGACGTGAACAGGCTCGGCGGCGGCCATCTTGTCTGAAGACCCAGGCTCGGCAGGCGTGACGTGAACACTCTCGGCGGCGGCCATCTTGTCCGAAGACACAGGCTCGGCAGGCATGACGTGAACAGGCTCGGCGGTGGCCATCTTGTCCGAAGACACAGGCTCAAGAACAGTCTCTGGATCGGCAGACGTCCTGTGCTTCCTCCACGCCTGCAGTACCGCCACTGCATAAAAAAGGAAGACCACTCTCTTGGCCGTGGCAGGACTGATGGTGGGCGACTCCGAGACGATCTCAGGGATGACAGCGGGCTGCTCGAAGGGGACGGCCTCCGGGACGACAGCGGGCTGCTCGGAGGGGACGGCCTCCGGGACGACAGCGGGCTGCTCGGAGGGGACGGCCTCCGGGACGACAGCGGGCTGCTCGGAGGGGACGGCCTCCGGGACGACAGCGGGCTGCTCGGAGGGGACGGCCTCCGGGACGACAGCGGGCTGCTTGGAGGGGGCGGCCTCCGGGTCATTGGGGAGGCAGGAAGTCTTCCTCCTCCTCCTCCGTCTCCGGACCACCAGACTCGAGACCACCGGAACTGGGACCACCGGACTCGGGATCACCGGACCTGGGACCACCGGACTCGGGACCACCGGAATAGTCACAGAGGAGGTCTTCCTTCTCCTCCGTTTCCGGACCACCGGACCACCTCCTCCGATCTGATCACCGTCTGACATGGTGCTCTCCTCCTCCAAAGTCCTTTGAGCGCATCTGGAGAAATACTCAAATAGGGAAATGGAATTTCCCTTATCCTCCTCTGGAGAAAAAATCTCGCTCCGCTGAATCCACATTAGGGCTGTTTCGTTCTGTCACGGAACACTAAACAAGAGACGAGGATTCAAGTGCAGAGGAGATTTAATAAACAAACACAAACAAAGTACAAAAACTCAGAACTCAGATATCCAACAGACAGGAACATCAAGGACAGGTAACTCAGACAACGAACCAGCACAAGACGACTTTCTTCTTCTTCTTCTTCTTCTTCTTCTTCTTCTTCTTCTTCTTCTTCTTCTTCTTCTTCTTCTTCTTCTTCTTCTTCTTCTTCTTCTTCTTCTTCTTCTTCTTCTTCTTCTTCTTCTTCTTCTTCTATTGGCGGTTGGCAAACCAGCTTTTGGTGCATTTCCGCCACCTACCCAGCACAAGACTACAAACACAAGGAGGCTAAATAGGGGAACAAACAAAGGAGGGTAACGAGACAGACAGGTGGGACAAATTAACCAATAATCAGATAACAAGATGGGAGGGGCTAGACAATAGACACGAGCACATGGCCCAAAATAACAAAACACCCATGTGCAGCACAAGACAGGACAGGCATGTGACACAGAGATGATGAGAGAAGACTCAGAGACCCTTTTCTTTACGTTTGTGTGCGTTTTATGAAAAGCAAGTAAGTTTTTACTACTGTTGCATGTTTGTACTGCGTTGTGATGAATGTTGTGAAATTCATGTATGTTCATGCGAACTAGTTTTATTTGTTGAACTGTGTGACCAATTAGTGTAGTCATGATGCTAGAGCGTGCTGTAATATGCGACATGTTTCCTGTGTGCAATAATTAGCCCTCTATATGTCAATTTAGACCTTATTTTTGTGTTAGTTATTTAGAGATATGCTTCTGCGTTCGAGTGCAGTGCATTTACTGTTTATTTGGTGCTACCTGCATCAAGTGTTATAGTGATACAGTGTCATGCTGCATAGTCACTTAATGGTGCAGCGGTACAGATATTAAAGGACATACAGTATAGTGACATATTTTGTTGCACTGTATTAACGTCAATTATTTTCTGTACTGTACTGTTGTGAATGATAACAATGAGCATAGTATAGTATTACTTTATTTGTTTATTAATCAGTTTTTCTTACCATTGCATTATTTCTTTTTCTTTTTCTCTGTTTAGACCACATACAGTCACTTATACGAACTTGTATATTGGCATCCTGATCTTTAAAATAAAGCTGATAAAGGATTCTCTGGCCGGAATCTTTCTGTAGTGCTCCCATCCTAAACGAACCACTAGTCCATACTTTACAGAGATGTTTTCTTGCTCTCAAGATATCATGAACCCACATAGACCGGCGCGTCCGTCCTCTCTGTCTACGTGGTTCAGCCATCCCTTCATCCAAAGCAAGGACCAGAGCAAGTACTCTACATTGTGTCAACATTTTTAGACAAATTATCTGCGAAATCAGTTACAAGTAAACTGTGCCGCGGATACTCTGTATCATAGCAACGAAGCGTCTCAACTGAAAAAACGCTGCGCTGCCAAAACGCTCTCAAGCGCTCACAGCTAGGCGTTTTCAGCAGAGCGCCTAGCGTTTTCAGCTGGCTAAAAACGCTTTGGTGGACACACGGCCTAATTCATTTGTGAGATAGTCTAACACAGTGGTTTTCAAACTGGGGGCCGCCAGGGGGCGCTAGGGGGGCCGCAGCAAGTTGGGAAAAAAAGCGGGAAAAAAGAGTTAAAAAAAAGTTGTAAAAAATGTGTTAATATGAGTATTGTTATGAAATAACATAATAATAATTTGTGGCAAAGCCTATCTGAACATTATACTTTTAATGCTAATCTTTTAGAGATGAACTGATTGATCGGCTGGTGACCAGAATTGGCCGATTTTCAGGTGATTTTCAGTCGGACATATGCCGATTCAAATGCACTCGGGCGCCGCATGATTAACATCGCGCAACATCAGCATCACACGTGCACACAGAACGCACATGTAGGAAACCTTGTACATTTTTTCCGGCATGCATGTTCATTGAGTGCGTTCACACCGCGAGCAGGAGCAGCGCGTGAGCGTCAAGCAGGAGCGTCGCGTGCCGTGAGCAGTAGTGAAGTGGAGGGTTTCGGCGCCAAGTCTATTTTTGCTGCGCTGCTCACGCTCAATTAAAGTGAAAGCACACTTTTGATGGACAAAATAAATATGATTTCACACAAAAAGTACCAAAAATGCACATAATTTGCATGGATAGTGTGTTTTAACAAGAACTGTAGTAGGCTATGTCAGAAAAGAAAATGAAGACTCAAAAATATTTATAGAAAATGTACCCATTTAAACTTGTTTTTATTAATCAGTTTGGATAAAAGTGTTGTTTTATGAAAAATATATATAAATAGAAAATAAATATTTGTGTGTGCTGTAAAGTGGTTAGAAAAAATGAAATCAGAATCGGCTAAAATCTGTATCGGCAGGTCGAACTCAATGACAAATCGGAATTGGCCTTGAAAATTGTAATGGTTCATCTCTATAATCTTTCTGATTGTCTGGTATCAAACACCATCACATAATCTGATGTTCACCTAGATGTTTTATTTATTTATTTCTACATTTGCCATAGTATTGTCGATGGGTTCAATAACACATCCTGCAAAAGGGGGGCCTTGGCCAGAACCTAGTGGTATTTGGGGGGCCTTGTCATGGAAAAGTTTGGGAACCCATGGTCTAACAGAAGGATGGCCATGTAGTTGTAGCATACAGACAGGCCCGGATTAAGGATGACCCAAAGTTTATGTAGGGATTACATTTTCCCATCTAATTTGCATATTATGCATATTATGACGTCATATGGTGGCCAAGATGGTGGATTATAGAATTTTCATGAAAAGTCACATGTTTAAATGATAAAATACAGCACTTCTTTCCCCCCAAAATGTCCCTCACCTTCTGTATGCTATATTGCACAATACTGAATGCTCTGGTAAATAGTAAGTAGTAAACAAACTGTGTAAATCATTACTAATAAATGGTAGAAACAAACCGAATGCATGTAGCGGTTGGTCTTTTGCTGTAGAGATTTTCCATTTACTACATACAGTAGGCACTCTGATTCCATGTATGGGGCACATATATATTATTCATATGACACACAAACACAAGTAGACAAGACCTGTTTAGTTCAAAAACTCACTCGCCACAGCAAGGCACAGATCATGAGTGAGATGACGAGACAAGACAATGTTAATATTTGGTTGTTGTTTTTTTGTGGTTTTTGTTTATTTTTTTTTTTTATTTTTTTTTAGCTGACAAAGACGCACACATCACAAGGACATGAACACACAAAAAAGAACACATTGTACACTACTAAATGGTCAGGGAAATAGATAGTAAATCAACAGTGTAAATCATTACTAATAAATGTCAGACAAAAAAAAAAGAATTTATGTAGCAGGCCTTTTGCTGTAGAGATAATGACTCCCTATCCATCCAGGTGACATTTCTTGTAGTGTTTCATGGTGTGGTACCTCTCATTGCAAGGCACAACAATATTCGGCCCAATAATCCTCCAACTCTGACTTCTCTACCAGACCCATACTCAAATGTAGTTGATCCATCTCCATCAAGATGGAGTTGATGGGAGGCTAAAAACTGATGGGCGTAGCGATTTGTCTCATTTACAACTAAATTCCAGAAATCATCAGAGAGAAAGAGTGATAAAAATCTAGGGGCGAATTGGCATTGGAGAGTTCTCTATCCCCCAGATATCCCACTGGCTGATCAAAGTGTGTGATCCAACTTTGGTACTCATCCTCATTGGCCAAGTACTCAAAGCCGGCATTCCCATCAGCTTGCGAAAACTATGCATAATAGTCTCTGCCCCGTGTCACACCGCCTCTGCTCCTGCTGCGAGCAGCGCGGGCGCGGCCAGATCTCCCTCGCGCGTGCGCACAGCTCGGACTACTGTCATTGTGACTCCCCACCCTGCCTCCACGTTGCCCCCTAACTAGGGTTGGGTACCAAAACCCGGTTCCGACGTAAACGGTAGTAACGAGACCGAATAAGAACGAAACTTTCGGTGCCTGATTTCGGTGCCTGACTTTTTTTACCGCCCCCTATAAAACATCTCGCGGCACGAATGATCCAATAACAAAACATCTCCAGTTAACCAGCAGAGCATTCATTTAGTTCGTTTGTTAAATAGGAGACAATCTAGCGCTGAACTGTGTTTTTTAAATGATCAAAGTGCTCGTTGCCGCTGCGATCAGTGGCGCTGATACAGTGTTTTCTCTTGTGGCTCGCGCACACCGCACTTTCTTCACTCGGACGCGCGCTTCAATACGTTGCAGAGATCGATATATTTATGAGGCGCCGTCTATATGAGTATGTGCGCGGAGAGTTTGTGTGTGCGTACTCGCGTCTCAGATGAGTATGTGCGCGAGTTTGTGTGTGTGTGCTCGCGTCTCAGATGAGTATAAGCGCGGAGAGTTCCGCGCGTCTCGTGTATGTAGAGTTTGCGTGTGTGGGCGTGAGCGACTTTAGATGTGACGTTGTGCATTTCATATAGTTGGAGCATTCAGCAGTATACATGTATGTGTGACTACTTAGTATATGTGTATGCAAGCGTTTTATGTGTGCGTGAATGAAGTTCGATTTAAGCCCTAGACGGCGCCTCATATCTATTCGTTCTGGTGAAATCACAAAATATAATGCACAAAAAGTGTCCCTGCTTGATATACAACCACTGATGAGCATAATCGGTCAAAAAAAAAAAACACTACGAATGCGGATTAAAACCCAAAACCTCTGACACTCTTGACTAAAGTTCAAGTTCAGTTGCAGTGTTCCTCTTCGGGTAAGTCTAGTATTTTAATGCCAACTGCAAATCTTGCATATCAAGTATGAAGTATATCAAGTATATTTATATGAGGCTATACTATGTGTGTTAAATATTTCTGCTCAGTGTCAGATATTTCTCTGTTTTGTAAAAGTCTATAATATATAATATTTAATATAATATATATATAATATATATAAATAATATGAGAAGACAAAATTTTGATCTTAACTTAAGTGTTTTCGGCTACATCAGTAGCCTTTTAAATGGCGCAATTTTTTATTTAATCAGAAATCAGAAAATCTTTTTCAGAAAACACACACTTTTTTGATAAAGTGTGTGTGGTTTTGTTTTCTTAAGTACCGGTTTAAGAACCGTTTAAGCACCGGAACCGTTTGAAAAATACCGAGTAGGTACTGGTATCGGATAAAACCCAACCAATACCCAACCCTACCCCTAACTGTCCTATGAATACTTCGACCTCGTCTAACATACCCAGTGGCATTAGACAAAGTCTCCACCACAATACTGTTGCTGCCGCGATCGCCGCGAGAGGCACACGGTCAGAAGACAAAGTTAAATGGCTAGCGCGGTAAAAATCTCCCGCCTCGTTCCCCACATCACTAACACGCCTGCTAACTTCGCGATGAACACTCCGACCCCGGGAAACATTGTTCCCACCACTGACATTGGGAAAAGGATCATCTAAAGTTACATTGGGCAAAGGATTCACCGTTTGTGCTTGGTGTAGGGCTACACTTTCACTTTCAGAATCACCGTCATCTTCTGAAGGCAGATATTCCCCTTCAGAATCAGGGTCCGCGAATAAAACACCCAACACTTCATTGCGGGTAAGCTTTATTGATGTCATTATATAATAATAATAATTAGGGGTGTGCGATATGACGATTTTTGATCGTGGACGATTAAAATGTCTCCACGATCTGCTTTTAAAGAAATATCGGTAGAATCGTGCATTATATCTGTTCTGGCGCCTGTCCCAACATACTGAACAACGCGACGTATATTCACATCAAATGTTAACACAGCGGAAAGGGACACTGCAGTTCACAAAAGTTCATAATTTGCATGTGCTTTAATGCCTTGTCGGTTAAACATTTAAGATCTACTTATTTTCTCAGATTATTGATAATAATCAAAGCAATCCTAAGCAACTCTTCCATACTATATTTTTTTTACAGTAGGCTAATATATTAAAATAGGCAGAATACTTATTGTTTAGAACAAAATTTTACAAAGAATGCTTAGTTTTAGTATTGAGAGAATAAGCCCTTTTCACAGACTGTACTCAGATTAAGCCAAGATTAGTTTAATTAGGACATTTAACACTAGAACTACCGGAATTCCAAAACTACTAGAACGACCATAGCGGTCATTTTGACCGTTCATACTTTGACGGTCATATGGCCGTACTGAACGTCATTTTCGTCATGTCATATCTACATTGGAACCTTCTTTTTAAGGTTTCCAATGAAGCTTTTAATACCTGTCATCATGTTATGACGCTATCGCCCTTAAAACAAGCACAAAATAACGGGTTTTTTTTTTTTTTTTTTTTTTTTACCGCACTCACCACGTGAAAAGACATGCAAAAATGTTAGGAAACGTCAAAGCTTCATACCGTTTAGTAACCCTGTTTGTAAATAAGTTCAATAATCAATACAAAATCTAAAAATAAATGGATCTACAATGTTACGATAGGTAATAATAAAGACAAGGACACAAAATTTAAATTCGAATGTGAAAATGTATTTTCCAGCCTAATTGATAAATATTTTCTTTGTAAAATAAAAACAAATCTTATGATACAATAACTTATAACATATATACAATAACAAAAACACTATATACATTTTAATACATTAAAAACTTTCATGGACACGTATGCAGCACAATACAGTACTTACACACAAAAACAGGCTAAGAAAAAACATGAACATTAGCTAAACAAGAAAACGAACTGCTTTAGAACGATTTTCAGTGAACAAAAAAATATTAACGAACAAAAGGTTAACACGTTTTCCTCCAAGTGGGCTCATCTGAACGGCGCAAACACCCCGCATCATTCACTGACGCTTACGCACAGTCCACACAGGTAAACACCGCCTTTCGTGTGCAACTCCCACACACTACTTTGTGACATTTGGCACATGTCTCCTTTGTTTTATTTTGTTTGCAGTTTCTCTTTACTTGGCACTGCCTTCTTCTCTCCATCTGCTGCTGCTCCTGCCCGGGTTCTGGCTCTCGCACCACCAGTTGTGTGGCTTTGGATTTAATGTGGTCGGAGCGAAGTTCGCTCGCCAGTCGCGTGATGAAGTCCCTCCTTGAAACTTGCTCATTTGTGCACTTCTTGTACAATATGTGCGCGTTGATTGCAGCCAGGTCGAGGATGTTATAGAAAACAGCTACTGGCCATCTACGGGAGGGTGCTTTTACCGAGTATTTTCTAGCCATTTGATCTAGAACATCTACTCCTACCTTGGTCTTGTTGTAGTAGGTGACCGTCTCTGGCTTGCTTTTCGGGCCACTTGTGATGCCAACAGCAGTGTGGACAGTGCTGAGCATGCAGACATTTCTGTTCTTTTTGCACTGATACACGGTCAGTGTTGCATCGCCACTTTTCAGCACCACTGTGCTGAACAGCGGCATTTGCACCTTTACGCACGGGGGGAGCTCTCGTCTGCTTTTGTTTACCGTGCCAACCAAGCTAGTTTTCTTGGCCTGAAGTGCCTTGGCCAGTACAAATGAAGTAAAAAAATTGTCGGTGGTGATGTTTCTTCCCTTCCCCAGGTATGGGTCGACCATTTTCAGCACCACACTGTCTCCAAGTCGTTGACCTGGCCTCCTCGTCACGTCTTTGCCCAGATAAGGCGCACCGTTTACCATATATTTGGTGTCGACATCCGCAGCAAGCCAGAATTTGATTCCGAATTTGTCCGGTTTGTTTGCAATATACTGGATGAAGCTGCACCTTGACTTAGTAGGGAATAACTGCTCATCCACAGTGATGTCGGCACCAGGCTTGTAGCAGGCGATGCAGTTTTGGACAAATCTGTCCCAAACATCACTCATAAGGGCAAACTTGTTATCTCGCAGGCGTGTGCGTCGGGTTTCCCTTCTGTCGAAACGCAGGAATCGCATTATTTCCTGAAACCTGTTTCGGGACATGGTCTCCTTGAAAAAAGCGCATCCCCACTCGGCTGACCAAAAGCTTGCCAAATCCATCCCTTTTCCACCTTGCGCGCCTCGAATGTAAATTAAACCAATGAAGGCTTTTAGCTCTTCAACTGTTATGTCCCATATTTCGTCCTCCTTGACTCGGTGGGCCTCAGCCACGGTGCAGTCCCTTATGTGTTTCAGCATGCCATCATCCACTAAACACAAAAAGGCTGTAAGGGCATCTTCAATATTGCGCTTGGCGTGCGCTGTCGGGCCTGCGGCTTCAGTTATTACATTTTGGCATTGTCGCCTTCCTCTGTCTTCACCCAGCTCTATATAGGTCCACACTGTGCCGTCTTTCGCCGTTTCACGCCTTTCGGCTGTAAGTGGGTTTATTAGGCCAGCTTCCTCATCTCGTGGTGGACTGTGTTGTCTTGACACAGCAGGCATATCTGATGGATCAGGATTTTGCACTATTGGCAAAAAAAAAAAAAAAAAAAAAAAAGAACAGAACAGACTAATTACTTTTTTAGTTCATGAAATCGTAATCTTGTTAGGACTAATTAGCCCATATGATTTCTACTAGCCTGACAATATAGTATAATACTAGCAATAGAATAATAATAATGAAAAGATGTGTGCATTCATTCACAATTTTACCTCAGGGTGCCTGAGGTAAAAAAGTGAATGAATGGATCGGTCGTCAGGAAAGGTGCGTCGGTAACAGCGGTGGGGTGTGTGAGAGGAAAAATAATAGGACAAACATTTTCGATAGCAGATCTGATCGGCATAGCCTACCTTAGATAGTTAGAGACGGATAACTATAACGTTACTTTGAAGTAACGTATTATTGATAATATGGCTTGTCTGCCTCACAAAGTATAAAAATATAGCTAGAGAAGAAGAGAAACATACCTGGAATATTATCCGATGGAACAAGGTCAGTTCCAGGATTGGAGATGTCCAGCCGGCTCTTTTTTCGACGGGGAATTAATTCATTATCTGAATCACTCTCAGAGCTGAATGAACTGTCCAGGGACCAAGAGACATCGCTGTCCTGATCCGAACCTGCTCCTCCATCAGACTCCTCATCGTCAAGCCTCCTAAGCATGGCTAAAACCTCTGTGGCTGTCATTGTTCTTTTTGATGACATTTTCGTTAGCTCAAATGTATAACTTATAGCAGCTAGTGTTGGAATAGCTTTAACAAAAAAGGACAGATCGTTGCTATGCTACGGGTACCAATAGGCGGGAAATGTAGCGGATTTATGTATCAATAATGCGTGCGGTCAAAATGACCGCTATGGCCATTCTAGGTAGAAATAGTCAGAACTGTTTTTTGTTTTGTGATTTTAATAAAATAACAGTGTCAGAATAAAATATACACATATTTAGGAAAAGTCAGAGTCCTACAGCCAAATTGATTTTATTTTAACAAAGTTATTACACTGTAAAATTTAAAAACGGTCAAAATGACCGTCTTGGGAGTTCTAGTGTTAAGTAGCTTTTATAAACGTGACTTAGGAAGAAAATCATTACTGGTTTGAATCTTGAGACAAAACAATGGCACTGACATATTTTAAGATTTGTCAGTGCAAGTTTCTTTCAGGTAAAACAGCCCAAACATGCTTTTTAGTCTCAGACTAGGCTTAAAGCTTTGTTTGAGAAATCAGGGGTAAATGTTTTAAAATTTTGATTAAAATGTTGTAACGCAATGAATATTGAAACGCAATGTAACGCACACTGATTTTATGATTTAAAAACAGAAAAATGTCCACTATTGGGACGTGACATTTTTCTGTTGCCTATCAACAATTGCAAAATGATGATCAACAGTCTAACAATGTAACTCTGCACGACAAATCTGAACAAATCTGAAAAATTGTCACACGAGTCAGAATTCGGCTCAAAATCAGGCTAAAATCACAGTGTATGCCACCCTAAGGTGTAGCACCCTGACCGCCTGGTTAGGGAGATAATGGTCAATAAAAAGACACCGGACACGGAGCTGCTGCAATGTCTTCAGAGTCTCTGTATTGTCTGAGCAGCGCGCGCGCCCCCTCCCCCAGCAGGTGAAAGTCCCAAGGCAAAAGCAATCAAATGATCGCTAATCAATAAGCAAGGGATACCAAACTCATACATACTGTGCAATAAACACATTCAGATTATTTTTCAATGACAACATTCTGATGACACTAATTATTATTATTAGTTTTCTTTCCTTTTTTCTTTATATATATTTATATATTTTTATAACCACCACAAAGGCACTGCATGGTCTGGCCCTTCAGTATCTTTAGCCCTATTCGCACGGGATTAGTATTACCCCTGGACCTCTGTAATTAAGAAATTCCCCCCTGACGTCTGTGTTTTTGGTGGCTCATTCACACGGGCAAATAAATGTTCGTAATTCCCTCGAGTTTACTGACTTTACAGCGTGCGCCCACCCATTCACACTTCACTAGCTGAACGTGCTGAAACGAAGATCGCGCTGCAGTATTGCAATTCAAAAAAAGAACTTATTTAAAACCAATTTATTAGAGAAATATATGATATATATTATAGAATATGATATTATTGTATAAATATATAATATATCTTCTTTTTCTTTTATTCTTTGTCCATATTTACAACAAGCCTGCCTGAAGAAGGTATTATAAATACCGAAACGTTGCGATAGGCTTGTTTTTCTATTCATTTTATTTGGTTTATTTCATTTTATATAATTTTTACTCTTTCACACTTTGATTTCTTGAGATACTTACAGGATGGACGTCTTTAGAGGCCGTGTGAGACAAAGAAATGCTCCACTATACAGACTACTAAATTACACTACCACAAAAACGTCCAAACTTTCCAAAAGAGCTTCCATGTTGCGCCAAAATACTTAATTTGACGTTTCCATGACAACGGTCCGAGTTGAGCTTCCGGATCACGTCTTTACTGTAGTTTGTTTTCTCTTTTGCAGCACTTGATAGTTTTTATTGGAGAAAAACTATAATCGGATTGGAGTAGAGCATATCGAGAGATTTTATTGTTAATAGTTTTAATACAGACGTAAAATGGACTGTTAAACGGCCCATAATGGTTATTACGTTTTTTAGGAAACGATAAGCTCACAGAAAAACAGCCCAAATCACAAACATGGGGATTCGCACAGGACTGGTATTATCAGAGGACCCCTGTGTTGGCTAAAATACGGTAGGTAATTTTCGGGGGAATTTTTACAGACATTTTTACAGACATGGCAGATTCGCACGGGATAAAAATCACACACGTGCGAATAGGGCTTTTCAGTGCTTTTAACTTTTCCCAAGCGTCATTTGCGCTCCTCTCAAGCTGGTTTACTGGCTGTCCCAGACACATTTGCGATCCGTAGGGGACAGGGCTTTATCATCCTATGCTCCTAAACTCTGAAACACACTCACTTCATATTAGAGATGCACACAATCTAAGCATTTTTAAATCTAACCTGAAAGCTAATTTTTTAAAGTTACCTTTTTCTTGATGGTTTTGACTATTTTGTATTCAAATCTGCTCTTTTTTTTTGTACGCTTTTTATATCTGTCTGTTTTATAGTGTAAAGTGCCTTGAAAAGCTGCTTTTGAGGTGTTATATTAAATAAAGTTTATTATTATTATGTAAAGTCCATAAAGCTGTGTTCAGGTTATTATGGGTGTGACAAATGTACACAAAAAGGAGTGTGGGATGGCCATCGGGTGATTTATTCAGAAATAACCAAGAGAGTGTACTGTTAAAACGTATGTATGGTTTATTATAATTCACACAAAATGGTTTATTTTCATATATCTGGTATACCTTCCTGAATAATGAGTGTTTTCCCCCTTTAATTGCTGTGATGTCATCATGAGCCTACATAATTTCCTGTTTTGTCTCCTCCTCTTCCTCTTGGCATTGTTAATACACTGAAGAGGTGAGTTATGTTTGGCTCCTGTTAATCCTAATTAATCTTTAGTGTAATTGTTGCTATTATGTCTGTATCTTCACTGCAATTTATGTGTATTGTGTTATTTTACTTACCTGTGTGGTTATTTTTGTCATTTTACCCTATTTAAGTTATATTTTTGTCTTTGGCCTATATATGTGGAGATTAAAGCACATGGTGATTAAATGTACATCACGTTTGTTTTATAGAGCATTATAAGGGCGACTCACTCAGAGGCTGCTTTTATTTGTTTTGTATATCAGATAAAAAGATCCAGCAAAACTGTCGCCTGTTGTCCCGTGTCGGTCTTCTACAACGCTACACAACGCAGACAAGTGTTTTTATAATTGGTGTCGCGAGCCACCGGTTACATGTGCATGTGTGTGTTCAAGCATGCTTAGAGTGTATTAAGTATTATTGTACAAGCTTTTCATTTACATTTTGACTACTCATTGGTTCATTCTGCTCACTGAAATGTTATTTTCAATTTTTTTTTCAATTTTTTTCATTTGAAATCTTGTTTTAACTTTATAATAGCATTTAAAATCATATTTCGTCAATGTTTATAAATCCCACAGACTCACACTGGCTGTAATACTAAATGTTGTCCTACAGAGGGGGGCACAGGATTAGAAATATTTCATGTGTACTCTTCTGTTTCTAACAGTTCAAATTAGAAATAAATGCATGCTTCAAGTGCTCTACAAAAATTAGGATTGTTTATCATATAAATACTCAATGTTGTTCAGAGGAATGCATGTTTCAACAGTTCATTATAGAGGTAAGTTAATCGCTGTTGTCAGAAAGCTTGTCATAGGAACCAAAATAGTTTTTTCCATATGGTCTGAAATCAGTGTTGCACACAGAAAGACAGGACTGCAAATGTTTGTCTGTACACCTTAATTAATGCTCTGTGTACTGCGTTTGTGCATCGATGTAATGCGTTTATTCATCTGGTATATATTGTTGATGCTTGGGGTTATGCACAAACTGATCCTCATGTGGCTGAAGGGACCACTAGGATTCAGACTGTCATCTGGGCATGTTAAGTAGGTCAGTTTACAGTTTCTAAAGCTTAAAACATGCATTTCTAATGTGTTTGCAAGGAAACCAAGAGGCTTGGAAGACATTGACAGATGGAAGACCACAGAACTGAGACAGTTTTCACTCCATGCAGGAAACATTGAGCTTGAAGTCATTATTTCAGAACAGCTCTATGAGAACTTTCTAGTTTTTAGTGTAGAATTATCCATCCTTGTTTACCCAATACTGGAAAAATAGTACAATTGCAATGCAGAGTTGTTGGTGTACATTTGCAAGGGGAGTTTCTTGTTCACAATGTCTACAGATTGGTCCCAAACCATTATGGGAGTCTGGATAAGTGCAGTGCTTTCTCTTTTGAGAATGACTTGCATCAGCTGAGAAGATTGGTTTGTTCTGGGCGAAATTCTCTCTCACAGAAAACCATTGTAAAGTGAACTTCACTCCTCCAAATTCAACCCCTATTCATTCACTTCAGAGATTAAAGGCACAATATGTATTTTTTTTTGCTTTAAAAATATAAAAAATCACTATATCTATGTTATATATTTTTTAAAGTTGTGTATTTACATTATCCCGACAGTTCCAATTAACTTCTAAATCCAGAGAAATTAATATTTTAATTCGAAGACACGGGCCGTGTCTTTATTTCCGTTATGTCGCAGTCAATGGCGTCATATCCGTGTTGTCCCTGGTTTCCGCCTGTACTGCCATGGTAACCAGAGCTATGAGCAGAGCCCTCTGATTAGCCAAAGCGACAGACGCAGACAACTGTGGAGTTCGCAATGTCTATCTGAACGCTGTTGTTGTTTCGTTCAAACATTATGGACCATGGCAAGCAGACTTTGGATAAAAAAGGAGAACTAAAACGAGAATCAATATCAGCGTGGTGTTTTCGAGATGCCGAGAGCTGCCATAGACAGTATATAAACGAGAGCTCCACGTCCGAGACTTCGACCGCTCCTACATGTACTTTATTAAACAGGTGAGCACATTTACATAAAACTAATCAATTTTATATAGTTCAACAATGATAAAATGTTAGAATATGATCTGTATGTTATTCTAATGTTGATCTAGCTTACTGCTAGTCTCATACAGACAAACTAACACATAAATTTCAACACATTCAAATGCAGTTTAATGTGATAGTGTAATGTTAGACCAAGTGAAACAGCGCTGCATTACCTCTCAAGTTTAATTTGTCTAATAAACTGACCTGAGAGTAGTAATTCTGCGTGTAGTTCGGTAGAATGAGATGTCCATATTCCTTTTATATCCGCGGGACTCGCGTCGCGTTTGGAGCTGATAGCTGTCTCTTAGCAATCCCGAACTGCTTCATATCACAGTCATGATAAAAGCATCGATGTATTCAGTCATCCATAAACATTATTAGATCGGTCGGCTTGACGTTGACGACAACATCCATAATTCTTAGCAAATGTGGCGTCATCAAACTACGCCTTTGTTATTGTAAATAAGTTAGCGACCCCTAGTGGAGAAAAATGCTATACTGTGGCTTTAAGTCTTCAAGATATTCAGTTAGTGAGGTAGGTTTACAAGTGCCACAATATAAACCTGTTGTCACTGGTTCCTCATTTCTAATATTTTGCACTGTTCTCAGAAAGGGCCAGAACTGTTGCTGAACTCTTGTAGAGAGCAAACTTATGTACTGATACACTTTATGATTATATAATATATAGGGGTATTTAGGCATATTTATGATTTAAATCAAAGATTGATTTAATATGACACTTAAGGTTTCACAGACGAGGCTTAAGCTAGTCTCAGACTAAAATGCATGTTTGAGCTGTTTTAACTGAAAGCAATTTGCATTGATATCTCTTAACAGTGGAATGTGGAGATCATTTGTATCCATTATTTAAAATGAAAATGAGTTAGAAAACTTACATTATGAAATAATTTACAGTAGAATAATGAATGTATATTATAAGCACAGCATCAAAAAAAATAGTTGGTTTCAAATAAGAATTAAAAACCAGGTCAAGTTGATTTATTTGCTTATGTCACAGAATACCTCACTACTAATGTAGTGTACAGCTGACACCACTGTTCTCATCATTATAAAGTTAGGTTGTATGTTGGATAGACTCTCTTCATAATTTTTCAACAAAGTAAATAACACTTTAAATAAAACTTACCAAGAGCACTTCTCTTGTTGCGAGCGGATTTGAGAGACTCCAGTGCTGTCTGTTACCTTAGGTAGGTAGTGTTGACAGGCTTTACAGAACATCAATCTCCGATCCTCATGAAAGTCATTTGCAAATTCTAAAATTTAGTGCACTCATAGACAAAAAGTCACATCAAACAGCTCAGCTACCCTCACAATAGCACACACATAAAGGGTTGTGTTTGCTTGTCAATGATGGGCGCTACAATCTGTGGAAATCTGCATATCTTATAACATTTTAAGAGTCAAAGCAGAAATTTATAAGAAAAGTATTATGACCAACAACAAAAAAATATGTCGGTTAAAATGTATATATATTGGGGCGGTTGAGCTTTCGGCACGGGTAAAAAGTAATGCTTAATGTATTTTAGAACTACATACTGTATATCATCAGCATCAACTTTGCATATGCTAATGACCTGTCATTCCAATCTTTGAAAGTGACAATCTTTGGCTCATTTGTTATGTTTCGGTATTGGAAACTTTCCATAACACAATGAATGTTTTTATGACCACATGGTTTTTTTCATTACTTCCAGAATGGCCTCAAGAGTCTGTCAGAGTGTGTTGCGTGGGGTTTCGCACCAGCAGCAGAAGCCTCATTTTCACAGCGGTGGAGGTTATCATCACACCTGACAAAACGCGCATTACCACACTGTTATCCCTAAGGGACGGGAAAAAAGCGTACTCTTTGAAGAAGACTTTATCAGAAATTACAACATCAATAAAAAGCATAGCAAAGATTGGCTAATGGTTGACCACAAGTGTAGTGTTTTTAAAACTTGCCCTCTCCCACTGAGTGAAGAAGAACGAAAGGTCCTCCTTCCTTCATCCAGAGACAAAACTGGGGAGGAACATGATCTGTGTTCTGGTGGAGGATATGTCACACTTACAGGGCACGTTAATAATGTGAGTACATTTAAAATAACTGTCAACTGTGTTCTACTGTATATTAAAAATACAATTACAAAAAGGTGTCTTGATTTTAGATATTTTTATTTTTCAACAATGAAAATTGTAAAGTAATTATAGCTGGTTTGTTTTTAAAAATGCATTGTAATACTCTAATAATCAGCCTCGCACGGAGCAGCAGTGTAGAAGTGCACAAAAGTCAGGATTTTTATGATATATATTACATCAAATGAGGTGTGTATACATGTTTAGTCTTTTTGTATTTTTAGAGGGTTAATATATCAGGTTTAATATATACTGCATAATTAGCATTTTACTTTTTATTTACAGTTGAAAGTCATAAGGATGACGGTATCTGAAACAGGGGACATTCCCGTGTTGGACTTGGACCGTAGGTGTGGGTCCGCAATACTAAACATCAAACTGTGGCGTAATGAAGCCCTGATGCCAAGGTCATTCTCACCCACATAAAACCCAATGCTTCAAATGACCTGAACAAGCTGAATTCCTCAGCATACACCACAATCACAGTGCGAGTAACCCTCCACAACACTCCAGCTAGGGCTGATCAGTATTCAGTCCAGTTTTCTATAAATTAAGGAGAAAAAAAAATCATCAGTTGAGCCCAATTGAATAACATAAACAAAGATATTTTTATACAACAGCCATAATACATGTATATAAATAAAAATGTTGTCTAAAGTTGCCATGTTATCATGTAATCTTGTTTATGGAGCATGGACCGTAAAACGGTCTCAGAAGGCAAAGCACTGCTACTTGGGCGGAGTGATTAGCGCAGCTCCCGAGAAGCGCCGTTCCGTCAACAAAACCAACGTGACTAACTAGCTAGTAGCGAACGTGATTCGTGATCATGGATGACTTTGAGGAATTGTCAGAGGATTTTTATTTGGTATCAAACCAAGATCCAGAACCATATCGTTTTGAGCCAGAATACACAGACGAGGAGTTACAAACTTTGGAAGCTGATAGACAAGATGCAGACTGAGGTCGAGGGGAGAATCAGAACGGGAGTAGCCTACTATTTCACAAACAAGGTCACTGTTTCTCAAAAATGAAAACTTCTAACCCACTAGGGTTACATTACATCTAGCTAATGGCACTGTAACAGTAGGCTAGTCATCTAAAAACATAACGGAACACTTACCGCAGCCGCAGGTGATCCACTTTGTCCTGTCTTTACTATCGATGGGATGGCCGTATCCTTCAGCACACGTTTCATGGTCCGTGTGGCAAATTCCACTTTTTTTTCAAAATAGTCGAAATTAGATTAAATGTTCTGAGCAAACGCGATAGTCCTTGATGATGTCTACAGGTGTGTTTGGATCTATATCCAGAGCAAGTAGCTAGTATTGATTCATCAGGTCAGCGTTTTTGGTTGGAATTCTATGAAACATCATGGTATTACCTGGTCTCCCCTGTTTATTGTCGCAGCTCTTTACAATACAGCGAACACCCATGATTGTACATTTTGCATTTACTATCTAGTAATTGCTGACTCTATTACTCCAACTCTGAGCGAACTCTCTGCTCCTCACCACAGCGCTTCTTGGGTGCTGCGCTAATCACTCCGCCCAAGTAGCAGTGCTTCGCCTTCTGAGAAAATAGTTCCCAGTATTTAAACATTTAAAAAATGGCTGTGTCTCATATGACCTTGTTATTTGTACACACTGTGACTATACAAATCACAACATGTAAATAGGAAAATATTGGCATTATTTTATAACTTATTGGGATTAGTATGCTAGCTGTAGCCATTTACATCCAGTCTTTGTGCTAAGCTAGGCTAGCGGTGGGTGCGTCAAACAGACTTACAGCACGCACGGAGATGAAAAAGGTATGTATGGACTTATCTAACTCTGGGAGATATGGTGAATAAGCTAAAGTCCCAAAAAGTCAAAGTGTTCCTTTAACAGATACAATATTTTCTCGTATGAAGAAAGAGATGACAAATTATCAGGTAAAATGGATATCATACAATCTAGCAGCATTAAAGACGGGACAAGAATGGAATATTAAGAGTTAAAGAAACGATTTAATTAGAAATAAAAAAGAAACCAAGTTGAAATATGGTTGAAAAAGTGTTTGGATGAAGCAATGTCGGTAAGTACTTCGGTGTCGGTATGCCCTTTTACGTAGCTTTTCCCAAGTTCAACTTGCCAAATAAAACCAGTGTGGTCTTGAAAGACTCTGCAGGAGTTGATATTCAGATATTTTTTGATGGGTTAGTGAAATTATCTAATGTGTCTTTCAAACTTTTGGATGGAGACACATCTGATAAGAAATTTGAACAACATTCTGTCATCATGTTTAAATGAAAATCTAACAAGGTTGTATACACTGTTCATCAGGAGCGGAAACAGAGCCCTACATAAATTTAGGTAGGGCAGATTCTGAGTCTTAGCTCTAGTTTATGGTAAACATTTTGTAAGCTTTATACCGGGCTATTCAATTGGTGGCCCCCGAGGTAATTTGTTCTGGCCCTTCAAGTAGCCTAGTTTGAACAAAAGAATCTCTATAATAAATTTAGTTCAGTCTGACAATGGGCAGTTATGAAGTGACGTGCAGCAGTGCATGAGTCACGTGACGTTTGGCGAGTGGCGTGAGCAGCATCTCCCGTGAGACGCGATGACTGACGAGTTGATAGATGAGAACTTTTGTTAGTTTAATTTCTTCTGTTTATTTTTTTCTTCATTTTTTTTTCTAAAAAAATCAGGAAATTCAGTGAAACATTTACCCTACTACAGCCTAGTTAGACAAAATGACTCTTTCTACTTTGAAAAAAGAATAGAAAAGTTGATGTAGAAAACAGGCAATTCAACAGTGAATGGACAGAGAAGTATTTGTTTACATCTGTCTGTGCTAGGCCCGCATGTTTACTCTGCAAGAAGTGCATATCTGTGTGAAAATATAACATGAGAAGACATTTTAAGACTAGGCATGCTAACTTTGACACCACTTTCCCACTGGACTCGGATGCTCGGCGGCTAAGAAAAGGCCATGTACTGATGCAGAGACTGTCAAGGAGTGTATGCTTGCGTCAATTGAGGAGGTGGTTATAGACAAGAAAACCTGAAACAGCTTGCTTGATTCAATCAAGAAAATTCGACACCTCAACTATTAGGAGAGTGGAGGCCCTTGCATCAGGCGTCTTTGAGACTCTCTTGGACGCACTGAGGAAGTCGCTGGTATTGTCTCTTGCAGTGGATGAATCGACTGACAACATCACAGTTGTGCCTTATGTGAGATTTTTTTATGGTAATTGCTTCCAGGAGGATCTACTTGGACTACTTCCTTTTGAGGGACACACGACTGGTGAGGTCATTTTTGTTGCAATTGTTTCATTCTTTGAGGAGAACAAGCTGGATTTAGGGCGTAACATGCTAGTAACTGATGGTGCGCCGGCAAGCTACAGGGCCTGTCTGCTAGTGATGTATGTCTCGAGACCACTTTTACGTGGTCTCGGTCTTGTCACGGCCTTGACGGTCTTTGGTCTTGGTCTTGTCTTGGTCTCGGACCTCTCGGTCTTGTCTTGGTCTCGGACCTCTCGGTCTTGTCTTGGTCTCGGACCTCTCGGTCTTGTCTAGGTCTCGCTGTCTCAGACCGACATAGTGGTCGGGGAATTTAGCAATACAATACTACAATATCCACGACGACACAACGTTCGATAATGCAACATTATTATCCGCAAGACCGCAACGGAACGGATTGAAGCGCGCGTCCGAGTGAAAGTGCGGCGTGTGCGCGAGCCGAAAACACTTTATCCGCGCCACTGATCGCAGCGGCAAAGAGCACTTTGATCACTTGAATTAAAAAACACATATCAGTGACATGATGGGTTTTAACTTCATTCAGGAGAGTTGGGTAACTGCACAACTGACAGATGACTTTGAGCGCACCGCCAACGGTGTGTGTGTGTGTGTGTGTGTGTGTGTGTGTAACCATAGCGACAAAACGACAAACTTTCGGATCCTGCACTTAAGCCTATAATTTCGTTTTTAAAAATTGAATTATGTATTTTAAAGTTGCAGAATGGATTCATTTGGAGACTCCGAAATCGGCAGAGATAGGCAGGCATTTGCTTAGATGAATTTGTGACTTTGATATCTGTGTGTGTGTGTGTGTGTGTGTGTGTGTGTGTGTGTGTGTGTGTGTGTGTGTGTTGTTTGATTACAGTATTGTATTAAGATGGTGTTAGACTAAATAAATGGTCTTTTAAATATCATATGCATATCTCCGTTGTGTTGACTAAACATTAGGCCTAATCCAAGTTTATAATTGTGTATCTTTAATTTGATGTTACGATTTCATCTACACATTAAGTATAATTTCAATTGGTTACATATTTCTCATTCTTTAGACAGTTGTTGGAGGAGCAAGATGGTGTTGGAGGTGTTTGATGTTTTGTCAGATGAACCATCAGTCATGTCAGTCCTCAACAGTACACAAAACTTAAGGGAGTTTCAATCCTCTAATAGTGCAGTAACAGCCGTCATGCAATTGCTACACATAGTTGATCTCACCCAGTCTGCAAAAACATTAAAGTGAGCTCACAGTCACACACATGACATGGTCTGTCTCTGTATTGTTCTGCCTGTGTAGTTGAAGTAATACCGTCTAATATGTATTGAATGTAAACTGCGGCTGAACCCTAGTATACTGCTGTTCTTGAATTCATACAAGTTATTGCTTAGCTTCAACACTAGTCTGTTTTTTTTTCCCCTCCGGTCTCGACTTGGTCTCGGTCTTGGTCTCGACTTGGTCTTGGTCTTGACTTGGTCTGTCTTGGTCTTGGTCTTGGTCTTGTCTTGGTCTCGATACCCTCTGGTCTTGGTAGTGTCTTGGTCTCGGTTTAGGCGGTCTTGACTACAAGTCTACTGTCTGCTCATTTGGCGGCTGTGGCTCCACAGCGGAGATCGCTACATTGCCTTATTCACCAATGCCTCTTGTGTGCAAAATTTAGTGGTGACTTAACAGACTTTAGTACACACGATAAACACATAGAATACATTTTAGAATTGCCTTAATGTATTAATAGTTTCTTCTTTTGCTCTCAACGAAGGCGGTCGCATTTTCTTACCCTCCTCTCCCTTATCTCCCCTGCTTTGCTCCTCTCGTCTCGTCTAGTCTATTTGTACTTTGAGAGACTCTCTCCGCACTGTTCTCCAAACTAAGAAATTATGGATTTGATCAACTGGTCTCTCAACGCAATTGACACCATCTTCTCGACGAGAAGCTTGGGTTCGGGGGAACCTGACTGCCCTGCCGGAACGTTCGCAGCTGGCTACACGATGGACGCGTGGGAGAGGTGGCGGGTCGTGTGTCTGGCGGCTCTTTCCGTGGAGGACATTGAAGACATCTACATATTCGGAACCATGATAACAGGTTTTCTGCTGTTTGGATTAGGCATTGCCCTGGTTTATCGAGGAATTAAGAAGACGGTGACAGCTGTCCAAAACCCCATAAGGCTGCCCGTCATGATTGAAGCAGTGGGCAGAGCTGTCAGCACTCAGACTGTGACTTTGGTGACTTTGAACCAAAATATGGATAACATCTTGGAGAAGCTTACAGCTTTGCAAAGGCAAATGGATCGTTTCGGAGACCAAAATGGACCAGGGGCTGCGTAAATTGAATGCAGCTACTCGTCCCAAGACCAAACAACCCCAATCTTATCTGCTTTCGGCCCCCCTCAACCAGCACTGGCCTTGGCCGAGGCTGCTGCTGGAACTACAACTCCCCCCGTGGAGCACTGCAGCGTGACGCTCTTGCGTTCCTTCCCCCATCCCCCACAGACACCTGCTGATTGTTGACTCTGTCTGGGACCTGATCAAGGCTGTCTCCATAGCAATTGCTGTGTTTCGCAATGACATCCTGCGGACTGAGGCTAGATTAGGATGCCAGACGCAGCGGCTTTCCAGGCCTACACATACACACACTACATATATACAGATATGCAATCACCACCCCATACCCCCATCCCTCGCCTTCGACGCTACATACCACCAGTCTGGCAGGCGGGTCCGACCAGCGCCGAAGAATGGCTGCAGGAACCGGATGGCTGCTTGTTTGTGCTGGGTTACCTCCATACCCAACTACCCTCCCCTGTTGCAAGTCTTGTGTGTTCATGTTGTGTACTGATTATGTGCCAATGTTGCTGAGGTGTTTTTTACTGTTCCCAAACTGGACTCCTTACAGGAGCGTAGTCTGGGGGTGGCCTTTTTTTTCTCCTCACCTCTCCTCATGTTATGCTGTATTCTTTCCTAAAATGCTCTGTCTTCCTGTCTTGTCTACCCCCTTGTCATATTGTATGTATGTTTGTATGGACAGGTTGATGGCGGAATTTCGCTGGTACTTGTGACTAGTGACCAATAAAGCTATTCATTCATTCATTCATTCATTCATTCATTCATTCATTCATTCATTGTGTCCAAATGTTGTTTTAGAATATTGCAAGTTATAGGAATTACAGTGAGGGAAAAAAGTCATGTCTAATCTCAGAACAAATTTAAAACAAACACAACATAACTACTGTATGTAAAAGCTATTCACATGAGCTTGTCTAAACTAAAGGGCTTATACTCTCATTAGAGGAATAAAAATAAAATATAAGTAACTTATTACAGTCAATGTGTCCCTGTCCAATCTACACATTTTACATGCATTTATACATACATGGCCTAAAATTTGGCATGGGATTGCATGAATTGTAAAAAAAATATATATATTCTGCCCATTTTAATTCACAAAAACATTTATTCACTATTAAATCTAAAAGGTATTAAATTAATCGATGGATGAACAGATAAAATCAATTATTCTTTCTGTCAGGCAGCATGCCTTTGATACATTAGACAGATCATACACAATTACTATGTTTCTGATAGATATCTTGTTTCAATATTCACTGTACTCTTTAACAAGTTCAACTGAGGATGCTCATATGTTTGCTTGTGGGTGACTATCACTCTTTACATCATGCCCGATACATACACACATAAATGTAATCATTCACAGTCATTTCCAGAAGTACAGACCATGCAAATCACTTTTTAGTTTCCAAGCACAGAAGTGAGTCAAGCTCTATAAAATAATTTTGGCCATGTACATTTTATTTTAATACACAAAATTTTTTTTGACTTTGTCCGATTCACACCAAATTGTACCATTTCAAGGTACTCCTGACAATATATATAGAGGGTATGCATTGACGTGACTGATAGCCTAATCATTTTCGCAGTTTCTCCTATTAAATCCAGTTTAAACTAAAGGTTGGACTCAATATAGTGTTACTTACAAGTTCAGCCAGGAATCGTGTTCCCTTATTTTTATATATGTGCATGATTTCGACGCCGGAGAAATACATTTGCCTGTGAATGCTTTATATCAGCGGTTATAACAGGGGAGGCGCTACACGCGATGAAAAAATAACTCTGTCCCAAGTCAACAGAAGTCAGCATTAAGGGAGGAGACAGGACCCAGCAAAAAAACGTAGGAAATATGATCCTGAGTACTTAAAGTTAGGTTTCACCTGGTCGGGGTCCGAGGCTGCACCTCTGCCGCAGTGTGTGGTCTGCAAGGAGGTGCTAGCAAATGATAGCATGAGACCATGCAAACTTCGGCGTCACATTGAAACTAAGCACACGAATTTAGTGAACAAGCCAGTTGAGTTTTTTGAGAGGAAGTGTGATGATTTGCAGTCACAAAAAAGCATAATACAGTCGTTTGGCACTATTAACATGAAGGCAACAGAAGCATCTTATCGTGTCGCGCTATACGTATAGCGAAGGCAGGCAAACCCCATAACATCGGCGAAACCTTACCTCTAAACCTCGGCTGTCCTTACCTCTAAGGAGAGGCTCACATTCACTAGGGGTGAGAATTGGCAAAAAAATTGGCATTCACACTGAAAACCAATGATGCTGCTCAGTCTTTCTGCCACTCAGTGGTCGTGACCGCAGTCTCTACGGCTGACGGTGACGTCAAAATAATTTTGATTAATTTAATTTTGCACACAAGATGATATATTTTTGGATGAGGCCTGTATTTTGTAACACTATCCTGTGTTGACCACAAGAGGGAGCTGTGTGATTGATGCAAACCATGAGAGTGAACATTTTTTTTAGTGTATGTGGTTGAATAGCTAATGAAAAAAGTATAGCAAATTATTCATGTTACAAGATTCAAGTAACACTTATAATATATCTGCTTATAGATCATTAAAAAATTACCTTTAATTTTTATATATATCCTAATAAAAATAAGTTGCCAGACATGATTGAATATATGCAAACATTCCATTTGAATAGACGTATGGCAATTCACTGAATCTTATTTCTGAGACCAAGGGAGGTTTAATGACCTGAACACAAATGCTACACAAGAATACTTTGTTTTCTATGTGCCTGAACATTTAGTCATGGATCCTTAACTTACTGTAGCATTCAAAATCTATCAGGCAAAATCAATCATTAGCTGAAGCCTAAGTATTCTTGCGTAGCATTTGTGTTCAGGTCATTTGAATGCTACAGTAAGTTAAGGAACCATGACTAAATATTCAGGCACATATAAAACAATGTCCTCAATAACACAACTCTTTTATAGACCCTTTAACTTCACCATATATTAGACATATATTATACATTAGCCCATTGGGGCTCATCTTATTTTTTCATTTAGTACTTCCATTAAAAAGCTTCATTAGACATGTTTCCCAGAAGACAGAATAACAAAGACTTAAACCTGATCATCCAGTTTAAAAGTTTCAACCCATGGTTCTTATTATGGTGTGTTTACCTTTTGAATGTTTGCAACTTTCACAAAACATAAAAACAGTAGTGGATTGTCCAGGTAATAGCACACAGTATTGAATTAGCCTTTTCAGGGCATTACTTTTAAAAAACAGCAAGAGATTTGAATGATCCCTCATATTTTGCTTAAACAATTGACATTTTACAGATTCTGCAAGGTGTATGTAAATGTATGACCACAACAATAGTATTATCCTGAAATAAAAATACTCATTCTGTGAGAGTTTTTGGTCAAACTCCTCCTCTCACCTGATCATTTTCTTTGCTTTCTCAGGATGTGGAGCAGTTCAAGGGTGACGGCAGTCATATCTTCCACACTCTGGGTCTTGTGGTGCAGGTACACCTCACTGCAGACACCTTCAAATAACACACAATTCACAGTTATTATAACTAGAACACAGGCAGATGTAGAAAACTATTCCCGATAGTATTAAACATTCATCATGTTCTCATAAAAGATCATTACTACTAATAATTATATACTGAGATCAGATGGACATATGAACATCTGCTTAAGGAGTACTGAATCTTCTGATCAAAACGATCAAGCAATATCATATGTAATCATATGCATATGTAAAATAACATTATCATCAACATTAAACAGCATATAAATCAAATCGGTCTAATGTTACTGAATGAAATGTCGACCCAGGACGGGCTATAGGACAGTGAAGCATTGATGATGATGATGAAAAGAAAGAATGCATGAATCTAGAATAAAACTGATTTTATTTTATTTAAAAAAAAAATTTAAGCAGAGGCTCTATTCTCTCTTTTGATATACAGTATTGAATGTTCAGATATTCATATAACAAAATATTCCGGCGGCCATGAAACTTTTTTGAAAATGATCAAAAATCCTGGCTGGCAATTTTTAAAAAAAAATTTTTTTAAATGCTGGTGGGGAAAGAGTTAACTTTTCATCAATCAGATCTTCCAAAATGATGGTCACAATGGCTTTAATGATTTTGTGACCCATCACCACAATATCATTTTAACACAAAAGTGTCCTGTTATGCCCTATAATAGATAGTGAAAGATACATAATTTGCTGCCTCTAAAAAAATTTTTCAAATGGTAACTTGAATTGTTCAAATCACTGGATTTGAATGTGCCTTGTTGAATTCCTACCGCCGTAACCTCACGTATTTTTCAGTTGTCAGATGCATCCAATATCTATGCATTACAATGAATTAGATGAGAATTTAAGTTGATGTTTGAACTGGAAATTTGTTTCTGAAAAGGAATTGATACAGACTTTGCTCTCAGTTTCAAATCTATATTGATGCACACATTTTGCGTCTCTATCTCAACTGACATGTAAAACTATTGAAATGTTCTTGAACCATAAAGTTGTGATATTTCTGTTTGCCATCCCAGTGAGTTTGAGAACTCTGTTGTAATCTGAGATGAAGTAATTTTCTTAGCTTTTATTTAACCCCTTTAAACGATGGCCCCAGATTATTGTTGTTCATCATTCACTGCAGTTAAAACATCACATTCTTACTTGATATTGACAAACTGAGCATCATTAAAAAGATTAAAGGCTCCATATTTGACCACTGTTTACAATAAAACGCGGTTCTTTATTCACTCTAGAACTGTCAATCATATTACGTGATCATAACGCACAGCCTTTCCGATGATGATGGCCTGTGTACTTCCTCGTTCTGAGCTCCGTGAAAAACACAAGTTGCATCCCACTGTGCATACTATCCATCCTAAACAGTATGTGAGACTTAATGTTGAAATGTCATTGTATGTTGAAAAGTCTATACCAGAAGTCCCCGGGTGATCCACTATTTTAGGTGGATTTTCGGAGTGTGGTTCCCTTTCAAGGGAACTCCCGTTGCGTCGAAAACTGACGCTATGGGAACGCTTTGCGTGATGACGTCTTGAAGCACATGTAAAATCAGTCCAATGGTGTGGCGGAACGTCAGAGGCGGGTGACGTCACGTACCAGGAAGCTATAAAAGCCGGCCCGAAACAGAAAACGAAAGCTTTCTGAGTCTTCAGTTGCGCTCTGTGTTGAATCTGTCCTTGTTATTTGGTGTTGTCTGTCTATATTATATATATATATATATTCAGTATGGCGAGCAAGCAGCAGTTTAGAGTGTGTGTCCATCCCTGCCCGCGTTATTTAACGGGAGGTGATACTCACACTCTTTGTGTTGTTTGTTTGGGTGAGGAGCATGCCCAGTCAGCACTCGAGGGTGGTGACTGTGTGCATTGCGACGCGCTTCCATTGCGCACGCTCCGATCCCGCTTGGCTCGGTTCAATCCCGATCGCGTTCCCCAGGGCTCGGGTCCCGCCGCGGCTGAGGCTCGGCGGCGATCTCAGACCTGGGGTTCGCAAATGGATCTGTCAGTGGATGTTGAGACGGGCTCTGCCTTATCTCAGCATCAATCTGACAGATCCAGTGCCTCTCATCAGGGTGTGGAAGCACGCATTGCGGTTTCTTCCCCCCCGATAGAGGCACCAATACTGCAACTGTCCAGCTCTGAGGAGTTGGATGTTGTGAGTATTGAAGCTGAGTCTGAGGATTCGCCACCTCAGTCTCATGCGTTTGAGGAACTGCTCGATGTTATTACTAGAGCAGTTGACAGACTATCTATTGAGTGGCCAGAGGACAGGCAGGACGTTCGTTCGAAAAGTAAGCTCGACGAACGCTTCCTGCCATCTCGTACACAGCCTCAGCGAAGAAGCCTTCCGTTTTTCCCCGATCTCCACACCGAGGTGTCGAAATCGTGGGGAAAACCGGTTTCATACAGAGTGTATGCACCACTAACATCCCACTATTCTTCCATTCACAAATATAAAGAATATGGTTATGGGGAGATGCCGAAGGTGGAGGAGACGCTTGCGAGCTATCTCTCTCCAGCAACGGCATCTTCCCTGAAAGCTCCTTCACTTCCCTCTAAGCCAGTAAAATTCACATCATCTCTGGTTCATAAATCGTATGCAGCCGCTGGTCAAGCTGCAGCGTGTCTGCATACGATGTCTATTATGCAAGCCTATCAGGCAGAATTATTGGGGGATTTAGAGGAGGGCGGGGGAATTGGTCCTGACACAGTGGCTGAACTACGCAGAGCCACAGATCTGTCTCTCAGGGCCACCAAGGAGACCGCTAAATCAATCGGGCGGTCTATGGCAGCCCTGGTGGCCACTGAGAGGCATCTGTGGCTCAATTTGAGCGATATAAAAGAGAAAGAAAAGCACGTTCTCTTAGATGCTCCGGTTTCCACTGTTGGTTTATTTGGTGATGCAGTAAACAGTGCGGTAGCTAAATCTCAGGAAGCTGCTAAACAGGCAGCTGCATTACAAAAACTTCTCCCCCGCCGTTCTTTCATTGAGGCTGCTGAGCGGGAGCAGCCTCACTCCTCTAAAAAGAGCGCTGAACATCGTGCCACTCAAAAACAGAGTGTGTCCTCTCGTGCTCCCCCACAAAAATCTCGGGGACACGGAGGGCGCTCTCAAACCCAGCAGTCTTCGAGGGGTAAAACGGATCTGCGGACCGTTATTACCGCCAAGAAGGCTGCTGGGAAAAAGTCCTGATGTCTGAGGGCTCAGGACAAATGAGGGTAGTCCCCCCGAAGCAGAGCGGTTAACACCTCTTTTCACGGTGCCCGTCTCTCTTCGGTGCCCTCAGGGGACCGTTCTGCCAACCCTGCCACCTCTGGTGTTACAGGGCGCAGCGGTCTCCGGCGAGCACATATCTCAAGGTCCACCCGGAAACGTAGTGGCCTCGGGATGCCCGCCCCCTCTGAGGAGGGTGCTAGAGCAGTCTGTTTGGTCGTTCCCTGCCGGTGCGCCGTTACAGGGCGACGAACCGACTACTCAACAGCAGGAGAAAAATACGGTGCCGTCTCTCTTCGGTGCCCTCAGGGGACCGTTCTGCCAACCCTGCCGCCTCCGGTGTTACAGGGCGCAGCGGTCTCCGGCGAGCACATATCTCAAGGTCCACCCGGAAACGTAGTGGCCTCGGGATGCCCGCCCCCTCTGAGGAGGGTGCTGGAGCAGTCTGTTTGGTCGTTCCCTGCCGGTGCGCCGTTACAGGGCGACGAACCGACTACTCAACAGCAACAAAATCCAGAAACCAGTCTCGAGAGACTGGTACCTCTAGTAGAATCTTTGACAGCGTGGAAGCTACTGTCAAATGTTTCTCGTTGGGTCCTGCAGACCGTGGAAAAAGGGTATTAGATACAATTCTATTAACGCCCACCGCGGTTTATGGGGGTCCTGCCCACAGTGGTGGGCCCCGAGCAGGTTCTGGTTATGGAACAGGAAGTAAACACTCTGTTAGAGAAAGGGGCCATAGAATATGTACCCCCCTCCAACAGGGAAACCGGGTTTTACAACCGGTACTTCATAGTTCCAAAAAAGGACGAGGGATTGCGTCCCATTTTAGATCTTCGAGTTCTGTACGAGTACATGCAGCTCAAGTTCAAAATGTTAACCTTGAGACAAATCGTGCCACAGATCAGGTCCGAGGACTGGTTTGTCACGATAGACCTCAAGGACGCATATTTCCATCCGTCCGTGTCATTGGAAGTTCCTGAGGTTTGCTTTCGGGGGCAAAGCATACCAATATCGAGTTCTTCCATTCGGCCTGGCTTTATCACCCCGCACTTTCACCAAATGCGTGGATGCAGCTCTGGCGCCTCTGCGCCTCCGGGGTATTCGCATCACGAACTACATCGACGATTGGTTGATTTTAGCTCAGTCGCATTAGTTGGCGGTTCAACATCGAGATGTTGTTCTCGCCCATATGAAAGAGTTGGGGTTACGGCTGAACGCCAAGAAGAGTGTGCTTTCTCCATTTTAGAGGACCACTTTTTTAGGCGTGGTTTGGGATTCAGTGTCGATGCAGGCGCGCCTGTCATCACCACGCTTCGATTCCATCCTGGCAGCTGTGAGAAGTGTAAAGCTAGGCCAGCTACTCACTGTCAAACAGTTCCAGAGACTGTTGGGTCTCATGGCAGCAGCTTCCAACGGGATACCTTTTGGACTGCTGCACATGAGGCCCCTGCAGTGGTGGCTCAGGACCAGAGGGTTTTTCCCCGAGGGGCAACCCATTTCGCACAATCAAGGTCACGCGGTGATGCCTACGTGCCTTGGTTATGTGGAAGAAACCTTGGTTCCTGTCCCAGGGCCCAGTGCTGGGAGCTCCTTGTCGTCGCAAACTGCTAACGACGGATGCTTCCCTCACGGGTTGGGGAGCGATCCTGAGGGTCGCTCATCTCAAGGTCTGTGGGAAGACCATCATCGTTCCTGGCATTCTATAGCCTAGAGATGTTAGCTGTCTTCCGGGCTCTGAGGAGCTTTATCACAGGTCTCAGGGGACACCATGTGTAGTACATACGGACAACACGTCGGTAGTCGCCTATATCAAGGGGGTTTGCGCTGGCATGCCATATCCTCTTGTGGTCCCAGGGGAAGTTGCTGTCACTCAAGGCAGCCTACATCCCCGGGGTCCAGAATATAGGAGCAGACACTCTGTCGAGACAGGGGCCGAGGCCCGGGGAATGGTGGCTCCACCCCCGAGGTGGTGGAGCTGATATGGAAATTATAAGTGGATCTGTTTGCGTCTCGAGAGACGTCTCACTGTCCACTTTGGTTCTCCTTCACGCATCCAGCTCCTCTGGGACTGGATGCTATGGTACAGACGTGGCCGAGGCTACGTCTGAACGCCTTTCCCCCAGTTGCTCTGCTCCCGGGAGTTCTGGAAAGAGTTCGCAGGGACCGGGTTTGCCTGCTTTTTATAGCCCCGCGCTGGCCGGGCAGAATATGGTTTCCCGATCTTGTGTTCCTCCTCGACGGGCATCCTCTGGAGTTACCCGTCAGGAGGGACCTTCTGTCCCAGGCAGAGGGCTCGATATTTCACCCTCGGCCAGAACTGTGGAACCTGTGGGCTTGGCCTCTGAGGGGGCCCAGCTCATAGAGTCAGGTCTCTCAACCGAGGTTGTTGAGACCATTCTACAGTCCAGAGCTCCCTCCATGAGGAAACTTTATGCCCTGAAGTGGAGAGTATTCACTTCTTGGTGTAGTGACCGTCGGTTGGACCCAGTCCACTGCCCAATTGGTACAGTGGTGGAGTTCCTGCAGGACCGGTTCACTGCAGGTCTGACCCTGTCCACTTTAAAGGTTTATGTGGCGGCCGTAGGTGCTTACCACATTCCTTTGGGTGGAATGTCTGTGGGGAAAGACCCTTTGGTATCTCGTTTCCCTCGTGGCACTTGGAGGTCCTCCTCCCTTTCGAAATCGGACCAGGAGGCGAATAATTTGCTTTGCCCTGTTCGGGCGTTAGACGCGTATGTCCACAGAGCTGCCCTGTGGCGTAAAAGTGACTTTTGCTCCCCTAACAAGGGAGGTCCAGTGTCTAAGCAAAGGATGAGCAAGTGGGTGGTTGAGACTATCTCACTGGCTTATGAGGCGGCTGGACAGCCTTCTCCTTTGGCTGTCCGGTCGCTCTCTACTAGGAGTATGGCGGCCTCTAAGGCCCTTATATCAGGAGTTTCGTTACAGGACGTCTGTGATGCGGCAGGCTGGTCCTCACCGCACACTTTCGTCAGGTTTTACTCTCTGGATCTAGACTCTGCTCCAGGGTCTCATGTTTGTCTTCCTAGTGCTGCTCTACGGATTTCACACAGGACAGACATTTGTAGCTATGGAGGCGTTGGTATAGACGTTCCCATAGCGTCAGTTTTCGACGCAACGGGAGTTCCCTTGAAAGGGAACGCCTCGGTTACGACTGTAACCTCGGTTCCCTGAAGAGGGAACGAGCGTTGCGTCGCCCTGCCATATCTCCTTTATGCCTGTCAGCTCAACTTCAGACTTTTACGAAGCTTTCGTTTTCTGTTTCGGGCCGGCTTTTATAGCTTCCTGGTACGTGACGTCACCCGCCTCTGACGTTCCGCCACACCATTGGACTGATTTTACATGTGCTTCAAGACGTCATCACGCAAAGCGTTCCCATAGCGTCAGTTTTCGACGCAACGCTCGTTCCCTCTTAAGGGAACCGAGGTTACAGTCGTAACCGAGGCGATCTGTGCTCACTATAACGGCTAATTATTGCCCATTGTGCTTTGGAGGAGGATTTGGTTCAGAAATGCAACCCACCATTCCCTGAAAGAAGGAACGGAGGACGTAGTCGACGTCGACTGAATGGGGATCACGCTTAGGGAGCCTGTCTTCTTCGTACTACTATTTAATCAAGCCAATTCAACATTGGCATGCGTGATTTCACACTCCGCCCCACAGCGCGGGTATAAACACGGAAGTGGACGGGGCCCCCAGAATCAGCGGTGGTCCAGCAGTAGTGGCGAGGGGACTACGTCCTCCGTTCTCTCCTTCAGGGAACGGTGGGTTGCATACACAACCAGAACATTCCCTTTCAGTCGAGAATGTCAGACGTAGTGGACGTCGACTAAATGGGGATCTATTGAAAGCGCCACTATTACTGCCACCTTTTAGTGCCTAGACAGAAGCCTCCTGGTCCCCCCACAAATTAAGGCGGAGAAGGGACAGGGCTTTAGGTCTGGGAAGTCACTGCTGTTCCTACAGGACCACTGGGAAAGCGTTCCCTCTACATGGAAGGAAGGGACGCTGCGGAAGCCACATCCTGCTCACAAGGAGATACATGTAGAGAATACACATATGGACTATAACCGGGGGGAGCTACTCACCAGACAGTGACGGCAGAAAACTCTGCCAAGGGAAGACACGGGCAGGGAGTCGGGAGTAGGGAGTCGTATCGTGGAAGAATACACATATGGGATCACCATGGGGATCGCAACATATGGACCCAGCCTAGCACAAGTTCCACTAGTGCATACGAGTGGTAGGCGTGGCTTCGGACGCTCCGCAGCATCCGTCAGCGAAAGGGTATGGAGGAACTCGACAGGGTTCGGTTAAAGGGAACTCGGATGGAGCAAAAATGGTGCACGTATCCAGTCCATAGGAGGGGAATGGCGCAGCAAGCCGACACTTCGAACCGGGCTCGAGTGAAACTGGCTTCATGAGAAGGGAGCCCACGAGAAGCAGTGGTTCGAACATAGGTGTCGCCCAGCCCCCAACTCAAGAATATCTGTCAGTGAAGCACACTGTCAACGTCTAGGCGGGAGCACACACTCACTTCAGAGGAGCTCACCACGTAAGTGGACATGTGCATCTCGGGATTTAACACCAAGATGAAGGCATCCACCTTTATCAGTGGGCCAACGTCGCTTGGAAACAGCCTTCCCTTTCTGCTGATTTCCTTAACAGACAAGAGCTGGTCTGAGGTCCTAAGGCTTGCGTTCTGTGCACGTATAACCGCAATGAAGCGGACGGACAGAGAAGCCAGGGCTAGGTCTGTTTCCTCCGGGGCAGCGCTTGCAGGTTCACCACCTGGTCCCACCTTTTAGGGAGAGGTAGAAACCTTGGGCACACATCCAGGCGGGGGTCTCAGCTAGTGAGAGTTTGCTGGCCCAAATTCCAGGCACAACTCGTTGACCGAAAGCGAGCAAGTCCCTACCTCTAGTAGAGACCATGCGAAAAACAGACTTTTTAACTCACTGCCTGCAGTGGCACAGGGACTGTCTCTGCAGTGCAGTAGCACCAGAGATAAGGCCCAAGAGGATAAAGAGGGGCGCAAGGTTTTTAGTTACCCTGCTCCCTCAGGAACCTGGCTATCAGGACGTGCTTCCCAGCTACTGCATCATGATGTGCGTCAAAGAAAAATAGAGGCAACATCATTTTGAGGGTGGAGGACACAGCCCTCACTCCAACCCATCTTGCAGAAAAGAGAGCACTGAAATGACCGAATGCTTTCAGGATCTCCTCACGGAGAGAAGACTCACTCAACGAATAGGTTCCACTTACATTCGGCGAAAGCAACACTTCCTCTTAGGGGGTGCTCTCGCAGAAGTGATGGAGACCACCACATATTCCTGCGGTAACCACCTGAACCTCCACATCCACTATTAGGACCAGCCTGGACTTTTCCAGGGGTCTGAACGCGGGTGCCATCATGCCCCGTCCCTGAGAATGTATTCAGGGCAAAGTCAGGAAGGGCTCTCGAGGGGAATTAGGTCTGGTTGGGCTATCAAGACCTGCTCCACTCCTGGCCTAGCACAGTACGTGCAAGCGACATGCGCGCACAAGACAGGAGCACTGCTCAACACTAGGTGTGAAGAAAATCACTGAGCTTCAGGAGCATCTCTGTTCAACACCTGAGCGTGATGAAATTCACTGAACTTGAGCGGGCGCCAAGCGACAATGAATCACATAGCCGCTTCTTTAGAAGGCTCACTGGGGAACGCATTTCTGCGGGGCCCCGGGGCCAGCTGAGAGCCAGAGTCTGTCCAAGGGTTGTCCACTCGGACAGAAATAACACAACTGGCAGAGGAACGAATCCGGAGAGGCAAACAGATATAACTGTGCGACCCCGAAGTGGTCCCTGCCCAGCTGTACCGCCCGGGGATGGAGTCTCCACTCTCCGAAGATATAGTGGAATGAAGCGACCTCAGAAGCTTCTGACTCCAAGGAGGAGGTGACGGGCGAGTTGTGACATGTGAGGGAAGCTAGCGCAACGGTCGCAATGATGTCTTTTCAGACCAGTACCAGCTCGCTGAACAGAGGTGGCTCAAAGCGAGGTGAACTGCAACAACTCGAGTTAATGAATACCAATGCAGTCAGAGGTCACCCATGACTCCATTAAAGCATGCCCTTTGTACATAGCCATTCAGTCAGTGTTAGTGGACCTCGTTCTAGGAGCGGTTGGCCCGGAGAAACGAAAGGTCTGAACACAGGCTGAGGGTTTGGCGGCAGGCCAGAGTGATCTGTTGTCACACAGGGCATGCCGTTCTGCCACGGTCACCTCGGGACTCGACCATGAAGCCAGTGCTGAAGCGGTCTTCATATGGAGGAAGCCATGTGGCTGCATCTGCCATATGCCCCAGGAGCCTCTGAAAATTCTTTCAGTGGGACCTGTGTAGCACCGACCGGACACACTCTCTTCTTGAAGAGGCATGTTAGACCGAGTCCATCTCCATACCGGAAAAGAGATCCTCAGCCCGTGGGCGAGATTACTCTCTCCCAGTTGACCTGAGGACCCAACTGGCTATGGAGCACTCGAAGGGTTGGACTCTGTACTGATACTTCGAAACCCTCAAACGCAACACGTAGGATGGCCTGTGGTGCGGAAGGCTAGAGATCTGAAGTACATGTCTTTCAGGTCAAACGCTGCAGACCAAGCTTGGGGGTGGGGCATTCTGAAAAATGCAGCAACTTGGACGGAGACTGTTCACTGTTTCAGTTCACTCAAGAAGCTTGCGATCACCGCTGCACTCACACTGTAGAAACACCAACACTGGGAGGTCTTCCCGCCAGAACACCGACACATTCGCTTGCTGTGTAAACAGTAGTAACTTCAGAGACATCCGATCGGCTCCGAAGCGAAAGGCAACTGGTGCGTGCGTCCACTTCCGTGTTTATACCCGTGCTGCCGGGCGGAGCGTGTAATCACGCACGCCAATGTTGAATTGGCTTGATTAAAAAGTTGTACGAAGAAGACAGGCTCCCTAAGCGTGATCCCCATTCAGTCGACGTTCTCAACTGAAAGGGAACCATATTTCATCTTCTCATGCTACAAGCTACAAGTCTTATCAGAGCAAAGTGTGACAAATACGTAGAAAGCGCTTTACATTTGGTGTTTTACGTAAGTAATTTATAATTAACTTTAATATTGTAAGTGCATTGTTTTGTATAGGCTATCAACAACACAACGTACAGAAGAAATTGACTGTCTCAGCATATAGAGTATTTGTAAAACATGAGCTGTATATGTATTACTGACAGGCTATTTAACTGTCCTTGTGCAAGCATTAAATATAGAAATAAAATGTGTTAATGTGAAATGATGCTTCAGAAAACTTTAGGATCATTTTATTGACCATGCAGACACAATGTAATGACAAAAAAAAATCAAATGACAAAGAGATTCAACAAAATAGAATAGCAAATGTTAGCAAATAATAGTTAACGCTAGATTGTGAGTGGAAGGAGATTGCTTGAAGCTTTTTACAATGGGGAGCTAGCTAGCAAATTCACACAAATGAGACGTTAAGAAACAACTTTTTGATTTTGGGTATGTAATTTATGCCACACTCACCAAAATGGGGTTAAACTGCATGTGCAATTTTTTTTAAAGGGGTCCAATTATGTCCTTTTACGTAGTCTTGATTTTGGTTTTGAGGTGTCCTAGAATATGCTCTCATGCTTAATAGTAAAAAAACAAAACAAAAAAACATTATTTTTCACTTATTTTACATTTTTATGTTGCCCCCTTGGACAATAACAACGACAACATTTTCTTTTCTGTAGATTTATTTGCCCCGGTTGTTTTTCTCTTTTGTTTTCTGCGACAGATTTTGGGGCTGAAAGTTTTAACATGAACAACAACATGCGTAAATCTTCTCTCCCTTTTACTTTTACTCACTGGTCTTTTCTTCTCACAGCGCCCCCAACAGTATACATATTCTCCAAGGCCCTCCATATTAATCCCCTTTACATTATATTAGTGCAAATTATCTACAATAAACAAAGACATAAAACAAATTAAATAATTATTTGAGGTCATTACAATTACAGCACCTCTCTCCTCAGTCTGGCTCGAATGCGCCAAACAGTTCCTGTTTCCTTCTAAAATATGAAATGTAATGTGAATAATTTGCTTGCCCAGTGTGTTTTGATTGGTAGCGCTTAGCGCGTGTTCGGGAAATAACCCCTTCATAACAGCGAGCTCTACTCAGATGTAAATATTAATGATGGCGTCAATTTCAAACCAATTCGAACCTGATTTAGACTTAAGAATGTTAACAAACAAGAGGATCATGCAAAACATAATTTACGGACTATGCAAGCACGGATTTCACAGGACATTTCAGAGTTTAATGGGGTTTTTTGTAGTAATTTTCATGTATATTTTAGATACAATGTTACACACCATTTAATCATGATACTTGTCGGAAAACTATGGTAATGCAAACAGTAATCTATCACAAAACCATGGTTAATTTTCCTAAGGGGTGGTGAACAGTCTTACAAAAGCTACAAGTAAACACTACATCAACACTATGTTGGCTAGCAGCGAGTGGAGGCAAAGCTTTGCCCTTTGTTTACATCGTTGCAACAACATAAAACTTATAATTGGAACTGTTAATAGAAAACTCAACTACAAATAATAAGACATACATGCAAGTTGGAATACATAAACAACAGATTGTCCTGACAAAATGGGATCTGCTCAATTTCAGGAGAAGCTTTTGTGAGTATAGCCTGCATTGTACTACTATGTCTGCTCTGCTGCTCTCCGTAAAATGTCCTGCGCACAGATAAACAGGATTATAATGTTCAGGAACAGTGTTTAAAATAAATTGTAAGTTTGTCGGCCTTAGGAATGTCAAACAAATGAGTTTTGAAAACAGAACGCACTGTTCTGTTTCCAAAACTCATTTGTTTGACATTCCTAAGGCCGACAAACTTACAATTTATTTTAAACACTGTTCCTGAACATTATAATCCTGAATCTACTAGAATCCACTTTTCAAAAACTACAACAAATGACTCGTTTGGAGTACAAAGTGTTTTTTTCCGGATCTTATGAAGTCACAATGTTACACATTTAAATAGTCCCCGTCCACGGAATACGCAAAAAAAGGTGTGAGGCCTGGATGAGCTGCATTAGAAGAAAGTTGTGTCTATCTCCCTTTGGAGTGGACTTTGAGCTTTGTAACCTTGCAGATCTTTTTTATGCTCAAACAGCAACATCACACACTAACTAATGTTGAAAAAGTGGAAAAGCATAATAGGACCACTTGCTTGTCCTTACAGTATCATAATGATCATTATGAGAATTGGTTGATCTTTGGACTGAAAAGGTGTTTCTAAAAAGAAGGAATTGATTCTGTACTAAAGTATATTGTTTTGCAAAGTCTGTCTCTATCTCAACCGACATGTAAAACTTTTGAACTACTCATGAACAATAAAGTTGTGATATCTCTGTTTGCCATACTGGTGAGATTAAGCACTCTGATGTGATCCTGAGTGAAGCGTATATGCCATTTCTTTAAGTTGGTAGTGTTTGGGCACTGCTGGGGCTACTGGTTTTAAGAGAATGTCTTTTTCCATTTCAGCAAGGCATTTCAATCCATTCACAGTCATTTTCTTATCTATTTAATAGATAAGATTCCTTTTTCTTTGGCAAAAGAAGAAAAAAAAAAATTCAGCCTTAGCTTTTATTTAAACTGCATATGCTTGCACAAAAAAAGACAACTGTACAAAAGTTGAATGGGTAACACTTTACAATAAGGTTCATTAGTTAATATTAGTTAGCATGAACTAATAATGGACTGCACTTATACAGCATTTATTCATGTTAATTTCAACATTTACTAATACTTTATTAAAATCATGTCAACATTAGTTAATGCACTGTGTACTAACATGAAGAAACAGCTGTATTTTTGTCTAACGTTAACAAAGATGAACAAATACAGTAACAAATGTATTGCTCATGGTTAGTTCATTTTAGTTAATACATTAAATAATGTTAACTAATGAACCTTATAGTAAAGTGTTACCATTGAATGAGCAGTGCTTGGCCATGTAGGATCATGAAACTGTAGAAAGTAGAGTAGACAGTAGAAAGAATATGAGAAATAAAATAAAATTGTGGAAAAGGGGCATGACAAACAACTGGGCAGAAGAGTGATAAGAGATACTAGAGATATGATACATTATTAAAGGAATTGTGAGAGGCACTGAAGAGCAAACTGCCATATACATCCATCCTACCAGTAAAGAGAGAGTCTTGACTTGTGTGCCAGACTTGTGTGACTTTGGCACTGCTCATATGTGTCCAGGTTAAGATCTTACTCTCAAGGACACTGGCAAATATTATTTCTCTACCACTCTGTCACTTCTATGGAAGGTTCTGTTTTAAAGTTGGATAAAGATTCTGTTTTTAAGTTGGATAAAGATTGAAGTGTTTGTTTTTAATGGAATAACATGCAAAAATGTCCTTACTACCTGACTTATCACTAAAAAGGTGTCCTGAAATATCACACTTGTATTACATGAATGTCATGTCTTTGGAGGGTGGATTTTTGGAGAGAGTGGGAGGTCCAATTGAGTGGTTAAATCTGGTAGAAGTTATCAAAACATCTAACATCTTATGGCACCTTTAATAAGACAACCCAATCTGGAGGCTATATGATATTTCCGTGTGTGCACATGGCCCTTTGTACCCTTGTGTTATGGGTGCTGATGCCAAGGAGAAGGTGTGGCTGTGGATAGTTAGTTTGCACAACCACAACGGTCATTTTTGTGGAGGTTCCCTCATCAGCAGTCAGTGGGTGTTGTTGGCAGCTCACTGTTTTGATTAAACAGGTGGTTAGAAGCCATATCAACACATATAGTTGGTAGTCAACCAGAATGCCTATTACCCCCGCGGCAAAGGGACATTTTGCAAAACAGTTGCAATTGCCACATTTTGAAAAGTAAGTGGGGCTAATGTCAATTAACAGTAGCCTAAGGATGAAATACTACAACTATGGTAATTTCCAAATAGGCCTACAAGAAACATAAAAAAAATAAAAAAAGCTATTGACATTTGCTGTACAATAATGAAACAACCTAAGATTTGGTGGAGTTGAAACTGCATGCTATAAAGTAATAATTTTATTATTAAATAAAGAAAGAATATTTGGTTAATGTTGTTTAAACAAACGATACATACATACATATAGATTAGTAATTGAACGAACAGTGGACTATTATATATCTCTGTTTGTAGGCTATTTGTTTATTTAAAACAAACACACAACACAAGGTCTTGTAAAAATACTTTTTTCATTATTTCAACAAGAAGGAAAATGATTAAATATGTTAAAAAAATTACTAACAAAACAGAATAGAACAAACTTTTGAGAACAAAAAATAAATAATACAAGTTATATATATAAAAAAAAAAGCCTATTAGGGTACAACAGAATTGGTTAAATTTAACGAAAACAAAAATTAAATATGTAAAAGTACATTTTAAACAGAATAGAACAAACTTTTAGAATAGAAAAATAGAATCAAAAGTTAAAAATAGAGACGACAAAAATATAGCCTTTATTTCATATTGTAGACGTCGTTGGGCAACAGAAGCCTATTCCTCGGGGAAGCAGCGCAATAACAAACAAACAAAAAAATTCACCAAAAGACCATTATAGGCATATCTCGCAGTCAGTGAAAATAAATCAGATGCAATGACGCTGATTATTTTTACTATTCTATTGAGGAATGAGACGGATAAAGAGCGCTTCTCTCTTGTGTGCACGCACACACTGCTGGACAACCGAACTTCTGAGCTTACAAGTAAAGTCATGGTCGAGTAGTATAAATTAGGTTTCAATCATTTAGATGACATGGGTTCAAATCCCGAACAAACATGGACTACTGTAATTGTTTTGTTTTTTTTTAATGGAGAGAGATTTGTCTAATTCTAAAACTCTGTTACACCATATAGTTTTTTTGTTGCTTATATTTATTAAATAAAATGACTACCATGCATTTTCATTTCACACTAAGGAACAAATAGTATCCAACAGATTCACTGAATTTACATTTGTATAATAATTCCAATCGTAATTTCAAAAGTAGTTTCAACAGAAATACAACTTTATGGGGTTCCCTATACAGAAAGAGTTTTTTAAAACATGGTTGTAGGTGCGATTGCCAGGGGGGACGGGGATTTCCTTCTGATCTAAATATCCTTGCTTCTGCTGAATTAGTTTTATTCTTTCTATTTTATTTTATTTTTCTCATAACAGCTAAAATAACTAGTAATTTTTTGGTCTTACCGATGTAAGCCCGGCTCAATCGGCCCAATGGAGGCATCCGGTCAGCGGGTGAAGGTTTTTGAGCGTTAGGCCATCCTTAAAAAAAGGATTTGCAGTAACAGCAAAAAAACAAAAGGGTTGGTAGGTAGATCTATATATTTTTTCAAGATTCAATTTTTTTTTTTTAAAGTACAATTTTGGTCATGGTGATTTATGTAGGTGTGAATTTAAACAAATTTGCATATCATGACGTCACTGACAGTTTTTCCAGAACTTCGTGCCAAGTTAAAGCGGTGTCAAGAGAAAAAAGAGAGATTTTGAGGAAAAAAATATATTTTTTATTAAATAACATTTGAAAAACCTGTATAAACTGAAAACCAAAGAACAATATTAACTATTGAGCGGTGGTGACGCGTTCATGTAACTTGTAAGGGTGGCACTGCCAATAAAGCACCCTTAACCGGCAAAAGTAATGATTATGAATATGTCAAATATAGCAAGGAGACATTTCAATTGTTTAGTAATAAACAAGTGTTTTCTGTGTCAGTGTCGGCTGCAAAGATGAAGTTGATAATTCTGACTCGCGATCTTCGCAGTAGGATCGCCAGAGTCGGAACACAGCCGTTTCGTAGTCAGTGAAAATACACACATTGACTTTAATGGAAACCTATTGACTCCGCCGCCGTTCCGGAGTGGATCCGCAGCCGTTCCGCACTTGGTGGAAATTAGGGGTCAGACACATAACCTTGACATGCATAGCCTTTATAAATTAGCCTATAGAAAAACTGGGCACACAATGTTAACGTTTAGCCTACTTTGCTTAAATTCGCTGCAATAATAGAAGCCTACATTTATTTCAGTTCTAAATTTGTACTGTAATTTAAGTATTGGAGATTATGAATTCGTTTAACTACAATGTTTCACTTGAATTTATCTGCTACCAGCTCTCAACGAGCCGCGGCAGATTACGCAATAGAGAGAATAATCTGACACTTTTCAAAGTCTGTGATTGTAGTGCCTCTTTGCGGTAAAAGGCAGAAATACACCCCCCCCCCCCCCCCCCAATTTTACTGCCGCGGGTATTATTTTGTTTGAGTACCAACTGTACAATATATTCATATTTTTTTAACTGTCTTTTGTGATTGCTCTTGCACTGTTTTTGTTTTATAGGCCTAATTACCGTATGAATGAGGCCAGCGTACATGTGTAATTGGGAAAGATGACAGCATAAAATAAATGAGGAAAAGATGAGCGATGTACAAAAAATATCTAGTTGGTAGGTAGGTGGTCTACATTCACTACTTGTACAATAATATGACTGATGATGTAGACAACGACAGCGCTCTGCTGCACTTGTCTTCTCCAGTCTCCTTTAACATCAGTCCACTGTGTCTGGTGGCTCACGGCAGTGATTTCCCTCCTGGCACCAGTAGTCGGATCATAGGCTGGGGACAAACTGCACCTGGAGGTACATAGGTCCTGTCAGTAACTAGATTTGACTAATTTATTCAGATAAAGATATCATGATGATGTGTTTGTGTGTGTGTGTGTCCATTGAATCTAGCTCATCCTGGGACTCTGCAGGAGGCTGAAGTTTTTGTGGTGGAATAGAAGTCATAACTAGCTGAAACCTATCTTAAAGGAACAATCCACCGTTTTTTGAAATAGGGCAATCCTTTGTTGCCAGCTAGCATGTCATGACTAAAAGTGATTAAAAAAAACAATAAAAAAAACGAATTACTTCTTGTCGCCTGCGTATTCACAACGAGTACAAATAGCTATGCAGATTAACAATAGGTGATTTCCTAGGCAGATATTGACTTGGGACTATATTAGGGGGAAGCACAGGGGAAGAACTGCTACTTGGGCGCAGAGATATCACGCAACACATGAAATCCCCCAACTTGTGAATACAGGTGTAATATGGGTCGATCTGTATGTGTTATGTTTAAAATAATCACTTACTCTGTGGACAGCTGTCCATTTGGTCCATTTCGGCGAGGGCGTTTTTTCCAGTTCACTTTATCACACCGGAAAAAAAATCGAGTACTGCAGGATGGATCAACGGCGTGAAATCCTCGGTAGCTGTGACACAACTGCGGGCACAATCATCTTGATCTGATGCGTTGAGCCTGGTCATCGATGGCAGTAACTTGTCCCACTCGCCACAGCACAGACACTCTATTTCAGTCGGCATAGATTGGCATATTCCCCCACATTCACACCACCAGTTCGTGTTGGCTCTCATCCTCACGTCCTCAGGCTGTTGAGCGATCGCAACCTCCTCCTCCTGTCGTTCTATTTCCAAAGCACGCAGCTCATCTTCTGAAAACTCTGGTTCATAGAGGTATGGTTCTGGATCTTGACTGTCTGAGAAGTCACCCTTTTCATCTCTCACAAAATCAGCCATGTTCATCGCCATTCATGTACTGTAGGAAAAATAGCCAGCTACTATTCACGAAGGTATGTTGACAGAAGTCGTGGGATTTCATGTGTTGCGTGATATCTCTGCACCCAAGTAGCAGTGCTTCTTAGCATAACACCCTAATATAGTCCCAAGTCAATATCTGCCTAGGAAATCACAAGAAGTAATTAGGTGGGTTTTTTTTATTATTATTACTTTTACTCAGGACATGCTAGCTGGCAGCAAAGGATTCCATTCATAAAAGGAACACTCCACTGTTTTTTCATATTAAACTGTTATTCCCTTAACTAAGACGAGTTGATGCATACCTCTCTCGTCTCAGTGCGTGCACTCAATCGCTCTGGCGCGCGATGACACTTTGATAGCACTTAGCTTAGCCCAGTTCATTCATTAGGATCCAAACAGAGATGAAGCTAGAAGCGACCAAACACCTCTACGGTTTCCCTATTTAAATACAGTTACATGAGTAGTTACATGACCAAGTATGGTGACACAGAATAAAACGTGGCGCTTTTCTAAGCGGGTAAAAAGGATAACTATAATGTATGGCGGAATAGCACTTGGGAGCACTTCGACTCGGCGCAGTAATATCATCACTCCTGAAAAATCCTCTCCCCCTCACTTCTGTCATTAGAACCAACATGACTTTTTACTGCGCCGAGTCGAAGTGCTCCCAAGTGCTATTTTGGAATATATAGATATGTATAATATGGTAACCATAATGTTTCATATTTTGGAGTGCGCTGTGCGTTTGAATGTACGTCCATGTTATGACGCTGTGCGTTTGTTACTCTGAAATGTTGCTTTTGAAAGATTTATAGGCTGCTATAAGTTATTGTTATTATTATCGTAAACGTTCCCTAAGAAAGTACAATTCCTCATTGGCTCATTCATGCCCCGAGGGTGTGACATCTCTCTCGCCAACAAAACTTCAGCAAAGATTAACTGGAGCCTCAACAAATTGCATCAGGGGCCCATACCATGATGGTAGTTGAACAAACTCAGGGTTACAGGAGTAGTTTCAAGTTGACAAAACTAAATCAGTCCAAACAGGCTTTGTTGGTACCATGATGCTGATCATCAACTTTCTCTGTCAACTCAGGCTTTGATCTTGAGTTTGTGAATAACTATAGAGCACATGCACAAACACACATTGTTCACAAACTGCAAAGAAATGCTTTTCTTTTCTTGTTTCCAGTCCAAATACCTAAAAAATCCTAAATCAAGAAGCATTTACTAGATTAGTAAAATGACGTAAGATATTATATCTTGTTTTTTGAAAGAAAAATAATCTTGTTTTCCATCTGAATATGATTATTTGGTCACACTTTAGCTAAAGGTCCAATTCTTACTATTAACTACGACTTTTGCCTCAGTAAACTCCTAGTTACTGCTTATTAATAGTCAGTAATGTAGTTGTTAAGTTTAGGTATTGTGTAGGATTAAGGGCTGTAGAATATGGTCATGCAGAATAAGGCATTAATATGTACTAACAGCCAATATCCTAGTAATATGCATGCTAATAAGCAACTAGTTTGTATTGAGAATTGGAACCTAAACTAAACTGTTACACATTATATTTCTTACCCCATTGGCAGATAATTCTGCTGTGTTTAAGCAAAGACTCCCTTAATTTAGATTTTTTATGTCATCGGAAAACAAGATATAATATCATGAAATGAAGCATGAGCAGACTTGTGGCTTCAGCTTCACTGTGTTTCTAAGTTTCTACACGACAGCCACATAATGTTTTATACATTTAAATAAATATATTCTTAATATTTTTTGTTTTTTTGTTTGAGCATAAATATTTATGTCCATAACAATAACAGTTCAGTGCTGAGTCTTGAAATGTAAACTCTCAAGTGTTGGCTTTCTCAATGCATGTTGATTATGTGTATATCGTCGCTGTCGGGCGGAAACCTCGTATGTCCAAATTTGGTCAATTTCATATTTTTTCACAAATCGATGCTATTGGTCAGTCCCCACGTGGTTCTGTTATTTTTACAAATTATTAACCAATCTAAAGTGTTGAAAATAGCTTGAGAGCAAATCTCGTAACTCCATTGGACACTTAAACTGTCTGAGAATCCTCGTAACTCCACCTCTTCTTCACTCCGCGGCGGGAGCTTCCGCGGCATTTTGTCTCCTCAGGATTGAAACTCGCAACGATTAAGAAATCCTCGTCGAGTAACACGTAAAGCAAGCTTAACTCTGATTTTATCTGTGTTAAACTATGATATCAGTTATTGATGTATTTTAAATGTCTACGTATTACTAGGCTTATTATTAGTCTTATTATACTTGTGCATTGAAGTTTTAAAATGTATCTAATATAACACTTGAATTGAATTAAATGTTTTGGATACCAGCTTTAAATGATTGTTTTTATTATTATTTTACTGACTCGAAGTTGGCACTGTGCATGTAAAATACCCCAAGTAGCAGGTTTTATTTATGGGAGAAAAAGGGTCTGTCTACTGGCGCCAGTAAGTTAAGCCTATTTTTGCATAACTCTGTCTGTTTTTTAGACAATAACGAGTGAAAATAGTTAGGTTAGATACATTTGAGTAGGCTTGTTTTGTTAAAAATCGATAGCTGTAATGTTTCGGTGCAGAAGGAAGCCCGTGAGCCACGAAGGTAAGTTTGCGTGTAGATTAGGCAAATTTCCACCTATTAGACAACGTTAGTCAGCTCATAATTTTTTGTTCTGCTTCACTTATAGCTCTTAAACCTTTAAAATGGAGTTTAGGAAGATAACCACGGTCGTTAGCTTTGGTTAACTATTGAAGCCTTTTCTCTTGTCAAAAGGCTCAACGCGACCGCAGACTTTGTTTGCGTGCAGATTAATTTCCGCCTATTTTAGACAGCCTAATATTTTGGTACTGCATCACTCATATCTCTTAAACGTTTAAAATGGAGTTTAGGAAGATGTATGTAACCACAGTCGTTAGCTTTGGTTAACTATTGAAGCCTTTTCTCTTGTCAAAAGGCTGAACGCGACCGCAGACTTTGTTTGCGTGCAGATTAATTTCCGCCTATTTTAGACAGCCTAATATTTTGGTATTGCATCACTCATATCTCTTAAACGTTTAAAATGGAGTTTAGGAAGATGTATGTAACCACAATCATTAGATTTGAATAGCTCTTAAAGCCTTATCTCTTATCAAAAGGCTGAACGCGACTGCAGACTTTTATGAACACTGCTGGCAACAGCGACGTCTGTGTCCATACCGTTCTATATCAATGACAGCGTAACCTCGTATCTCCCTGCTCCCAAGTCATAAATCTCGTATCTCCGATTAAACATGATTTTAGGGAAATGTTGTGTTAATGTTGGTATACAACAGTATATGATAGCAATATAAGGTATAATACCAACTTTAACGATACAATGTTTAATAACTCAAAAAATATGCAGTTTTTTTGAATTCCTGAAAAATAATGGTTTTGGAGATACGAGGATTCCGCCCGACAGCGACGATATTCAGAATGATAGACACAACCTTTTTATTTTGGGCATGTCATTTATGCCCCACTTGCCAAAAGGGGTGTTTGCTTGAGAAGGGGTTAAACTTCATGTGCTTCCACAAAAAAAAGAGAAAACAATTACAAACATTAAGGCTTTGTGCTTGTCCATGCAGGATCATGATGATCAATGTTTCTGAAAAGAAGGAATTGCTTCTGTACTAACGTATATAGATATGCAAATTCTGTCTCTATCTCAACTGACATACAAACTATTGAAATATTATTGAACAGTAAAGTTGTGATATCTCTGTTTGCCATACTGGTGAGATTAAGCACTCTGATGTGATATTTTAGTCACCAGTTGGTTATTTAACAAGGAAAATACTACTCAAGTGTTTAGGCACTGCTGGGGCTACTGGTTTTTAGAGAATGTGGCATTTCAATCCATTCAAAGTCATTTGCTTATCTAATTAATGTATTTTTCTTTGGCATATAAGTATAAATAAAAAATAACACTTCAGCCTTAGCTTTTATTTAACCTGCGCATGCTTGCACAAGAAACAAAAAAACGGTAACACTTTAGAATAATGGTCCGTCATTAATAAGTAACTAATGCAGGGCTAATGATTATTACTACAGTACATTAACACTTCAGCTACTACTAATAAACTAATATAGAAACAAGCTTAACTAATCATTAAGTAATATTGAATTTAGGACTAAGATAGTCCCTTATTAGGTAATCAATAATTACTTGATGAGATCAGCATCATTAAGAACTAATAGGTAATTATAACAAATAATAAATAACTATTAATTAATTACTAATCACAACATTAACATCAACAGTTGTGAGCAATTGTCGTTTTTTGCTCTCAACGTGGTCATAAAATGCATCACTAATTACTCAAGTGTTACTTAGTCACTGTGCAGGAACTACTAGTGATCTGGACCATTATTGTAAAGTGAAAAACATATTTTCCTATTTAAATTATTGGTCCAGACCAATAGTTGTTCTTGAAGATTGCCTTTTTTTTTTACTCAGAACATGATCATAAAATGCATCACAAGTAACTCAAGTGTTACCTAGTCATTCTTCAAGGAATACTAGTGATATGGGAATACTAGGAAAATATGTTTATCACTTTAAAATAATGGTCCAGATCACTAGTAGGTCCTGCATAGTGACTAGGTAACACTGGAGTTATTATTAATGCATTTTTTTATTTTATTTTTACTATATTCAGAGTAAAATTGATGACTGATTATGTCTCAGACACACGATAATGTTCTTTATAATTTGTCAGTTAGTTAAGTTATTAATGAGGCTAATCTTATCAAGTAATTATTTATTAACTAATACGGAACAATCTCCTAAATTCAATATTACTTACTGATTAGTTAAGCTTGTTTCAATATTAGTTCATATTCGTAGCTGAAGTTATTGTAGTACTACTCATTAGTCCTGCATAGTTATTAAAGGTGCATTGCGCAACATTTCATTTCATTTCATTTCAAATACCCGTTTTTCTAACCCATACATGCTTAAACAATTGCCTGATGGGCTGAATGAGCCCTTCTCTGATCACTGCGATTGCCTCTATAATCCTCTACAGTAAAATAAATAAGAGGGATTCGGGACGGAATTTTAGACTGGGCGTGACGTCATGCGCGTTCACGCTCACCTGGCTATGTCTGGCAGGTTTGTGTATTCGCCGCCATTCTCCGTCTCAGCGAAGACAACTCGAACAACAAAACTTTAGTCAACTTTCGACAAAAGTAGAAGATGGATTCAAAGAGACCGGCTTGTAGTTCATTCCAAACCCCAACGCAAACTCCACGTAAGACAAAGAAAAGAAAACTTTTGTCTAGTGCCACCAAAAGGGCCAAATTGGAGTCGGACAGGCGTCGGAATAAGACGAGAGTCCACATCGGGAAGGCTTTCAACAAATGGAGAGATCTCCGGTCTGCTCTAGGGCTCAAACGGGATCCTCAGTTGGCTTTTAGTTGGCTAAATGTATTTTTGCTAGGTATTGTGTTGTATTATTGGGTGAAGTGCGATATGGGGCAAATCCAATGTAAAATGCTAGAGTTATCAGCTGGGGAGCACGCGGTTCGCGCGCAAATCGTTCATGTGTGTATGTAACGGTAGGGTGATTAAATGTATACGGTTGAATTTATATAAATTGCCCTGTTTAGTTAAAGGTCGATGTATGATCTGTGTTGTCACATGTGTTTTATGTGAGATTGGGGCTTGTGAATATAGAGTGTCGCTGTTTTAGGATGCGCACTACTTTAAGTGCACTCATTTATTCACGGTGAACTTGGGATGCGTTGATTTAAAGGGGAAGTACATACGAGCTCATGCACTTGTGTATAACATTATATAAATAAGAGAGCTCATGCATTGTTGAGTGTAATAATTGTTCATTTATTGCCACAATTCATTCTAAGTAAAAACTCTGGATATGAAGCATCTCGTCTGACTGTTTATTAATAAACGTGCTCCCTTACAGGAGTGCTACATAAAAAGTTTATCAGTTGCTCGTGCAAGCGTGCGTGTGCGTGTGGTCCATGAGCGTGCACACCTCTGGTTGCAGTTTCGCTTGTCGCCAGAGGGGGCATAGTACTGCAAAAACTCAGAGACTTGCGCATTGCACCTTTAATGTCGGACCGTTATTCTAAAGTGTTATCCAAAAAACAAACTGTACAAAAGTGCTTGGCCATGCAGAATCATGATGATAGTATGTTTTGAAAGGTTTCAGCAGTAATAGAGCATCTGTTCATAGAAAAATGCCTGTGCATTTGTGGATTGAGACAACAGACAATAATCTTTTTTTAGTAAGTTTTGTACTATCAGTAGAAAGAATACGAGGAATAAAAGAAGATTGTTGAAAATGGAAAAAGGGCGTGACAAACGACTGGGCAGAAGAGTGATAAGAGATACTAGAGATATGAGAAATTATTAAAGGCATTGTGAGAGGCACTGAAGAGCAAACTGCCATAGACATCATCCTACCAGTAAAGACCTCATCCTACCAGTAAAGAGAGAGTCTGCGTGAAGATGTGGAAGACGTGTGTGACTTTGGCACTGCTCATATGTGTCCAAGGTAAGACCTTACTCTCGAGGACACTGGCAAATGTTATTTCTCTACCACTCTGTCACTTCTATGGCAGGTTCTGTTTTAAAGTTGGATAAAGATTCTGTTTTTAAGTTGGATAGAGATTTAAAGGGATAGTTCACCCAAAAATGAAAATTCTGTCATCATTTACTCTCCCTCAAGTTGTTCTAAACCTGTATGAATTTCTTTTTTCTGCTGAACACAAAAGAAGATATTTTGAAAAATGTCTGTAACCAAACAGTTGATGGACCCCATTGACTTCCATAGTATTTTTTTTCCTACTATGGAAGTCAATGGGGTCCATCAATTTGGTTACAGACATTTTTCAAAATATCTTCTTTTGTGTTCAGCAGAAAAAAGAAATTCATATTTAGAACAACTTGAGGGAGAGTAAATGATGACAGAATTTTCATTTTTGGGTGAACTATCCCTTTAAGGGATCTTTCCATGGAATAACATGCAAAAATTTCCTTACAACCCGACAAATCACTGAAAAGATGTCCTGAAATATCACACTTGTATAAATATCTGTTCTAATGGCAAGTCTTTGGAGGGTGTATTTTCGGAGAGAGAGGGAGGTCCAATTGAGTGGTTCAATCTGGCAGAAGTTATTAAAACATCTAACATCTTACAGCATCTTTAATAAGACACCCCAATCTGGAGGCTATGCAATATTTCTGTCTCTGAGCAGTCTCTCTTTCTCACAGTGTGTGCACATGGCCCTTTGTACCCTCGTATTAAGGGTGTTGATGCCAAGGAGAAGGCATGGCCGTGGATGGTTAGTTTGCACAACCACATCGGTCATTTTTGTGGAGGATCCCTCATCAGCCATCAATGGGTGCTGTCGGCCGCTCACTGTTTCTTTTGGTTAGAGCCATATCAACACATACATTATATACAGACTTTACAAAAACTGTCTTTTGTGATTGCTCTTGCACTATTTTTGTTTTATAGGGATGATGGCACAGTTATGAATAAAGACTGTGTACGTGTGTACTTGGGAAAGATGACACAGAGTGGAGTTAATAATAATGAAATCGTGAGATTTGTACAAAAAATCCACCCTCATAACTCGTACAATGCAGATACTTTAGACAATGACATCGCTCTGCTGCACTTGTCTTCTCCGGTCTCCTTTAATGACTATATCAGACCACTGCGTCTGGTGGCTCACGGCAGTGATTTCCCTGCTGGCACCAGTAGTTGGATCATAGGATGGGGACAAACTGCTCATGGAGGTACATAGGTCCTGTCAGCAACTAGATCTGATTCATTTATACAGATAAAGACATTATGATGATGTGTGTTGTGTGTTTGTCCAGTGAATCTAGCTTATCCCAGGACTCTGCAGGAAGCTGAAGTTCTTGTGGAGAAAGATACTGATTGCGAGACCGAGCTGAATATATACATTAAACAACTGAACATCCCAAATATAGCCTACAGCAACAATATGATCTGTGCTAGGAATTCTGCTGGTGATACAGCCACATACTGTGTATGATGATTATTACTGCATACAGACCATGTCTGTCAAGATTCACTGTATCTTTACACATCTAATACTTGATATATTTTTCAGTTTTCTGTTTGATGTTTGTTAACATGAAAAAGCTAAACATGTCTCTTCTGCAGGGGGATTCTGGAGGTCCAATGATGAGTAAGCACTGTAAAAAGTGGGTTCAGTTTGGCATCAACAGCTGGAGTTTTAAATGTAGTCCAAACACACCCGGTGTTTACACCCGCGTCTCACATTATCAGCAGTGGATTACTGTCACTATCAGTCCCCATTCAAGCCAGGACCTCCCTACATTCGTTAACGTAAAAAACTCCCAGTGCACATGTAAGATTCTCTCACACACATGTATACAGTTACACGCATTTATGGATCATTAATAACATACTTTGACTAATAATAATTGTGTAGGTGTATTTAAACAGCAGTCACAGGAACACAGGGCGAGAAAGGGTGCTGCTGTAGTGAGTCCCACCTCAGTAACACACACACACACACACACACACACACACACACACACACACACACACACACACACACACACACACACAAGTCATTTCACACCAACAAGAGTGTGTTGTGGCTGTACATCAGTATGTGTTCATATACAGCTATAACACACATCTGTGAATGTGAAACTCCTTTTATACAACAGAAAAAAAACAAGGAGTGCCCAAAAAAAACACTTATGTGTGCAAGTTTCTTCTGCTACGGATTCAGGATCTTCAGGATGCTATGCAAGAACTATGGTAGCTTTTAATTAGGGGAATATAAAAGGATAATTTAACAAAAGAGCTCTAAATCCTGTTTCCATGATTTAAGGACAAAGCTTTCTTCTATTTAAATGTTTAGTCCTAATGAATTTTAACTTTAGTTAAATGTTAATTCAAGAAGAACCTGTTGAAAAATCTATATCAGTGTCTTACATAGGAGTTAATTAGGAGTTAACTTGCAAATGTTATTGTCGTTAATAGTACTGTCAAATATGCATTTCTATCTGACAAAGAATGCAGTATTTTATTCTAGATTGTAGATTTCAGATTTCAACTGTATATTCTCTCACTCCCTGTTGTTTATTGTGTGTCTCTGCAGTACTGTGAGGTGAGGAGTAGCTCTGAAGACTCTTCCAGAATAACCTTACCTGGACACACACTCGCCAGTCACATGATTACGTCTCTTCAACTCCCATGATTCAAGATTGCTTTTAAAGCTCTGCAATATCATTAACCAGTTCCACTGAAAACTGTTTCACAGAACTGCAATGTTTAATGAGCACTTTTCTCTGTTTTCCTGTCATCTGTTCTTCATCTTCATTTTGCATAATGTTTGCCAATAAATATCAAGCATAGATCTTACATATACGTGTCTTTATACCAACTCAAAATGGCTTTAATTTGATATTTAGTTTGCAATCAGGGTTTGTTTTTTTTGGACAAATGAGAGCATTTCAAATTTATTATCTTTTTTCCTCCCACAAAATAAATTGTAACACTTTACAATACGGGTGCACTTATATGCATTCATGCTTAACTAATGCACAGATAATATTAAGTTAATGTGTGACTCATGATTATCTAAATGTGTCATCATGGTTTAATTAATTAATTTGTTAATTACTACAGTGAGTAGTAATTAAAGAGACACTCATAAATTATTTTCTGCTTCAGACAAAATCACCAAATCTCCAAGTACCTACAGTATGCTCTTTACAAAACCTATCATAACACAAAATGGATTAAGACGGCAATTTATTAAATTTCTACAGTAAAACCGTATTGAAATATATTACCAATCTAAAAAATGAAATACTATCAAAACAATTAGACCAACCACAGTTGATTCCCATTGTAGCTGAACATCTGTCTGTCATTAAATGTCATTCAATTTCATCAACATCTATCAAAAGTAAACATCTAAGTTATCATTTGGTACTGTAATGTAAACATAGAGCATTATGCAGTGAATCTGAACAATAGAAAGTAGAAAATAAAAATCACCAAATAAAATACTATGTAATTCTACATGCTGTTAGAGTTTTTGAGGTTATAGTTTTATGAGTGACAATAGCCACGGGAACTTTCTGCTGGAACCAGGGTCTAAATGAAGTTCTGGGTAAATATTTCCCAAATAAATGATAAATAAAGATCAGGAACTTTTGAGGGTGGGACTTGAGCACTGAACATGCTGATTTGTTGAGTTCATGCCACATTTTGATTGGTTGACTGCATATCTGTTGCGGTGCACTAATTTGCCTAATCTTCCTAATCTTCACGGTACTTTAGACACAGAAAGCAACAGTTTGGGGGAAAAAAAGTTCCTGGGACAAATTGTTCCGGGTAATTTCAGTGGCTAATGTGTGCTTTGTTGGGAGACAAACTTTGCTAATGTTATGGAAGAATGAGTTGATTTGAGACATGAATGAAGAGTTTTGTTAGTCAACACTGTATCAACATCACCTTGCTATCTGGTTCATTGTAGAATATTGACACTTCTAGTGTTAAGTTGATGAAATATTTAGTTTTCAGCTGTTTTACAGTCTGGGATAGAGAATCAAGCAGCCAGGTAATGTTCATCTGCAACACATGAGAAGATGGTTGGGTGGGTGTAAACAGTCCTGGTTACATTTCTGAAGGCATGCATCTACTACCTCAGAGGACTCTTTTACAGTAAAAGCTACTGTACTGTGTGCCAGACACTCACTTATTCAGTGCAAAGTTGTGCACCGAGTCTATTATACAAAAGCTAGATTGGCAAAGATGTATAACGGTGTTTCTCCAGCATGTGGATTATTGGACCAATATTTTTTTTAACTCTGTCGTTTATTGTACGGGAAAGAATTGATCCAAATTCTCTCACTGCTTTGTTCAGAATTTCCCCTCAGTACCATCCTTGTCTTAAACAAGATGCAATTATAAACAGCTTGAACAACTGACTTTTTTTTATTGTGACTGGTTAGTTTAAGATGTTTTTTTTTTATGTTTAATTCTATTGGTACACACTGTTTATCTATTCTTTTTGTCACTGTTTACACTCTTGTTTGTTTATAATCAATAAAGAAAAACTGAAAAAAGTTACTGTACTACACATGCCTCTTCACAGGACTTTTTGTAAAGAGTAAAAACAAAAAAACTCCACTTTTGTTGCAAATGCCCTACTGCATTGATTGTTACTGTAGATTGTTACCAAATGTTATACTGTTTAATGTGTTTTAACTAGGTATCAGTTGTTGTCATGTTTATAAGTGTTAGCCTCTGAAATGTAAGATTTTTGCACTGCTTGTTGTTTTTATTTTTAAAGTTTAAGTTTTTATTTTCTCTGACTTGTTACTTGGGTCTTCCATTTTTTTTGGGTGTAGAATTGTGTTTGACTGCTCTTTTAAATGAAAGTTTATTTTTGATTTATATCCTTTCTAAAGTGTTTGCTTATTTTATAGATTTTCAAGCAGACGTGTGTAGTCCACAGAACAATAATGTTCTACTGTCAATTGGATTAAAGATTCATTACTTAGATTTCCTAAACATCGAACATTTATTTTAAATCAGATTTTTAGACTTATTTTTATTTATTTAAATGTTATTTTATGATCAATTATGCCTTTGTACAATAAAGAGTGAAAACTTAAAGGAGCCATAATATTGTTGTAAATTAAATAATCACACAGATAATGTTTTACAGAAAAGGCTGTAAAATAATTACAGATCTATAGCGGTGTCTATTGTACATAACCACATAACTGTGTTACTGCAGTTACTGTTGCACCTCATCCTTCCCTCGCGGGTCAAAATGACCCGAAGCCCTAAAATTATATTTCATTTGTTTTTGTCCAGAGAGCTTATTTTATTTCATTTTGATATTTTTTTTCTGTTTTATTAATGCATTTTTGTTATTTTTTATTTTGTTTACCTTTAAATAACTAGATTTGATCAATAAATAATAAATAGTAATTTACTAATTTAAGCACATTCCACACATTCTTTCAACTTACAGTTTTTTTTATTCGCTTTGGTACTATTTTCACAAGTAAGGTGTACATTTTCAAAAGTCTTAGTACAAAAATCCAAACTGATCACACTTGTAACACAGCTAGTCATTCTTTCTAAACCTGATCTCATGCTTTCATTACAGTTATACACTTTTCAGTCCACATAATCATAGTTTCAAACACAAGATTATTGTAATATGTAATGAGAACATTTGGTTTAATCACAGAAACACAACAGTATGATCTTCTTTCAATTTAGTACTTTTAACAATCAGTTCATTCAACAGCAAACAATGCAAGATACATGTTTCAAATCACAGTTGTTGCTGAAATAATTACAGTAATACTGGCTATGCCACATTAGAAAATACACGTGCATAACCTAACTTATGTAATATAATCCATAATGTTTGTAATAGTATCTATCCAGTGTGTTATCAAAAGGTGTGATGAAGCACAGCCATGAGGTTCTGTGCTAGAACAGAGTTTGCTGGCAATGAATACAATAAATGATTTTGACTATTTGACTGAATATACTGTAGTGGACCTTTACAGATGAAGGTTGAGATACAGTAATTCGGCAGTCTCTACCATGGTAATCTGTTTACAGTATTGCATACATACTATAATGTAAAATGCTGTATTTGATGCATCTCTGATCAATCTGATGTTTTACAGTCATTAACTGTTTCCTCTCCCTTATACTCTATACTAATTTACAGCATTTGCACAAATGGCAAATTTGTCTGTATCTTTTTCTCTCTCTCACACACACAGACACACACACACACACACACACACACACTTGCGTGTGCACACACTGAACATAGTGGTGGTTATTATCTATAAATCACTTATGTAAAAATAAATAATTTGGTTATCCATATCAGAAATGGCAAACAAGTTCTATAGAAACTGTATAATCAATATCTATAGGTGTACCAAATGATTCATGGATTAACCATTAAGATCAGTTGGATTAAATCATAGACAAATGTATTAAACTGAACAAGAAGAGATGCAAATCAAAAGTTTGATAGTAAGAGCTTTATGAAAGGCAGTGACTGTGAATGAAACATGTATGCAGATGAAACACTTATGTTGTGTTGTGAAAAGGATACTTTGTGATGAGTATTGTACTTACACAATTGAAAACATCTGTTGTGATATTAGCACTAAGAGTTTTGAAAATGTACAACTAACTTGTGAAAATAGTACCAAAGCGAATAAAAAAAAACTGTAAATTCAAAATAACTCACACTTTCATGCATAAACCTTTTAATTCAGCTCAAAATATCTTACATTGGGTGTCTTTGCCGACCTCTTGTGAAAAAAAAAAATATATAACATGATATTTCATGACTCTTGCCACTAGATGGCCTTATAGCTCTATATGGAGCAAATGAGCTGTTCCTCTGGGTCCTAAAGCCAGTTCCTCTACATTCAAATACACATGTAGACATTATAACATAATTTTTTGCCAGTTTTTAAAAGTTGTGTATGCACATGTAGACTAGAGACCTGCACTCCCGCGGGACACAACGCAACAGAGTGCGGCGCGGGAACATAGATCTGATGGCCGAGTGCGGGCGCGGGCGGTAATGCACTCGTGTGTGTGCTGGTTGCGGGAGAATAAAACGATTCACGGGACTCCCGCAAAATAGAAATATCTATAAATTGAACATCTAAAAACGAATAAACTGTCATTCATCAGTTCCACAAAAGCAACAAGAACAACTAAAACAAAATAGAAACGATTTACAGGCCAGAGTCTCTTATCTATTTATAACATGTTTGTAGCGTTGAACAATGTAGCCAATCACAGACATATGTGTTGATTTCTTGAACGCAATGGCCAATCAGATGCATTTAAGATAGAATCCCCTCACCGCTCAAAATGGACTTTTTGTTCAGTGCTGAATTCTGCATACTGGCAAATCATCTGATTATAGCAAACAAAGTGTAGATATTATGACAGATTCATTGTGCAGCCAGTTTCATTGATAATAACAGAGATTTGTGAGATCACGATGAACTGAGATGTCTTTTTAGGAATTATTAAGGAAGAAATCCGTCGCTAAAGTTTGGCAAAGGTCTCTAATGTAGACTTTAAAAACAAATGACTAACGCTATATTTACATTAACAGTAGCCTAGGCTGCAATCTAGTGTATGTGAACCTTTTTGCAGATAAACACAAGTGCAGTATCGGACAAGATAATGGACAAGTTAATTGAGTAAATCATACTCCCACTACGGTAATTAATAACAGACACATTTCCTAAATAGGCCTGTGACTGTATACATCTTACATTTTATGAAATAGTTCCATTAGTTAAAATAAAGTTAAAAATGCTTCTTGTTCGCATATTTCATAATACAATGACAATTACCCTTTCTGAAATACATTTTTTTTTTTCATCATTCATAGATTTCATGTTAAAATAATATACAGATGCACTACCCTCTTCAAAATACAGCTGATATATTGTTGTACTTATTATTTATTGGAAAGTTTGCCAATGGATAAATCAGCTAATCCCAAAAATAACCATTAGATTAATCGGAAAAATAATCGTTAGATTAGTCGACTAATCGAAGAAATAATCGACAGATTAATCGACAACAAAAATAATCGTTAGATGCAGCTCTATACTGAAGCATTCCTCGCATTCCAGTCATTCTATGGGGGTCAAATTGACACCCGATGGAAGAATTTGTTACTTTTTTTAAATTTCAACCACAAAACTCCTCGAATCCATAAATTTTGTGTGTGTGTGTGTATTCGTGGTTCAGGTGTGACAAAAGTCCTGGGGTCTTTCAAATAATTAAAAAATTTCAAATAAAAATTCCGGGTCAAAATGACAATATATTACAGTAATACAAAATATCATTCAAATAGTGTAAGAGACTTATCCAACTTACAGAACTATATATATATATATATACACACACACACACACACACACACACACACACACACACACATGTATATATTAGTGGTGGGTGGTATAACTCCTCTCTATAGCTAAACTAGCCAACTCACGTGCTATGGTCATTAAAGGGCTTTTTTCTGAGGTAAATGTTAAGTGACAGGCTATTGTTCTCCAGCTGTTTTATTGACCTCTTTCCGCTGGTGAAAAACACTGATTGATCGATATTATGTATGAGGCATATACATTTCAGTAAGTTGTAATGTATCTTTCAACATAACTCTTCATTCGTGTTTATTTACTTCGAGTAAGAGATGATCGGTTCACGTGCCGCTTGAACTGAGGCGCTACAGCGATCTGTCGCTTCACATTTACAAGCGCCAAAACAGTATTTATTGTTTGCATTTCGTAATAAAATATACAGAATCTGAGAGCTGAGAATTTGTTTCATATAAAAAGAGTAACCAGCTCTGTCTTGTCCGTCGGTGTCAGTGTCCTCTTTGCTTAACGATTTTTCTCTGCGTGTCTCATGCTCAATGTGTGAGTGTTGGCAGCAATTTTCCCAACGTAGTTATCAAAATGTAAAATCTGCTAATTTTCATACAGTGAAAATGCCTGGTGATTACTGTCTGTCAAATTCAGTTGCAATTATTGCTTGGTTTATTTAAAATATATATTTCAGATGAGGATATTAACCCGGGCCAGCATACTAAAATGAAATGATTGTTGAATATTTAATCAGTGAACTTTCAGTCCCTGTGGATCAATCAAATGCTAACCCTGAACACAGACGATCCAACAGGAAGCCCTTCTGGTACTTCAGCAACAAATGGGAGGTTGAGAAAGGCAGGATCGTTGTCATTGAGGTCCAGGAGGTTCACATACACCGTAGCGCTGGCTGAAGAGCGCAGTGGAGGTGTCCCACCTGAGGAGGGCAGCACAACAAAGAGAATACTCAAATATGGCATCACTTATCTGAGTTTTCTGTAGTCATTAGATCCACTGAGGGGGAAGGAATTCTTTAAAGAAATATCTGTTTATATTGTCAAACACAACTAATAGAGGGAGAAAGACAAATTGTCAGGAGGCAGACAAAACAAAGGATGTGTTTGGAAAGGAGTAACACCTTACAAAGTGAATACTGCACGATACACTGGATACTATTTTTATAGTAAGTGAAATAGAATTAGGCAATGATCAACATGAATACATACTTTGATATATAATATTGTGATTATAAAATACAGCACATGGATATCTTGGAATTAATGAAATGATTTTTTAAATCTGATTTCATTCAGTTTGTGAAAGGTCAAGTTTTTGAAAGAAGTCTCTTACGCTCAATTAAATCTCTTATGCATTTGACTAAACATGTACAGAAACAAACAGTAATATAGTCAAATATTTTTACAATTTAAAATAACTGTTTTTATTTAAATATATTTTAAAATGCAATTTATTCCTGTGATGACAGCTGAATTTTTAGCATCATTGCTCCAGTCTTAATGTATTCACATTTTATTTTTCAGGATTATATGATGAACAGAAAGTTCAAAAGAACAGCATTTACTTGACATAGGAATCTTTTTGTAGCATTATAAATGTCTTCACTGTCAAATCTGTTTAATGCATTAATAATTCATAAAGTATTAACTTTAGAACTGTAGTGTGTCCAAAGTTTACATACTGTGCACAACATACAAACTTTATACTGGAGATTTGGGAAGACTGGTGTGTTAGCATGATTTAAAGACACTGAAGGTTGGCGACTGTAAAACTAGCTTTATTGTGGCCTCAGAGAGAGAGAGAGGCATTATGGGACAGCTGAGAGTTGCTTACGGTCAATAGCAGAGACAATGATGGTCCTCATAAGCTGTGCGGACCGGGCGTTTTGACTCTCTCTGTCCAGCACAGCTCCACTGGTGCGGATCTTCCCAGTGTTGCGGTTGATGGTGTAGAAGGGGTTCTCTGGATTTATGGAATAAACCACTGTCCCATTATCACCATAATCAGGGTCCACTGCTAATATCTGCAAAGAGAAAAATAAAAAATGAAAACAGAGTTCCAAGGTGCAGAAATTAAATCACACCAATCATCTCCCCACAGAATGGCATGATGGGAGATTTATGCATGGGGCATAACTGTATAAAACCCTGGCTTTTATTTTTTTAAAAGAGCCAATCAATTATTCACAGTGCTGGTGCAGAAAGCACTGAAAATCACTTAATTGGTCATTAGAGAACAAAGGTTCTGTAAGTCTTTAATTATTAAAACAGGAAGGACCAGACGACTGTGTTCTTCATTGATTCGAGGGAGTTTAAACGGGTGATGAATGGCATGGGTCTAATGTAAACTTTATCTAATTGAATTGAGCTCTGAGGGATTTTATTTTACACACATTTATTCAGGCATGTTTACAGACCATTTTAAAGTTGATGTGTGTGATTTTGCGATGTTAAAATATGTTGTCCTGCAGTCATTTGTATGCCTTGCAGAAAGTCCTCAATACTTTTTTCATATGAAAGAATACAGGGCCTCGTCCCCTGGCTGTCAAGCTTAAAAAATTATTCAAAAAAAATAACCATCATATATCACATATCATAAAAGTAGTCCATGTGATCTGTGTTCATAGTCTTCTGAGGTCACAAGATAGCTTTGTGTGAAAAATAGGTAAAAAATGTAACTGTTATTCAACGAAAATCATCTATGTTGTAAACACTATATTGATAAAAAAAAAAAGTTTTTGAAAAAAATCAGGAAAAAAAATGGTGTTTCGATCCCACAAAAATATTAAGCAGCACAACTGATATGATAATAAGAAATATTTTTTGAGCCGCAAATCAGCATATTAGAATAATTTCTGAAGGATCATGTGACTGAAGACTGGAGTAATGATGCTGAAAATCCAGCTTTGACATCACAGGAATAAATTACTTTGTAAAATATACTGAAATAGAAAACAGTTATAGAAATAGAAAATAGAAAAAATATTTCACAATATTCATGTTTTTACTGTATTTTGGATCAAATAAATGCAGCCTTGGTGAGCATAAGAGACTTCCTTCAAAAACATGAAAAAACCTTACCAACCCCAAGCATTACTGAATGCTGCATGGAAAAGAATAACTGGGAATTCTGTAAATCATCAGATAAAAGGAGTCTTAAATGACATGATAGTGAGTACATGATACTGATTAGATCACACAATACCACTGTTTTGACTGGTAAATAGACTGATTGTGGAAGTCTGGACCAGAGTGTGGAAGTCAAAAGCTTTAAAACATTTGGTTTTTACATCCACTGCTCTGTGATTAAAATTATCCATCCATTTCTTCCTTTGTTCTGTTTCATCTCTCTCTCCTGCACAGTGTCCAGCAGGGTAATCAAGTATGCACTTGACTCTGGGCTACATTTTAATTAGTCATCGGAACCTCCTAATGAAGTTCAGTCCTGGCCTGTTAATTAAAGGACAATCAGTGGCATATTTATCCCAAGACAGAGCCACTATAAAACACCAAAACATTAACAAGCAGAGTTAAAGGTCTTTAAAGGCCTGACCACATTTAACTTGAACACCCACATCTCAAATTCAATAGTTTTTTCCAATATACTGTAAAACAGTATCAGTTCGCTTTTTCTTCAGATGCCACGTTCACAGATATCGCCCACAGTTTAGATAGTCTGATTTATACTGCATGCAAAATGTAAAAGATCCTGCTGAAATTGTTACACAAAATGTGTTTACAAGGCTGAAATATATCACCAGCCACTTTATTAGGTACACCTATTCAACTGCTCATTAACGCAAATATCTATTCAGCCACTCACATGGCAACAACATGTATTTAGGCATGTAGACATAGTCAAGACGATCTGCTGAAGTTCAAACGGAGCATCAGAAGGGGGAAGAAAGATGATTTAAGTGACTGACTTTGAGCGTGGCATTGTTGTTGGTGCCAGACGGGCTGGTCTGAGTATTTCAGAAACTTCTGAACTACTGGGATTTTCACGCACAACCATCTCTAGAGTTTACAGAGAATGGTCCGAAAAAGAGAAAATATGCAGTGAGCAGCAGTTCTGTAGGTGAAAATGCCTTGTTGATGTCAGGGGTCAGAGGAGAAAATCCAGACTGGTTCAGCTGATAGAAAGGCAACAGTAACTCAAATATACACTCGTTACAACCGAGGTCTGCAGAAGAACATCTCTGAACGCTCAACACATCAAACCTTGATACAGAAGCAGAAAACACACCGGGTGCCACTCCTGTCAGATTAGACCAGGAAACTGAAGCAACAGTTCACACAGGCTCACCCAAATTTGACAACAGAAGATTGCGAAAACGTAGCCTGATCTGATGACTCTCGATTTTTGCTGCAACATTCAGATGGTAGGGTCAGAATTTGGCATAATATGAAAGTATGGACCCATCCTGCCTTGTATCAGCGGTTCAGGCTGCTGCTGGTGTAATGGTGTGGAGGATATTTTCTTGCCAGACTTGCCCCTTTTTGCCAACTGAGCATCGGTTTTAATGCCATAGCCTACCTGAGTATCGTTGCTGAACATGCCCATCTCTTTATGACTAGGGTTGGGTATCGTTTGAATTTGAACGATTCCGATTCCTTGTTTCGATTCCGGTTCCTAACGATTCTCGATTCCGATTCTTTGTTTCGATTCCGGTTCCTAACGATTCTCGATTCCGATTCTTTTAAGAGGCAGGGTCAAAAAAGTTTAGATCAATTTTAATTCTATTAACTTTTTACTTTTTATGAAATTTACTATGAATTTCTCATAGGGCTGTTTTCAACTACAATATACATATCAAATCTATTTTAAACAACTTTTTTTTAGGACATTTTAAATGAGCTAGCTAACCAACGGTCTTTCTGAAGGAAAGAGTCTGACCTTCTCCATCAATTGAAATATAAAAAAATTTGCATCACAATAAGTGTATTGTATTGTGAGTGTCACTAACATTTTAGTAACTAAACTGAATTTTATTAGGTTTAGTGACAACATGTTACAATGTTTACATGGTACAATTTCTGGTAAGCTACGCTTTTTTTATTATTTCATTTCAATTCAGTTATTGTGATTTGATTTAATATTGACTCATTTGGATAAATATTAGGTACTCAAGATTTTTCTCAAGAAAAAAACAACTCACCTAATGCTGTAAACATACAGAGAGCCCTATCAGCTGGCAGTATTTAAGGTTTTAAATTAAATATAATGCGTTTTTTTTTATTATTATAATAACAACTTTATTTAATGATATAAGTACAAATATAATAAATATGTAATATAGTACACATATTTAGCAAAATACTCTCTATAGCTCTTTTTTTCTTGCCAACTATGTGCTATAGCCTATATGTTCATTAAATGGCTTTCCTGAGGTAAATGTGACATAATTGTTCTCCAGCTATGTTATTGACCTCTTCACGCTGATAAAAAACACTGATTGATCGATATTATGTATGAGGAATATACATTTAGGTAAGTTGTAGCCTACTGTATCTTTCAATAGTGTTCGTGTTTTTTTTACTATTAGCTGCTAGTCGAGATGATCGGTTCACATGCGCTTGGGATCTGTCACGTCACATTTACAAGCGCCAAAACGGTATTTATTGTTTGAATTTCGTAATAAAATTGACAGAATCTGAGAGCTGAGATTTAACTGCTCTGTCTAGTCTGTCGGTCTCCGTGTCATGGATGTGTGGCGTGAGAGCGTGTGAAAAGTGTCAATTGCGTCTGTCTCACGGTAAATGCGATTGAGAGAGGAAATACTGCAGTAAATTGACTTGGAATGCCCTATTTTACTGTCATGAGTGAATATTGTAGGAAAAAAATCCACACTAGCATTAATACAGATTTGCAAGGCTGTTTACTAAGGCCCCATTTACACTGCATGGTTCAAGTGACCGATTTTTTCCTCCCATGTGGCACAGATCGGATATGACCGGTGAACGTGTAAGCAGGAAAAAAACGCATGGATTCCGATTTTTCAGGCCTCATATGTGGTAATAAATCGGATATGAATCGGATACGTGCATTTGCGTGTTAGCCTGACTACGTCAGACTTCGTACTTCCGCTCAATTTCATTTCGCTTCTGTACTCAGTCTGAGACAGCGTCATAGCTTTCCGTTTTCCTCCGGCCTGAAAACAGCCGGCCAATCAACGAACAGAGGGCGGGCTGAGAGCCGTGACGTAGACGCTGATTGTACCGTGGATGCGTAGATTTACTTCACATAATCTGCAAAGGTCGTTCACAGCCATGTTCACTGCGGTATTTCGCTCGATGGTTTTGTTTTCGCATCATACATGTGTTTACAGTGGACGATTGGTTGATTTTAGCTCATTCGCATCAGATAGCAGTTCAACATCGAGATGTTGTTCTCGCCCATATGAAAGAGCTGGGGTTACGGCTGAACGCCAAGAAGAGTGTGCTTTCTCCACTTCAGAGGACCACTTTCTTAGGCGTGGTTTGGGATTCAGTGTCGAAGCAGGCGCGCCACGGATAGATTCCATCCTTGCAGCTGTGAAAAGTGTAAAGCTAGGCCAGCTACTCACTGTCAAACAGTTCCAGAGACTGTTGGGTCTCATGGCAGCAGCTTCCAACGTGATACCTTTTGGACTACTGCACATGAGGCCCCTGCAGTGGTGGCTCAGGACCAGGGGGTTTTCCCCGAGGGGCAACCCATTTCGCACAATCAAGGTCACGCGGCGATGCCTACGTGCCTTGGTTATGTGGAAGAAACTTTGGTTCCTGTCCCAGGGCCCAGTGTTGGGAGCTCCTTGTCGTCGCAAACTGCTAACGACGGATGCTTCCCTCACGGGTTGGGGAGCGATCCTGGAGGGTCGCTCATCTCAAGGTCTGTGGGAAGACCATCATCGTTCCTGGCATATCAATCGCCTAGAGATGTTAGCTGTCTTCCGGGCTCTGAGGAGCTTTATCACAGATCTCAGGGGACACCATGTGCTAGTACATACAGACAACACTTCGGTAGTCGCCTATATAAATCACCAAGGGGGTTTGCGCTCGCGTCCATTATGCTATCTGGCACGCCATATCCTCTTGTGGTCCCAGGGGAAGTTGCAGTCTCTCAGGGCAGCTTACATCCCCGGGGTCCAGAATATAGGAGCAGACACTCTGTCGAGACAGGGGCTGAGGCCCGGGGAATGGAGGCTCCACCACCTCGGGGTGATATGGAGGGAGTTTGGGACGCATCCAGCTCCTCTGGGACTGGATGCTATGGTGCAGACGTGGCCGAGGCTACGTCTGTACGCTTTTCCCCCAGTTGCTCTGCTCCCGGGAGTTCTGCAGAGAGTTCGCAGGGACCGGGTTTGCCTGCTTCTTATAGCCCCGCGCTGGCCGGGCAGAGTATGGTTTCCCGATCTTGTGTCGCTCCTCGACGGGCCTCCTCTGGAGCTACCCGTCAGGAGGGACCTTCTGTCCCAGGCAGAGGGCTCGATATTTCACCCTCGGCCAGAACTGTGGAACCTGTGGGCTTGGCCTCTGAGGGGGCCCAGCTCATAGAGTCAGGTCTCTCAACTGAGGTTGTTGAGACCATTCTACAGTCCAGAGCTCCCTCCACGAGGAAACTTTATGCCCTGAAGTGGAGAGTATTCACTTCTTGGTGTAGTGACCGTCGGTTGGACCCAGTTAACTGCCCAGTTGGTACAGTGCTGGAGTTCCTGCAGGACCGGTTCACTGCAGGTCTGACCCCGTCCACTTTAAAGGTTTATGTGGCGGCCATAGGTGCTTACCACATTCCTTTGGGTGGAATGTCTGTGGGGAAGGACCCTCTGGTATCTCGTTTCCTTCGTGGCACCTGGAGGCTGAGGCCTGCAGTTCGCTCTAGGGTGCCACCATGGGATTTGTCCATTGCGCTGCAAGGCCTTTCCCTGGCCCCCTTTGAGCCTATTGAGGAGGTTCCCGAGAAGTTCTTAACTTTGAAAGCTCTGTTCCTCCTAGCCATTTCCTCTCTTAAGAGGATAGGGGATCTCCAAGCACTGTCGGTTGCCCCGTCATGCTTGGAGTTTGCTCCGGGCATGGTGAAAGCTTTTCTGCATCCAGTCCGGGCATTAGATGCTTATGTCCACAGAGCTGCCCTGTGGCGTAAAAGTGATCAATTATTTGTGTGCTTTGGGTCCCCTAACAAGGGATCTCCAGTGTCTAAGCAAAGGATGAGCAAGTGGGTGGTTGAGGCCGCCGGTTATGAAGCAGCCGGACAGCCTTCTCCTATGGCTGTCCGGTCCCATTCTACTAGGAGTATGGCGGCCTCTAAGGCCCTTCTTTCAGGAGTTTCACTTCAGGACGTTTGTGATGCGGCGGGCTGGTCCTCACCGCACACTTTCGTCAGATTTTACTCTCTGGACCTGGACTCTACACCAGGGTCTCATGTTCTGTCTTCCTAGTGCTGCTCTTCATGATTTAACACAGGACAGACATTTGTAGCTATGGTGGCGTTGGTATAGACGTTCCCCTAGCGTCAAACTCGACGCAACGCGAGTTCCCTTGAAAGGGAACGCCTCGGTTACGACTGTAACCTCGGTTCCCTGAAGAGGGAACGAGCGTTGCGTCACCTTGCCATATCTCCTTCATGCCTGTCAGCGGCTACTTCAGACTTTTACGAAGCTGTTGTTCTCTGGTTTTCAAGCAGGCTTTATAGTTTCCTGGTACGTGACGTCACCCGCATCTGACGTTCCGCCACGCCATTGGGCTGATTTTACATGTGCTTCAAGACATCATCACGCGAAGCGTTCCCCTAGCGTCAAACTCGACGCAACGCTCGTTCCCTCTTCAGGGAACCGAAGTTACAGTCGTAACCGAGGCATTCACTAACATTACAGCTAACTGTAGGAAACAGATATCCAGGGGAAAGTGTAAAGAAAACCCCACACAAATCATTACAATAACACCCGGCAATACAATAAGAATGCTGATGTTAAAGGGGTGGTTGATTATGATTTCACTTTTCTAACTTTAGTTAGTGTGTAATGTTGCTGTTTGAGCATAAACAACATCTGCAAAGTTATAGCGCTCAAAGTTCAAAGCAAAGGGAGATATTTGCTTTTAAAGAAATCAATTTCTAAGGACTACAGCAAACGGCCGGTAGGGACTACAAGACATTCCTCCAGGGTTAGTGACATCACTAACCCCAACATTTACATAAACCCCTCCTCTGGGAACACAATAAATAAAGGGGGCGAGGCCATTTTATGTTGCTTTGGAGAAGAGTTGTTGTGGTAGTAGAGTGTAGTTGCTGCCATGCCATCACCCAGATTGCAGGTCCACTTTGTTCAGTCTTCCTAAGAACGGTGGAGTTAGGGAGCAATGGTTACAACTTATTTTTAACTCGGTCCCTCATAATTGTAATCCAAATGTTGCTCTCTGTGCTGCACATTTTCTTCATAAGGGGGCTTCATAGAACCTGGAAATCATCCGACCGTTTTTACAAGGAGGGACAGAGCAGTGTAGAATAATGGTTAAATATTTGAAAAATAATGAGAATTTTTAAAAATGAAGCATGAACACATGTTACAGTGCACCCCACAAACACAATCAAGCCTTCGAAAAAAGGTGTTTTACCACCTCTTTAACTGATTATTCAAAAAGGAGGTCTCCAATAAGTTATTGATGACATAATTCTTTATTTTGAATATGAATTTGGATGGCTGTGGATGTCATCTTCTGTCGGAATTAATTCAACACGAATCTCTGGCTCTAGAAGTTGATTGTATGTTGGTTGTACATCGGTTGCTATTGTGGTGCATTTCGTAATTAAATGAGTGCACTCGATAATGTCCACTATATTTTATAGTCATTGAATCAATACGTCAATCGATTTGCTCAAAAACAAAGATTCTTTCAGGAATGAAACATCACTGTGTTGATCTGAGAAGACGAACTCTTTCTGCTTTGGCTTCATTTGGAACTACTTTCGTTGGTGGAGAAAAAGTAGACAAAGTAACTGTCAATATTGTGTCTAAAATGTAAGTTCCTCAATTTTAACGTCTTGTTTATTCAGCTGTTGTTTAAACAAGAATGCCTGCATCTAATGTTGTCCTTCAGCATTAGTAATAGAGTACAAGTTGGATCGGTTATAGTTTAAAGGCTGTAATTTACTACTTAAATTGCAATGATCTGTCCTGTGTAAAGTAAAGTATGTGTCCTGTGCTGTGTGAACAGAGACATACTGAAACATCATGTCTGACGTGTTCAGGAAGTGGCTTCAGGAAGCTGCAGATCAGTTAAAGTGTGTTTTGCTTCTGCTGCATGTTATTCTCAATATCAAGCAAATGAGACTCACTTTGCCATTCAAGATGGTGATGCTCTATAGAGGAATGCTTATGAGTATCTTTCAAATTATTGATTTGACCGATTCTATACACAAAATTTGATATTTTAAATAAATTATTGCATTACATTTACACTCACATGCACAATATAGTGGTAAAGTAATGTTGTCACTACAATTCTACGGTTTAAAATTGAAAAATATGTATCGCTAAATACTTTATAGTCATTTTTATAACTGATTTAAAGGGGACATATCATGAAAATCTGACTTTTTCCGTGTTTAAATGCTATAATCGGGTCCCCAGTGTATCTACCAACCCAGAAAACATGAAAAGTGACAACCCAGTAACTTTTATTTTGTGATTATTTTAATTCCTTTTGTAAAGCACTTTTAACTGCCATAGTGTATGAAATGTGCTATATGAATAAACTTGCCTTGCCTTATATTTTATGTAATGTATCAGTATTTATAAATAATTGATCAATGCACATCAAATTTAAAAATCAAAGTCGTCAACTTCCCCTCCATCTTGCAATGACATCTCTTCTCTGATGACGTGTTTACTGGTGCAACCTCCCAGCAAGCAATAGCCATCATTTCACCGTCTCGGCTAACCATAGACCTGATAGTCCGGCTATGAGTGGCACACTTCTAGACAAAATAACCTTGAATTTGGTTACATGTCGTTTTTACCAAAATAACTTGCGAGATTTATGATATTCCATCATGTAAGCAAAGTCAACAGTGATTAAAAGGTGTTTGGTTTAATTTCTTTGACATGTTATCTAATTGATGACTAGTCTATTCTTTGGCTATGTTTATACGTCTATTAAAGGGGTCATAGACTGAGAATTCAAATGCTTCTTGATCCTTTGACAGTTAAGAGTTTGTTATACTATAAAAATACCCTGCAGGTTTCAAAACTCAAAACTTTCTTGTTATTCCAAAAACTGCTTTTATCGAAACCAAGGCCAGCAAACCACAGGATCTAAAAAGTGGAGACTTGTGACGTCACAGGGCAGCTTTGGCCCCGCCCACTAGAGCGTTAGTGAACAGTGACATGAGAACGAGAAAAGATCGATACAGGATCAATACCATTACCTTCCAAACGATCCTGATGCTAGGATAGTGGGGGGGGGGGGTTTCCCCAACAATGTGAATGTCTCAACAGTGCATTATTTGTTTGTATTCGGTGTATTTTACTGTGGATTATTTGGTCAATTTTGGCGCAGGCTTTGCAAACAGACTTTTACAATATGGATCTGCCAGCAACGCCACAAACATGTATGTAGTCATGTTTATTCTAATGCCTGATCTGTGATCAGTGATTTCTGATGTAATTATTCAAGTTCAGACAGATTATCTCTCAAAATATCCTTCAATACTGTTTATGCATCAGTAAATCAAGCCAGTGGCTAAACAATCAACTTCACGTCGTTTCTCTTAGTAGGATGAAAATCATCTTATTTAAACTGTGATTAAATTATATAAAGAAAGCGATCAAAGAATGCTCCCTTTCCAATTGCCCAAGCTGTCAATCAAACAGCGTGAGTTTATCTGGACACTTGCCAAAACTCGTTGAAATAAATCATCACAAAATCATGACGCTGTTACAATGTACAGTACAACGAAGCTCTTACTGTATTTACATCATGTTTGCACTGTTATTTGGTGAAAACCAGAGGTGAAAAGTCCAGGTTCAGAAATTAAAAGTCCTCCTTAGCTATTGTTCCAATCACTTGGATTTGTTAATTAGCACCGTTTTTCAGCCAGGAGACAGAACTAATTAGTGAAATCAGCTGGAATAATTATATGGCAGGACTTTTACTTTCTGAGGCTACGTTTACACGTGGCCGGCTATTTTCATAAACGGACATTTCACCCTCTCCGTTTTCAAAAATAAAATCGTGCACACCTGTCAGTTTTCAGAAAAGCGTTTGTTTACACAAACCCGTGTATTTGCCGTCAAAAGCATGCCAAACCTGTAGGTGGCAGTGTAACGAGAGACTCAAGCCCACGTTAGCCAATCGAACGAATCGATTCGCAAGGTCGCACTTTTGCCGCATTGCAAGTTCTGTCGCATACTGTGACGTCGGCTGCCTAAAACTCAGTTTCCTCAGTTTACATGCAAACATGCAATTGAAGTTTTCCTAAATCTACACTCTGGCCGGAGTTTTTAGAAAGAATCGTTTTGAGAGGCGAATTCTCCGTTTGTAGAAGGGAAAGGAAATGTCTCAGTTTTTCAAAATAACCATGCATGTGTAAACAGGGCCTGACCCCTGGACTTTACACCTCTGGTGAAAGCATTCGTGAGAGTGCAGAAATCGCATTGCAAGGATAAGATCTTTTCATGTGCGATCAACAGACTGTCTGTCATCTGCTCAATGCTCATCACTGCAACCTTTCATGTGATGGGAATAGATCAATATGATCAATACTTTTCACGATTCCTTAAAGGTTGGGTAGGTAGGAATTGTCTAAAAAACTTATTTTCCAAATTTATTTAAACTTTATTTATATATCAATACATAATTAAAATGTAAGTACTCTGAAAAAGAAAGTATAAAAATCGAGTGTCTGTAGACCTCTCACGACTGTTTTAAAGACAGCCCATTATTTCCATTCACTCCACCCCCTCCCTTCTGGGCTCCTTCCAAAGCCACGCCCCCAAAACACATGAACGCGCGACTCCGACCGCTGAACTGGAAGACGCATTATTTACCTGAGACGAGCGGAGAGGAGCGCAGTGCATGCAGTGACATCATGTCAGAATCACATGTAATAAAAAAATCTAACTTTATCATTATGAATATAAACAAATAAGATGTATTTTAGTACTCACTATCAAGCTAGCATTGGTAAAGTTTAAAGCTGGAGTAGGGAGCTTTTAGAAAACGTTGACTTAGCCTGAAAATTTGAACAAGCACAGCTTACAGGTCACTCCCCCTCGCTCTCTGCTGCGCTACAGCCCTCCCTCCACAGCGGAGCCTTGCCATGAACATGCAGGCTAGTAAACATGCAGAGACACTGATGACGGCGGATAAACAGTTATCGCACATTCACTGGTAGGGACGAAACATCAACAATATGCTTTACATTGACTATGGCCTGCCCATACTTTGACTACAAACTTGGTCCTCAAATCATTACGTATTTTGCAATACATGTAATGTAACTTCATAACGTTGCACTCTTTCTATAAGTTATAAATAGCTAGCAAGATAATAATGGTAACGTTACAGTATCTAAGTAATTATTCTAGCGATGTGTAATGCTAAATAAGGTTTGCTAGTACATTATTTCAGCAACATGACAAGCCAGTGAATTAGCAGGTTTCTATTGTTGCTTTGCACAGTGCGTGACATTTTATCTGTATGTTATGCGGCTAGAGTTTTGACACTGAGTAAATGGGCTCCGACGGGCTTGTTTATCGTCATCGGTCTTTTTCCGTTTACCTGTCTTTGTTGCATGAGCTGGTGCCACTCGAGAAATTGGCAGTTTTGGTTGTTTGTCCGCCATTAGCACAGCTGCGCGGCACACCGGCTATCTTGATTTTGAACGACGGTACGCGCTGTGCGAGAGAGGGGGGTGATCAGCGCGTACACAAGCATGATTGACACTGCTAAGACATTCCTCCTGGCTCTGATTGGTTGTTTCTTACCGGGAGCGGTGTATTTCTGCAAATGGCAATAGGACCACTGGGTGGAGCCTGAGGAGCTTGATTTTTTCACAGATTATCTGTCTCATATTCTACTGTCAGGACATAATGACAGTTTTAACAAATATGTAAAAAATACATTTTTAGAGAAGTTACCAACTGCAGCTTTAATCTCGATAGCTGTAATAGTAAAAACGTAGTAAAAGTTTTAGAGAGAGTTCCACATGTAATACTAGCTATTTCATATGCAAGTATGTCAGCCAATCACAGCAGTGGGCGTTTACACTGAAGTCTCACAACCAATCACAGCAGTGGGCGTTTACACTGAAGTCTCACAGCAGACACGCCCCTTCAAACAGAGCGTTCAAATCAGAGGCTAAAATCAGGCTAGGAAAAATGCCATTTATTTATAAATTATGACATTTTTTGATGTTAAAATCATTCTAACATCATAAGGGCACCCCAGGAAACATAAAATAATAAAATAATCCAGTCTATGACCCCTTTAAATTTTCACTGACAGACCAAATTTTGCCTTGTTTTAGCCTAGACGTCAGGGCTGTGTTTGGACGGCTATTAGATGTCTTTTAAACACACAATTTCTTGCTGAACTGTCACTCACACGGCTGAGTTTCACATACATCAGAAAAGGGAAGAAAAGACCATCACAACTTCTGCTTCCTGCCAACTTTAAGGGTCTGATGGCACTTTTTTTTGTCTTCACACATTGACTGCAAGCTTGTTTGCCACTAGCTTTAAAAAGAAAACAAGTGGTGATTACATCTAAAAAAAACAAGGAACAAAATCATTTAATGTTAAAGAGAAGAAATGTCTGATAGTATTTACGATGATGTGATCGGGACTGAGTCTGAGGGAAGGCAGACAGAGAGACTGGAGATGACAGTGGAAATCTATGAGAGTGCAGTGAGAGATCATGACTTCAGGACAGAGATAAACACGCATCAAACACTTCAGCGTTCAGGTAATCACATTCATTACTTTGTTAGAAACATCACAGTCTGCACATATTCAGTCATCTAATGTCATACCTGTGATGTTCAGGAAGTGATTGTGTGAAGATCAGAAGCTCAATAGCAGCTACAGTGTGTTTGGTTCTACTTTTTGTTCTTCTGATGCTATTATTGGATTTAATTATTAACCGTTTGTATTTGTTTTTGGAGAGAAAATACAGTATAATAAAATCCATAATACAGTATTAAGCTGTATCTTTTACAGAACAGCTGTAAATATACAGCACATTTCTGTTTTCGTCCTGATAAATTCGTTATATAGGATCATACCATCATACTGACTGAAAAGGCATTGCATTGTGGGATTGATTTCTTTCGCGCTCAATTCAGTTCAAATGTGACGCGTCATGCGAGCAGACAGTAACGTTAGGCAGCTACAACAGGCAAACTTGTTTCGTCAGCGGGATTGAATTGAACAAATAATCATTCCTGTTATCAAGATAAACAATGTCTGCGAATCTGTGAGCAATTTTAAAGCTTTTTTGAGGTTCGGTTCGTGTTTCAAACATTAGTTGCCTGTGACGCAGCTGGACGACGTTAAAGTTAGCAGCTACCTGAAGACGGATGGAAGAATTTGTCATTGAATAATCTGCGCGGGACGATAAGTGGGATTTAGAGTTTGAGAAGATGGAGAATTGTTCAACTGAGTGATACGGTAAGCCAATATATAAGTTATTATTTATCTTTTTTTGCGTTCGCATTTCTACATTGTTTTCACGTAACGTTATTTGGTTTGATTTTGCGAACGCGGTTTACTACCGTGGCCGCGCAAGCAAGTCACTGACTCTGTTCACCTGTTTACCAAGTAACGTTAACTTCGACATTTCATATAATAGGCAACCTTTACCATGCTATTTGCATGACGTGCATTTGAGATATATTTTTTTCGTTTTAGGCTTTGTAATCTGATGGCCATTGTTAATGTAAGTGCTTTTAAGTAGTGTTACAGTTATAGTCTATGTGGTAAAAAAAATGCTGTCAAATTCTGTCAGGTCTGTGATCGTGCTTTTGAATCGTTGTCAGAATTTTGCTAGCACATGAAAATCCATGTTCCTAATGCTGTTTTCAAATGTAGTGGGCCTATTCCTGATTGCCATCCCATGGTCCTACAACTACTCCCTAATTCAAAGAAGTTAGACGGTGTTATCCTTCAAGCAGATAAATAGAGATTATTAAGCAAATCTCATTAATCTGTAATATGTTTTATGTTTTGGTTCTGTTGATCAAGGTTGTGCTGTCCTTTTTAAAAATTGTTTCAGGAATTTGCATCGCTGATGTCCAGCAATCTACATTTGCCAGAAAGTCCACGACTTCTTTCCTGGTATGTAAACATTAAAGGGGTAGATGAAACCTAAAATGAAAAGCCATCATTTACTCACCCCACTGCAAAATATGTTTTTTTTTAATTAGTGTTTTTATTTTGTTTCCAGTCCAGATATCTACAATTCTTACATGAAGAAGCATTTAATAGACACGTAAAAATTGTCTTGTTTTCTGAAAGAATAAGTCAAAATTAACTGAGTTTATGCTTAAAACAAACATAAATATGCCAGTGCATTCTAGCATTCTAACCAATTTTAATTTTTAGTTGAAAAATGTTATTCATAGAACTATGAATAGACAACTACATCGAACCACAGTGGAACCCACAGTAGTTATTTTAATTATTAATATTTTTTTTATTTATTTTTATTTATTCCATTACAGGTCAATCTCTAAGCAACCAGTGCTGGATATTAAGTTTGGAAGGTCAAGGTGTGTGTGAAGGATCACAGCCTGACTTCATCACTGGCCTGGCAGCGCTGTTTGCCTCCTCCTATGAGTTTAGCTTGCAGTACCAGGAAGAGGCAGCACCTTGAGTTTGTTCAGAGGTTAGTCATTGGCATATTTGCCATTTATATATATATATATATATATATATATATATATATATATATATATATATATATATATATATATATATATATATATATTAGACTGAATTGTGTCACTAACCTTGACTTGACAGTATTTATTATGTTGACTTCTGGTATGAACAATATGGCCCTGGTTTCCATACAGGGCTTAGCTTAAGCCAGGTCTAGGCCTTAATAAAATTAGGGTATTTAAGCAGCTTTTATAATAATGTATCATAAAAAAAAAAAAACATTACTGGTGTGCATCTTGAGATAAAACAGTGGCAGTCATATATTTTAAGATATATCAGTGCAAGTTGTTTTCAGTTGAAGGATTAGTGAAAATTCTGTCATTAATTACTCACCCTCATGTCGTTCCAAACCTGTAAGACCTTCGTTCATCTTCAGAACACAAATTAAGATATTTTTGATGAAATCTGAGAGGTTTCTGAACCACCCATAGACAGCAATGTCTTTGCAACTTTTAAGGCCCAGAAAGCTAGTAAAAACATTGTTTAAATAATCCATGTAACTAGTGCAACCTTAACCCTTTCGCACGTACGTTCTAAAATAGTCAGACTGGCAGCCTGGCGTGAGTTTTTTTCTGCGACCGTTATTTTGCAATCAATCGCGTTCTAATTTCCATGGAGACGCATGAACCTTGTCACGTGACATTCCGCAGTCACAATGGCGCACACGATGGATAACCGTCTGCAGGTGAGTAGTTTGAATGTTTCGCTTTATTTTTTATTCAAAACCTCTCAAATTATTTGTTTGCGTGTACCGAATATGGCTGATATGGTTATGTTTATGTTTCCCCCCCCACTGCTTTGAATTTCGCTTGCACATGGTACTTTGCATCTCCCTCACAACAGCCGCGTGACAATCGGTGAGTAACGTTAGGCTATATTGGAGTTTTTAATTGTATTCTGAAGCATCTAGAGTTATTTACAAGCATGCAATAAATATGAATAAAGAACGTAAAACGGACAGTGCTCAATAATGTGGTCGTTCACGTCATTGCGGTTTGTTTGTCAGTCAACGCGCTGTTTTGCACATTGCAAATAAATATGTTCAGTAATCCGTGCATTCAGGAGGTAAAGTCGGGGTTCAGTTGAATTGATCCGTTAGTAACATGAATACCAAAGCACATATTTGACGGTAAACCCTTTACATCGATTTTCTTGTTTGTTTTAGTTAATATTGTTAGTACTTAGTTTTATATCTCTCAATAGCAAAGCAGAGAAAAGCTACATGGTATGACATTGTTAAATTATATTTTCCTATATACAAAACATTTGAGCAAGCTGTGTGACCATATATGTATATATATATATATATATATATATATATATAATTTTATTATTATTATTATTATTAGCTTGCTCAAATGTTTGTTGGAAATATAATTTAAAGGGATAGTTCACTTTAAAAATGAAAATTCTGTTATCATATACTCACCCTCAAGTTGTTTCAAACCTGCATGAATTTCTTTCTTCTGCATGTCAGTAACCAAAGAGTTAACTGGAGCCATTGACTTCTATAGTAGGCAAAAATATATACTATGGAAGTCAATGGCTCCAGTTAACTGTCTGGTTATTGACATTCTTCAAAATATCATCTTTTGTGTTCAGCAGAAGAAAGAAATTCATACAGGTTTGAAACAACTTGAGGGTGAGTATATGATAACAGAATTTTCATTTTAAAGTGAACTATCCCTTTAACGATGTCATACCATGTAGCTTTTCTCTGCTTTGCTAGTGAAAGATATGTATAGTATAAGTATTATTCATACAATTCAAACGTATGACATTTGTTAAAAAGAAATCACAAAATGTACACATTTCATGTATGTTTTACTAAATCTATTTTAATGTAAGTTCAATTTTTTTGTTTAATACAATACGTTTATACTTACTAATATAATTACAAAACAGATAACAAATATATTTACAATGAATAACAATCAAAACAGTATCATCATAAACAAACAAACAAAAAATCTATAAATGTGCTCTGACTTTTGATTAAAAAAAAACATTTTTAAACAAACTATTATACATACCTTAATACTTAATATAATTACAATAAATAATAATTAAAATAATATCATCATAAATTAATTAATATACTCTGACTTTTTACATGCTTAATAATTCTTCAGTGTGTGGTACTCCTCAAAACATGGGACAGCACACAAGGGAGTGTTGCATGGCACACACATGTGCTTGGTGAGGCGCCTCTCCTTGCCCTTGCGTGTGCTGGAGAGGCAGACCTTGCAGTGACGCCTGGTCTTGCTGCCCTGGGAAGTGGTCTGAGGGACTTCAGATGGGAAATGCCTAGCTGTAAGGCGCAGAGGAGTGTCCAAGGCAGGACGCCCTCCTTTAGCTGGACACCGCAATGTGCTGTACTCCTCCAGCAGCCCTCTCATCAGGTTCGTTCTGAATTGTAGGGAGGTGATTTCCTTTCCTACTCATAGTAGAGCACATCAATAGGGAGTGAGGAGAATAGAATAGTATGTGACAGTGTGGTCTGTTTATTATTGTGAATTTGTTAACACTTTAGATTACATTAATTAAAAATGTTATCACATTTTATCTTGTTTATATTTATTATTAGATGATTTGTATCCATTTCTCACCAGTAATTTGCCGATAGACGATGTGGCTGTTGAGTAAAACAGTGTCAAGTACATGAAAAAAGATTTTCTTGTACCACTTGGTAGACTTCCTGGCGCATTCATGAAAACCAGTCATCATATCAGCTTTGTCAACTGCCCCCATCTTTTTGTTGTACTCGAGCACACAGACTGGCTTCATCCTTGGCTGCCCAGTGACGTGATCCAGCTTCCCTGTTGCTGCCATACCAGTTGGGTGGACTGTGGTAAGGACATGGACATCCCTCTTGTCATGCCATTTTACTGCCAGCTGTGACCCATTCTCTTCGAATTCCACCTCACCTTTTTTCATCTTACAGGTGAACTTTGGCATCCCTTTCCTGTTTGCGCGCACAGTCCCACAAGCTCCAGTGCCAAGTGACAAGAGGTGCTGGAAAAGTGTGGGACTACTGTACCAGTTGTCCACATAAAGAACATGACATTTTCTTAGGTAAGGTGCTAGAAGTGTCATCACAACGGACCCAGAAATCCCAAGTCCTGGGTAATGTTGGATGTCAGTGGTAGATCCGGTGTAAATGATCATGTCCTCCACATAACCAGTTAGCACATCACACAAAACAAAAAACTTGACCCCAAATCTGTGCCGTTTGGAAGGAATGAACTGACGAAATGCCAGCCTGCCTTTCCACTTCATCAGCGACTCATCCACACACAGATCCCTGTATGGCACAAAAATGCGACGAAAGGAGGAGGTGAGAGCAGTGAAAATGTTTCAGATTTTTTTCAGCGGGTCGTTGGAAACTGCTGTCGCATTGTTTGCGAAGTGAAGACAGCGGAGGAGCAGAAGGAAGCGATCCTGTGAGAACAAAGACCTAAAAAATGGGGTCAAGAGCATGGGGTCTGTGCTCCAGTAATCACGAAGTGATGGTTTTTTTATCACCCCCATTAGGAGAACTGACACTAAAAATGTGTACATTTCAGGGATATTTGTTGGAACCCATTTAACCAGCTTTCCTTTTATTTCCCTTTCTTGTAAGTCAGAGGCATAGCGGTTTGTTTCCTCCACAATTTCTCCCATGACATCTTCTGTGAGGAACATTTTAAAACAGTTGACCTCACTGGGTGATTCTGGTGGATTTTGCACACCACAGAGCTGGTTGTCAAAATTGCCTGGGCCAGGAGGATTAAAAAGGTTGGTTGCCTTCCATAACAATGAGTTTACCTCTTCTGCCTCATTTAGGACTGGTGTCGTCTCTTCATCTGCAATGTTGTCTAGAGCTTCCAGATTTGGGGGAAGATCTTCATCACTGTCACTCTCTGCCTCGCTGTCAAAAATCTCCTCATCAGAATTAAAAAAAATGTCCTCAATTTCCTCATTTGTCAGTTTTCTTCTTTTATATACATTTTCTGTCATTTTCTCTGAAGTTGGTGAGCTTGATTAAAGTTGTGTCTTTAAATTAGAACAAATGCGAGTGTGAGGTAACGGTGACGTCAGCTCTACATCACTTGTCAGCGGGAAAAAAAAACTTGCAATGCATGACAGTTAAAATCTTTTTTATTTTTTTATACAAAATATTTACAAACTTGTAGTTATTAACATCGTTAACAATATGTAAGGGAACTCCTAATGTGGTTTTAATACTTGGAGAAAAAAAGATCATGTTGATCGGTAAGTTATCACGGGCTATGGGCGCCGCCATTATTTGTTTACAATACTGATGGAGAGTCGGACTCGGAGCCTGCTGGATTTACAACATGCAAGATCATCCATGTCTCCCGAAATATGTGACAGTAACCCCCGCTTCACTGCATCTCACGCGCTGCTCCTTCTCCTGGTGTGAATGCACTCATTTAACATGCACGCACGCCGAAAAAAATACGCGCTGCTCACGAGTCTGACACTTGCTGTGTGAATCGGCCGTTTTATCTACAAGGTGTGTTTGACTCGAATAAATATTAATGTTACATCATGTTTAAAAGGTTATTTTGCTGTTATAAATATTAGTGTGCAATAATAAACTATATATTTGTTATTGTGTAATGTAATTTAAAGTGAATGAAACCTAAAATAAACATTAAAATACACTGAACAGTTGTGATAATGATGAGAGCTGAGAACGTCCGTCTCTGGCTGAGTGCCAGTCAAAGCGGGAAAGCAGTGAAAGCAAAAGTTTGAAATTTTGAATTTAGCAGTTGATCACGTCATTCACTGAACGTTCTAATCACACCGGTGTGATCGTACGCTCCAGGGACCAGCCTAGACTGATCACACCGGTGTGATCGTACGTGTCAAAGGGTTAAAGGAGAACTCCGGTCAATTTTAACATTGAGCTCATTTTTTTGTAAATTTGGAGTGCTGTCAATACAGAGAACAACGACAAAAATCGGTGTTGCCTACACCGTGTTATCCTCTTTTTAAAATTTGCACCCTGTTGACTTAAATGGGGCAATGTTTAAACCTGCTTTTAGCCTCTTAATATCCTTGATGTGTCATACAAGTGCCCAGCCATGTGAGTGATTCCTTCAGCGTGAACACGGGTGAATCTGACTGCATAGATGTGAAAGGTATCTTGTTGAAACATCTACAAATGTCCATATATAGGTGAAAATGCCCCTTGAAATCAATTTAAGGTGGCAAATATTACCCCTTAATAAAAAATGTTAATTTCTGTCAGTGCTGTAAACTGACCACTGCATAGAATATGAAAAATATGAATATCTTTGTCAGTCAGCTGTCAACAGGCCTAAACAAGCCATGGCACCAAGCACAGAAACACAATCAGTAAAATGTTATCTAATTATTATCAAGAAAACTTTGAAAATATCGATCGAGACATATTTTGTCAATATTGCACACCCCTAATGCATGGTATTAATTTTGATTTCTTCGGGTCTTAAAAAGGTCTTTAAAAGCCTTAAATTTGACTTTAAAAAATGTGCAGAAACCCTGCTTCATAATATTTAGGTTGAACCACTGTAGCTATATATTTACCAATGTTTTTACCACTTTTCTGGGCTTTGACAGTTGCAATGATATTGTTATCAATGGAAGGACAAAACGCCTCGGTTACGACTGTAACCTCGGTTCCCTGAAGAGGGAACGAGCGTTGCGTCGAAAACTGACGCTATGGGAACGCTTTGCGTGATGACGTCTTGAAGCACATGTAAAATCAGTCCAATGGTGTGGCGGAACGTCAGAGGCGGGTGACGTCACGTACCAGGAAGCTATAAAAGCCGGCCCGAAACAGAAAACGAAAGCTTCGTAAAGTCTGAAGTCGCGCTGACAGGCATGAAGGAGATATGGCAAGGCGACGCAACGCTCGTTCCCTCTTCAGGGAACCGAGGTTACAGTCGTAACCGAGGCGTTCCCTTTCAAGGGAACTCCCGTTGCGTCGAAAACTGACGCTATGGGAACGTCTATACCAACGCCTCCATAGCTACAAATGTCTGTCCTGTGTGTAATCATGTGAGCAGCACTAAGAAGACAAAACATGAGACCCTGGAGTAGAGTCTAAATCCAGAGAGTAGAACCTGACGAAGGTGTGCGGTGAGGACCAGCCTGCCGCATCACAGACGTCCTGTAACGATACTCCAGATATAAGGGCCTTAGAGGCCGCCATACTCCTAGTAGAGAGCGACCGGACAGCCAAAGGAGAAGGCTGTCCAGCCGCCTCATAAGCCAGTGAGATAGTCTCAACCACCCACTTGCTCATCCTTTGCTTAGACACTGGACCTCCCTTGTTAGGGGAGCAAAAGTCACTTTTATGCCACAGGGCAGCTCTGTGGACATACGCGTCTAACGCCCGAACAGGGCAAAGCAAATTATTCGCCTCCTGGTCCGATTTCGAAAGGGAGGAGGACCTCCAAGTGCCACGAAGGAAACGAGATACCAAGGGGTCTTTCCACACAGACATTCCACCCAAAGGACTGTGGTAAGCACCTATGGCCGCCACATAGACCTTTAAAGTGGACGGGGTCAGACCTGCAGTGAACCGTTCCTGCAGGAACTCCAGCACTGTACCAATTGGGCAGTGGACTGGGTCCAACCGACGGTCACTACACCAAGAAGTGAATACTCTCCACTTCAGGGCATAAAGTTTCCTCGTGGAGGGAGCTCTGGACTGTAGAATGGTCTCAACAACCTCGGTTGAGAGACCTGACTCTATGAGCTGGGCCCCCTCAGAGGCCAAGCCCACAGGTTCCACAGTTCTGGCCGAGGGTGAAATATCGAGCCCTCTGCCTGGGACAGAAGGTCCCTCCTGACGGGTAACTCCAGAGGATGCCCGTCGAGGAGGGACACAAGATCGGGAAACCATACTCTGCCCGGCCAGCGCGGGACTATAAAAAGCAGGCAAACCCGGTCCCTGCGAACTCTTTCCAGAACTCCCGGGAGCAGAGCAACTGGGGGAAAGGCGTACAGACGTAGCCTCGGCCACGTCTGTACCATAGCATCCAGTCCCAGAGGAGCTGGATGCGTGAAGGAGAACCAAAGTGGACAGTGAGACGTCTCTCGAGACGCAAACAGATCCACTTATAATTTCCATATCAGCTCCACCACCTCGGGGGTGGAGCCACCATTCCCCGGGCCTCGGCCCCTGTCTCGACAGAGTGTCTGCTCCTATATTCTGGACCCCGGGGATGTAGGCTGCCTTGAGTGACAGCAACTTCCCCTGGGACCACAAGAGGATATGGCATGCCAGCGCAAACCCCCTTGATATAGGCGACTACCGACGTGTTGTCCGTATGTACTACACATGGTGTCCCCTGAGACCTGTGATAAAGCTCCTCAGAGCCCGGAAGACAGCTAACATCTCTAGGCTATAGAATGCCAGGAACGATGATGGTCTTCCCACAGACCTTGAGATGAGCGACCCTCAGGATCGCTCCCCAACCCGTGAGGGAAGCATCCGTCGTTAGCAGTTTGCGACGACAAGGAGCTCCCAGCACTGGGCCCTGGGACAGGAACCAAGGTTTCTTCCACATAACCAAGGCACGTAGGCATCACCGCGTGACCTTGATTGTGCGAAATGGGTTGCCCCTCGGGGAAAAACCCTCTGGTCCTGAGCCACCACTGCAGGGGCCTCATGTGCAGCAGTCCAAAAGGTATCCCGTTGGAAGCTGCTGCCATGAGACCCAACAGTCTCTGGAACTGTTTGACAGTGAGTAGCTGGCCTAGCTTTACACTTCTCACAGCTGCCAGGATGGAATCGAAGCGTGGCGATGACAGGCGCGCCTGCATCGACACTGAATCCCAAACCACGCCTAAAAAAGTGGTCCTCTAAAATGGAGAAAGCACACTCTTCTTGGCGTTCAGCCGTAACCCCAACTCTTTCATATGGGCGAGAACAACATCTCGATGTTGAACCGCCATCTAATGCGACTGAGCTAAAATCAACCAATCGTCGATGTAGTTCGTGATGCGAATACCCCGGAGGCGCAGAGGCGCCAGAGCTGCATCCACGCATTTTGTGAAAGTGCGGGGTGATAAAGCCAGGCCGAATGGAAGAACTCGATATTGGTATGCTTTGCCCCCGAAAGCAAACCTCAGGAACTTCCAATGACACGGACGGATGGAAATATGCGTCCTTGAGGTCTATCGTGACAAACCAGTCCTCGGACCTGATCTGTGGCACGATTTGTCTCAAGGTTAACATTTTGAACTTGAGCTGCATGTACTCGTACAGAACTCGAAGATCTAAAATGGGACGCAATCCCCCGTCCTTTTTTGGAACTATGAAGTACCGGTTGTAAAACCCGGTTTCCCTGTTGGAGGGGGGTACATATTCTATGGCCCCTTTCTCTAACAGAGTGTTTACTTCCTGTTCCATAACCAGAACCTGCTCGGGGCCCACCACTGTGGGCAGGACCCCCATAAACCGCGGTGGGCGTTAATAGAATTGTATCTAATACCCTTTTTCCACGGTCTGCAGGACCCAACGAGAAACATTTGACAGTAGCTTCCACGCTGTCAAAGATTCTACTAGAGGTACCAGTCTCTCGAGACTGGTTTCTGGATTTTGTTGCTGTTGAGTAGTCGGTTCGTCGCCCTGTAACGGCGCACCGGCAGGGAACGACCAAACAGACTGCTCCAGCACCCTCCTCAGAGGGGGCGGGCATCCCGAGGCCACTACGTTTCCGGGTGGACCTTGAGATATGTGCTCGCCGGAGACCGCTGCGCCCTGTAACACCGGAGGCGGCAGGGTTGGCAGAACGGTCCCCTGAGGGCACCGAAGAGAGACGGCACCGTATTTTTCTCCTGCTGTTGAGTAGTCGGTTCGTCGCCCTGTAACGGCGCACCGGCAGGGAACGACCAAACAGACTGCTCTAGCACCCTCCTCAGAGGGGGCGGGCATCCCGAGGCCACTACGTTTCCGGGTGGACCTTGAGATATGTGCTCGCCGGAGACCGCTGCGCCCTGTAACACCAGAGGTGGCAGGGTTGGCAGAACGGTCCCCTGAGGGCACCGAAGAGAGACGGGCACCGTGAAAAGAGGTGTTAACCGCTCTGCTTCGGGGGGACTACCCTCATTTGTCCTGAGCCCTCAGACATCAGGACTTTTTCCCAGCAGCCTTCTTGGCGGTAATAACGGTCCGCAGATCCGTTTTACCCCTCGAAGACTGCTGGGTTTGAGAGCGCCCTCCGTGTCCCCGAGATTTTTGTGGGGGAGCACGAGAGGACACACTCTGTTTTTGAGTGGCACGATGTTCAGCGCTCTTTTTAGAGGAGTGAGGCTTCTCCCGCTCAGCAGCCTCAATGAAAGAACGGCGGGGGAGAAGTTTTTGTAATGCAGCTGCCTGTTTAGCAGCTTCCTGAGATTTAGCTACCGCACTGTTTACTACATTACCAAATAAACCAACAGTGGAAACCGGAGCATCTAAGAGAACGTGCTTTTCTTTCTCTTTTATATCGCTCAAATTGAGCCACAGATGCCTCTCAGTGGCCACCAGGGCTGCCATAGACCGCCCGATTGATTTAGCGGTCTCCTTGGTGGCCCTGAGAGACAGATCTGTGGCTCTGCGTAGTTCAGCCACTGTGTCAGGACCAATTCCCCCGCCCTCCTCTAAATCCCCCAATAATTCTGCCTGATAGGCTTGCATAATAGACATCGTATGCAGACACGCTGCAGCTTGACCAGCGGCTGCATACGATTTATGAACCAGAGATGATGTGAATTTTACTGGCTTAGAGGGAAGTGAAGGAGCTTTCAGGGAAGATGCCATTGCTGGAGAGAGATAGCTCGCAAGCGTCTCCTCCACCTTCGGCATCTCCCCATAACCATATTCTTTATATTTGTGAATGGAAGAATAGTGGGATGTTTGTGGTGCATACACTCTGTATGAAACCGGTTTTCCCCACGATTTCGACACCTCGGTGTGGAGATCGGGGAAAAACGGAAGGCTTCTTCGCTGAGGCTGTGTACGAGATGGCAGGAAGCGTTCGTCGAGCTTACTTTTCGAACGAACGTCCTGCCTATCCTCTGGCCACTCAATAGATAGTCTGTCAACTGCTCTAGTAATAACATCGAGCAGTTCCTCAAACGCATGAGACTGAGGTGGCGAATCCTCAGACTCAGCTTCAATACTCACAACATCCAACTCCTCAGAGCTGGACAGTTGCAGTATTGGTGCCTCTATCGGGGGGGAAGAAACCGCAATGCGTGCTTCCACACCCTGATGAGAGGCACTGGATCTGTCAGATTGATGCTGAGATAAGGCAGAGCCCGTCTCAACATCCACTGACAGATCCATTTGTGAACCCCAGGTCTGAGATCGCCGCCGAGCCTCAGCCGCGGCGGGACCCGGCCCTGGGGAACGCGATCGGGATTGAACCGAGCCAAGCGGGATCGGAGCGTGCGCAATGGAAGCGCGTCGCAATGCACACAGTCACCACCCTCGAGTGCTGACTGGGCATGCTCCTCACCCAAACAAACAACACAAAGAGTGTGAGTATCACCTCCCGTTAAATAACGCGGGCAGGGATGGACACACACTCTAAACTGCTGCTTGCTCGCCATACTGAATATATATATATATAATATAGACAGACAACACCAAATAACAAGGACAGATTCAACACAGAGCGCAACTGAAGACTCAGAAAGCTTTCGTTTTCGGTTTCGGGCCGGCTTTTATAGCTTCCTGGTACGTGACGTCACCCGCCTCTGACGTTCCGCCACACCATTGGACTGATTTTACATGTGCTTCAAGACGTCATCACGCAAAGCGTTCCCATAGCGTCAGTTTTCGACGCAACGGGAGTTCCCTTGAAAGGGAACTATCGGATTTCATCAAAAATATCTTCATTTGTGTCCCGAAGATGAACAAAAGTCTTGAGGTTGAGTAATAATGACAGAATTTAAATTTTTGGGTGCAAACATGCATTTTAGTCTGGTAAATCATGTTGTCATATATGCAATAAACATTGCAAGGCTTGCAATTAAGTTAAATTATTTCTGTCACAAAGGTTTGGGCTGGATTCTGGCAGTGTGTGCTCTATATAAACGGAGAGTCTAAAGACTGCCTTTCCACTGATACTCTGATGGCACCGGATCAGGGGATGATATTGTTAATGAGCTGGGTGATGAGTAGACAAAAGTTGTACAATAAAACTTTAAATCTGGCAACCCCACTTCCAAAAATTTTGTTAGTTGACAGTGTTGCATGTAAACAGACACATTGAGTTGATGTATTTTACCAGGGCAGAAAAAATATCAGTTATTGATCACAACATCCAACATTGCATTTTTTTTTTTTCATGTTGTTCAGTTTTAGACAGCTTTTGTGCTTTCTCTCTTTGTCAAAATATATACACTCAGTTAATAATATTTAATTGTTGTTTTTTTTCTGCCTTTTAGATGCATTCTTGACATCAATCCTGAACGTGGATCAAACACAAAGAAAGGACAAGTAACTTCAAAGAAAACTGGCCAAATTGTGCAAAACAAGAACACCACTGTAAGCCTACAGGTGTCCTCACTTCTGCAAAACCTTGCAGACTTTGAATGGGATTTCGTTTGCACTTTTATGGACTTCAAAAAAGAAACAGCATTTCACTGTCGTTATAAAGCTTGGAAGAGCCAGGACATTTTTTAATAGAACTCTTGATTGTATTCGTCTGAAAGCAGAATGTCATATAGACCTAGGGTGACTTGAAGGGTGAGTAAATCATGTGCTAATTAAAATTTTTGGGTGAACTATTCCTTTAATTAAGTGCTAACTGTTACCTGTTTGTTGTTAAGTGTTAAAATTGCATTTTATGTTTAAAAAGTAATTCAGCCAACATGTTCACAGATGGCATTTTAACTAAATAAATGTTTTAAAACCCAGAAAATTTTTTTTTCTTTTTCCTAGTGTGACTACTCTTATGAAACCTTAAAGTATAATATTTTAATTATGTAATAATAAAAGCAGTATTCCCTGTAAAAATACAATTTATTGCTGTCGACAAGTTTAATAATGTAAAATGTGGTATATACTGTATTTGGTAATTACAGTGGAGTACAGTAAATTCTGTTTACTGTAGTAGTGTTGTAAAAATACAGTATGTGGATGGCAACCCAGCTGCCAGTATTTTACTGTAAATTTACAGTGAAAAGTTTTACAGTGTACATGCATGTGATACTGATGCATTTTTAAAGCTGTGGCATATGGTTATGGTACTTTGTGGATGTATTTGTCAAAAATGACAAAGAAAACACTGCATTATTGTATTAAAATACTATATTTGGTATTCACACAATAGACAAAATCTCCAACTATAGGCATTTAATTTCAAGGCATTCAGATATAAGATTTGTATCCCTAATATATGTGAAAGTATGTACTATACAAATAAGTACATATATGCATGTATACATATATGCGTCATATATGCATGTATACATATATGCGTCATATATGCATGTATACATATATGCGTCATATATGCATGTATACATATATGCGCCTTACATATATTTCACATTTATGTGCATATACGGGAAAATATATGGCACTTACATGAAAACGGCCATTTTTGCTATATTTTGAAATATATGTTTCATATATGTGTATGTGTTTTACATATATGAATTTTGCATATATTCTCATATATGCAGCAGACATACATGGGCACTAACATTATATATGTAATTTACATATATTGACATATATTACATTTCTGTATGGGGCCCACTCGCGCAAAAGTGATTCACATGCAAATCTCCACATGGGACGCGAACGCCCTCGTTACCTCAAACACAAAACACCAACAAACTTCACAAGTCTCTGCTTTTCGTCGAGTTTGGAAGACACGTCTGAGCTTACATTGGATTTACCCCCAGAAGAAGAAGAATGCGATTTGAAGACAAGAAAGATGTAAGGTAAGAAATTCTTACTTATTAGTTTATGGTATTGTTGCATAAACTTCACATTGCAGTTGAACTGTTGCTAGATATATGGTGAATATTATACTATTTAGACCCGTGTTTACTGTTAAATACTGTTTGTGGATATCTGCTCAAGCATAGATATGTATAACCATAATGTTTAATATTTTGGAGCGCGATGGCGTTTGAATGTATCATATTTTGGAGCGCGCTGTGGGTTTGAATGTATCATATTTTGGAGCGCGATTGCGTTTGAATGTATCATATTTTGGAGCGCGCTGTGGGTTTGAATGTATCATATTTTGGAGCGCGATTGCGTTTGAATGTATCATATTTTGGGGCGATTGCGTTTGAAAGGAAAAATGCACCAAACATTAGGCTTTATGTTTTTACTATTATCTCATTTCATATCATCATAACGAATGGAAACATTTGAAGAAACATATGATAATCAATATATTTTTCTCTAGCGTAGTTGTTCTTGAAATCTTTTGGAAGATTTAATTTATTGTTATTATTATTTTATGCAGCACTGCGTAGCCTATGCCTACAAGGCACAACAAACCTGGTGTTCATTATATATTGTTGGAAATGTGTGTGTGTGTGTATTCTGTGAATTTTAAAAAGAAATTTTAACCAGAAAAATCTAAAATCTATTCCCAAAATCGTGCAGCCCTATAGTTTCTCTTGATATCAGTATGTTCACAGTTTTTTCTTTTTTTTTTCTTTCAGGGACCAGATGCAACTGAGTCCTGCTGACTTCAACATTCACATGAGTCTCTGTACATGAACATGGTAAAGTGAAAATCAAACACCTTGGAAATGAAAGGTATGTACAATGTTTTTAGGAATGGCACAAAGGTCTCCGTCTTTGGATCATTGTTTTCAATGTGCTCTTTTGTCATTTGTTGTGTATTTTTGGATTATGTTGTGTTGTAAATAAATCCTATCTAAAAGCCATTCTTTTTTAAATCCCCTCATTCTTTGTGCAAGGTTGCTCTGAATGACAGGGCCTGATAGCTCCTAATAGGGCAGTTAGGGGAGTGTCTTTGTCTTTCTCAGGTGTTAAAACCTTACATATTCATGAGATGATCACGCCTCTTCGCATATGGCTTTGTCACACAAAACACGTCTTAGAAATTTTAAATCAATATATTGTCTTATCTGAATGAGCAGTCAGGGTGATTTTCACATAGTTTTGGAGCAAATATTCTAGGCTATGTCATACAATTTTCAAAAGTCTTGTGAAGAAATAATCAGTATGGGTTTCATGGCCTTATTTCAGTGAGAATTTTTTTTTGTATTTTCACAAACCATGCATAAATGTCATTATATCAAAACTACAAACTTTTACATACATGCTGCTGATATATTATTGTAGCAGAGTTTGTGCTGAATACAGTGTAATTAGACTTTAGCCATGAAAATGTCACTAGTAACAGAAAAAAACACAAATGTCAGAGCATGTCAGAACACCTCCAGGGCCAGAAAACAGCTCAGACCTCAGAGGGTTAACCCCCTGAGGTCGGCTGTATCGCCGGCGATACCAGCTCGCTTTTTTTTTTATCAGTTCAAAAGAGATTCATTTTTCTCTGTTGACTTTGATATTACAAACACGTTTCATACATCAATCGATTCTGTTAAATGTGTATTATTTTTATGTATACTCACAATAAAAACAAAGTGTTGTGCTTTTTGCCAAATAAAGAAAAATAAACACGAAGCGAGTTCTGCCTTCTCTCTGTCAGTGAAGTCCATTCTGAAACGCGTCCGAAAATGAACAATAACTCAGCGAATACTCAGTCAAACAGGCATACAGACACACAGGCATGAAGCTTGAATTCTCTTCTTTTAAATGAAGTAATTTATATTAAAAAAAAAATATTCTCTGTTTATGTTATCTTTATGAAAAGAGAGAGATGTCAGTCGTTCTCATCTCAGCTCATTACGTTTTAATCTGCCCCGCCCACGGAGAGCTCGCGCTATTCAAACGCAAATGACTGAGACGATCCCATACAAACTGTGAACGCCCACATATCAGCTCGAGAAAACACATCAAGTTTATTCAGATAAGTGTACTTGTTTACACTGTCTCGCAGCGCTGTGAGGAATAATAATAATGGAAAACGTACCTCAGAAGTGCTGTTGTAAGTTTTTTTTCATTCTCAAGTAAATCGCGTTTCTGTGTGAATGAATGAACGGCAGAGATGCGCTGTTTACCACAACTCGCAAAAAGACGGTTTCAATTTGAATTGCGTTTCTGTGTGTGAATGAATGATCTGCTTTTAGCAAACTATTTTGCTATACTAAGTAAAAATCGACTGAAATATGTTGAAATAAAATGTATTTGTATAAGCAATGTATTAAACTGCAAATTAACATTTATATTCCTTATAATAAAAACGAAAGACTTATGTTACAGACAAATGAAAGACAACATTTCGTTGATTAGTTTTGGATAGATTACACATTTTTACTGTAAAATATCTGCCACCTCAAATAAGCTTTTGTTTGCCAATTTTTGCTAATATGTTAAATATAGTATGTTTTGTCAATGTAGGCTATATTCGAAGTAATGAATCCTTTGAAATATGTATGATAAAATGTATACTTTAGTTTTTACAAAGAAAAATTACACTTCAATTGTTGTTGTAATTGTAACCTTTTTAATAAAAAAATATATATTTACAAGGTAGATGTAAACAAATTTTAAAAGGTAAATATAAGCCTTTTCTTTAAATAATTTTTATTGTGTTTTATTATTGACAAATTTGGGGAGAGGATACATATTCCAAAACTGAAAATACAGTATGAGAATTAACTGCACAATTACTAGACATGTTTTCCTTGGATATTATACAATTTGCAAGCAAAATTTGTGAAAAAAATTAAATAAAATTGACATGCTTCCAACTGTGAACCAATTTGGTAGAATATATATATATATATATTGCTCTTGCATTCTTTCTTGTGGCTATAGGTGACACACCTGAATGAATGGCTCATTAAGTATGCGGGCCCCATTGTCTCCTCAGGTGTGAACCACTAAACATGCATGATGGTGTTGAATCGTTGACGCCCCTTGTGCATATTGCCTTTACAAACAAAAAGTGTTTTACAAGATTTAAATCAATGTATTGTGTTATGTGAATGATAAGGGCAGGATGATTTTCACATCATTTTGAAAAAAAAAAATCTAGGCAACGACATCCATTAGTCAAAAGTCTTATTGTCACATATTTAGTATGTGTTTTGTGGCCTTATTTCAGAAACTTTAGTTTTTAGTTTTTTCAATAACCATGCATAAACATTATTCTCTCAAAAATACAAACATGTACATGCATGTTGCTCACATATTATGGTAGCCCTGTTTGTGCTAAATAGAGTGTAATTATACCTTTGCCATTAATATGTTTATAAGCAATTGAAAAAAGCACAAATGTCAGGGCATGTCAGAACATCTCAAGGACCCCAAAAACCCCTCAGACCCCAGAGGGTTAAGTGTAAAATGCCGAACTTGTCCTTTAATGCCATTAGATTTCTGTGATTTAGCAGTGCGCTCCTGTAGAATTACTGTATTTTACTGTGAAGTTAGTTAATGCCATCAGATTTCTGTGATTTAGCAGTGCGCTCCTGTAGAATTACTGTATTTTACTGTGAAGTAACAGTTAATGCCAACGCACAAAGCAGTGCGTGCTTACCGTTTTGAATATCAATCCTGCGAAACACTTACTTTATTCCACTCCACTCATGTTAATATTGAAATATTCACCAAGGAACACTCAGGTAAGATGACGTAACATTAGAACAGCCTTCTATCTGTACCGTTTTTACTTTGCTCGGTGTTTTGCTATTATTCTCGTGCACTGACTCGTTCACTAAGATGAACAGCCAATTAGAGTTCTCTCTCTCACCGACGGCCCGACGCCGATTCAACATGTCGAATCGGCCGAAAAAAAGCCAATTTCAGCTGACGGTGCGGAACACACTGAGAAAACTAGGTTGAGCTAAGCTCGAGTTCACCCAGATGCGCTTAAACTTATTAGCTTAAAGATTATATGGGCGAACGAAGTTGTGAACTGTCATAATGCCTACATTAAAGGTACAGTCTGTAAGGATGACAGCTAGCTGTCGAAATAGGTACTGCAGTCCAAATTCAAAATATTGGAGATCGTTGTTTCCCCCGGCCCCTCCTCCTCAGACTCGACGCTCACGTGGGTTGCCAGTTTGAGAACACACAATAGAAACGGGCACAATTGACAATGAAAGCAGAGGACACTTACACACTGTAACTTGATGAGTTGATTTATCCGCGGTTTAATATGTTCTAATATATTCATTGAGATTTTTAGATGGGGATTTTTTGGTCGGGTAGAATCTACAATCTCTGACCCAGTTTGTTTGTTCGTTTCCAATACTCTGTGTTTCCTGCCTGGCATCCCAGGGTGTCGAAATACTATTAAGGTGAACCGGCAGTGGGCGAGATGACACACAGACCAGAACAAAAAACAGACATTCCAACACGGAACAGGTTAAAGAAATAAGTAAAATAACTGGCTGAATACGGTATTTTGAAATATCACAGTTAAAGCCTGAGGTTCAGTGGTACACAAATGATTTTTTTTTTGAAGATTTCTTGAGATAAAAAAAAAAGCTTAAAAGAACACGCTTTTAAAGCGCTATTAAAAGTATCATCTAATATGACCATATGACCTGGGGGTTTATTCCAAGTCTTCTGTAGTCATATGATATGTTTGTGTGAAGAACAATCTGAAATTCAAGTTGTTGTTTATTGATCAACTTCTCCAGTGAGCTGTTAAACGATGCAACTGAATAAGAGTCACCCTGAAAATGTGTTAACTTAAACCCGGCTACTACATCTAACCACACTACCACAACGGTGCCATTTAGCTAGAGCTTTTTGTTACGCAAATTTATTGGTATTATTATCATTTCCATGACCAAGTGAACAAAAATGTCCTGTTTATGACAATATAAACATTGATGGAACACAAGATCTGGACAGAGGCACTCAGAGAAACCATACAGGTAAACATAAAACACCATTAGGAAATTAATAAAACCTTTATCATTATTTTCTTTGCTTTATTTTCAGGAAGTGATTGTGTGAAGACCAGAAGCTTCAGAGCAGCTCCAGTGTGTTTGGTGCTTCTGTGTGTTCTTCTGCTGACTGCAGTCATAGTGCTGTGTGTCCACATCCATACCAAGAGCACAAACTACACAGAAGAGAGAGGCCAGCTAGTAAACATGATTACAAACCAAACAGAAGAGAGAGACCAGTTCAATCAGGAGAGAAATGAACTGTGGAAGATGCTCAATGAAATGGGTAATGTTAAACTATAGTGTTTCCATAATTCAGTACCAGTGGTAAAAAGTGCTAGTAGACGATCTGGTTCTGTTTACAGATGGATGTATTTATCAATCCAGTTTTTACTATATGTCTTCTGAGAAGAAGAGCTGGTCTGAGAGCAGAAGATACTGTACAGAGAGAGGAGCTGATCTGATCATCATAAACAACAGAGAGAAAGAAGTGAGTGAAATAGATTGACCACCGAAGGTTGTGCTGCACTCTTACTGTATGACCACTCAGAAACACAGACGTTAAAGAGTTAATTCACCCAAAAACTCTGTCATCAGTTTCTCAACCTCCTCTTTTCGAACCCATAAGACTTTGTTCTTCTTCAGAAAACAAATGAAAGATATTTTTAATGAAATCTGAAAGTTTTCTGCCCCTCCATTGAAAGTGTATTCACCCAAAACTCTTGACGGGTCAAAATACTCATCGAACTTACGCAGAGATCAACCGTTCTTGCTTGATGCATGAGAACAAAATTGCTCTGTTTGTTCGCTGATGAATGTTTATATGTGAATAAAAGCTAAATTGAATCTGTTCATCATATAAGGTGATCGTGTCTCATCAGAACACTTGGATTAAACGGCTCGATTCATATGGATTTCTTTTACGATGTCTTTGTGAACTTTATTAAGCGTCAGAGTTTTGAGTGAATAGACTTTTATTTGTGTACCGAAGATGAATGAAAGTTTTATGGAGCTGGAAAAACATGAGTGTGAGGAACTGATGATAGCATTGTTCATATTTAGGTGAACTAACTCTATAAATGTAGTTTCCTTGTTGGTTCTACTAGGAGTTTGTAAAGAAGATGTCTGGAAGCACTGCAGTCTGGATGGGTTTGACTGACAGTGATGTGGAGGGCAGATGGACATGGGTTGATGGCAGCACACTGACCTCTGGGTGAGAAATCACTGAACTGAACTGATTATTCTCTAATAAATGATCATATCTCACAGTCTGAACATCTAATGCTGATCTGTTGATGCAGGTTCTGGATGTCGAGAGAACCAAATGGATATAAAAAAGAGAACTGTGCTGTGTTATATCCATCAGGGTTGTGTGATTATCCATGTGAAAATGCCTTTAAATGTATCTGTGTGAAAAATATTTTAAAAATTTGTAATTAAATATATTTTAATCACAGCCGTAACAACATGTGAACTGTGTTGTAACCGAGTCAAGTTTCTTAATATTTCCCCATAGTTGTAAATAATGACAGTCACTACTTTATAGTGACAATGTGTAAAGTATATATAAAACATGATGACATCTTATCACAATAAATACATTATTTATTAATGTATTTAGTAAATGAGTCCAAACACAGAGTTCAGTCAAATATAACCAACAGTAGCTTGAACCCAGAACACAAAACGATTAACTTTGATGGAAGACTGAAGATTAAACCTCTAGATGACACACAGCTCATATACTGAAGATTGACCAGATCAAAACAGTAATGGACTAGTTAAAGGGGTCATGACAAATCAAATCAGCCCTGATCTTTTGACTTAAAAGAGGTCTTTGTACCATTAAAACATAGCTTATCTTAAATCTCCTCCTCATTATATAAAGCATGTATTTACATTAATAACCTGTGAAAGTGAACCTTAATTTAAAGTATACACTTGCCCCAAGCGGTCTTTATAGAGCTCCAGTTGAGTCTAAAGCCACTGTGCGATTTATTATAGTCCTTTACGACTGTTGCTTGTCAGACTGTACGAACATGATCCTCGCTGTAAGCCGTGTCACACTGTAAGATCTCAGTTGTCATTAATGTCAGACTGTACGACAGTCAAGACGCGCTAAAAACTGGAGTTTTACATCATCAATCAGTGACACGTTCGGTGATGTGAGCTGCGTTACACGCGGGATTGAAATGGTGACTACAAAGAAATCTCTAACGTTAATTTTGGTCACGGCTTGTCTTGAAAAACGAAGACAATTTGATGGTCGTCGTAGAAGTCACACTTGCAGGACTGAGAGTCAAATCTTCTGACACTGCCAGAATTTCGTCTGAGGTCAAATTTGATCACAACGGTCATTAATCGGCTGTCGGTAAACGTGTCAAACTTACGATCAAAGACTTCAGATTTTAGGCTAGGATTAGAGGAATATTTTAGAATTTGAAAATAAATCGTGGACAAAATCGCACAGTGTGCACCCGGCTTAAGATCTACTTATTTTCTCAGATTATTGATAATAATCAAAGCAATCCCAGGTAACTCTTCCATACTATAAACAAGACTCCTCAAAATTTATGTTGGATGTGTCTTTTCTCACACAATTGTTTTTGTTTTGTTTTTTTGTTTTTTTTACAGTAGGCTTATATATTAAATAGGCAGAATACTTTTTGTTTAGAGCAGAATTTTACAAAGAATGCTTAGTTTTAGTATTGAGAGAATAAACCCTTTTCACAGACTGTACTCAGATTAAGCCAAGATTAGTTTAATTAGGACATTTAAGTAGCTTTTATAAACGTGACTTAGGAAGAAGGAAAATAAATCATTACTGGTTTGAATCTTGAGACAAAACAATGGCACTGACATATTTTAAGATTTGTCAGTGCAAGTTTCTTTCAGGTAAAACAGCCCAAACATGCTTTTTAGTCTCAGACTAGGCTTAAAGCTTTGTTTGTGAAACCGGGGGTAAATGTTTAAAAAAATATATTATAAATGTTTTAAAAATTTGATTAAAATGTTGTAACGCAATGAATATTGAAACGCAATGTAACGCAAACTGATTTTATGATTTAAAAACAGAAAAATGTCCACTATTGGGACGTGACATTTTTCTGTAGCCTATCAACAATTGCAAAATGATGGTCAACAGTCTAACAATGTAACACTGCACGACAAATCTGAACATCAGCCCGACTAATAAAAGAAAAAAAAAGTCACACGAGTCAGAATTCGGCTCAAAATCGGGCTAAAATCACAGTGTATGTCACCCTAAGGCACTGCATGGTCTGGCCCTTCAGTATCTTTCTGTGCTTTTAACTTTTCCCAAGCGTCATTTGCACTCCTCTCAAGCTGGTTTACTGGCTGTCCCAGACACGTTTGCGATCCGTAGGGGACAGGGCTTTATCATCCTATGCTCCTAAACTCTGAAACACACTCACTTCATATTAGAGATGCACACAATCTAAGCATTTTTAAATCTAACCTGAAAGCAAATTTTTTAAAGTTACCTTTTTCTTGATGGTTTTAACTATTTTGTTTTAAAATCTGCTCTTTTTTTTGTACGCTTTTTATATCTGTCTGTTTTATTGTGTAAAGTGCCTTGAAAAGCTGCTTTTGAGGTGTTATATTAAATAAAGTTTATTATTATTATTATGTGAAGTCCATAAAGCTGTGTTCAGGTTATTATGGGTGGGACAAATGTACACAAAAAGGAGTGTGGGACGGCCATCGGGTGATTTATTCAGAAATAACCAATCTAACATTGAGAACTGATAAAACATTTTGAGATCAGTCTCAGGAGGAGCACCACCTGCCTTCAGTTGTGGGCCAATTCTTCTACTGCCATCTGCTGGACATTCACAGGTGCTTTTGCATTCATATTTAGACAACATAAAATTACTTGCACGAAAATCACTATTATAACACAATCATATTTTGTCAGAGTTTATCACTTCATTTGTACCGAGCTCTCGGTTTTAACAATTCTGCCTCTTAATGATTAATGTGAAACCTCAAAATGGTGTTACACTGAGGAGATTTGCAATAATCATTTCAAATATCTATCTACAACAAAATGTGTGTGTGTGTAACAGGTACAGAAAGTGTATGTATTGTTCATTATAATTCACACAAAAGGGTGTATTTTCATATATCTGAATAACGAGCGTTTTTCCCCTTTAATTGCTGTGATGTCATCATGAGCCTACATAATTTCCTGTTTTGTCTCCTCCTCTTCCTCTTGGCATTGTTAATACACTGAAGAGGTGAGTTATGTTTGGCTCCTGTTAATCCTAATTAATCTTTAGTGTAATTGTTGCTTTTATGTCTGTATCTTCACTGCAATTTATGTGTATTGTGTTATTTTACTTGCCTGTGTGGTCATTCTTGTCATTTTACCCTATTTAAGTTCTATTTTTTTAGTGATGGTGAAATGAAGCTTTGTGAAGCACCGGGGCTTTCCCCCTCGACTGTATTTGCAGAATGGTTCATTACTCGAAGCTTTTCAACGTTGCACACTAACGACATCTTGTGGTCAAAAGGTGGAAAAGCTGCCTTTCTGTCCCAGAAGACCGTGGTTTTTTCTTTTTTTTTTCTTTTAATAAATCACTTTGTGCTCTGTAAACCACAAAGCAATACAATAAATCATAATTATTCATGTGTTAGTGTTGTAGTTCTTATACAATGTATGAACAAACAACTGTATGAATGAATTTATATAAAAAAAGTTTTTAAAAAATAAAATAATAATAAATGGGACTAATTCACTTGTACAGAAACAATTCTTATGAATCTGCTTTGATCTACAAATGCAGCCTTATTCATAAACTTTAGCCTCAGTCCTAATCCTGCGAGTTCATAGGCAAGGCTCATGTAGGCATATATAATCAAAATAAAAGAAAAATGTTGTGGAATGGTAAAGTGCTTGTGAACTGGGTAGTGAAAGTGCTTGTGAACTGGGAAGCTGACATTTTATTTTGTGGGTATTTAATAAATGAAAGATTTTTATTAAGAAACAGGACTTGTTCAACAGTGTGAGGGCTAAGTCTATTTCTTTTTTTCTTTTCTACAACCGAAGGGCATGACACTCGAAACCTGCTCAAGGGGTTCGTGCCTTGAGCAGGTTTTTGAATTTTGAATCTGAATTCGAAGCAGTCACGTGACTGTGTGTGGAAACGAAGCTTCGGACGTCACAGATCACGGGCATACGGTGCATGGTATAAGCACTTTTTTAAGCTGCTAAAAGAAAATAGTTTGTCTGAAACAAAGCCAACTTGCAATCTTTTAGACTGAGAGAACGTCTGCATAAACGTGAGCCTCCTCTTTATTCATAAAGAAACATGCAAGTTGTTCTTCGTTGTCGTACAACAGGAAAGGTCATGTCTATCTGCATCTTTTCAGCAATTTCTCTTGCATCTGTTTGACAGACCTGCCAACCTGTACGCATTTTGCGTAGTGGATACGCATTTTGACTTCAAAGTACGCTGATACGATTTGTCACTCTAAACTACGCAAAAACCTGGTGACGCCTCTGTGCACGCGCTGTCCTCAAATCAAGCTACAGCAAAAGAAGAAGAGTTCGACCAATCATAGCGCTGGGTTCATTCCCCAAATAGCAAGTGGGGATGATTGACAGATGCGTAGGCCTATCATTAAAAAGAGACTGAAAATCGACACCGATAAAGATTCCCGCTCGATCCCCCTTCCACTCCCGCGGCCGCCGTCTGACTGATTTCATAAGCGAGGACAGTACAGTATATAATACACCGGGTATAAGACGGGGCGATGGTAAGAGACAGGCAGACTAAATCGAAATCAAAGAAACAGACCGAAATAATGAACGAGGTAACTGAAGCTAACGAAGACAGCGACCTAGCTAGCGCTAGTACTGGGGTGGAAAACGAGGGCAATATTGACCTACGAGCGATTCTCATGGAAATTAAAGACTTTAGAAAAGATAATACCCAACAACTCCAGGAAATAAAGGGGGAAATAAATGCTACCAATGCAAGACTCGTGGATGTGGAAAGCCGTATACTCGACGCTGAGGAGCGAGTGCAATCGGTGGAAGATATCGTGACAGAGCTGTTTAAAATTCAGTCCAGACTCGAGACGCAACTAACTGACCAAGAAGGGAGATCGAGGCGAAACAACATAAGGATCTACTCCATTCCTGAAGGTGAGGAAAAAAATGCCACATCAATGATAGACTTTATCGAAAACCTGCTAAAAGAAAATCTGCAGCTCCCCACGACCTTGAACCTCCAGATAGAACGGGCACACCGCGCGCTCGCCCCAGCCCCACCCGACGGAGCCCCGCCGCGGTCCATCGTTGCCCGCTATCTGAGCTACAGGACTAAAGAAGAGGTCCTTAGAAAAGCGTGGCAGAAGAAAGGGTTTATTTGGAAAGGTAAACAAATAAACTTGGATAATGACTACGCACCCAACGTACTTAGACAAAGACAGTCATACGCGGAGGCTAAGAAGATACTGAAAGAAAGAGGGATACGGTTTCAGACGCCATTCCCAGCGAAACTACGGGTGTTTTACTCGGATGGAACACGCGTTTATACCACAGTCGAGGAAGCAACGAAAGACATGTCTGAGAAGGGTCTACCCGTCACAGTCATAAAACCACCTGCGACGATGATGGAGCAGTTAAAGAGACTGACGTGGTCCGTGAGTGACGGGAACCGGAGAAAGCAGCAACGAGATGGAGAGCGCACAACACGAGCAAGACCGTCGACTAAAGAAAGACTGGAGCAGTTTCGAAGGGAGCCAGTCTAAAGTGACAGTGGAGTATGAAGGAAATATACTAAAAGTGCTTTAGTGCAATTTTGTTCTAGTATGTCGGTTAGACATGAAATTATCAAAGAGCAGACGATTTTTGCATACAAATAATGCCTGCTTATTTTGAGTTGACGCCGGGAAACGACAGTTTTTATTTTTATTTTATTGTGTTATTATTTCATTTGTTTGTTTCTCCACACAAAGAATGTGGGAACTGAGCAACAAGGACGCTTCAGCAGATTGCCCACCCCTAACTGGGGGGCTTTCCCTCCGAGAGACTTTACATCAGGTCTTATTACAGGGTTATATAATGATAACCCCACTAATGGGAGCTTTTTCATTTTGGATGTTTTCAAGTATATGTTATTTTAGTTTTTTATCTATATGTTTTTGGTTCGCTGCCGTTCTATGCAGCTTGAAATCTGTTTTTGGGACAAGTGGAAATACTGGCTCTGAAAATATGTCTTACCTAAATAATAATGACAGATACTAATCAATTATTGAATATCCTCTCCTTCAATGTAAATGGGGTGGTAAATCCACAAAAGAGAACCAAAATATTGGCTAAATTAAAAAAGGAAAAGGCTCATGTAGCCTTGCTCCAGGAGACACACTTATCGGACGAGGAGCACAAAAAATTAAAGAGAGGCCCATATAAGCATGTTTTCTCATCATCTTACAAGTCAGGACATCGAAGGGGGGTGGCAATCCTAATTTCCCAACAAACCCGTTATGAGCATTTATCTGAAAAGAAAGATAAAGAAGGTCGATACATTTTGGTCAAGGGGAGAATTGATGGCTTACTGGTCACTATTCTTAACGTATATGCACCACCTGGGAGCGACTGGCTATTTTATAAACAGTTATTTGAAATGATGATATCAGAAACTCAGGGAATGTTGATATGTGGAGGTGATATGAATATAAGACTATCTAAACTAGATAGTTCATATACAAACTTACCACAACAAAAATTACTCACCAGAAAGATAAACTGTATCATGACCGAAACTGGAATGATTGATATCTGGAGAGAGACTTATCCCTCTGGGCGAGACTACACGCATTATTCTGCACCCCACTCTACGTATTCTAGGATAGATTACTTTTTTACCTTTAGTAAAGACAGACACAGAATTAAAACATGCAACATTGGAACAATTGATTTATCGGACCACTCTCCTGTACTTTTATCCATCTACACTAATAATAAACCTAAATCAACAATCTGGAGACTCAATTCAAGTATATTAAATGATCCTAAAATTAAAGAACAACTAAGAACTGAAATTGATTTATATTTTAAGGAAAATGACAATGGAGAAGTTACTCCATCCATTCTGTGGGATGCATATAAAGCAGTACTAAGGGGGAAGATAATTGCCTACTCCACCTTGTTAAAAAAACAAAGAAAAGAGAAACTTGAAAAGTTACAAACCAATCTTAAGGAGTTACAAAGGCAGCACAAAAGCTCATCAGACAATAATACAAAAATGGAAATAAAAAGATTACAAAACGAAATTGACATAATTTATACTGAAGAAACTCAGAAAAAGTTGTTATATATAAAGCGAGGATATTATGAGATAGGGGGTAGATCTACAAAATGGCTGGCATATAAATTAAGAAAACAACAAGCTGATAGCGCAGTTTATAAGATTAAACATCCAAAAACCAGATTAATACACCATGATGTGGAAAAAATACAACAGAGCTTTGAAACTTATTATAAAGACCTATACACCCAGCCAAAGTTGGATAATGACAATTTGGTGGGAAAATTCTTAGACTCACTGAACCTACCAAAAGTGACTGAACAGGAAAATAGCAATTTATTAAAGGAAATTACAGATAGCGAAATTAATGCAGCAATAAGTAGGTTAAAGGCTCATAAGAGCCCAGGCACAGACGGCTTTACATCCGAATATTATAAGACGTTTAGAGAACAACTAACTCCAAGGCTACGAGCGGTCTGTGACTGGGCCCTCAAAGGGGGAGAGACCCCCCCCTCATGGAAAGAAGCAACAATTACGGTCATACCAAAAGAAGGCAAAGACAAAACAGATTGTGGTCAATACAGACCGATCTCTGTCCTAAATTTAGACTACAAAATGTACACTTCAATAATAGCCAAACGACTCTGCAACACTATGCCCAATCTTATAAAAAAAGACCAGACAGGGTTTATTCGACAGAGGCAGACCCAGGACAGTATTAGACGGACTCTGCATGTCATACAACACATCCAAAATAATAACATAGAAGCAATGTTGATAGGATTGGACGCAGAGAAAGCTTTTGACTCCGTGAGGTGGTCATTTCTTTATCAAGTTTTAGCTAAGTTTGGTTTTCATGAAACCATTATCAAGGCAACCCAATCAATTTACAATAAACCAACAGCTAGAATAAAAATAAATGGCAGCTTGTCAAAGCCATTTACATTAGAAAGATCCTGCAGACAGGGGTGTCCTCTCTCCCCAACCTTATTTGCTCTGTTTATAGAACCTCTCGCCCAGTGTATAAGACAAGATGATCTAATTAAAGGAATAAATATGCAAGGAGGGGACCAAAAACTATCTCTATTTGCAGATGATATCTTGATTTATTTAGGCCAGCCAAAGGAATCGATACAGAGGCTGATGTCAACACTTGAAGAATTTGGGCTATTCTCAGGATATAAATTAAATATTCAAAAAACTCAGGTTTTGACTTTCAACTTTGAACCTCCTAGAGAATTACAAAACAAATATAATCTTAAATGGGGCCAGAATTCTATTAAATATCTTGGGGTAATTTTATGTAGAGACACTACAACACTATTCAAACTTAACTATGAGCCATTAAATTAAAAAATTAAATCAGATCTATCAAGATGGAGTCTTATCCCTTCTCTAGGGCTAATAAACAGAATTGAATCAGTAAAGATTGGCATTTTGCCATGTCTCTTGTACCTTTTCCAAACCCTCCCTATTGAAGTTACTAAACAACAATTTGCTGAATGGGATAAAATAATATCTCGCTTTATATGGCAGGGGAAAAAGCCAAGGATAAAATACAACACGTTACAAATCACAAAAGATAGGGGAGGCCTGGCACTGCCATGTCTGAGAGATTATTATTACGCTGCTCAGTTAAGACCCCTAGTATGCCTATGTAACCCAACTTTTACAGCAAGGTGGAAAGACATAGAGGAGGCTACCACAAATGGCCCCCCAATACAAGCCATGGTAGCAGATAATTACTCCCTCACCTGATAGATAAAGATAATCCATGGATAAAACTAACTTTTAAGATCTGGCATCAAGTTTGTAAAAATAATAAACTAACCAAGGGAGTTGCAATGTTAAGATGGTGTGCCTATGACACAGATTTTACACCCAATAAACATGATAAAAGATTCAGAGAATGGACAGAGAAAGGCCTCACCTCTTACTTCACATTTACACATAAAGGACAACTAATAGACTTTCAAACTCTTAAGGGAAAACATGGCCTAGTAAATCAGGACTTCTATCGGTATTTGCAAATGAGAAATAGATATGAGGAAATTACAAGGAGAATCACAGATAGAAGGGACAACATCATTCTGAATATATTTCGGTTAGCTTATAATGTGAATACCATTACAAAAATCATATCAAGGCTGTACCAAGGTCTCCAAGAAAGCAAACCAATAAACACGCAATACGTCAAAAGGAAATGGGAAAAGGAAATTGGCACAGCAATAGATGAGAATGACTGGGAAGTAATGTGTAAAATACAGTGGAAGACAACTTATTCGTTAACTTGGAGAGAATTTGGATGGAAAAACATAATGAGATTTTTTATTACCCCCACCCAGAAATCTCACCAAAACATAGGAACAGGATGCTGGAGACTGTGTGGAGTCAATGACGCTAATCATTATCATATATTCTGGGCCTGCCCAAAGGCTGTACCCTTTTGGCAAGAGGTACATAGATGCTTGGAGAATATTTTTCAAACTAATATTCCTTTTGATTTCTTACATATGTACCTAGGTATGGAAACCCCAAATCTGACTTTGGCTGCAGATAAGTACCTGTTTAGGATTCTTTTACTGTCAGCCAGGAAGGCAGTGACAAGAAAATGGCTTCAACCAGACTTACCAGGTTCTGATGAATGGTACAACACTATAAACCAAATATATATAATGGAGAGACTCACTATGACCTTAAGATTAGAAAAGGAGAAATTGATAGGTTTATGGTCTAAGTGGATTGCATATATAAGTGCAATAAGACTGGATCTTGTCTGAGGTCTGAGCAGCGAGGGCAGACGACACAGGGTTGGGAAGGGGGTGGTCATCAGGAGAGAGAGGATTTAAATAAACTGTAGTTCTGTTAGGTAGTCTGTTTGTAGTTGTGTGTAAATGAAACAAAACCTTATCCACTTGCACCTTTGTATATAGTTTTTTTTTTTTTTTTTTTTTTTTTCTGTTTATTTACATTTTGGTTTACATGTAATCACAAAAAGGTCAATATATATATGTGAGGCAATTATAATATTTTGTTTTCGAACCAAATGTCTCATTTGGAAAAGTGCATAATTAATAATATAAGTATAATTCACTTTTTTTTTTTTTTTTTTTTTTTTTTGCCTCCAATGTAAACTGTGAAATGTGAAAGATCCTTATAATAAAAAGAAAGTAAAAAAAAAAAAAAAAAAAATTTTATCGAAGCTGGTTGTTATTCACGTTTGATTTTCTTAACTTCATGGGACAATTGCAAAACTTTGCAATGAGAGAAAGAGAAAGCGTTCTTTTAATGCCATGTCTTTACAGAAACACAAAAATACTATACAAAATTATATAAAACCTAAAATTATATAATAGTAAAACAGCTATATCGCTTAACTTAAATCGCTCCCCTTTCCCTAGGACATCTAACATCTAATAAATATCCACACAAAAATATTGAATATGTTTTACATTGTATGTTTTTGTCGATACATTTAGTCTAAAAATGAGCACGTATTTAGTGACGAGTAAACTGACGTACATTTAACTTAAATATTGTATTTCCCTCGAACATATAACTTAAACACTCCTAAATAGCCACACAAATTATTGAATGTTTTGTTTTTTTAGGTGCATTTAATCTAAAAATGACATTTATTCGGTGCCACATAACTGAAGCTTAAACTTGACAAAATGTCTGCTGCTGTCTAGTGAATCCCACAAAGTCAAATTCCATTCCATTCTCTATTTAAATGTAGTGATGCTCTATTCTAGTGTATTTATTACCCCTATCCCCATCCCCCACATCCCATTATTATTAATAGTAATAAGGACATTACTTTGTACAGAATCTGCAAATGGCTTGTTCTGAGACACTGCTTATGATTTTTGGGGATTAAACAAAGAAGTGGGTGGATTTGTATCATTATAAGGTCGTTGTGTACACACTGCCAACACGTGGGTTCAAACACCAAGTAAAAGTGAATTTTGCACTTTTAAAGACATACAAGTCTCCTCCTCTTCTCATCTCACTCAAAAAAAAAAAAAATAATACTTCATTCCAAGAGATTTACTCACCCTAATACGTCAAAGGCAAAGCATGCTGGCTACTACAGTTTGAACAGAGTGAAAGATAGTACCTTCATTTGTGTGAGATTGCTTCTTATGGCCATGGGCAAAGCATGCTGGGAACTACAGTTTGAACAGAGTGAAAGATAGCACCTTCATTTGTGTGAAATTGCTTTTATGGCCGTGGGCAAAGCATGCTGGGAACTACAGTTTGAACAGAGTGAAAGATAGCACCTTCATTTGTGTGAGATTGCTTTTTATGGCCGCATACTTAGTCTCAAAAGCTGTTACTTTTACCAGGATTTGCATAGCCAATTCTCTGAACACTGGGTTATCACTTCTCAAACACTGTCCTCTCCCCACATCTCTTCTCCCTTTGTACCTTACCACCAGAATTTAGTTGTCTAGATTTTGCAAACTACAAAGGCAAAAACACTGGTTAAAGGGATACTCCACCGTTTTTTCATATTAAACTATGTTATTCCTTTAACTAAGACGAGTTGATACATACCTCTCTCATCTCAGTGCGTGCCCTCAATCGCTCTGGTGCGCGGTGACACTCTGATAGTACTTAGCTTAGCCCAGTATATTCAATGGTATCTGACAGCAATGAATTTAGAAGTGACCAAACACATCAACGTTTTCCCTATTTAAAAACAGTTACACGAGTAGTTATACGATCAAGTATGGTGACACAAAATAAAACGTGGCGCTTTTCTAAGCGGGTTAAAAAGGATAACTATAATGTATGGCGGAATAGCACTTTCGGGAGTAATTAGACTCGGCGCAGTAAAAAGTCACGCCTGATCCTCTTCCCACTATTGACAGAAGTGAGAGGAAGAGGATCAGGCGTGACTTTTTACTGCGCCGAGTCTAATTACTCCCGAAAGTGCTATGCTGTTTGGGTGTCATGGTTGCCGGTGCTCGATTGCTCTGTGGGTGAGCTGGTGTCTGTTTGGAGGTACGGATCATACTGCTTGAGGGTTTTCCCTTTACATTACTGCTGTAGTTCCAGTGTAGAAAAGAGAACCGATCGCACGTACAATCCAGTGTGACTTTCGGGGTGCTGTGAGTGCTGCGTGCTGTGAGTGACTGCTGCTCTACGGCTCGGTGCGTGAGCTGGTGTCTGTTTGGAGGTACGGCTCGTACTGCTCGAGGGTTTTTCCTCTACATTGCTTCTGTAGTTCCAGTTTATAAAAGAGATTCGATCGCATGTATAACACGGCGTGCTGTGAGTGACTGCTGCTCTTCTGCTCGTACATGGGATGAGGGAATGGTTTGCCGGATATTTGAACGGAAGTCCTGCTGATCGGTTGTTAAAGAGGGCGCTTGATCGCAACGCTGTTTAGCCTTGACGCTGCTGTTTTGTTTCTATTTGTTTTGCTTCTAGTAGTTTTGTTTCTAGTTTTGCTTTCACGTGTTTTGCTTTCATTTGTTTTTGGGTTTGTCTTTACTGTCGGTAGCAACGGTACTTTGTTTCTGTGCGTTTATTTGGCGTTAATTGCCTATTGCTGGCAATTGTAACAATTAATGCTGTTTGTTTATAGGCTGCATTTATATTCTGTTGTTAATTGGTTTTCTTTTTCTTTCACAGGAGCAGGGGTGACCCAAAAGCGGGCAGGCTAGCCATCCTGTGCATGGTGAACAGAAGTTCTCCTTTGAGTGTGCGGTAGAGGTTTTCTTGTAGTGGATTTCACAAGTGTGTGTGTGTGTGTCACCGGTGCAGGCCGGGGCGGACTCGGATGACCAGCCGCCCCTGACTCCAGACACCACCGTGAGGAGCCAACACCACAGGCACGCAACAGATGGACAAAGGAGGCAAGTAATTTAGTTCAAAAGTAACAATCTTTATTGAATAGCAATCAACTTGAGAAAAGAATAAGCAACTCTCCTCTTCTAGGGCTATTTGACCGGAGTAGCCGCTGGATCGATTCTTCACTGCCTTCGGGACACAATAGTGTGATAGTGACTCTAAAAGCTTACTTCACAGCGTTGCTGCACATCTACAGGACTCAGACAGTAAGTAACAGGTAATGTATTCTTCTCAGTATCAGATACATCGTCGGGCACAATGGTGAGACAGTGACTCTAAAAGCTTACTTCGCAGCGTTGCTGCACATCTGCAGGACTCAAACGGGAAGTCACAGGTAATGTATTCTTCTCTCAACAGCAGATTCTCTTATCATGACATGAAGGGGAAATTGTGACTTTAAAACTCACTTCACAGCGTTGCTGCACATCTGCAGGACTCAGACGGTAGGTAACAGGTGAGATTCCTTCTCTTAACAGCAGCTTCTCTTATCAGGACGTGAAAAGGGAATTGTGACTTTAAAACTCACTTCACAGCGTTGCTGCACATCTGCAGGACTCAGACGGTAGGTAACAGGTAAGGTTTCTTCTCTTAACAGCAGCTTCTCTTATCAGGACGTGAAAGGGGAATTGTGACTTTAAAACTCACTTCACAGCGTTGCTGCACATCTGCAGGACTCAGACGGTAGGTAACAGGTGAGATTCCTTCTCTTAACAGCAGCTTCTCTTATCAGGACGTGAAAGGGGAATTGTGACTTTAAAACTCACTTCACAGCGTTGCTGCACATCTGCAGGACTCAGACGGTAGGTAACAGGTAAGGTTTCTTCTCTTAACAGCAGCTTCTCTTATCAGGACGTGAAAGGGGAATTGTGACTTTAAAACTCACTTCACAGCGTTGTTGCACATCTGCAGGACTCAGACGGTAGGTAACAGGTAAGATTTCTTCTCTTAACATCAAACACTTTCATCAGACATTAGCGAGAGACTCGATAGGCAGCTTTACCAGCGATGTTGTACATCTTCAGAGCTCGGTCAGTAAGTATAACGATTCAGACTTTTCCACAGCCATACGGTTCTTCACGAGACTTGTACTTTCAGAGAGAGGGAGAGGATTAACCGGAGCCTTCAATGAGGAATTACTTCACGACAATATTCAATGGAAGAGAGGACAATACAAAGCATTACTTCACCAGTTCAGTTGTATCGTTCTGGGATTTAGATGGAGACCAGTAGATCATCTCACAAGAATGAAAGCAGGCGTTGGAAGACTCTTCTCAGCATAGCACACAGCACTCGTGTTCACTACAAATCCACAGCATTAATTCGACGTGCATCAGGTAAGGCAAACAACTGCAAATCACTCACACAGTAGGGCTGATCAGAAGCCTCGCTTCATCCATGCATTTCAACGGGAATATTCAACTCTCAATTCCTCTCCAATGTATCTGAAACAGATGTCCTCCTCAACAATAAATTTCACATTCACAGTCTTTTCTTCAAGCTTTACATTTGATTCAATGATGAAATTAATTCACTTATCTTTCTTCCTTCCTCTTCCAGCGCAGATCCAAGCAGCAGTTCAATCCAGTAGAATTCCACAAGCAGTTCTAAACGACAGACTCCAATAACAGTTCTTCACTTACACAAATTTCCAGGATCACAGCATCAAATGTAAGCACTCAAACAGGAGATCTTCTACCCCAAAACACAACGACTGAGACCCAGCCAAACAACTGATCAACTGAACACCGATTGACTTTTACCAGTTCCAACCTTCACCTCAACTCGACTTCGAGTGGCTCTTTTATCCTCCTCTTGTGAAGCGGAAAGCCTGTGTAAACACCGCTCCTCTCTGCCTCACACCTGTCGTGCATCGGCGGTAATTAGTTTGGATAATATCTCCGCTACACCCGGAACCGGAGTGAGGCGTTACACCAAAATAATTCCCCTCGGGGAACATGAAAAGAAAACAAAGGTTCCGCTTTTCCCAGCATTTTGTCTCCCGTGACATCCCCCCCTGCCAATCGGTTCTAGTCCCTAGAACCGGTCTTCTCTAATGCCATTCGCCATATCTCTCAGGCGGCTGTCCTTGGTTGTCCTGCTGGGACCGTCGGGGTGGCGTGGGTGAAGCCACTCGGGCCTCCGCTTCGGGGTTCCCTGGGACTATTGCCCACCCTACCATGGGCACATTGGGGGCAGGCGGCACACTCTGTGTTTCAGCCGCTGGCTGTGGATAGTTCGGACATGGACGGAGCAAATTTCGATGAAGTACTCGTATATGTCCCGGTTTTCCCTCAGGCCGTACCGAGTAGACTGGAGCATCAGGCCCCTGCCGGTGCTCCACCACATATGGTGTCGATTCCCAACGATCATGGAGCTTTCCTTCGTCGGTTATCCCTTACCAGCACTCGCTCTCCAGGCAGTAAAGGGGCTTCTCTGGCAGTTCGATCATACAGTCGCTTGTTCTTAGCTGCTGCAGCACTCAAATGGCCTGAGACTCGCTTGTAGGCATTTAGTAATTGTTGGTGGTGTCGATTTACCCAGTCCTTGGTGTTGTACTCTCCTTCGGTGGTCTCGGTGCCCAGAAGCAAGTCTACAGGTAGACGTAGATGACGCCCAAACATGAGGTAAGAAGGGGCATACCCGGTGATGCTGTGCACGCTATTGTTATAGGCTTGTAGTAACGTAGGGAGGCTCTCGGCCCATTGACACTGCTGCTCACTCTCCAACGTTCCCAATAGCCCCAACAGGGTCTGATTGAATCTTTCACATCCCCCGTTACCTTGGGGGTGATACGAAGTCGTGTGTGTCTTTCGACAACCATAGAGCTGGCTCAGCTCCTGTATGACTCGGGACTCAAAATTTGGACCTTGGTCCGAATGGAGGGTCTCTGGACAGCCGAACGGCTGTATTACCGTTTTCCAAAGGGCATTGGCTGTAGTCACTGCCGTCTGGTCTACTGTGGGGACGGCCCAGGCGTACTTGGTAAACAGATCCGTCATTACCAGGATGTTTTGGTATCGATCTGCGGGTCTCCCTAGGTTCAGGAAGTCAATCCCTATGATGTGCAGAGGTGCCTTCGGCCGAAAGGGAACCAGTGGGGCTCGAGGTTCCTTCCGGAGTTTGAACAGCGTGCACCGTGGACAACTCTGAACAAACTCTTCAACTCTCTTCTCCATCTTTGGCCAATAGAAATACCTCCTCAACAGTGACAAAGTCTTTTCTTGGCCTTGATGGCCAGCATGGGTGTGATAGGCAGTCAACAGCTCTTGGACTTGGTCCTCTGGAACCACCACTTGATACCTGGTTTCCTGAGTTCTTGGATCTCGCAATGAACGACAAATTACCCCTCCTCTGATCCGCAGTCTCTTCCGCTGCTTCAGGAGCTGTCGTACTCCAACTGTCTGAGCCTGCCTTTCCTCGGCTCGCAGCCCGAATCCTCGCCTGGGATGCGAGGCGACCTGACACAGGTCTTCGTCTCCCTGCTGTAATCTTCTCCACCGTCCGGGGTCCCATCCCCAACTGGACGGAACATCCCCCTGGGTCCCGGGAGCTTCCACGACCGCCACCAATAATTCATCCTCTTGACCAGGGATATCGAGGTGCGTTGGACCGTCTCTCTGAATGGCTGGGAGTCTAGACAAGGCATCAGCATTCGCGTTTTCTCTGCCAGGTCGATACTTAAGCCGATAGTCATAATTAGCCAGCTGAGCCACCCAACGCTGCTCCACTGCTCCCAACTTGGCAGTCTGCAAATGGACTAGAGGGTTGTTGTCCGTGATCACAGTCACCTTAGCTCCCCATAGGTAGTCTTTGAATTTCTCGGCCATGGCCCATTTCATGGCTAGTAACTCTATCTTAAAGGAGCTGTAGTTTGCTGCGTTCCGCTCTGCAGGATGCAAGCTTCGACTGGCATAAGCAATTACCTTCTCCACTCCTTGTTGCTCTTGAGCTAGTACCGCCCCCAATCCTGCGTTGCTGGCGTCGGTATACAGGAGAAACGGCTGAGTGAAGTCTGCATAGGCCAGGATAGGGGCCCTCAAAAGTTCCTGCTTCAGATTTTGAAAGGCCGTTTCACATGCTGAGTCCCATTGCACTGTCGATGAGCCTTTGCCACGGGAACGTCCAGTACCAGCCAAAAGCTGGTTCAATGGCTTAGCAAGCCCAGAGAATCCTTTAATAAATCGTCGATAATATCCTACGAAGCCTAGGAAAGACCGCACTTGTCTCACTGTTCGTGGGGGCTCCCAGCCTTGGACTGCTGCAACTTTCTCTGGATCAGGGGATATACCGGCAGCACTGACTCGATGTCCCAGGAACTGTACCTCTTTGCGAAACAACTGACATTTATCTGGCCTCAACTTTAGCCCAAATCTCTCCATGGCCCGAAAGACATTCTCCAAGTGATGCAGGTGAGTTTGAAAGTCAGGGGAAAAAACGATTACATCGTCCAAATAGACCAGTGTGGACTCCACTAGTTGCCCTCCCAGGCACCGCTGCATAAGTCGCTGGAAGGTCGCGGGGGCGTTGCACAAACCGAACGGCATCCGGTCCCACTCGAATAGCCCAAACGGTGTGGTGAAGGCAGTTTTCTCTCTGTCGCGGTCATCCATCTGTACTTGCCAGTATCCGCTGGCCAGATCCAAGGTTGAATACCATGCTGCTTGAGTCAAACTCGTGAGGGAATCTTCGATCCGCGGCAACGGGAATGCATCTTTCTTGGTCACACTATTGAGCTTGCGGTAGTCGACACAGAATCTCCAGGCTCCCGTTTTCTTCCGTACTAAGACAATCGGGGCTGCCCATGGACTACTACTTTCTCGAACAATCCCTCTATCTAGCATCCCTTTTAGCAGAGCGCGAACTTCAGTGTAGAGAGTGGGGGGCACCGGACGGTACCGCTCCCGACTAGGTGTTGCTTCTCCGGTGGATATTTGGTGCTTAATCACTCCTGTACAACCATAGTCTTCCTCATGGGTTGAGAACACATGTTTCCACCTCTTCAGGAGCTCCTGGAGCTGTAACACTTGTCCTTCCTCCAGCTCCTCACCCTTCAAAGACTCCCCCATCAAATGGGTCGGCATTTCCCCTCTCACAGGGCCTGTACTGGCCTCCACTGGACGGACGGCAACTTCTACTACCGCAGGGCTCACCTGCCTGAAACAGACATCTTGTTGCTCTTGGACTTGGACAGGACGGACAGATGAAACTCGAACCAGACGTTGGTGTCGACGAAGGAGTACTGGGTAAGGATGGGCGTTTCGCACCTTCACTGAAACTCGCCCTCGTCGTATGACCGCTAGCCCATGGGCTACTTCGATGGGTTGACAATCTTCATGGGGCTCTACCAGGACACAGTTACCTGACTCACGGGGTCCAGCAGGCACTCGGACCCAGAGAACAGCCTCGCTCCGGGCTGGAACAGACAGAGCGTACCGGCAGGTGACTCGACCGATATCTTCCCGCTCTTGCACCTGACTTGCTGCATGGACTCTTCGGCAATCGGCCAGGATCTGGTCCCAGTCCTGCCTTACTGCTAATGGGGACGTTCGGGCCGGTCGGCCTTTAAACAGCTCTTCCCAGCAATCCAGAATGACATTCATCCCTAGCAGTGCTCGATGGAGACCCAAACAGTGGTCTCGAACAATGACAACACCCTTCTGGTGGACAAGGACCCCTCGAACCAGGAAGTCTACCACAATGTACCCAGTGTAAGGGATATCCAATCCATTCGCTCCACGTAATGTGAGTCTTGAAGTTTCCGTCCTGTGAAGCCGATGATCCGCGAATAACTCCAGAGCCAGACTCTCTGAAAACAATGTGACCTGAGAACCTGTATCGACCAGACAATTAATCTTCATTCCATTAACTTGCACTTCCACGGTGGGACAACGCCCAACCCAGTCGTCTCTCATCACCGGAACAGAACAAGGGTCTCTTGAAGGGGTTCCGGCCACTTGACCCACAGTGACCGGTGGAACTAAAAAACCCCTTGAGAACTTCGACGACGGTCGCACTGGCGGCTGATGTGTCCCGGATTTCCACAATTGATACAGATGGGTCGACCCTGATGATCCCACTGAAACCGGGGGCCCGTCGGACGCGGAGGACGGCGTACAGGTCCCTGCCCCTCCTCTGAATATGATCTTCCTCGCACCATCGGTCCACCTTCGACTCGACCTCGATGAAGCTCACCCAAAAGACTCCGAGACAACTCTGCCATCTGTCCCTTAACATCCTCCAGTAATTCTGTCCTCAACTTCTGCTTCCACTCACTTGACTCAACAGGCGCGGGCACAGTGGCGCTGCTGGCCGCCACACGAACCGGTGTCCGAGTCGTCTCTCCCTGATCTGACTCCAACGCCAAGGTCTCTTGTCGAAGAGCCTCAAAAGACATAGTGGGGTCTCGTAGAAGCTGGAGCCGTATGCCCTGGCGCACCGGTCCTTCACGCAGCCCCAAAACAAACTGGTCTCTCAATAAGCCATCTCCTTCTCCCAGTCCATGATCTTGTCGACCTTTCAGCCGGCCAAACTGCTCTCGCAGTTTCAGGGAGTATGCTCGCAGAGTCTGCTGAGGCCCCTGCTGACAGTTAAAGAACTGGGCACGAAGGATGGCTACCGGGGTAGAATCTCCATATACTCCAGACAAGAAATCAAAGATATTCTTCACAGTGGCCCGCGTGGCTTCTGATGCAGCAAGAACTTCCCTTTTGGCTTCTCCTTCTAACGATCCTAGCACAAACTGTACCTTTTGCGATGCGCTCAGTCCTTGTAATCCAGCCAGATATTCTGTCTGCGCTTTCCAGTCCTGAAAACTCAGCTCCGATCCTGGTCCTCCATAGCATTGTGCCCAAGGGGCTCCCATCATGATGGGCATTACTTGCGAGCGAACTAATGGAACCTCTTCGTCCACCATCGCGTACCTGTGGCCGCTACAACTCACGGTGGCAATCCTGCCGACTACGCCAAATTGTCACAGGTCGGGGTGGAGCGCCAGCGGGCCGCCCACCCCTCCGCTTGCGTGCCGCCCCTGAGGAGCTGACCGTGGACACGAAGGAGACGGACACAGAATTAAAAATAAATGTTCTTTATTAAATAAATAAAATAGTTTCTCTTCAGCATTAGTAGGCTCTTCCAGCATTAACAGGCTCTTCCAGCATTAGCAGGCTCCTCCAGCATTTGCAGGCTCCTCCAGCATTAGCAGACTCTTCACTAGCATTAGCAGGCCCTTCCAGCATTAGCCGGCTCTTCACTAGCCTCAGGCAGAGATTGGAAGACACGTGCAACTCACAGCATTAACAGGCTCGTCCAGCATTAGGAGGCTCTATTCCAGCATTAGCAGGCTCTTCAGCACCAGCAGGCTCTTCACTAGCATTAGCAGGCCCTTCCAGCATTAGCCGGCTCTTCACTAGCCTCAGGCAGAGAGAGAAGTGGATACAGGTAACTCACAGCATTAGCAGGCTCTTCCAGCATTAGTAGGCTCTTCACTAGCATTAGCAGGCCCTTCCAGCATTAGCCGGCTCTTCAGCACCAGCAGGCTCTTCACTAGCATTAGCAGGCCCTTCCAGCATTAGCCGGCTCTTCAGCACCAGCAGGCTCTTCACTAGCATTAGCAGGCCCTTCCAGCATTAGCCGGCTCTTCACTAGCCTCAGGCAGAGAGAGAAGTGGATACAGGTAACTCACAGCATTAGCGGCTCTTCCAGCATTAGCAGGCCCTTCCAGCATTAGCCGGCTCTTCACTAGCCTCAGGCAGAGAGAGAAGTGGATACAGGTAACTCACAGCATTAGCGGCTCTTCCAGCATTAGCAGGCCCTTCCAGCATTAGCCGGCTCTTCACTAGCCTCAGGCAGAGAGAGAAGTGGATACAGGTAACTCACAGCATTAGCGGCTCTTCCAGCATTAGCAGGCTCTTCACTAGCATTAGCAGGCCCTTCCAGCATTAGCAGGCTCTTCACTAGCCTCAGGCAGAGAGTGGAGGATACATGTACTCACAGCATTAGCAGGTTCTTCAAGCGTTAGCAGGTTCTTCACTGGACTCAGGCAGAGAGAGGAATGGATACGTGTAACTCACAACGTTAGCAGGTTCTTCACTGGACTCAGGCAGAGAGTGGAGGATAATGGTAATTCCCCAATGCAGCTGTAACTTCACAGGGCTCAGGTAGAGAAGAGATTAATGAACAGCTGTGACTGAATTCCCACACTCGCATATCCACCACACACTGTAAGATTTCACTCGTGCTCATTTCCACAATAAAACTGCAATTCAACAGACTCATGGTGCTACCAAGGCTTACACCCGCAATCCAGCCGAAGTCTTCTCTCTCCGTCTCTCTCTCTCACTTTCTCTCTCTCCCGCGGCCTCCCGCCGGATCCGCGGCCGCTCACGTGCTGCGTGCCTCACATCCTCTCTCTCTCTCTCTCTCGTACCTCGCGCCCCCTTCTTCACCGCCAAAGTGTCCTTTTATGAGCCACCTTCCTCCTCCATGTCCCAATTGCTAATCGCCTCCCTCATCTCTCACAGCTGGCACTCGTTTCGGCTTTCATTACCCCGCGATCGACCATCACGTCCAGACCGGAACCGGCCCGGTGTCCCACCGGAAATGCTCCGACGGGGAAACGAGTTCTAAAAAAAGGTTCCAGCCTTCGTCACCCCGTGACATCCGTATACCTTCTTAAGACGCGAAGCGGGACAAAGGAAGGGGGGCGAGCCTCTGCCAAGCGGATAACGTGAATGCTTCCAGCGTGAGTCTCTTTCTTCAAGCAGACATCCACCGGAGGGACTTTGGTGGAGGAATTCTTCTGCGAAACAACAAGTAAGTAACTCAAGTATGTGCGTGCTCCTCTTCAGTACAGAGACAAAAGCTTACGACTGGGGTGTGCTTTCTGTAAAGCAGACGGAAGTATGTCCAATGTGTGTCTCTCCTTCAGGCAGGCATCACATAAGGGGACATTTGCAGAGGACTTCTCTATTGAACAGACAGAGTAAGTTATACCAGTACATGCATACTTTTCCTCAGTACAGAGACAAGGGCTTACGGCTAGAGTGTGTTTCTGTAAAGCAGATGGAGATGTTGTCCAATGGGTGTCTCTCCTTTAGGCAGGCATCACATAAAGGGACGTTTGCAGAGGACTTCTCTATTGAACAGACAGAGTAAGTTATACCAGTACATGCATACTTTTCCTCAGTGCAGAGACAAGAGCTTACGGCTGGGGTGTGCTTCTGTAAAGCAGACGGAAGTATGTCCAATGTGTGTCTCTCCTTCAGGCAGGCATCACATAGGGGGACATTTGCAGAGGACTTCTCTATTGAACAGACAGAGTAAGTTATACCAGTACATGCATACTTTTCCTCAGTACAGAGACAAGAGCTTACGGCTGGAGTGTGTTTCTGTAAAGCAGATGGGGATGTTGTCCAATGTGTGTCTCTCCTTTAGGCAGGCATCACATAAAGGGACGTTGGCAGAGGAATTCTCTATTGAACAGACAGAGTAAGTAATGCAAGTGCATTTATGCTTTTCCTCAATGCAGAGACAAGAGCTTACGGCTGGAGTGTGTTTCTGTAAGCAAACAGACGAGGGAGTATTTCTAATGTGAGTCTCTCCTTCCAGCAGACATCACATAAAGGGACATTTACGGAGAGTTTCTTCTATTTGAGCAGACAGAGTAAGTTATACAAGTACGCACGTTCTCCCCAACATGCAAAGATGAAATGTTCACATTCAACACCTGAAGTCCCTCTTCAGTGACAGCGGATGAAAATAAGAAATGGGGAGTACACAGCGGTCAATATATATGATCCCCACACACTGCAACCTCACTTCAAGCCAATACTATGTGACACATCAATTCAGGCACTGCATATCCACTCTCTCTCTCAGTGCAATAAGGCCAGCACTCACCCAATGATCGATCCTTCCACTGTCATACTGAATCAGTTCTCATCACATAGGAAGGGGAGTCGGGTGCCTCCTTACTGGCACGGTGGATAAAGCTTCCTCAACACTCGCTCACACTCAGAAGAAGAGAAACAAGAGTTCAATGATAACTCAGTCCAACCACTCTCAAGTGACAATTACACTCGTGATCAATACACTTCACAACTTCATATCCAGCTCGGTGCAGGTGCATACATTCAATAAGATCCGATATCATACTACTTATCTCCCTTCCAATGATGATGGCGTTCTCCAGTCTTCACAACTTCAACTTTGTCACCTCGTGACATAAGCCTTGTCTTCTCAGTCCGTATTTTATGTGGAGTATGCTGCTGAGAGTTTCTTGTCCCATTCTGTTCCTCAGTTTGGACTTGACCAGGCTCATCTGTGAGAACACTTGTTCTACGTCAGCATTGCTCAAAAGGCATCGCAAGCAATGACAGAGAAAAGAGGGCAAGTTTTTTGAAAGTGTGGTCTCCACTGCTGTCTTTGTAATTGAGCACTTCAACCCAAAAGGCCTCTCTGCCTGGCTGTCCTCCTTGTTTGTCCATGGGAGATATGCAACAGCCTGATACTGTGTTTCAAGAGCTGCAAGATCACCAGAGTAGAGTTCCAGCATTGAAACTGAGCTGAGCTGTGTCTCAGTTGCTCTTGTCGCCAGAAATCGCCTGCTCTCCATTGAAATGAATGGTATCGTGCCGCTTTTCTGCTTCAAGTGTGAATGCAGCTTAAGGAGGCTATTCCAAAAATCTTTCTTTGTAATGGTTGGTGAATACTGGCCTTTAGTTTTGTAGTCCAGAATAAGGGCGTATCCTGGATTTTTATTTATTTAATTTTTTCACTTTTCTAACATTGCGAGCCTTGGTGGATATGGGCTAAGCACTTAGATATGGGCTCTAACTTTGACCGTATTTAATTTATTATTGACTCATTATTCATTTTATTAGTTTCATTGCTAGAATGTTTCTCTTTTTACATTATAGCTAGAATATTTATATATTTATTTTATTTTCATTTAAAAAAAAATTGATTCTTGTGATTGTGTTCAGCACTTGAACATGCTTATGTTCACATATGTCGTGCTGAAATAACATCTGTACTCATTGACATTTTGTACAGCTGATAGTAAATGTCAGCTTTGTAGGTGAATTTGAAGGACTATTGAGACTTTCAGTATAAATCCATCCTTCCACTTTATTCATGGTGTTGAGTTGGATTAAGACAATTGTGTATTTGTTTAAATTGTTTATTAAATCTTTTTCTTGTGTATTTGCAATAAAAGTGCTGGTTGTTAATTTGTTAATGGCCCAACCAAATTAATCCTCCTAGAGTCGAACTTAGTCCATATTTAAACCCTACTCAGTATACTATGCTGAATATTTATAATAGTGTTCCAGTGTTATCTGTTCATTGTATAACATAGAAATAACCATTATTGAACAATTCAACAATACAATTTAGCTAACAAAGAAAAAAACACCAAACCATTTGTTTATTTGTTTGACTTTATTGTCTGTTCAGATTTCCTGGACAGAAATTCATCTTTAACACTGGCATAAAAACAAACACATCAGACAAAACTGTTCAACCACTTTATATACCACATAATAAAACACATGGGGCACAAATTTGTCCCTATCAAAAACATGATTAAAACAATTGAATACTATTTATATCTGCAAAAATACACGCATACATACACACGTACATACACCTATAGTAACTACCTCAATTAAAATTTTGATTTAAAACAGTCACCGCCAATGGAATAAATTATTTTTTATAAATGTTCTTTTTAGCCAACGGTATCGCGGCCTCAAAGCAGGAGTGGAGGGGATGAGTCTGGTCTGAATATACTGCTATCGCCTTTTTCTCCATAAAATGTGAAAACAGCTCTTGCACAAGGTACTCTGTTTTTGGCGATCTTATTTGCTTAGTTAATTTCTCGTATTAATTTATTTTTCTGCCTCATTGATAAATTGCCATACCATGAAACGATATTATAAGTTAAATTCCCACAGCATCATTCCTTTGTCTTCTCAATGTTCAATTAAGATGACTGTTATCAAACCATTGTACAAGACTTTTAATATACTCAAAATAGGTTGACCAAGTTATGTCTGTTTGGCAAGAAATTATAAAACCAAGTTATCAACGTATTTGATTAAAGTGAGATCATACCTGTTACATTGAAGTTCGTTATAGTATAAACAGAGAAAAGCACTTAAATACATTTTCACTTAAATACACAGTCTTTAAGAGCAAATGGTTATAAACCCAATCAGAGCTCATAGAGATGCAAAGCATGTTGGGTAACCTACAGAACATAAACAGTATTTCACGAGTTCACACTTACAAATAAAGAGTAAAAAAGTAAGCGTATTTGGCGTACTGTCCGGAGGAGGGCTGCGAGCTCAGAATGTGGCCTGAATCCAGAGTACTCAGAGTCGACTATCTATCTATCTATAAATATATAGGCCTCCAATCGTACTGATTGGGTAGATCATGTGTTCCTCCCAATCTCTGTTAATAAAACATATAAAGTGGGGTTTTTTTTCTTTCAGTCAGGGTTGTTTCTCACATGCTTGTTCTCTCTTTCGTTGCTCACAAGCTTTTCAATCTCACACAGAGACACTGAGGAGTTCAAACCATAAACCCTAAATCCAGCACAGAGAGACTGAGTGAATGTGGAGGTGAATGTGTGTAAGTGTGTGAGTGTGTGTGTGCCAGAGACACTGTAGAAGGACAGAGTGCCGGCCGACACATCCACATACACTCCGACTCTCCTATAGGCGCGGGAAGGGACATGTATGCCAGTGAACATATTATTGTGACAAATAGTGAATTTGTCATTTGAGCGTCTCAGACTCCAGGAGTTTTTATTGCGTCCAAACACACAGTCATCACTCCGTCCTTTCCTGTTGATTCCTTTATATGTCACTGATATAACAGCATCTCCACTCCATTCAGCCTCCCAGTAACAGCGTCCAGACAGACTCTCTCTACACAGAACTTGAAGAGATTTGTCAAATCTCTCTGGATGATCAGGATATGCCTGATATTCTCTCACATGTGCCACCTTTCTGTTCTCCTCAGATATAATGAGATGATTGTGAGCTGTATCTGGATCCAGTGTGAGATCACAGGCATCTTAACACAAGAAGATTATAGACAGTTATAACAAACAACAATTAAAGGTGTGTGTGTGTGTGTGTGTGTGTGTGTGTGTGTGTGTGTGTGTGTGTGTGTGTGTAAATGTGTAAACATACATTTGAGTAGTCCTGCTGTAATCCTGAACTCTCCTCCATGATCCACACTATAAAAGGCACACAGTGTCAAATTTAGTCAGTAAACCTACACAGTGCAGGGCTAAGAGATTAATCAAATTATGTTTCCAATTATGCAATATAAATGTTATAGTGCCACATCCAGAATTGCCAAGTTTATCAGTTTATTAATTAATTTTTTTGAAAATATAAATTACATTACATTTAGACATTCTCATGCTGAGAAACTGCTGATAAAAGACAATATATATATATAAATATATATTTTTTGATTTAGCATATTTTTCTTATTTGACATGCAATAACTCGGGAAGGAAATAAGGTAGGAGGAAAATTATTTTTGGGTGAATTCCCTCTACATGTGAGCTGCGTCTGGATCAAATCAATTGAGGTGATTGCATAAAGTAATCAAAAGTTATAGCATTTGGAACCAAGATAGCCTTTTTGTTCAGTCCTAATCATAAATCAGATGTACTGTATGTACAATAACATTACTATGTCCAGCAATAGATTGTATCAGTGGTTGTATATCAGGCAGGGACACGTTTGTGTGCATTTTGTTTTGGAATTTCGCCGGAATGAATAGAGTCTACACAACAGATTGAAACGTGCGTCCGAAAAGACTGCGCGAGCCACAAGAGAACACAGTATCTGCGCCACTGATCGCAGCGGCAACAAGCACTTTGATCACTTGATTTCAAAAACAACACATTTCAGCGCTAGATCGCCTTTTATTTAACAAACGAACGAAATTAATGCTCTGCTAGTTAACAGGAGATGTTTTATTTATTTGTATTGGTACATTCGTGCCGCGAGATGTTTCAAAAGTGGTGGGGACAATATCGACCTTAGCAAAAAGTGGTGGGGGCATGTCCCACCCACAAATTACGCCTATGGAAATACATAAATAAACAAATAATGAACGCGGAAAATAAATAAATACACATTTCAGTTCTTAACAAAGAAGTTCACTGCAGCAGCTCAGACGACAGCAGCTCCTCTGGGGTCATCATGGCCAAATTCGTGCTCTTTTGTCCATTCCAGATTAAATGAGGTCTGACGAAATAAAGTGACTCTGCAGAGTTTTGCATTCACATTACTGCACACACATTACCGCGGGATGGCGGGTGTTAATTTCATAAACTGTGGACAATGGTAGCTTATTTAATGTATAAATGAATGTATATGTCCAAAAAACGGGTAATGTCATACTTTGTAGTAGTGCTATCGTGGTGTAATAATCTGTTTGGTTGTAAAATGAATTACCTGAATGAAATGAAATCGAATGTATCGTCCTGTGAAATCATTCATTCACAGACAGCTTACGAAGATGTTCAACTAATAAAGATCTTCATCGCTGGCAAAAATATGATGCATTTGCAGATTTGCTTTCACTTGACTGTACTGTAGGTCCAGGGCCACTTCATCCAACGCTCTTGATGTTCTTAAATCTTCCTGTTACGACTCGAGTCGAGTGTGAATTGAAAGCACTTCAGACTATTCAATGCGCGCAGGAAACTGAACAGATCATTCAAACTGATTCGCGAACCGATTTAGACAGATCTGCCAACTTGTTTGATGAAGTCTTTGAACAGAATCCACTCAAAAGAGTGATTCATTTGTGAATTGAGCATCGCTCATGGCCAGAAAAAAGATACAGCGCGCTTGATATAAACTACGCATTTAACAACATATTGCATTCAAATAAAGTAACGAGAGGAACGTCGCCCAACGTAACGAAGTAAAAGTACAGTTTTTTCATTAGAAATGTACTCGAGTTAAAGAAAAAGTACCCACATTTAAATATACTCTTAAAAGTAAAATTTTACCAAAATAATACTCAAGTAAATGTAACAAAGTAAATGTACTTCGTTACTACCCACCTCTGGTAATAAGTGGTATGACTGTACTGTATCCCTTAAATGTCCATCTAGTTTGAATTTGCCGTGCTACCAACTGCTCTCTCCACGGAAGCTTTGCATTTAAAGAGCTAATAAAATATTTAGACTGATCAATATTTTGCATCTAATTATTTACTTATGTAGCAAGTAGTCGTGTAATAAGCGGGATAATGTACATCCAGCCGGTTGTTATCTCAGAATAAACCCCTTCAGAACATATACGTATATGAACATATACGTTTCTGGCATTTTCAGTGTGAGATTGTCCTGTTCTGTTGCCGGTATGATCTCTTGAAGCTCCACCCTCTTCTTGTAAGGAGGCCGGGAGCACCAGCTTATTTGCATTTAAAGGGACACACATAAAAATGGCACATTTTTGCTCACCCCACCCCAAAAGTGGCAATTTTAACATGCTATAAAAATTATCTGTGGGTATGACTTATTTTACATATTGGGGTTTGGGCATACGATGTCCCCCCCTTTAACTACAAACTATATATGCACAATCCTGGGGTTGAATGTGCAAAATGTAAAACGTCTCGTTTACTAATGTAACCCTCGTTCCCTGAAGGAGGAAACGGGAGATGTAACGTCGACGTGACGACATAATTGGGATCACTTCAGGGAGCCCTATCATCTTCGAGTGTCTACAGAACGAGCCAATGAACGTTGGCATGCGAGAACCGCGTCATGCACCCGCCTTCATATCGGCTGGAGGGACCGGCTCGATCGAGTCCTTCGCCAGTAGGACTGCGATCTCTGCCCTGAGCACAGGGGCATTGTCCATTGTCTGAAGGCTGGGGGACACCGGACGAACTGAATTGCATAGCCGAGTCTGATAGTACGGATGAGCCAGCGAGACGGGCTGGGAAGCGCTAGCCAGGCTCCCAGACACCTGGGAGTTGCACAATCAGTTGGATTAAATAAAGATAAAGAAAACAAATACAATGTGTTAGAGTGTCACAAAAACAAGTGTAGCCAATTCTACTTGTCGCAGTTTTTTTCTTTTGTTAATCTGTTAATTATTTAAGTGAAATATATTTTGTGTAGTCCTATTTATTTTATTCCTTTTATATACTTCATTTTAGTTTTCTCAGTTCACATAAGCGCTGCAGGTGCGTGATGTGACAATGTGTGAATCCTCATGTTCTGTTGTTTATGCTGCTATATGCACATATAAATCTAAAACCCTGGAAAAAATCAATTGTGGTATTTTTAATGGGTCATAGACACCCATCTATTCTAATTTAATATTTATTTGACATTCTAATGTTAACGGTGAATGATCGACCAACGAGCTTTGGTTGTGGACAGGAAAATAATCTGAATGAACAAAATACTCTCATTACAGTTCTCCACCAGATTTACTATGCTGCATGCAAGTTCACGCTAACTCAAAAACTTGCGTACACGGGCTGAGACCTGACATGATATTTGATCGTAGCCACCGCTCACGTCCATATTGATAGATGCCAAGTTTTGCATGGAAACAACTGTATGCCCAATTTTCTTTTTTTTCTTCTTTTTTTTTGTAAATGAGGGCCATTATGTGGTCTGGCCAGCGATTGCTTATGATCTGCTGTTGATGAATTATGACAATGTTTATTTTATGTTTATATTGTAATATGTTGTAGTTGGTTGTATGAGTGTATATTTTATCTCACCCTTTTGAGTGAGCAGCTCAAATGTATTATTATTGTTCAAATGTATTCATTTATTTGACATGGTTTTCCATCTGACACAAGAAAATTACTCCAATATCTCTGACAAAAAAAGATATTTGAGTAATTCAATATTATTAACAAAAAAAACCTGCTTAACATACTTGAGTTTTTCCAGTGTGCAGTTTGTAAGGTTCAGGGTATCAGAGAGCAGCTTGACTCCTGAATCTCCTGGGTGATTGTAGCTCAGATCCAGCTCTCTCAGTTGTGAGGGGTTTGAACTTAGAGCTGAAGACATATAACGACAGCCTTCCTCTGTCACCATACAGCCAGACAATCTACAAACACACATGGCAACAATCCACATATTATTTTGACATTAAGAAAATATTCCACACACTGACCTGTGCAGTTTATTTTCTGCAGTTACAATAACTAGTATTCATTTTACAATGTCCCTAAAAACAACCATATATATATACATTTTCCAAGTATCATAAAGGTGGTTGTCCACATTATGTCTAATGTATGTAGTTCACAACCTTTTGCCATTGAAGCCCCCCATCCTTACATACATAAGTGATAACCAATTGATTTTAAATGCATCCCATTGGTGTAAATCTAAAATATTCTGGCGGCCATGCACATTTCTTTGAAAAGGATAAAAAATGCTTACCGTAAAACTTCAAATAATAGTCCGGGCTTTTATTTTCCCAAATCGCCGAACTGCACCGGCTTGTATTTGAGACAGGTGTCTATATGAGACAGGCCTTTAATTTAGTGTTGAGATGAGCATGACAGTAGGAGGTTACCAAATCTGTGTTTGTGTTTAACAAATCAGTTAATGTAAGAATTAGCCTACTATATTTCTGAATGTCTAAAGGGGGTCGCACACCAGACGTGAAGCGCAGCGCCACGTCTTTAAAATTCGAACACGTTATTCTCTATGAGTATACATTGTCTCAAATCGTCGTTAATGTATACTGACTTCACCCTGTGCTGCAATATACATTCAGTTTTACATTCATTAACAGAAATCAGCTGCTTGAATGAAAACTGCTGTTGTCGGATTTTCAGGTGATATTCTCAATTCATTCAGTTAACAGACGCTCTGAGGTAAAGTGAATTCAGACTGCAGACTAAGCAACGATTATATTTAATTGTACAGTACAATCATAACATAGTACAGACATGATCTTAATTCCATAATATCCTTAAACATAACTATATTGCTGGCCATAAACTGACAAAGTGCGCGTCTGGTGTGCGATACCTCGAGTTGTCATAGATGCGACGCGACGCTGCGCTTCTCGTACGGTGTGCGACCCCATTTAGATTATTGGCAGCATAAAAAACGAAACGATGTGACAGCCATGGGCTGAACAATACAAGTTACCGGTAATATCCATCGAGCCTATGAACTAGTTGCCCGAAACACATCAACAAGAAAGAATGAAGGCTACCCTGTAAAACAACTGCAATCATGTGATACAAAAGGACCCTATTCATCACTATCATCATCACTGCGATCCTCAACTACAAGTTCATTGGTGAATTCCTCCTCTTCGTCACTCTCCTCCACTTCTCTCCCTCTCCGGCCTCCGCTAACTCTGCCTGCCTTGCTTGCGCTAACAGCTCCCGCCAAGATGCGCAGGGCTCTCTTGCGTGCGCAATCTGCTCCATAGAACTGGCTTACACAGACGATCTGACGGGTTTTAGAAGATTAAATACACCGGCCTTTATTTATCCAAACCTGTAGCCACACCAGGCGTGTAAAAGAGACAGGCGTCTATTTGGGACTCGGCTATTATTTGAAGTTTTACGGTACACTGGCTGGAAACTTTTAAAAAACACCAGCAGCGAAAGTGTGAAAATTGAACTGCGCAACCCTTAAGTTCCAAAAGGTTGAGAACCTCTGCACTAAGCCATATCATGCTCACAACAGAGAAGTATTTAAAAATGTCAAATGGCGAATAAAACCACTTACCTCAGTATCTTCAATTGAGAATTTCGACTCTTCAGTCCATCAGAAAGAAACTTTACTCCTAAATCTTGCAGATCATTGTTACTCAGGTCCAGCTCTCTCAGGACAGAGTTTGAGGATTGTAAAACTGAAGACAAACTTTCACAGCAATGTCCAGTGAAATCACAGCTATGTATGCTGTGTAGAGAACAAAACAAACAATGATATGTGTTCATCAGATCGGGATGACTCGGAAAAACCTTTGTAGGGATGAGAGAGTGACATTGACAGTCAACACAACTACCACTTTGTGATAGAAAGTTCAAAAAGTTCATAAAGATATCCAAAAAAAACCCAAATCCATATGAATCAAGCTGTTTAATCCAAATGTTGTTCTATTATAGCGCCATCAACAGGCACAATCCCACAATTTGTCCTCAGAGTGAGCCCATACATGTGTCAAATTTGGTGAAAATATCTCATTTTGTTTTGGAGTTATAAACATTTATATCTATGAGAGCATAAAAAATGATCCATGGATAACTTTTTTATACATTTATGCATTGACATTTGGGCAATAACATAGAGTCCGCCACCTATGTTTCAGAATTTCCTAAGGTGGTTTCATCTCGATTGGACAAACGGTTTAGAAGATATTTGCAAAAGTTTTTTAATCGCCAAATCACAACGTTGCACAAACCGTAAGGCAAAACTTAGCATGTTTGGTATCATTGGACTCTGCAAGGATTCAGGAACCTAAGGAGATGACTCCCATGAAAATAAGTCAACCACATCTAAAATTAAAAGCATGTCCGAGTAAAAAGTAAAAAGCTTGTCCGAAACTTCTCAGACTCTTTCAGGGTATCGTGCCCATGACCCATACCAAGTTTTGTAATGTTGTAATGTTCATTCATGCTTTCATAAAATACAGCATTTTAGTACAAAATTCAAAATGGCCGATATGGAAAAATTGGATATCATTCGACTCGTCATAACGCCCCAAATCTAACGAGACCACTTTTATGATTTTTTGACAAACCGTTCATTAGTCATAGGCAAAGATAGCCATTTTTCACATCTTCGGACCAGTAGGTGGCGCTGCACCAAAACACAGCATGTCGCCTTAAGTTATGCTTGTGATGAAATGCATTAAGTTTGGCCAGAATACAATAAGCGTTGCGGAGATACAGCCTTAAGTCTGTTTTCGCAAGCGCTACATAAAATTCGTTCGTGCGGTATTTGAGAACGGTTTGACAAATCAACTTGAATTCCACAAATTTTTGTCGGCATGGTCTGAAGATGATCTGGTTCAATTTTCGTGAAAATCAGAGCAACCGTCTAGGACGAGTTCGAAAAAGTAGTTTTTTTGGAAAATTCACTTGTGTTTAATCCTTTAAACTAACTAACAAAAATAAAAAAGGAAATTAAAATTTTTCAGCTTTTACATGCCCTAACTTAACTTTATTAACTGCCAAAACACAAAACTTGCAGGGGGTGGCGCTCACTTCTAGCATATTGTGTCTGAACATCAAAGTAAATGGCAGCAAAAGTGTTTTGCAATACAAAATAACCACAATAAGAACCTAGAATATTATTTTGTAGTACATCATTATCAGACCTCTTCGTCAGTTCTCAGCCATTGGCTGTTTAGGATGGTTCAAAGAGTGGATTTTGTGCATGGAAAGTAGAGACAGAGGGACCAATCTCTGACATGACACCAACAGCACCTCTGTGTGACAGTGATCATACAGCAGCTACTTGTGTCAAACAATCCTCTGTCAAGAGGCACATCATTTCCAATTATAATCAGTTCACGAGTTCACACTTACATATAATTAAATAGAGTAAAGTTTATGCGTATTGGACGTGCTGTCTGGGCAACCTAATATGCAGTGCACCTGCTGCTCATTTATATCCACGCTGCGGGGCAGAGCGGCAGATGCAAATCTCCCATGCCTGTGTACATTGGATTGTTTTGATACACTCCAAGTAGATTGGTCTCTATAGCAAGATTCCCGATTCGTCGGTCAGTCCGACTTGGCATCTCCATTCCCTCCTTCAGGGAACGTGGGGTTACATACATAACCAAGCCGTTCTATATAGCAATTTTGGTACCATAGCAAAAACTATTGTAACAGTTTTTTTTGTTAATGGGTTTGTTACTTAACTATTTGAAAATAAAAAATATTATATAAAAGCAGTTATTTATTATTGCTTTTAATAAATATATTAAAACATAGCCTTTTAAAATGTTCAATCGAACATCACGTTAATCAGTTTCATTTTAATGGTGGTTGGAAACCAGAAGCACTTGAAGGTGCATACTGCCCACAGATCTATACAGTATATACAGTAGATCAGTGATTCCACTGCATGATACCTGCAAGACAACTGATGGTAAAATAGAGGATTGGGTTTAGGATAACCGATAACGATAAGTTAAAAAATTATTAATTGGTCCCCTCGGGACATCCCTAATTAAATCTCGAAAATCTCTAAAAATGAATCTCGACTTTATTGTTTGGAATTAATATTAGGAATTTTACTGTTTTAGTTTCTTAAGGATTAACCAGTTTTCATAATGTATAGAGTGTGTTAATGCAAATGATAAATATAATAAATCAGGAAACTAGATTAGGTCAAATAAACTTGCATGAGTTGACATTCTCTTGATTTGTGCTTTCGTGAAAGTGCATTAAGAAAATCATGAATAATTGAATAATAAAGCTATGGAATATAATCATTTGTATGATGCTGATGTGATTAAATCTGCATGAATGCATAATTAATATTTTTTTATAAATTTTTTTATTTATAATTTTATTTATATTTTTTTATTAATTAAATAAGCATATTAATTAAATAAGCATATCATACATATTATTTTAATTACAATGTTTAATTACATATTACAATACACTATTTTAAGGTAAGCTAAATAAAGAACTCTTAATATGTATTAATACAAATGTTGCATATGCCCTTCAAAAATAAAGCACTTGCGCCTGATGTTTCGGTTTTGTTTTTATGAAAAGGATATGCATGAATGAGAAAATAAAGTGCGGGATGTGCATGATGTCAAAGGAGTTATTAAGCACAGTCAGCCACGAAAAAGATCTCACATCCTGTGTCAATGTTAATCCAACAATAAAAGGGACTCACTCACTGCTCTTGACTGAACAACTTTGGTAGTTTTAATAATGATAATCTTTTTTTAATGAATACCCTAAAGAGTATTCTGTAATACTTTTTTATAATCAAATTGTTACTCTCTGAATCATAATTCGAACGAATCGTGAGACAAGTGAAGATTCACACCTTTGTGGAGAAATACAAAAGTTATATGAAAAATAAATGTTTGGGTCTGATGACAGATCATAAATTATGTTGGAAATTACACATTAATAATGTTAAAAAATCTAAAACAATTGCACTGTTATATAAAACGAAAAATACATTGAATCAGAATTCATTATATGTTGTAAATCAACTCGGCTATTACTAACAAACCAACAAATTATTTATTAAACTGTATGCTTGAAAATTTGGCGATCTAGTTGATTGACAGATAAGTATAAAGCACATAATTTACTTGTCAAATGTATTTCAAATGACTGTTTGAGAGAGAATCAGTATAAACTTAGAGAAATTCAAATTTAGACAAAAAGGGGAGGGACAAATATATGGAAAAATATGTATATCTTTTAAATGGTGGAAAAACTGACAAAAAACTAAGAGTGCGTAGTTTACTTGCAAATAAAAGTTTAAAAATAAGGTGAAAAACATATATAACTCCAAATGAATAGTTATATATGAAATGTATGAAAATTGTTATTAATTTATTAATGGTGTAATTTTCACTTGTGTTTGAAGGCAAGGCAAGGCAAGAAATTTTGTCTGAAGTTACAGTTTTGTTTTTGTATGGATTAAATGTAGTAGTGGCATAAACACAGACAACGGATCTGTTTATCCGTCAGTCTCTTTCACTGTTGCAGGTGATTACTTTAACAAAAGTAAACATTGAGCATCCCAGGCACCTTCAAAACATTGAAGGCAGTCTTCTCAGATCTGTCAATTTCTTTCCAGCTTAACCTATATTGAGGGGGTGTGGCTACTGTAGAAGGCGGAGCCAGAGGGTGTTTAGCCGCTGTGGGACCATGACTGGTCCCATGATTACATGGGAAAAGACATTCAGCTTCGGATACAGGAGTGCACACCAAAATTCACTGCATTTAGAAATTTAAAGATTAAACAAGTCATGATCAAATCAAATGTCAAATTAAAAGTGGCATTGGGATAAAATGTGCTACAATGGATGCTTTAATACTACAGCATCATAATTCATCCATTCAGAAAGACAAATGTACCAGTTCATAATGTGGTTTATTATAAGCAGGATTCTCGCGTTCCTCCTCAATCCTACATTCTTTTCAGAACTGCCACAACTATAAATTATTTGTGAATATTTTTGTGAGTATCAATCTGTATGTGATTCTCAGAGAGATGATCTTACTTCAATATCTCCAGTTTACAGTGGTCCTTCAGTCCTGTAGAGAGCAGATTCACTCCAGAGTCTCCTAGATAATTCTGAGACAGATCCAGCAGTCTCAGGTGTGAGGGGTTTGATTTTAGAGCTGAAGCCAGAGAAGCACAACCTTTATCTGTGACACCACAATAACCCAACCTGTAGAGAACAATGACACCCTTTACTCTCTCATTTTAAGATAAACAGCACAGATAAGCCATAAGTTATACATTCAATTCTTTAATAACATCTATAATTAATCCTCTGGGGTCGGCGGTCACGATCATCTCACTTTTTTTCTTATCAGTGTGAAAGAGACTCAAATAATTCCATTGATTTTTGTCATACAGGCATCTTTTACACTTTTATTTGTGTACACACATAATAAAATCAGAATGTTGTGCTTTTCGTAAAATAAAGAAAATAAACATGATGCGCATTCTGCCGTCTCTCCGTGTGAAGTTCATTCTGAAATGCAACAGAAAATGAACTGTAACTCAGCGAATACTTGCCATACATACCTGAGAGATGTCTTTGGAAAGCTTGAAGTCTCTATTTTTAAATGATGTAAATCATATCAAAAGCAAATATTCTCTGTTTAAGAAATCCGTATGAAAGCAACGAGAGGTACAGTTTCTCAAGCACCGTCTCATTACCTCTAATGTGACAACACCCACGCGCACATGAACGATTCACATGCTAATAGTCCACGTGAAGGAATACGTAACTGTAAATGCCCTCATTATCACCTCAAGTCCTCTGCTTTTCATCGAGTTTGGAAGACACGCTGTGAGATTACCTTGGATTTACCTCAGAAGAAGACGAACGTGATTTGAAGATAAGAATTATAAGGTAAGAAAGGTGTTCCCAATAAATGTGTTATTGTTGCATAAACTTCACAGTGTACCAATTGAACTGGTGCCAGACTAAAATATATGAAATCGACTGAGACATTTGGAAATATGAGCTATAGACAGGTAGGCAACCTTTCAATGCAAAGTTTATACACATGTACAACACAAGGATGTTTTTATGTTCTATAATAAAACACAGCATGATGTAAAAGTAGGCTAGTATGAGTGTTTACTCTAAACACGGGTCTAAATATTATAATATTCACTGTATTACTTTTAAATACTGTGTTTGTGGATATCTGCTCAAACGTAGATATGTATAATGTTGTAACAACTGAGACAAATCAGACACAAGTATTTGTTATAGTTTAACAAATAATATTTAAAACTCACTCTGGGATCTGTGGTCCCATCCCCCCAACAAGGGCAAGAAGGTCTTAGTTACCATGACCACGATCAGATAAGTTGGTTTTATGGCTGTTAAAAATGTGTCTGGTCAAGACAGAGACAATGGGGAAGACAGAAACAGACTTTAAAACAGACTTTGCTGCATTAATCTGATCTATAAATGAACATGCATCCCAGAAAATTGTGTGAATGATTTACTGTCTTGTGTAGTGTTTTTAATTCTATAATTTTTTTGATACTGTGTATTTTATGATAGAACCAACGGTCAATGTAACCTCACCTATACCATGTTTGGTCTCTATAAATTGGTACTTTGAAGATCGAAATGATTGTGTACATGATATGCCGATAGCTGCACAACATATTAGTATTACATGAATCTTTCTTAGTTTCTTCATCAGAAACCAATCCAGCTGCACATGCACTGGAGCACGCTTAAAACAAAGATTCATAAATCAACCACAAAGGAATTTTCCCGCTTGGAAATTCCACCCTTCTCATTGGTCAAGCAAACCCGGAAAGGTGGGGCCTTTCTCTGGCTTTATTAGAGACAAATTCACAGTGACTCTCTCTCTTCTTCTGGCTCTCTACTGCTGCTTCTTCGGGTTGATGTCTGTGGGGACCCCCCACTGGGGCCCAAGGGCCCTGGCAGGCCAGGACCACCGCCTGCGATGCCTTTACTCTCCCAAAGGAGTCAGACTGTCTTTTCTTCAATCCAACTCAGAAGAAAACTGCAACTTTACTATCACTGAATGGGCAACGATCAACCCTTGGCCTTCTCGGTACGTTCAGGATCAGAATCAAGGACAACCTCAGGAGTTCAACGTCTTCATTCAATGCAGAAGAAGTCCATCGCAACTCCCACCATTTGCTCTGCGTGTCCTCTCCGGCCCAGGGCTGGCAGGCCACAATCTGCACTCCAGCCATGAGAACAGAGTCGAACTAACCATACAAGTTCATCATATCTTCTTCATCCAGCGGAGAAGAAAACTATTGAAACTTCAACAACTTAAATTTTCAACCACTTCAAGAATTGTGTCCACTGCACAGACCATGCAAGTATCAATTTTAATGAGGTGCTCTGAAAATGATAAGCTGATGGTATTTTCATAGTTAAATAGATCTTTTCCATTGTTCCATTTCCTGCTTCCGGTTCCATATCACTCACCATTTTACTTATGCATGTATGTGTAGCGTCTGGACCAATCAGACACACACAAATTATTAGGTTTTTTTTTAATGAATAATCCAGCAAACTCACTCTCCCAACAAATGCCTGTGAAACTTCCCCCAAAAACTAACATCCCAAATGAAGCTAACACACTGGCAGAACGCGGTGTCTTGTTACAGGACACACTGAGACTGATAAGAGGATTTTACGATCCAAAAGAATGTCCAGGAAGCTGCGACTCTTACTTAATTCTCACTGAGAAGGAGAAATAAACCCTGTTAATTCTATATATTCTATATATAACCATTTGAGAAATGTGTAAACATGTATCTAATTTTCCGATCTCATGATTTTCCTTTAATGTGGTTGTCTTTTGTATTCTTGTAAACTCTATTGGGTTAATATTTCAGACTTTGGATAATATGGTTAACCAAATCAAATGTGTGGCATTTTTGGTATCTATAAACTCCAATCTTCATCCCCGTTTTGTTCATTTACTTTACATTCTGCTAACTTTGTGACGCATTAGTATTATAAGCATCTTAAAGATTCTTGTGTTAAACATCCAATCAAATTGCATGTTCAAAGGGACAATGGGTCGTAAAAATTTCCCTCCAAAGGGAAATCTTCTCATTGGCTCACACAGCTCCAGAGGTTGTGCCATCTTCACGCTTTAAAGTCACTGATCAGCTCTTAGCTCTCGCTTAGTCCCTTTCTGAAATGCTGACGTGAAGATGATGCTGAACTAGAAGCCTCTAAGGACCCACCAAGCTTGTGCCAGGCTGTGGCCTTGTCTTTCCATTCACCAAAGATACTCTGAAAACCACTGGTTCTCTCTCATCAAGACCACATCAGCAAAGATCAACTGGAGCCTCAACAGATTGCATCAGGACAGTTTAATTCAAATGGGCAAGACATGCAAGTATCAAACTTAGTCTCATTATTTGATACATTAAGTATCCTTACCCCTTTAAAGAAGGGCGTGTTAGAACTAAACTGATGGTTTGCTCAAGGCTGTTGATCTGCAGAATTTCAAACAATGTTATAATTTCTTGCTTTCCTGTATTCTGCTTCAGCTCTCTTTCCCTTGGTAAACTGTATGCATGTATGTGTGTGTATGTTAGAGTAGTTTAAGTGTTTAGACTCTTGTTCATGTCACACGTAAAGTTGTCCGTGTCTCAAGCTCATTGTAACGGTCACCAGCTGGAGTGCCCTTGAGAGCCTGTTAAGTTACTCTGTACTCTTAGCAGTACTGTAGTACTGTTTCCCATGCCCCGGAAATGTACATTTCTTAGTTAATAAACAATTAATCCTGAGTGTTCACGGGACAAACAGGCTAATTGATTGTAATATTAATTTACGACAGTAAGTTAATTATATAAACTGATCCAAATATTCATAATCAATTATAACCAGTTATTATTGATTATTAATATTTCATAAAGCTAATTTGCTACATATGTTTGTTTAGTTTAGTTATGTTTGTGATTTAGCTTGTGCACAATATGTATTTGGTTCTGATTCTCTGCTTGCAACAAAGTCTATTTTACGATCTTGATCTTGTTACATGCTCTAAGCGCTGTACAGGCTAAGAAATTATTATTTTTCGGTGGCCATGAAATATACCCTTTTCTTAGAATAAATGAATAATCAAAAGAGTTTGTTGGACGAACTGATAAATTGATTGTAATATTAATTTAGCTACATCATGTTAATCCAATTAACTGACCCTAATTAATCACAACAAGTTATGAGTTATTATTAATAATTCCCCTTTGAACTAACACGTTACAATGTGGTAACAATAATGTTTCAGTTTGGAGCGGCTCGATTGCTTCAGTAAATGTTCTCTGCATGCGCTGTGAGTTTGAGTCACTCGCGCTGTGCGTTTGAAAAGCAAAATGCGCCAAACATTAGGCTTCATTTTTTTACTCCAATCTCATTTCATTACGTCATAACGAATGGAAACATTTGAAGTAACATGATAATCCATATATTTCTCTCTAGTGTAGTGTTACTGAAGTGTTCCTTTTTAACGATTTATATGCCGCCTGCTATAGGCTATTGTTATTATTTTATGCAGCCCTACACGTATGCCTACAAGGCACAACAAACCTGGTGTTCATTTTATATATATATATATAGATATATATATAGATATATATAGATATATATACACAGACCCTTTCCAAAAAATGTGAATATCATGGAAAAGTTTATTTATTTCCATAATTCCATTCAAAACGTTAAACTTCCATATATTATAGATTCAGGGCCCACAACTTAAACGATTTCAAGTATTTAGTTGTTTATTTGTACATAATTTGGGCTTCCAGCTCATAAAACCCACGAAAACAGGATTTCAAAAAATTTGAATATTACATGAAATCACACAGTAATTAAACAGTAATACCATGGTCATTGAACCAGGTTTTGGTTATTTTGGCAGTGTGAGCAGGTGCAAATCCTGCTGGAAAATGAAGTCAGCATGAAGTGCTCTGAAAATGTCCTGGTAGACGGCTGCGTTGACTCTGGATTTAATAAAGCACAGTGGACCAAAGTCCTCTTTTCTGATGAGAGCAAATTTTCCATCTCATTTGGAAACCAAGGTCCCAGAGTCTGGAGGAAGAATGGAGAGGCACACAATCCAAGATGCTTGAAGTCCAGTGTGAAGTTTCCACAGTCTGTGTTGGTTTGGGGAGCCATGTCATCGGCTGGTGTTGGTCCACTGTGCTGTCCACTCAACGCAGTCGTCTACCAGGACATTTTCAGAGCACTTCATGCTTCCTTCAGCAGACAAGCTTTATGGAGATGCTGACATCATTTTCCAGCAGGATTTGCACCTGCCCACACTGCCAAAAGAACCAAAACCTGGTTCAATGACCATGGTATCACTGTGTAATTACTGTGTGATTTCATGTAATATTCAAATTTTTGGAAATCCTGTTTTTGTGGGTTTTATGAGCTGGAAGCCCAAATTATGTACAAATAAACAACTAAATACTTGAAATCGTTTAAGTTGTGTGCCCTGAATCTATAATCTATGGAAGTTTAACGTTTTGAATGGAATTATGGAAATAAATAAACTTTTCCATGATATTCAAATTTTTTGGAAAGGGTCTGTATGTATGTATATCAATTTTAAATCGCAATTTTAACCAGAAAATCTAAAATTTATTCCCAAAATCGTGCAGCCCTATAGTTTCTCTTGATATCAGCATCACAGTTGCTTTGTTTTTTGTTGTTGTTTGTTTTTACAGGGACCAGATGCTACTGATGAGTCCTGCTGACTTAAACATTTACATGGGTCTCTGTACATGAACATGGTAAAGTGAAAAATCAAACACCTTGGAAATGACAGGTATGTACTATGTTTCAGGAATGACACAAAGGTGTGTGACTGTTCAAGTCTCTGTCTTTAGTTCAGTGTGTTCAATAATGTGCTTTTTTGTCTTTTGTTGTGTATCTTTAGATTATGTTGTGTTGTAAATAAATCCAAACAATCAAAAAGCCATTCTTTTTTCTCTCCTCATTCTTTGTGCAAGGTTGCTCAGAATGATAGGGCCTGATAGCACCTGATAGGGCCATTATGGGAGGGTCTTTGTCTTTCTCAGGTGTGAAACAACAATCAATATTCATGATGATTCATGCCTCCTCGCATAAAGCTTTCTTACACAAAACATGTCTTACTAATTTTAATATATATTGTCTTATCTGAATGAGCAGTCAGGGTGATTTTCACATAGTTTTGAAGCAAATATTCTAGGCTACGTGATACAATTTTCAAAGTCTTGTGAAGAAATAATCAGTATGGGTTTCATGACCTTATTTCAGTGACAATTTTTTTTTTCACAAACCCTGCATAAACGTCATTATCTCAAAACTACAAACTTTTACATACATGCTGCTTACATATTTTTGTAGCAGAGTTTGTGCTGAATACAGTGTAATCAGACTTTAGCCATGAAAAAGTCACAAGTAACAGAAATAAGCATAAATGTCAGAGCATGTCAGAACACCTCCAGGGCCCAGAAAACACCTCAGACCCCAGAGGGTTAACCCCAGTAGAAGATGAATGAGGATGTTGATACAATCTTACCACAAGGTTTCCAGTTGACATTGAGAATACTTGAGTGCAGCAGAGAGCAGCTTCACTCCTGTGTCTCCTATTTTATTATGAATCAGATCCAGTTCTCTCAGGTGTGAGGGGTTTGATGTCAGACATGAAGCCAGAGCAGCACAACCTTCATCCTTGACATCACAATAATTCAAACTGTACAGAAAATGCAAATGTCATTCATGCAGACAGTAAAAATGATATAAAAACATCATAAGAGAACAGATAGTGCGAATCCGTTTTGCAAATCCGTCAGTTTTGATCTCTCTTACATTCAAACTAGAGACCTGCACTCCCGCGGGAGTCCCGCGGGACCCGCGGGACCCGACGCAAAACAGAGCGGCGCGGGACAAATTATGAAAGGTCATTGCGGGAGCGGGCGGGATGATGAAGGTGCACTTGCGGGTGCGGGCGGGGGGGATGATACGCTGCACTCCCGCAAATTAAATATGAGTGTAAAGTAAAATATATAAATTATTAAAGTAGCGTACATAATTTGTAGTTGTGAGGGAGATTCTGTTTGGCAGCAATAAAAACGTTTTAAGCAGCCTAAACTTGGATGTTGTCGTTTGGGGTAGGGCGGAACCTAATCTCACGCACACTTGTTTAGAGACAATTCCTTCCCGCTGCTCCGTGTTCGAATTCGAAAGCTTCAAGTTCAAAAGAGACAGCATGGAGGAGGAAAAGAGCACCTCTAGTGCTTCAGATATAGGCCTAAGCGCTTCAGATGTAAGTACTTCTCTAAAGAAAGGCACATTTACTACAAAAAAAAAAAATTCACGAAACCTCAAATCAGACATTTGGCAGTCTTTTTCGGTTGTGCATGATGGAGAGGGGAATCAACTACCTTTTGCCTGCTGCAATAAATGCCAAAAGGTGTTAACATACAACGGACACAAATCGCATTTTTTTCCAAGACCTTTCGTGAGACAGAAAGTGAACATACATCCTGCCTGCCGTCTTGCGGGCATTTGCGGGCGGGAGCGGGACATAATATCACAGATGCGGGCGGGAGCGGGACTAAAAATGACAAACCTTTGCGGGAGCGGGACTGAACACTGCGGGAGCGGGCGGGAGCGGGACTGAAAATTGTGTCCCGCGCAGGTCTCTAATTCAAACCTTCATGCTCATCTTACACACTGACCTCTACAATTATCCAGCACTCACACAGACCACACAAAAACCTTTAGTGTATCTCATACACCTCTCTTGCTCACTGCCAGAAATATGATTTTATGGGAATTTACCCATTTTGTTGTTTTGGTAAAAAAGCACATGCAAAAATCATAAATGTGTTCATGTTTTGAAAGTGGAGTGATTGTTTTCAGTGTTACTTACTGAACTGATCTGGATTCTTTAACCACAGGCTGAAGATTCAGAAGAACTTCATCTGCTGTATTTTTTGCTCCAATAAACTGTTTTAGATCGAATACATCCATCTTCTGGTCTGATGTCAGCAACACATAAACCAGAGCTGACCACTGTGAAGAGGAGAGTTTGGTTTCTCTTATTTTTCCAGATCTCAGATAATCTTGGATTTCCTGCATCAGTGAATCATCACCCAGTTCATTAAGACAGTGAAACAGATTGATGGATCTCTCTGGAGAGCAATTCTCCCTGATCTTCTGCTTGATGTACTGAACTGTTTTCTCTTTGTTGTAGGAGCAGCTTCCTTTCTGTGTCAGTAGTTCTTGTAAGAGAGTCTGATTTGACTCCATTGAGAGACCCAGAAGAAAACGCAGGAAAAGGTCCAGATGTCCATTCTTACTCTGTAAAGCCTCATCCACAGCATTATGATGCAGATTAGATATTGAACTCATCCAGTTTAAAACTTTAGAGAACAGACTATGTTTGGTTTGGTCAAACACATTGATGTTGTTATTTGTAAAGGAGAGGTGCACATATAGAGCTGCTAGATGTTCCTGAATGCTCAGATGAACAAAGCAAAAGACTTTACCCTGATTCAAGCCATATTCCTCTCTGAAGATCTGAGTGCACAATCCTGAGTACACTAATGCTTCTGTCACATCAATGCCACACTCTCTCAGGTCTTCCTCATAGAAGATCAGGTTTCCTTTCACAAGCTGCTGAAAAGCCAATTTCCCCAGTTTGAGGATCATGTCTTCATCTGTCACGTTCTTCTCATAGTCCTTCTCTTGTTTGATGTAGGTCTGAATGATCAGGAAGTGTGTGTACATTTGAGTGAGAGTCTTGGGAATCTCTCCTCTCTCTGCTTCACTCAACATCTTCTCTAGAACAGTGGCTGAGATCCAGCAGAACACTGGGATGTGGCACATGATGTGGAGACTCCTTGATGACTTCAGGTGTGTGATGATTGTATTGGCCAGAATCTGATCACTAATTCTCTTCCTGAAGTATTCCTCCTTCTGTGTGTCACTGAAGCCTCGTACCTCTGTCACTCGATGGACACACTCGGAGGGGATGAGATCCGCTGCTGCTGGTCTGGAGGTGATCCAGATGAGAGCAGAGGGAAGCAGATTCCCCGCAATGAGGTTCGTCAGCAGCACGTCCACTGAGGCTGATTCAGTCACATCGCACAACCTCACATCGCTCTGAAAATCCAGGGACAGACGACACTCATCCAGACCATCAAAGATGAACAGCATATTGCATTCATCACTGGATATTTTCAGTTCTTTTGTTGCAGTGAAAAAGACATGAAGAAGATCTGAAAGACTGAGTTTTTTGTCCTTCATCAAGTTGAGCTCTCTGAAAGGAAGTGGAAATATGAGCTGGATGTCCTGATTCTCTTTCTCTTCAGCCCAGTCCAGGATGAACTTCTGCACAGAGACTGTTTTTCCAATGCCAGCGACTCCCTTTGTCAAAACAGTTCTAATGGGTTTGTCTTGTCCAGGTAAAGGTCTAAAGATGTCATTGCATTTGATCGGTGTGCCCTCTGTTGTTTCTCTCCTGGATTGAGTCTCAATCTGTCTCACCTCATGCTCATTACTGATCTCTCCACTCTCACTCTCCGTGATGTAGAGCTCTGTGTAGATCTCATTCAGGAGTGTTGGGTGTCCCTGCTTTGCTGTTGACTCATACAGACACTCAAACTTCTTCCTCAGGTTTGATCTAAATGAGTTAAGGACTTCATGGCTGTAAAATGTAAATTCCACATTATTACTTAAGTTAAAAAGCATAATTTCTTATGCACACTGTTTCATATCTTCAACTCATGTCTTTTAAAGAAATGTTATACCTGAGACCAGGCTGTGTATCTCCACTCTTAAAATCTAATAGCTGACCAATAGATCCATCACTCTTCATAGACACACAGCTGGGCTCTGCTTCTGATCTCTTCTGCTGAACTGGACTAAAACAGAGAGAGATTAAAGTTAATCTTTTAAATTACTGTATTCATCAATAAATTTAATATTTAAAAAATCACTTTAATGAACAATTTATAATAATATATTATAATTTCCTTCTCACTATGCATCAAAAATTGTAAACCGAACAGTTAAATTGTGTGTGTGTGTGTGTGTGTGTGTGTGTGTGTGTGTGTGTGTGTGTGTGTGTGTGTGTGTGTGTGTGTGTGTGTGTGTGTGTGTGTGATCGCATCGTAAACATAACAGCTCAAGAACTGCGCAAAGTTTCTGGATAAAGTGCAATACACACAAATAAGACTGTTCAAACTAGCTAGTTTTCAAATCTGAATGATGACATAAACTTCTCTAAGAAGTGTTCTCAGAGAATACCCAAATACTCCAGACATTGTAGTTGTCAGTGAGCTTTCTAAAAACATTCTGATTCTGGAAGTGGGTTGTTGTTTTGATGCTTACATGGACTTGTGTTTTTCTGAGAAAATGTTAAAATACCAGTCATTAACAAATGCTTTAGCAGTGTGTGGTTACAGTACAAAACTGATAATCCTAATTTTTGGTAGTCTAGGACATGTGCACAGACTATGCGTCAGAGGCTTGCAAATTGCTGGACTGAGTAAAGGGACCTCAAAGCAAATAGCCAGATACTGTTCTGTGTCAGCAATCATAGGCATGTGCATGTGTGGAGAAGGCGATGTCACCTCTATCCTTAACATGCATAGGCTATTTATTTATTCATGTGGTTGTGACTATTAGCACTGTTTGAATTGTCAGGTGAAACATTACAGGCTCTTTGTGAATATTTGGATGCTGTGTTGTTTTAATCAGTATTAGTCATTCCAAATAAAATAAGCAAATGTATGTATGTGTGTATATATATATATATATATATATATATATGAAGAGTTCATATATATACAAGTGCCATCTGAAATTTTCTTCTAGAATGATACTTTTTATAAAGCTTGTATATTTAAGTTAAGTAATTTCACTTAAATGACAATTAATAGGTAATTTGCATTGCCATTTAAGTGAAATTATTGAACTTAAATATACGAGCTTGATAAAAATGATCATTCTAGAAGAAAATTTCAGATGGCACTTAGAGGCTTTTGCATCTGACCTCTTCATATATATATATATATATATATATATATATATATATATATATATATATATATATATATATATATATATATATATATATATGTATATGTGTGCGTGTGTGTTACATTATCGGATAAAGATAAAAATACCCATGGGCACAACCAAAGCACTATAATCACACATAATTTGTAATCATAATCTTACTATAATCATATTTCCATAGAAATGTTATACCTGAGACCAGGTGGTGTATCTCCACTCTTAAAATCTAATAGCTGACCAATAGACCCATCACTCTTCATAGACACACAGCTGGGCTCTGCTTCTGATCTCTTCTGCTGAACTGGACTAAAACAGAGAGAGATTAAAGTTAATCTTTTAAATGACTGTATTCATCAATTAATTTAATATTTAAAAAATCACTATAATGAACAATTTATAATAATATATAATAATTTCCTTCACACATCAAAAATTGTAAACTGAACAGTTAAATTATATAAATGTGTGTGTGTGTGTGTGTGTGTGTGTGTGTGTGTGTGTGTGTGTGTGTGAACCTACATTGGTCTCACGGTTCGATTGCGAGTATCATGTCATCGATTCAGTTTAATTCGATATCATGATGCATTGACGATGCACTGTATCCTCAATTTAAAATTTTACTTCACATGTATACAATTTTGTCAATAAATACAATCAGTCAGATATATGAACTTAACCTTTAATTTTACCCACTCCAAGAAAACACGCTTATTGAATATATCAAACATCAAACAAAACTCAAGTCTGGGCACAGAAGCATTTAGAACACACAAAAGTAAATACTAAAAGTGCATAATGCAGGGAGTGTACTTTAGTACTTATATCGTGCAGTGTCCTTTCTTGTAAAACATTTAAATATGAACAAATGTATAAACATTAAATTAAATTATAAACCAAAATAAACGAGGCCAATCTTTAAAAAAAAAAAACTAAATCTGCACTTCAGCAGTGTTTTTAATACACAAAATAAAAGCAAATATAAAATAATTAGCGCATTTAGAGGAGCAATGAGAGAAACTGTCGGATTACGCTTTTTTTTATATCAGTGTTGTTGCATCCTTCATTGGCTTTAATGCCCTCACAGCATCCTCTGCATTTGTCACATCTGTTTCAATGAGAGTGCACAGATCTGTCTCTCCTTTTTTGACTTCTGGTGACAGCAAGTTGGCACAAATTGCAGATTTTTGTTCCAAGAACCTCTAGACCATGTTGTATGCGCTGTTCCACCTTGTTGCAACATCAGCTTATGATTTCTCAGGCCAAGACATTGCTGTTTCACTTTCAGACAGTGGCTCGCTGTGGTGCTGCGATGGAAGAATGTTGATATTGCTTGATATTGATATTTGGTCCACCTATATTTACCATCTGCCACTCAAATGTGAGGTAGTTAGGGGGGTTGGGGGGCATGCTCCCCCGGGAAAATTTGAATTTCTATGACCTACACATGTAGCCTGGAAATCCAGACCTAAATCTAAAAGATTAATGGTCTGGCGTCGACTAATGAAAATCGGCCAGCTCGAGGGCACTACGACCAATCACAACAATAAACCCCATACGCTTAGCTACCAGCGGAGCTAACTGGTAGATTAGACGGTCACAAAACAGCAAAAACGCCCTTCTTGCAAAGGAGCGATTCGAGGGCCGTCTTCTGTTCCTCTTTGAGATAAAAAGCCAAGTCTAACTTGTTCATTGTAGCGGCCAAAGCCGTTTCAAACAGCCAGTGTTGGGCAAGTTACTTAAAAAAAGTAATTAGTTATAGTTACTAGTTACTTCTCACAAAAAGTAACTGCGTTAGTAACTGAATTACATCATTACAAAAGTAACTAATTACCAGGGAAAGTAACTATTGCGTTACTTAAAATTTTTAAAAAAAAGTTTAAATATAAGAAATTTCTTGGATACCCCCAATATGAAATGTTAAATGAATGAAATTGACACTAAATAGAACATCTTATTATTATAAAACATTGTACACTAATCTACACTATTTTAATGTTGCTGTGGGACAATGTGAGAGACACCTATTAACTTAAATATTAAAATAGTATCATTACTATAGTGCAACAATAAAACAATGGATGGTTTAGAACTTTTAATATGTATTGCACAGACCACAACTGGCCAACAAATAAGTCTAAAAATAAATTATGCTTCTTAAGAAATGTACCAAAAATAAATAAATAGTAGCCTAATAAAAATATACATACACATACACTAGTGCATATAATTAAAATGATAAAACTTCCTCACAATAGTAAGTTTAACAAAAAGTGCTTTCAATATAATACTGAACAATGTATCAACATAAATAATAATAATACAATATAATCTTTTGGGGGGTTATTTTTATAACCTACAGAGAACGTCATCATCAGAGGTTATTTTAGCCAAATTCTAGTCGTGTTTGCCGCACGTGCTCACAACCGTCAAACAAATATGTTTGAACGTTCCCTGCAGGTTTTTTTGGAGTTTATGTTATATAAACTAATTAAAACATTGCATATGATACCAATATGCTACAGAGATTATTCAAATGCTGATATGTGTAATTTATTTATAAATAAAGTATTTATGCTCGGACACATTCGGTCTCTGTCGCGCACTGTCGAGCGCGTTCTCGGACACACTCGGTCTCTCTCGTGCACTGTCGAGCGCGTTCTCGGACACACTCGGTCTCTCTCGCGCACTGTCGAGCGCGTTCTCGGACACACTCGGTCTCTCTCGTGCACTGTCGAGCACGCTCGCGGCATTCGCCTCGCTTTTGTCGAGTCCCGCGCCTCATAAACACTCACACACCAGAGAAAAAACATTGCAGCTCCTATGGCTGAGAGAGAGCCTACTCGGATGAAAACCGCTTCAGTGAGCTCAATTATAGTAACGCCGCATTTTTATTGACAGTAACGGTAACGGCGTTGTAATGGAGGAAGCAGTAATTAGTTAGATTACTCGTTACTAACGCCGTTTATTTATAACGCCGTTATTCCCATCACTGCAAACAACTGGTGTTCATCCAGAGCCGTCTTGCAATGTTTACTAATGACTTCGACGTCGCAGCGCTGTCATCATCTGTTTAGCTCGCCTCTGGCCCGCCTATATCAGATAACCCGATGTGATTGGTGCAGCTCAGATCGAGGGGCATATTTAATGAGCATCATTATTCGACACCAGAGTAACTCGCTGAGCAAATTCAATTTGTGCTCTCGCGAGAACTCTGGATTACCAGGGTACATGTGCAATTTAAGACTTTTGAAGGCCCAAAAAAATGGATAAGGAATAGCTTTAAAACCACATCACGTAATGGTTTTTATACTGAGGTAATTACATTTTCTAGCTCCTTTCCCTAACCTACCCAACACAGAAAACTTTCTGCATTTCTACATTTGAATAAATATGGGTCATCATAAGGTAGGTCAAACCAGACACACACACACACACACACACAAATCTAGTCTGTTGCTATTTGGTTAGCTACTTGGTACATCCATTGCAGAAGCTATTTCTGACCAACTCTTCTCCTTGTAAAGTCTGTTGCGGTATGTTTTACATGACACGTTGTATAACCACTCATGCTGTTACCACAAATCGACAAGCTGATCCTCCATCTCTGCTGTCCAAATCCATTTAACTTTGTGCTGCGCCATTTGTTATAAACTTTCTGATTCGATGTTGTTTCGTCTCACGTAATCTCCAGAGTGTGAGCGTGTTTGTCCTCGGGGTTCCCCTTCACACATTAGAATTTCTGATTGTAAATATTCAACATGTTGAATATTTATGATTTGCGATCGGGGCGGCTCCGATGTTCTTCCAAGCAGATTCAGTCACTCTTAACACACTTCACACCATGGGAAAATATGATCAAATAATCTGTAGAACTATCAAGATAATCGGGACATTACCTAGGATTGTCGGAAGTGGAGATATCGGCCCAAAATCTGCTCGATTATTTTGTGGTGTGGACGCAGCATTACACACTGTAAGTTGATGAGTTCATTTATCAGCGGTTTAATATGCTCTCGTTCATCGAGATTTTTAGATGGATACAGAGGCTTTTTAGGTTGTGTAAAATCTGCAATCTCTGAGCCAGTTTGTTTGCTGGTTGCAATACTCTGTGTTTCCTGTCAACTGGCATCCCAGGGTGTGGAAATACTATTGGGTGAACTGGCAGTGGGCGAGATCACACAGACCAAAGCAAAAACAGACATTCACACACAGAACGCACATTTCAAAGTAAAACAATTGGCTGTAGAAGTGTTTTTTCAGAGAAACAAGAATGTTAACTAAATCTTTAACTAAAAGTTCCTAAATATCTGCAGACATATTATGGTATTTTTATGCTTTAGTAGAGTGACAAAGTTACATACAGCAGCTTTAAGGTGGGGGAGGAAGTTGAGAAATAGATCTATAAAAAGCTTGAAATGTCAAGCGATTATCAAACAATTTAGGTTGAAAACAAATATTCTCAGATTATTTAATCCGTATGAAATGTGCATATAGGCGCTTCCACTACTGCGGAGATGACGAGTCTGTATCTTTGACTTCATCTCTGCAGTCGAAAACACAGAAAACATTATCAATAAATTATTAAACCGTCTCCTTGCTGTTTTTGTATCTGACGCATTCATAAACATAACTTCTGCCAGTGCAGATTAGGCTATGTGTTATATAAAGGCAATTAAAGGCTCATTGACCAGGCCATTGTACAACAGGTCAAGGTACAGCGTAGCGTGCCAAGTTGATGCTATCTCTGCAGATGCATTACTCTCACATGTCACGTGACCAGAGTGTAATCGCAGCCTTTACGGATAAAAAATTGTTTTATCATATCACGATATTATTGCAAATGCAATTAATCGTTCAGCCCTAGTTAATATTGTTGTGAAACGAGAACAGTGACAGTGTTACAACAATCTTCTCTGTTCTCGTTTCACAATTCTTTTTATGCTTGCAGACTTTTAGAAAAGGCACTACTGGTGTCTTTATTCGGGGTTGATCCTGTGGTATGTAAAGTGTTCTGCTACATATACACATTTATGTATGTGTTACATATTCAGATACAAATAATAAAAAAAATACCCACAAGCAAAGCACTATAATCATATATAATTTATAATCATAATCATATTTCCATAGAAATGTTATACCTGAGTCCAGGCTGTGTATTTCCAATCTTAAAATCCAATAGCTGACCAATAGACCCGTCACTCTTCATAGACACACAGCTGGGCTCTGCTTCTGATCTCTTCTGCTGAACTGGACTAAAACAGAACAGAACATTTTAAGATAAGGATCTTCAAAAGGTTTTTTTTTTATTCATTTTTTTTTATGAAAAGTACTTAAAGAGGGATAATGGCAGTGCTCTCAAATTCATCTCCTGAAGGTCCAATGTCCTGTAGAGTTTAGCTCTCTAGTAATCCTGAAGACCATGATTAGCTGGATCAAGTGCGTTTAATTAGGGCTAGAGCTAAACTCTCCAGGAACTGAGTTTGAGACCCATGCTTTACTGTTTTCAATAAATATTAAACTTTGAAAAACAAACAGATTTTTTTTTTTTTTTCTGTATACAGATATCTCTTCTATAATATAATGCGTTTACTCAAAGTACCTGCATTCTGGAAAAGAATCTTCATCTCTGGATTTAAGTGCGTCATCCATGTTCGAGCTGAACAGTTTGATCTCCACCACTGACTCTAGATCTACGTGACAAACAATCACAAAAATAAAGTAATTAAAAAGCCTTTATAATTCAGCTGATCTCGAGTTCCTGTCTGAGCTTTTTATAAATGATTCTATTAAACATTTATTTACATTACATTCTGTATCGTAAACAACCAAAGCTGTCTGTTTAAAATGGCGAAACATGCTCTGTACATTTACTTTCACTTTTGTTTATGAGAGCAGCACAGGGTTGCCAGGTACCAGCAAAATTAGCAGCTCAAATCCGACTCAAAACCTGTCCAAAAGGAATGAAAACTAGGCCAATTTTTTCCGGTCACAGTTGACAGGTTCAGTGTATTTATTGTCATTCTGTACATGACATCGAAATATGTACTGAGCTTCAGCAGTGTACTGTATAGAAAATAAATAATATACAAATATACATACAATAAGTAAAAAAATAATTGAATAGACTCAATTTAAAATAACTTAAAAACTATTTATAAATAAATAAGCAGCAAGCTTATTCTGGTCAAAATAAAAGTGGGTCTCTTTTATATGCCAAATATGAATAAAAACATTTAATTATGATAAAACTCCTATGTAAAAAACAAAAATGTTTCAGTTGTGAATGCACAAATCCTACTATAAGCATACATGTATGTGTTTGTTTTATATACTCTAAGCTTCTACTATATACTGAACTATAAAAACCAGTAAGTTACAGTTTTTTGGCTAGAAACACTAATCTATCAACATTCAAAGGTTTTACATAAAAATGTTTAATCCATTGAAGTGGACTGGAACTAACCATTTGGCAAATCTCCAGCCAGTCAGAATCTGTTATTGGTTCCATTAATAAAAGTATCTGGTAAGAATCTATTCTATATTAACAATGCATTCAATTACATTACACATTAATAAACCATAAATAAATAAAACAAATTAAGTGATGTCTCATGTATGAAGTCAAGGGAATTATGGGTCATTGGACAGGCGTCCAGTCACAACTGACTTCTGGAAAAGGGGAAGTAATCAATGACATTTGAGGTTATTAAAACAATAAGTCCTGTCCCTCGACTGCCAAAAATAAAAGTGTTCGAGCGAGCAAAAGCAGAAGGCGAGAGAAGATCAAGCGCGGGAGCGTGGGGAATGATCATGTGCGCGCGCGCGAGGGCTTGTATTGCGTGCAGAGGAGATGTCATGCGCGCGCGCAGGGTTTGAATGAACTCGCGAGTTCCCGTTTCCTTGCGTGTAGACAGAGAATGTCTAATATGGCGAGAAGTTTCACTCTCACTACACTTCCGGCTTTTGAACTGGTTGCAGTTCCACTCTGATTCCATATGAGGGCGCTCACAGGACGAGTGCAGAATGAATGGAGGTCAATGGCGGTATACCCCTCAAAATCCACTTTTCTCAGGATATAATTTTTTGTCTAGTAATTTGAATGTTGTATTCGAAAGGAGATGCAAAGAAATTACACATTGCTGGGTGTTAGATTTTTTAGAGTCACTTATTTGCTTTAAAAAAGTCTTTCAAAATGTCAGTGACGTCAGAATGCTGACGTCATTAGCAGAATGCTAGCGTGTTATGGGCAACAACAACTCAACCTGTAAGAAATCAAAACGACATAAGTACTCGTTCATTCAACTTTCGACCTAAAACCCATGTTGAACTTGCAAAATCTACAATCACATCTGAGATTTCTCAACGGCAATCGGGTGAAAGAGACAAATTTAGCCGTCTAGCCCCATTGACTCCCATTCATTTTGCACTCATGGCAAGCGCCCCCAGTGGAACTCTGGTGGTACTACAACCAAAATTCGGTACAATAGGGCTTAATAGGGAGTGGACAGGCTCTCCGTAGACGGGCTCTGGTGTAGATCTGTTTTCCTCTCGCGGAAGTCATTTACCGCGCGCGCCAGCATCAGCTGTGCGCTCGGTTATTTTAGTCATTGATTTGCCGCCATAAAACTGGTCTTTATTCTACACAGCAAGGCAGAAATCTTGGTGCAGATGAAAACATAACATACTTGAAATTCTTAACCAGCAGTCCGTTCAGCAGTCGGGGCAGAGTCAAACAGTGTGGCCAGGTTTCAGTTTTGCAGTCATGACAATGACAAACAGCAACATTGTATTTAACATGTATTTACAATACATTTTAGCACTTATAATTAGAGCAGTGGTAGTAGTCAGGGGCCATTTTGAGGTTCATTGTGTTCCCAATAAACACATTCATGTAATAAAAATAATGCAATACTAATTTTTACTTTCAAGCTATTGAAGGTCTTTCCCCCTGATTTTTTAAGCGTGGTTCAAAGAGACTTTGTGTTTTCAGTGTTTCTTTTAAACAAAAATTCAGACATGGCCCCTTCACCAGCTGATGAGGTGCAGCTTTTGCAAAAGCTGGCTTGGGAAAACGGAATCTTACTATGCCTGATGACTTGACACATTCAGATGTGATGTTAAATGTATGTTAAATGTTTTGTTCTATTTCTAGCTGACTAATCTACCTCCTGATTCACCTGATTTACCTCCTGTTACTAAAGAAAAGGTAATTACCTTGTTGCTTGGGCTGACATTATTCTGACTTCTTTTAATGTGTATTTTACACAAAGTGTCCTGTTTGTTAGCAAAGTTTTCCTGTGAAGGAATTGGAGCTCCATGCAAGTTTTTGTGGCGATTTAGATAGGTAATGGTAATACTATGAACAGAATCAACATGTGGCATGATTCTAGACATTGCATTTCAAAGTTGTTTACTTGGCAGCTGACATTTTGTACAAATGATTTACTTATTTATGCACTAAAGCAATTTTTTTGTTTGTTTAAATAACGATTATGGTTTAAATTTTCACTTGTACATGCATTTTCTCTTTAGTCCAGTTGGCCTTCCCTGATATAATGGAGCCACAAAAAGAAGAAATGTCATGGTATATTACTTAAGAAAAGTATCAACAGTATTCTTACTTAATAATGTACTTGGAAAACATAACTGGTATATCATAATGCTGTCTAAAACACTCCATTTTAATCACAATTTGACAGTGAAGAGGATGTACTGCGATGGCTTGCTGCTCAAGTTGACACCTCCAAAGAATTCAGTAACTGTGTGTCTAGAATGTCACTGTGGAAGTGACAAAAGCTTAACTCCCCAATCCACACTTTAAAGGTGACATTCATGGGAGAGGCTGGAGTCGACACAGGCGCTCTCCGTAAAGAATTCCTGACAGGTGAGGATTTTTGCATCTGATACCCTTGACCACAAAACCTTTGCAATGTTAATTAATTCGTCCTGCTCAGATTGTTTGCTGTCTCCATATTGGAATGTTGCTGAATTATTTCTTTTTTTTAAACTATAGAAATGATTAGTGGCATAGAGACCCGGCTCTTCGAAGGAGAAAATGATCAAGGAAAAATGCCTAAGTATTCATTAAATGACCTTGACAATGGCCTGTTTCGGTAAGTGTCATTAAAGAATTTAAGTCATTAAAGAAATAGTTCATCGAACATTGTTTAGATTAGACTTACATAAGGAGTCTATAAAAACAGAAAATTCTGTAAAACAGAAAATAAAGTAAATGCCTTTTTCTGTAGAAAACAAAGGTATTATTTGAACATTATTATATTTATTATTATATTTTTATTTTTTTGCAGAATAATCCAATTAAGAGCAAATGCCTTTTGAACATGAGTTTTAAATGTACTTGCTGACTGTAGAAGTTGTATCGTTTCGTGTCTTAGGACATCAATGTGTCGTCAAGAGCCGCAGGGTTTAATTTGGATTTGTTTGTGCATGTTTTTTTTACTCTTATAGATGAAGTTCCCATTGACATGCATTATGCGACTGACATACTGCAACAGTTGGAGTTAAAAATCATAATTTGTGTTCTACTGAAGAAACAAAGGCACCTATATCTGATGCCCTGTGGGTAAGCAGATAAACATCACATTTTCATTTTTGGGTGAACTATCCCTTTAAATCTATTTTCCAAACAATGTAAGTAATAATTATTAGATTGTAAAACAATGTTTGTTTCTGTTCTATACAGGGCAATTGCAATGCATGCCTCTGCTCGAAGAACTCTTATGCTTCAGCAGCTCCGTCAGGGCCTCCAACTTTACCATCTAGTGGACATCATGGAGAAGAACAAAGAAGTGTGCCGTGGCCTCTTTGTTTTTGAAGGTGGCAATGATCAGGTAAGGTGCATAGCTTTTGTAAAAATCATTAGAGCAGTGGTTCTCAACTCAAGTCCTGGGGACCCACTGCTCTGGGCTGTGTTTCCCAAAACCATTGTTAGCCTAAGTTGATGGGAGAACCATTGTCACCAGTGGAGCCATGATCAACTTAGGGTTACAAATGCTTTTGGGAATCGCAGCCCTGCACATTTTGTATTGGGGGTTTTTTTACGCACCTGATTCAGGTCATCAGCTTGTTATGAGACAGCTCCATGAACTAAACAGTGTGTGTCAGAAAGAGACAATACAAAATGTGCAGAGCAGTGGGTCCCCAGAACTAGAATTGAGGACCACTGTGTTAGAAAAACTCTTTTGAACTCCCATTTTTGAATACTGCATACAGACTTTTCTTTAGATGATATTTGGCTTTTTATTTTCTCTCTGGACTGTTTTTCCAGGTGTACTCATTACATTGTGTCACATCTTGACCCACAAATGAGTGAGAGTGGCACTCTAAAGCACAGCAAAGAAATGCTAATCTTGAATAACTTCCAGGATTTTTTTATGGAACTTGAAGGTAAGTTTGTTGTTACTCAAATGTTAAGGCAATGTCTATTGTTTACTGCCCTAGATGGAGATTCTGAGGCACTTTCTGTGTCAAAAGTAATGCAGTGGCTGTCTGGTCAAGCACATAGACCATCTGCTTCTTTCAGAGAGATAAGCTTTTAAAATCACTGTTCAATTTGACCACATATGCACAGACCACAGAATTTGCCACCCAGTTGTCAGTGCATGCACACAGACAATCACAATCACATTTCCCACTGCACATTTAACAAGTTTAAATGAATTTAAAGAAAACATGAAAATTGCAGTGCAACAGGGAGCTTACTTTTACTTTAGAACAGATTTGTTAATAGACTCTTACATCCTTTTAATTGTTTAATTTGACCTCTTTAAAAACTACTTTATCATTTATTATCAATAGAGTGGCTTACAAAGTTTTAAATTTGCACAACATTGTTATGAAGTTAGTTTTGCCAAAACATTGTTACATGTGATGTTCTTGTGAATTAAATTTCTGATGTAACATGTGTTTTTGTAAGTTTCTTTTTTTAATGTTAAAGGTGCCCTAGAATGTGAAATTGAATTTATCTTGGCATAGTTAAATAACAAGAGTTCAGTACATGGACATGACATACAGTGAGTCTCAAACACCATAGTTTTCTCTTTCTTATTTAAATCTCGTTTTTGAAAAACACCCCTGAAAAACAGGCGAATCTCCACATAACACCAACTGTGACGCAACAGTTGGGATCATTAATATGTACGCCTCCAAAAATGTGCATATGCCAGCCCATGCTCAGTGCCAGGCGAAACTGCGCAGCCGAATCATCAGAAGTTCTGCAGGTGAAGAAACAAGCGAGGATCATAGGGAAAATGGCAGATCTATCTATAATCTATCTATCTATAATCTATCTATCTATAATCGGATACCGCTACAGTTTAATTCGAAGTTGTTAGTTGCTCTGCCCATTTCACCACGGACTGTTTTTCTAACCTGGAACAATATCAAGCAGCCAGGCTTCTCTCAACATCTCATACTGACGAAGGGGGCAATTTCAACTAACGTTATATTCCTGCAAGCGGTAAGTAACGTTAGTGATTTTATTAACGATAATTTACACTGTGTCATCTAGATCCAGCGCGATATTGTTTTTTCCTCGAGAGACATCATGGCTTGCAAACGAGTGAAGCATGGCAGTTGCTCAGTGTTTGGATGTACAAATGAACACAAAAGTATTTGTTTAGCTCCTTCATCCGAGCCTCTGAAGAACCAGTGGGTTATGTGAATTTCTGATGTGTAATTGTTCAAGTTCAGACAGATAATCTTTCTCTCAAAGTCGTTCAACACTGTTTATGCATCAGTAAATCGCGTTGCAGTGATAAGATCTTCATTCACGTGATCAACAGGCTCTCATCTGCTCAATGCTCATCACTGCAACCTTTTATGTGATGGGAATAGATCTAAATACTTAAACTTCTCATGATTCGTTAATCCCGATAGCTGTAATAGTAAAAACGTATAAAAGCTGTAATAGTAAAAGTTTTCCAGATAGCTCTACATGTAATGCCAGATATTTCATATGCAAGCATGTCAGCCAATCACAGCAGTGGGCAACAACACTGAAGTCTCACAGCAGACACGCCCCTTCAAACTGAGTGTTCAAATCAGGTGATGAAATCAGGCTAGGAAATATGCCTTTTATTTATAAATTATAACAAATTTTGATCTAAAAAACATACTAACATTATAAGGGCACCCCAGAAAACATTATAAAATAATAAAATAATCCATTCTACGGCACCTTTAAGTCAAATATTAGTAAAGCACAGTCTTCGAATAATATCAAGTGACTGGACAGAGCTCTCGGTAGTTCAGTGATGATGTCAGGGGATCAATTAATCCCAGCAGAACAGCAAGGCTCTGTTCAGATAAAGGGCATTGGATCTCTGGAACCACCACACCATCTTCTGGGTCAGTATCAGAAGTTTGCTGTTGACACATTTGCTCGATTATCTGCAAAGTCAAAGAAACATTAAGTAGGTCAAAATGTCAACCATTTTGAAATAGTCAATGACTTGGATCCACGTTGTTATAAACTCATGTAACTTTTCTCATGTTCAGATATTATTAAGATGCGTTTTAAATTATACAAATCACAAGTGGTCAAGTAAGGCACATTTACAAAGGGGTCTGCTACCATGCTCCTGAAGAGCTATTATTGTAACAAAGACATTAAGCAAAATGTGAAAAACAGCTAAATATTATGCCAAATACCATAAGATCCAAAAATAATTCACACAGGTTATTAATGAAATAAGGGTGAGGAAATTAAGAATTTTATAGATTATATACAGATAACATGATTAAATAGATGATTAAAGAATACCTCTACATCTGGATCAGCTACTGGAGTGTACTGGTGTAAGATTTGCTTCTGTTCTGATAGGGTGGTTGTTCCAGCTCCCAATGAAGCACTTCAGGTCCAGTTTCAGGCGTGAAAGAACTGTGTAGTGCACAAAAAAGAGCTGTAGTTGATTTGACAGATCAAGCACTCCATCTTCTACCATTACATGCAGGGTTTCGTAGTATTTTGATGTGACGGCTGACCACACGCCACTTTTAAAACAACAACAACAGACCCATGTTCAGTATGCTTACAGAACAGCAAACAGACTGAGGTGTATTATAATGCCACACATTAACATGCCTAATAATGATGTCATCAAGTCAGGCAAGTGATTTTTTTGGGCCCCACCAGAAATAACAACCACAACAAAAAACTGAATTTCCTTTGATTGTGAACGCTTTTGCTGGTAATAAAGCTACCTCGACCAGTTCAATATCCACGTTTTAAACTCCCTGGTCACCACGTACTCTGGAAAAGATTTTGGGAATATTCATGCAAAGTTAAGTGTCATACTTCAACAAATATTTGCAACTGTTTTTTAAAGTCATTAGCTTTCAAAAATTATAAACATAGGTCACTTTTTATAAAGACTTGAACACTGCAAGATTTAAAAATACCAAAACTCACATTTGTGAAGAATTCAAAAACCTTTGGTAAAGGTCAAAGCATATCTAATATCATCATTCACTCAGTTCTATGAATTACATTTTGCTTTGTGCAAAGAGATAGTACCAAACACTGATATCACACGACATGATGTTTTATTATCAAAATTCAGGCGGAGCAGGTTCAGATAATTAACCTAATTAGCACAGGTGGAGAGCATTCAGTTAATCATTCAGGTATAAATACAGCAGACTTACTAGGGATGGGGAAATGAAGCCTCATGAATCACTGACTACGTTTACATGCAGCCAATAACCCGTTCAAAACCGGGATATTAGCAATAACCCGGTCGCGCGCGGCCATGTAAACACCGGCAAAAACCCGGATATGCTCATATCCTGGTTTTTAAAAACCCGGATATGATACCTGGGGTACCCCTTTTCTAACCCGAATATTTGGTCATGTAAACGTGTATCGGCATATCGCCATCAAAAGGAACATTGATTTGTGTTCTGCGCATGTTCTATTCGCAAGGAATCTTGGTCTTTTGAGTAGAGACGGCGCATACAGAAACCCGCGTGCAGTATACCGGAAGTAAACAAGAAGTAGAGGTGAACATGGCGAGACGCAGCACAGCACCACACTTTTGGAGCGAGGAGGAAAGCGCAAACAAAGGCGATTGCTGTCTGCCCCGAACTATTCATTATCCGCGTGCTGCTGCTGTTGTTGCTGCCTTTGGATACAGGAAGAAGAATCGGAAATGACGCACATTGCGTCTTAACATTGTCCTTACGTCCAGACGCTAACCGTGCGTCGCCGTTTACATCGGGATATTGCCAATTGATTACAAATTCCATGTATACAGGAGTAACTCTCTCTACTCACGCATGTAAACGGGTTATTCTGAATGTTTCAGACACCCAATAGTGATCTTAACCCGACCATAACCCGAATTTTAACAGCTTGTAAACGTAGTCAATGAGGCTTTCTCCTGACTGTTCCGGGAAAAGATTCAAAGCTTCGAGAGTGTCACTGGTCGAGAACAGCGCCATCTGGTGCTTATTTAAAATAAAGCAGCCAGAAGCCTGTGTTAGAAGCTCTGGCAGATGAAGCAACCACAACACACTCCATAGTTTCAATGTTATGTGTACAAATAAAAACCTTACGTGTTTGTGTTTGATTTGTTCATGAAATAAATTCATTTTCCCATTAAAGTGTGACAATAAAATATAATATACGCTTATATGATTCAACAAGATTTAATGTAGGCCCTCTCTCTCTCTCTCTCTCTCTCTCTCTCTCTCTCTCTCTCTCTCTCTCTCTCTCTCTCTCTCTCTCTCTCTCTCTCTCTCTCTCTCTCTCTCTCTCTCTCTCTCTCTCTCTACACACACACAATGAATAAGGACATTGTCTGATAAGATCTGAAATGTGCTTATGACACTTGTTACTGATAGTGCTTATGTAACTGTAGGAATGACAGAAAGGTGATAAAGTTTTTTATTATTTTTGGCTGTTGCCATTGCTCTAAATACAAACCCTTCTTACATACTTACTTACATACCCTCCACTTGTTCCAAACCTATGTGTTTCTGTCTACTGCAGAACCAAAGAAGATATTTTGAAGAATGTCGCTAACCAAACAGTTGACAGCAGCCACTGATTTCCATAGTAGCTCCTGTAGACCTGTAATTAAAGCTTCTGGGATGTTGACATACAGTAATTTGATGCAGGGATTTTGCATCAACAGTAATGTTTCATTCTGAATAATCAAGCTAAACTTTGTCAGCATATGCTGTAAAATGTCTTCTTGCACTTGTTCCTACAGGTAAAAAAGTCCTAAAAAAAAAAAACAGCCCCTTTAGGATATTTAAATGGCCTCCATGGCCATTTTGCCTGGGGCCCCCAAATTCCTTCAAACGGCCCTGGATATATTTTGGGATGTGGCCTGTATGTTGTAACACTATCCTGTGTTGACCACAAGAGGGAGCTGTGTGATTAAAAAAACACTTTCCACTCTCATAGTTTGCATCACTGTACATGGTTGAATAGCAACAAAAAAAAGTGTCAAATTATTCATGTTACAAGATTCACTTAACACTTACAAAATCTGCTTATAGATCAGAAAAGATTACCTTTAATTTTTACATATATCCTAATAAAAATAAGTTGCCAGACATGATTGAATATATCGTCGCTGCCCGATGAAACTCACGTATGTCCAAAACGGTTACTTTTCAGGAAGTGAAAAAAACACCGTAATTTCAAAAGCAGTTGAACGTAGCATTGTCATACTTGGTACGGCATCTTTAAATGTAACCATATTCTTGCCAGTGTAATGATATAATCCACATTTGACCAAAATCGAGTTTAAATGGACATACGTGCATATTTTACAGTAACGGTGGTCGATACGCGTTCTTCCGATCATTAATTAGAATGGCCAAGTCGCGTTTCATATTGACAGATGAATAGGCTACGCTCAGTTTATTAAATAGCCTACGTCTCAGTTTATTAAATGTCTCTTGCAAACTATGAAGGGACAATGAATCAACACTCATTGCTGGGCCGGCGCGTCCATATAGGCGAACTAGGCAATTGCCTAGAGCGGCACTTTTGTAAGGGCAGCAAAATGTGTGCCAACCGGGAATGAACAATTCACAAAATAGGCTAGGCTATATGATCATATAATCATACATAATCAGAGAGCCTTTTTCTTTTCGTTTTGAATTATTTCGTTTAAAGACTTTTCAAGCTTTGTGTATTTGATGTATTTCTCATGTCTGTGTGAGGCATACACTGAGTTTCGTTAAGTTAGGATGAGATGCGCTCCAGTTAACGTGCAATGCAAGTGACCGCGCGGGCGCCTCCATGATTATATTGTCTGCTATATATTTGCTTCTTATTTATTAAATCCACTCCAGGCAATTGGTTGATGAAAAATTTATTAAAATTAAGATACAATTTATACAAAACGAAATTCACTTTAAAGAAAGGTTTTCTACAAAACCAAACTTAATGAAGTGGTCAAAATCATGTTTGACCCGTCTCAAATTGTGCATCCTATTACTCGTGCTGTTCACTTTTCATACTTTTAACAGTATAGTAGACCTACAGACTCTATTTGTACAAATTGCTGCACATTCATTTAATTCTGCATTTTGCACACACAAGTTGAAAGGCTTCAAATCAAGTTCACGGATAATTGTGCGTGCATTTATTAATCATTATGATACTAAAATCATAACAAAGTAGGCTATGCTATGTACAAAAAAATACAGCCATTTCTGTTTTTTTCTTTAAAACAAAAAAACAAGCTGCACCCTTTTTTTTACATTTCATCTTTCATTCCGAAATAGAATAATGAATGAACGAAAAAGTACACGGACCCAACATGTAGGCTATTAGCCTTTTTACCCATTATCAATCTAAATTAATCTCGTTTTTAATTTAACTTAATTTAGTTTTTCTTTATTTAAATTTAGTTTTTCTTTATTTAAATTTCGGGTTTTTCTTTATTTAATTTTCGTTTTTTCTTTATTTAAATGTCATTTTTCTTTATTTAAATTTCGTTTTTTCTTTATTTAAATTTCATTTTTCGTTTTTTAAATTTCGTTTTTTTCTTTATTTAAATTTAGTTTTTCTTTATTTAAAATTCGTTATTCTTTATTTAAATCTACCCTTTACTGTGTCAGTAATTTATTAGTCAGGAAAATATTAGACTACCTTAAAAGTATTGCTTAAGTTAACAGACCCGTGCGTGAACATCTCCACAATAAACAGTGACAATTACTTCGTCTAGACCATTTACCGGTAAATAACAGTTGTGAATATATTGCGAATATATAATAAACTTGAACAGTTGTCAAAAACAAACGTTTGCTGATACTTTACCTCACAGAGTTATTCGGCTATCCAATGCTGAGCTTCCAGAGACGCTTAGACCGGCGAGATGCCTCCACAGGGCGGGAGATACGCGGCGTGATTGACAGCTTTGACACCAAATGGATATACGTGAAAATCAGATGACATGATTTCACAACTTTTCATTGGTCATTTAGATATGTGAAGCATACTGTATACTGAAATGAACCTGGACATTCTATCCGTCGAAAAATCTCAAAATCGGCAAAATGGACATACGCGGTTTTCATCGGACAGCGACGATATGCAAACATTCTATTTGAATAGACATATGGCAATTCACTGAATCTTATTTCTGAGACCAAGGGAGGTTTAATGACCTGAACACAAATGCTACAGCTTCAGCTAACAGGCCTGATAGATTTTAATGTTATAGTAAGTTAAGGATCCATGACTAAATATTCAGGCACATAGAAAACAATGTCCTCAATAACACCTCAATCATTTTTTAATAGACCTTTAACTTCCCCATATATTGGACATAAACATATATTATACATTAGCCCATTGGGGCTCATCTTATTTTTTCATTTAGTACTTCCATTCATAAGCTTCATTAGACATGTTTCCCAGAAGACAGAATAGCAAAGACTTTGATTATCTTGTTTAAAAGTGTCGACTTTCCCTTTTGAGCATCAGTGAATGTTTGTAACTTTTTAACAACTATCACAAAACATTAAAATAGTGGATCATCCAGGTAAAAGCACACAGTATTAAGCATATGTACATTTTGGAATTGGGTAATTGTGTAAATTCAGGTTTAATTTTGTCTTGTAGTCTATACGTAAACCACTGTTATGTGAAATAGCATTTTCAGGACATCACTATAAAATAAATCTCATACACCTTACCGAATCTGTAAAATGTTAATAATTTTTGCAAAATTAAGAGGGATCATAAAAATTGCTGGCTGCTTTTTATTTTTATGACCACAACAATAGTATTAACCATGAAATAAAAATACTCATATTGTGAGAGGTTTTGGTCAAAATCCTCTCACCTGATCATTTTCTTTGCTTTCTCAGGATAAGTTTAAGGGTGACGGCAGTCTATTACACCTTCAAATAATACACAGTTTACATTAATTATAACTAGAACACAGACAGATGTAGAAAGAACTATTCCCAATAGTATTAAACATCCATCATGTTCTCATAACAGACTTACTAATATGAATATTTACAAACTGAGATCATATTGACATTTGAATGCCATTATGCACATTTAGTCAAAGAGAATTACTTTATCACATTCCAAAGCACTTTTTACAATCTTGGAGACAGACAGTTTATAAACTTATATGATCACATCATTGATCAGTAGACGTTGAAATGGTCATTTTCCTTTTCTCTTTTTGTAGCACTCTTCTAATCCCCAAAACTTCACTCTGAAGATAAAGACATCGAATCAACAAACAGCAACACTCAGTTATTAAAGAACGTTGCCAAGAAATTGCATAGCGTAACATAAAACAGTGCATTATGATACATGATTCAGCACATACAATCTTCTTGCAAAGTCAACGACTTTCAGCCTGTCGCATATAAATATCAGTGGTGTTTTTAAAATGAGGGAAAGTCCTCACAGTTTTGTATATCAAATGTAATATCTTACCCTATGTAGGATATCCTATGTAATAAATGTTCCATTTATTAAAACCAAGCGCAAATGTCAAGGTACTGTTTTTGCAGGGTTTTTTTTTTTATTACTAAAGGCAGTAACAACTTAAAAAATATATTTTATTTGTGAAGTAATGTTCAGCTGTATTTTTTTTAAATAGTCAATTTATTTTCTTTAGTCATCATGCTCCGAAAAACACTGTAACATGAAGATGTACCTTTCATTTCACAACATTGATTGCTCATTACAAACCCCACAGTCCTCATGTTTTCAGGCCATTTCCAGTTTGATTTGGTTGTGACGTAAAGTGCTGCTGATATCTAAATGGCTGAGTTTACTTACTTTTTAATCAGCCTTCACATTAATGCCATAATTTTGTCCATTCAGGCCGATTCGAGAGCGTGCACGAAAACTAGAGGCAGGATTTATCGTATCCAAACATAACCGATCATATCCAATCATAGTGCGATGGACGGCATTGCTTCCTCTCACGTACTTTCCCCCATTCATTCTCAATTACCCCCCACCAAACTAACCGCACACTTTGGAGGGATCTGTTCAATGAGTCAATAGGTTCAGAAACACCGCATCCCAATTAGCATACCATCCGTCCTAAATAGTATTTGAAATTAGAATTGGTGTGTCCCAAATTGTAGTATGTTGAAATGAGTATGCCAAAGATCCCCGGATGGTATACTTTTTCCGGTTAGAACCCGAAGTGCAGATTCGTGAACACTCTAACAGCTAATATTGCCCACAACCCATTGCGCTGCGGACGAGGATTCGGTTAGAAATACAAACACGAATAAAAAGTGTTTAAAAAAAACTACAAACATGACGGATGTGCGAGACCGACAGTTAAACAGAGCGGTTAAGGATAAAGGGGGTTGAGTGTATAATAATCAGCAGTTGTCAAGGCAGCCAAAGTTGTGAGCATCTTCTGAAAGGTGCATCAGTGAATGGACGTTGTACACGCTGACTCTTGTGGACAGGGCCTTAGAGTTGAACCTTGACTATCTGGGGCTCAAGTCAGGAAGCAGACAGACTGGCTAAACCGACCGTCTGCCAGCTGTCTCACGTCACCAAGGTCAGATAAATCCCATCACATAGAGCCTCTTTCACCTAGATATCATCACTTAGAGACTGTGTCTTTTCCCCGAATTAGGACATGCAAAAAACTCCCAAACACATTTAAGTGTAAAAATTTGATAGATGTTCAACACATAAAAAACAGATATAATACAGATGAACAAATGATAAAGCTTGGGTTGCTGAATATTCGATCCCTTACTTCAAAAGCACTTATTGTTAATGATATGATTACAGACTATAATCTAGATGTGCTGTGTTTGACAGAAACCTGGCTAAAACCAAACAATTACATTACTTTAAATGAGTCCACCCCGCAAGACTACTGTTATAAACATGAACCTCGTCTGTAAGGCAAAGGGGGAGGTGTTGAGTCTAGTATCAAATTGTTGCTGCTTAATGTAACACTATCTAGTGTAAGTGATAAATCCCTTTTGACATGTGTGCCTATAGTTCATTCAAATGTACTACTGTGCCAACTCAACTTGGTGTAAATAATGTGGTTTCTACTGGGGAATGGATCATCATAATCTGCATGGTTGTGCTGCACTCTTAGGGTACGTTTACACGACAAAGATGTAATAATATGTTAACACTTTACAATAAGGTTGTTAACATTAATGTATTAACTATATTTAGTCACTAGAATAGAATTTATAGGGAATGGAATAAAAGAGATATTTGTCAAATAAATATGCAACGTGATCTCATGTGAATACATGTGTATTTTTACGAAAAGAGTAGTTCTACCACACGCACATTTACTTACGTTTTATACTGTGGTATTAGTTATAATAATCCTGTGATTCTACAGTTTCAGATCCACCAATGTTGTCACGATCAAAACATCTGGATGATTTCAAAAGCACATTGTGCACAGATAGTTCTGAAGTACTGCAACGTTTAAATACAGACATTAAGAATCAGTGTATGATTCTCAACAATGGTGACAATAAACTCTGAACATCACAAAACAAGCAACTAAAGTCACAACAAAACAGCAATTAAAAAGAAAATAGTAAGAATAAATGAAAATACTAAGACAATTCATCTGTATAATTTATTCATGCAAAAATACATGCTGGGAGTCATGGATGTGTTTTGTATAGGCTGGTACCCAGCATGCATTGCAGCATGAAGCTTTTTGTTGATCGTCACTGTTCTTGATGTCTGTGTGTGTCTGAATGATCCAGTAATTAAAAACATTTTTTAAATCCTTTAGATTATCACAACACTGCTGGATCTCAAGCTGTAGATTCACAGGGCTACTATAATCAATAATGGACAGTAAATAAACATCACCTATTTAACCAGATATTAAAGGGATACTTCAGGATTTAGCATTAAGCTTTGTATCAGTAGAAAACCTGTAGTATTTTTGAATGACCGTGCTTTCCACCCTAATATCCCCCTGAGACGAGAGATTTATGTATTTTTTGTCTGGAAAGATTTTTTGGCCAGAGGCTAAAGACTACAGCCAGTAGGAGGAGCTCGCTCCGCATGTTTCAACCCGCCCATAGAGGGTGGGATCTCACTCACAGAATGTACACATAGTATCAGCCGTCTTTCTTTGGAAGCTAAGCTAGCAGGCTCTTGTTCTGTGGAGAAAGCTGAGTAGTAGGAGAAAGCTGAGTAGTAGGGGTTACCATCCTCTTTTTCCCGGACATGTCCGGCCGTCGAGATCGTCCAAAATGTCCGGGATTCGGCTTTTGCTTTCTGCAGTCGCCATTCATTGTTTACCTGCACACCTTTTGTTTCAATTTAACTGAATTCATTCCGATTGGTGAATCTGAATGTAGTGTTTACATGAACGCTAAACAAGTGATCGGTTGATGTGCGTTTTAACATTGCTAAGAAAATTCCCGCTCCTCCGTGAGAGATACGAGACCGGTGCGTCTCAGTAATCACGCCACCGGCCTCTCATCGTTCTCCCGCGCCCTCAGCCTCGTCCTGCTCGCCACAGTAAACATAATGAATGGCGACTGTAGAACACAAAAGCCGAATCCCGGACATTTTGGGGCGATCTCGAAATCCCGGGGAGACCCACTAGTAGCTAAGCCTTGTTGTTTAACTGCTGCGCTCTCTTACCGGTAGGCGTGGCTTGGGAGTGGCCTCCTAGGGCAGCGAATAAGTGCATTCTGGGAGTTGTTGTCTTTCATCCACATAAGCCAAAAATACATTTTCTGGCTTTTCTCAGTCTAGAAAGCTCCAAATTCAAAAATAATTTCTAGGGGTGTCCCCGACTATGGATTTTCATAGTCGAATCAGAATCGTCAAGTCTTGCCTATAGTCGACTAATAGTCGAATCATGTGTATGGGGGCGGGGCTTTAACAATTCAAAGCCGCGATGTTCAGAAAAATCACACAAAGATATAGAAGAAAATGTATAAAAACATTTTGGATCAATAAAACTAAGAAATAACATAAATAACTCAAGAAAGGCCACACTGCAGACAGGATTTACATTTCACATGCAAATCAAATTAAATCGGCTAAATTACCTGTGCCAGCAGGCTCTAAGTAGGCTACAGCACAACATCGATGCACCGAAAAAATAAACAATTAATTTACTGAATTAAATTAGAACAGAATATACCTTTCTAATAAATAAAAATACAAAACGAAATAAATCAGAATCAAGTCACAAGATGAGGAGCAAATGTGTGCAAAATGCCTAAAGTGCAGGGGAACATATATTCAAAACACAAGCCACAAATAGTTAGATTAGATAACCCTGACAGATCAATAAATAAAATAAAAATAAAGAAATTATTAAAATAATGATAGTAGCCAGAATTTTCTACTTTGTCTTTTTAACTGCAGAAACAACAATAAATGCTAAACTGGAGAGGCAGTCTTTTTAGCTAAAAATGTCCACAGCATCCAAAAATCAAATTAGAACCGGCTGAAAAGTTTTGAAACCACTTGTACCTGATCGAGAGAACAAATCCTGAAAGTCTTTCACTCTGTGTCCGTTGGAGTCTTTTCAAATTGTGCGCGCGGATAAAATACATTCTAAAACACGTAACGTGAAAAACGTTTAACGACTTAATCTCCTAAAATAGTTAAATTAAAATATGAAAACGCTTTACTATAGGAGGAACGCATTGCGTTCATCATCTGCTTATCTGCACATAGTGTGGCTTCTTAATAAAGTGTGTACTGTGTACATTAAGCCACGTTAAAGTGCCTTTTAAGCGTTTTAAAAGCTTTTTTCACATTACGCATTTTACAATGTCCTGTGGAAAACCAACTTGTTAACGTTGGCCGGCAGAAGTGCGATCATGGTTTTCCTGATGCTAAATCCAGCCTTGGAGAATATCCTTTCTGATGGTGTACATCCACACTTTAGATTTTCTTATCCCGGACATTGTTAAAGATCCTTGCCGCCAAGATGCTCCTCTGTCGGTCACGGATTGAAAGTGAAACTTAAATCTGTCACGGGGTGTTTGGATTTATTCACGCACGTTAAAAAATATTTATTAAAAGCTTCTTTGCACATTTTTATATACAGCATTATCATAACAGGCTGAATGTTAACGTATTGACAGAAAACTGGTAGTTCTATGTGAAATCAGACATTGAGCGCCCTCATATAGCCAAATAAGTGGCATGATCCTCGTTTCATAACACCTCTGCGAAGATTCGACCGTGAGATCGGTAGTCGAATCAGGCTCCTCCTATCGAAGCATCGAATCTTCGACTATTCGGGGTCACCCCTAATAATTTCACATTTCTTCTTCATAATTTCGCCTTCATCTTTCCAGAGGTGAAGTATCCCTTTAAATATGGGTGAAATCAGTGGATCAATGATTATGTCATCGTCAATACACAGCACCGCATATTTTTTTTCTTGCTATAATAAATGTGATTTAAACACACATACACCAGAAAGAGAAAAGCTAATGTGAATAAATTAAGTGTCAAGAGCCCACCTAAAGCAAACACCGATCAACATAATGGTGACTTAAAATACTTGATTTTCAATAAACCATCATCATCTCTCCATCACTCTCTTCCCCTCCTAAAGCCGAGCTTTGACTGATATAGTGTCAGAGAAGAAAGTAAACATTGGGTCAACTGATTATATGAATAATTTTCTCAGAGACATTAAATTACTGAAGGCTACCAAGAAAGTTAGGTAACTAAGTTTATTAAATTAATTCACAATGTACACAATCATTATTGATCTTAAGTAGTTTATATGCGGGTCATTGTGTCACTTTTTATTTTATGGCCTTTTATGACCAGCAGGTTTTCTTATGTGACCTTTTGACCATCCGTTTCCGGAGTGTTTATGTTTGTGTGTTATAAGGAATTGAATTTTTTTTTATTATTATTGCATGTTAATGACCCCATGTTGTTGGCTTTCAGATTGTACAGCAACGTCCATTAGGGCTGAACGATTATATCGCAATAAAACCGCACGTGATTTGGCAAAGGCTGCGATTATTTTATGCGCAGCTTGTCAGTGGAGTGCAGCTGATCGGTAGTAAATACTGCCCCATTTGAACGCCAGAGGGCGCTCTCACGCAAACACGATAAATATGCCCCGCCGCAGAAGTACAATAATGCGCATCATTCCAGGAAATCCCTATCGCTGTAGCTGAATAAACAGAAGATTGAAACGCTTTGATTAAACATGACTTATAAATACACAACTGCCTTATTCTGTGTAAGGCACATCATCTCACAGAGGGATGCTCAACTGTCATTATGAAGTGAGTTTGGAGTAAATGCATGTTATTACATGTTGTCTGTTGTTGGACAAGAGGTTCATAAATGCTTCATGGTTTGGAAAGATGTTTGACGCGTGTTGTTTTTTCAAATGCACTTTATAAGTGACTCAAACTCAGTGCTTTCAGATGGAGCAGTGTTTACAAAGCCGTACATCAATGACAAGCTGCGCATAAAAAATTAAATAATCGCAGCCTTTGCGATTTTAAAATCACGATAAGCCATCTCGATTTAAGTGCGATTAATCGTTCAGCCCTAACGTGTGTGTGAATGAAATGGCATTGCTGATAAATAAAACAAAATAATAGATTTATGAAATAAGATTAATTTTATAAAGTATAAGTATTTTACAGTTAGCTTTATTCTTTTAAACATGAGTTAAAGTGAACTTACCATTGATGAAATGAGACTTTTTTCTCCTCTCTCTCTCTCTATCTGGTTAAAGTCCACAGCTCTTTGAATTGTTTTTGGATTACAACCGTCCATAATGTCTGTGTCACGGATGGAACAGGAGTCAGACAGGTGGTAAGTAAACGTAGCTTTATTAACAGAAACACAGAACCAGATGGAGATATGGTGAGTATGCAAGCAGATGATAATCAGACAGGAACTTAACTGAAGAATAATCAGAGTCTCTGTTTCAGATGGCGGCTGGAAGGTCTCAGGAAGAGGGCTGAAGACTGAAGAAGGCAGACGGAGCTTCGAATGAAGACAGAAGGCGGATGAATCTCGGGTAAGTAGCGGGTAAGTAGCGGGTAGCATTGCTGATTAGCCTGGGTTTCCCCATGCTGCCTTGCTCGCAGTGCGATTTTATTCACGCTGCTAGGCAGCCTGGACACCATGGACCAGATTTTCCCCTGAAAAAGGGAACCAATCACTGAACGGGGAGGGAGCAGCAAGATGATGACGACACCAAAGCAGTTTGTTTATATCTATGGATCCAACATGGCATCAGACTCGACGTTACCTTCTACCCTCATGTTTATCTTGCACAAACGGTAATATTCGCTAAACGCCATCGTGTACAAATAAATCTATGACCCATCGTCTTTTTCCTCGTCGAATTTCTGTCGCTCTACATACGTCATCTGGTATAATTGAAGCGATTGGCTATGAGCTACGTACAGGTGCATTTGATAGACATTCATAGCGCCCAATAAACGGCTCTGGGCATTCGTAAACCACGCCTCAAATACGAGAAAATGAACATGTGGTTCCCGACGTTAGCCAGGCTAATTGCTGATAAATACTACATATAAAATAATAGAAATAAGATGAAATTTGATTATTGAAGTATTTTAAAGATAGGGTTCAAGCTTATGAACATGAGATGAGATGTATGAGAAACTTAGATGAATTGAGATGCAGCATGCAGGGGCACAGCTCCCCATCCTGACTGTGTGTTGTTGTTGTTGCTGTTGTTGTGTTTTTGGTTTGATTTGTTTCTGGAAGCTTCAAACAATTAAAAGGCAGGATCGTCACCTCTAAAATTGTATTATTGTGTGATCCTAAACGTGAACAAATGTAAACCATCACATACAACTGTCTCCTATCCTGTATTGTCTGGGAGACCCCAAAATGTGATCATTTTGACACCTCTACACAGACCTGGGGCCCGTTCTTCGTACGTTGCTTAAAACATCCGAGATCAAATGAGACATCCAAGATGATATCATCGTGCTAATCATGATCTGGCTAATTAGGTTCTTCGAACACACTTGCCGGATATGATTAGTATCGCTGGATTGAGTTATCTGAGATAATTGCGCGTTCATGCGCTGGGTTAAAAGGGGATATGTATCGATAGTAGAAACATTGATCAGCAACGCTGCTATTGGCTGTTCAGCGTGGCCAAAGAGCGCGCTCAGTTTTTCTCCTCAGCAGAGCAAGAACTAATAGTCCAAGTTTATTCGGAATTTTAATGTTTAATCAAAACGCCAGGGAACACCTCAAAGTCTGCAAAAGCCAGGAGAGAGGGCTGGCAAAAAGTAGCAGACAATTTAAATCCATTAGAAGTGGCCATGTTAGATGTTTTTATCACTTAATAACCTATATATTTGTATTTTTAATAATTGCATAATACTTTGTTCATTGTAATGTCAGAGTCACCACACTAGAACATGGGAACAAAAGTGAAGTACAAAAATATTCTACATAATGGTAATTTTTAGTTGGCCTATATTATAGTCTCTTTTATAAAAGGCACTGTTAAATAAATGGTTGGCTGTTTATAAAAGCAACCAAGAAAAAGGCTGAGAAAAAAAGAAGAAAAGATCTTAGTAGCCTACACTGTAAAATATTTTTTGCTGCATTAAATTAAGGCCGTATAGTCATTTCAACTGTTAAATCTTGAGTAATGATGAATTGCTTTGACTTGTGAAAGTGAAAACTGATAAACTTATGTTAATGTAAAAATATTTTGCCATGAGTTATTGATCACATTTTTCCCGAGTGTAGTTCATTGTAATGACATTATGTTTTCCTCTTTTGTGCACTTTTACATAATACACCAACACTTGTATCTGTTCCCAAGAAAGTGGTGGCTGAAATATGTGCAGTAAGTGGACATTTTCTAACTTTCCAAAGGAAAGAAAGTATAAGACTTTGTAATGTCCATTTGTTTCCATTGCACTGGACAGTGAATAAACCCTCTCAGATAACTGTCATATGGAGGAACTAGCCTACCTGCAAGTGCATAAATAACTTTACTTAAAGCTGCCGTTGGCAACATTTTTTTGATCATATTCAGTGAAATTGACACTATAATCCGACAGAACAACATAAATAAGGTGGTTTTAGAAAAAAACCCGAGCTTCTAACTCCACCTGGAGCGTGTTATTTGTTTTGCAAAAATCCAGCGCTCCCGCTTCATCAGGTCCAATCAGCGCAGGGGGGTGTGAGATCTGACTGTCAATCACAGGTCGTGCACACGCCACAGATCCCCCTCACTCGCGCACGTTAATATCACATGCACACGCCACGCCTGAAGTTCGCCTGGAGATTGCATGAAGCGTGATGGCGGAGAGAAAATCTACTAACAAGCTTCCAATTCCTCGGTTATTGCTATCTATGGATAGATTAGCCAGGGCAGCCTACCTCCGAGTCCATGGTGTTGATAGATGCTGAAGAGACGGACGCGTTCACAGAAAATCAGGTACACACGCACAGTGACGCACTGACGAGCACGACCTCGATGGGAGGGTGCTCGCTGGTAGTGGGGAGGGGCATGAGAGTTGTAAACATTCAAAATTTTGGCTAATCGACCCAATCTGCCAGACTTGCCGACGGCAGCTTTAATTTATACTTGTGTGCTTTATGGCATCAATTTAAGTTGCAGGATTCCACATCCTGCAAATAAACACATCTCCCTTCTGAACACTTAACATGATTCTGATCTCCAGAAAGGCCTACAGAAGAGTCTGCACAGACAGAGGAGACATAGGCCTACAGGTGGGCAGTGTATAGACAACTTTTCCTTTTTATTTGTTGCATGAGGCATGTGTCTAATATCTCTTGTTGCAGGCACTTGACCACTGGCTTTTCTTTACAAAGAACATTTGAAATAAAACTCAAGGAACTAAGCATATTTGTCTTTTATTAAACATTTAATGAATAGTGTTTTTTTTTTTTTTTTTTGGCAATGTTGTGTAATATGGCACATGCAACAATGTCACAGGCCCTGTCAGGTGTGCAACCCTCAGACTTATCAGACACTGAAATCTTCCCTTTAGTTAGCCAAAGTTCATTTCATTGTGTGCCCTTGTCCTGGCTAGAGCTGCATTGTAACTGGTTTGGGTCAGGGAATGGGGTCATAAAACACCTGTCTGCAGGCAGGAACATGTCATAATCACCTATGAAAAAATGCAGTTCTGTTAGGATCAGCATAAGTGTATGTAATACAGTGAGCTTGATATTTAATTGTGGAACTTTCCTTACCACTTTCAAATAATGTGCATACATGTGAATCTCTGAACATTCTTAAGTCATGCACAGATCCTGGCCATTTTGCTTTCACTTTTGTGATATGGAAGATTTTAGTCAACTGCCTTTTTTTAATTTGATATAATATTACTAATCTGGAATATTAAGAATCCCAATAGTAACTGGGCTGCACATTTACATTGTGAATCCCCTTTCTGTTCACATAATCCCCTTCATTGAGGCCTTGATGGCAGTCTATGGTCTAGCTATAGTCTATGGTACAATCACGTTAGTGAAGCCTGAGTGACATATACTGTAATCGGCATGGTCATGATTGCATGATCTTCATAAAAAATTATGATAGCCAAAAAAAAAAAATTTGCTTTAAAAAAACTGCTTTACAACATTGGGTCTTAAGTGGCTTGGAAATGCCACAAAAAACCTACAACTGTTTTTTAAACCTAAAAGCACCAGGTAAAGTCCGAATGACACGACAGACAGCATTTTCCATCAAGTTTTCCGCATCTCCAATAGTGTAAAGGAAAGAGCCACTCGCAAATAATCTTAGGGCAATGCAAACAGTTTGTGCTGTAGTTAAAGCCTGACTCCGACAAGTCGAACATAAATGTGCGTTTCCAACAAATTAATAATGTAAACGACAATCTCACGAGTCACGAGAAAAAATATATATCTCTGAAAGTGCACCATCGCGCTGCGCTGGACTTCCCGTATCAGCTCCGCTTATGAAGCCGCAGTCTAATCCTGTTAACATGAAATAAGCCTCTGCTCCCGAGCAGGTTTAAGATTGCGCACCTGTTGCTATGACAGCAAGTTCAGGATGAGCGTCGAAGAACCAAACAATCCAAGATCATGCCAAATCGCGAACAATCAAATCCAGCTAACTGAGTTAGCGACGTACGAAGAACGGGCCCCTGGACCAACTGCAGCTGGGTTGTTTTGATTAATAATAATAATAACTTAAAAGTTAAAGTTAAAGTTTTTTTTTTTTTTTTACATTCACATTTCATCTTTCTGAGTCAAACAAAACCAAGTAATTGCTATGATAAATAATACAGCACTCGGTTAATCTTTGTAACGTTAATCTCCTCAGCTGACATAACGTTAGACGCCTGAGAAACTTTGTTGTTGTGATTAACGTACATGCAATACAGTGAGCTTTTCCCTCACCACTAAACGAGCTGCTCTTTAGTAAGGTTCCGTGAAAATGTTTCAGCTTTTATTTTCCTTACCTTTTCCTTGGCGGAAGGATGTTACGTGAGAATGTGGAGAGTGTCAAAATAAAGGTGTATATCGATATTTTACGTGTGGAATCGATGCATCGTATCGTTAGACGTTATATCGATGCATATCGATGTATCGTTACACCCCTAATGCATACATATAATATAAATACAATTAATACTTACATAGACAAAGTCACATGTTGCACCTGGCCCCATAAGAGGAGACGGTTGCAACAGTCCACAGGGACAGTTTATCATCTTTGATTAACTTTAACTTAATCAAAGGTAGACTACTGCCACTGCTGTCACTCTAAGACCGAATGCACAATATTAAATCCAATATATTGACATGCATCCGATTTCTTTCTCAACTGCTTTGGTTAAGACATAGCCGACTGTACCGTTTAGTCGACTAGTCGTGCACATCCCTACTTTCAAAAGGATGTCAATTGGAAGTAGCAATCTAAATTTTGGGGTGGCCAATCAGATGTCAGAGGCCAGTGCCCACTGGACACCCCTCTGGCTCCGCCACTGTCTGGTCGGTCTGGTCATGTGCCAGTGTTTGGTTGGTCTAAAAATCTAAATCTAAAGATTCTAATCAATCTAATTCAATCTAAAAATGACATTTATTCGGTGCCACATAACTGAAGCTTAAACTTGACAAAATGTCTGCCGCTGTCTAGTGAATCCCACAAAGCCCCCCCCCCCCCCATCCCCTCCCATCCCATTATTATTAATAATAATAATGACGTCACTTTGTACAGAATCTGCAAATGGCTTGTTCTGAGACACTGCTTATGATTTTTGGGGATTAAACAAAGAAGTGGGTGGATTTTTATCATTATAAGGTCGTTGTGTACACACTGCCAACACACGTGTGTTCAAACACCATGTAAAAGTGAATTTTGCCCTTTAAAGACATACAAGTCTCCTCCTCTTCTCATCTCACTCAAAAACAAAAAAATAATACTTAATTCAAAGAGATTTACTCACCCCAATACGTCACAGGCAAAGCATGCTGGAAACTACAGTTTGAACAGAGTGAAAGATAGTACCTTCATTTGTGTGAAATTGCTTTTATGGCCGTGGGCAAAGCATGCTGGAAACTACAGTTTGAACAGAGTGAAAGATAGTACCTTCATTTGTGTGAGATTGTTTTTATGGCCGTGGGCAAAGCATGCTGGAAACTACAGTTTGAACAGAGTGAAAGATAGTACCTTCATTTGTGTGAGATTGTTTTTATGGCCGTGGGAAAAGCATGCTGGGAACTACAGTTTGAACAGAGTGAAAGATAGCACCTTCATTTGTGTGAGATTGCCTTTTATGGCCACATGCTTAGTCTCAAAAGCTGTTACTTTTACCAGGATTTGCATAGCCAATTCTCTGAACACTGGGTTATCACTTCTCAAACACTGTCCTCTCCCCACATCGCTTCTCCCTTTGTACCGTACCACCAGAATTTAGTCGTCTAGATTTTGCAAGCTACAAAGACAAAACCACTGGTTAAATCTGTAAAGCTAGGCTAAGCAAGTTCATAAACTAGCAAGGCCAAGGTATCGTTTTACAAGGCCAAAACTAAAAAAGCCCAATGCCAGTTTCAGAGCTCCAAAACACACAAACACACCTTTGCGTCGGTGGTGAGACCAGCGCAGTCTATTAAAACTACTTCATGTCTACAACACAGGGAGGATGTAAGAGTGTAAGATAACATCTTCATGTAGAAGTTTATATCTGTGCACTGTGTGGATGTTGTTTTCATTTTCTGTTCCAGTGAAGTCTTGACAAAACTTAGCCTTGTAGGGAGAAAATATCGCCTATGTTTCATCTAATTATGCTTGCAGTGGTTGATTATTATTTTTAGAGACATGTGACCATGCCAAAGGAATAGAGTTCAACAGCACCCCAGATGAGAAGAGTCCTTCTGGAATTTACCTGTGACCCTTACCAAAGATTTGTACGTTGCTAGTATGATCTGTACTGTTAAGCAGAACTTGTGGGTATGATGTCAACTGATTACCCATTTGACTGTAAGTAATAGTGTTTCTGTATCATAAGTTGTATCCTCTTATTCGTTTTCTATGACCTTTAGAAGTGTGGAGAACTTAGTCTTTAGTAAACTCTGTCAACTGAACAAACTTCAACTTCGACTCCTGGTCATCATTGAGCATCATATTGCTCTCTTTATGGGGTCCAATTGTACAAAATAACACATCATTAAAAAAATAAATATATATATATATATATATATATATATATATATATATACTGAACAAAATTATAAACGCAACACTTTTGTTTTTGCCCTCATTTTTCATGAGCTGAACTCAAAGATCTAAGACTTTTTCTAGACCTTTTATTGTGGCCAGCCTAAGGCACACCTGTGCAATAATCATGCTGTCTAATCAGCATCTTGGTATGCCACACCTGTGAGGTGGATGGATGATCTCGGCAAAGGAGAAGTGCTCACTAACACAGATTTAGACAGATTTGTGAACAATGTTTGAGTGAAATAGGCCTTTTGTGTACATAGAAAAAGTCTTAGATCTTTGAGTTCAGCTCATGAAAAATGGGCGTTTATAATTGTGTTGCGTTTATAATTAAAGTGTGCGTTTATAATTAAAGGACTTATGACAAAAAAATATTTGTAATAAACAAATAATTAAATGACAAAAAAACACACAAAAAAAACGTATACAGTCATTGTCACATAGAAGGGGACAGACAGGTGGTAGGTGCAAAACAGTCTTTATTGATGCAGTATGGTGAAGCAGTAGCAGGAATCAGGCAATGGAGAGTGAATGGTGACTGAACGATGCAGATGGTGACTGAACGATGCAGATGGTGACATAGCTGAAGTGGGTTTCCGTGCAGGTGATGAAGACGAACGAAGACAGGGGAACTGGATCTTAACGACGGGTGTAAAACAAACAGGAGACAGGATACGGATGACGATCTCAGGTGAATGTTTGTGTAAGGAGTTTGTTTGTCATAGTAACATCGACGAGACCAGGGGTGCGTTTCCCGTACAACGATGTAACTCGCTGGTTTAACCCTCTGGGGACCAAAAACGCGCCCGCGCGTTTTGCTCGTTTTTTTTTTTAGCAATGAAAAATAAACACAAAATGCTCTGTTAATTTTGATCTTTCATTTTCGTGTAATACATCAATCGATCCTGTTCAGTTTCTATTTTTTTTCTGTATACTCACAATACAAATAAAGTGTTTTGCTTTTTGACAAATAAAGAAAAACTAACATGATGCTATTTCTGCCTTCTCTCTGTCAGTAAACTCCCATTTGAAACGCGTTCGAAAATTATCTATAACTCCGCGAAAATTCAGTCAAACAGGCAAACAGACCCACGGGCATAAAGCTTGAGATCGCAGCTTTTAAATGAAGTAATTTATATAAAAAACAAATATTATCAGCTTCTGTAATCTGTATAAAAAGAGAGCGACTCCAGTCGAGCTCATTAGGAGCCATTCAAAAGTAATTTGACCACGCCCCGGAGAGCGCGTGCTATTCAAACGCAAATTCTGAGAACCATTTCAGTCTGTGAAACGCCCCCACATCAGCTGTAAACAAAGAGGCATAATATAGCCTACCTTATGGAGAAAATTTTCCGTGCTGATATGAGGAGCAGATCCCGCTGAGGAGTGAGGTAGGCTAAGTTATCCTTTCTCAAGTGTTAATGTGGAATAACGTTATGGAATAACGTTGTAGGCTTATGTAAACAAAAAGATGAATCGCGTTTCTATAATATGAATAGCGTTTCTGTGAGATGAATGAAGGGTACATATTTGTAAAGACTGTTTAGCCTAAATATGAATCGCGCGTCTGTGTGTGAAAGAATAAACTGCTTTTACAGTTACAGTTACTGCGTTACAGTCAGGCGAAGTATGAAAGACAACATTTTGTTGACTAGATTTGGGTACAGTTTTTACTGTAGAATATACTGTCACATCAAATAAGCTTTTCTGCTCATATATATAAAATACTATTTTGTCAAAAATAAAGTCATAGACTAAGATGTTCCAATGTTGGCTATATTCAAACTAATGGATACATATGATAAAATGTAGGCCTATAATCTTTTTTTTTTTTTTTTACAAAGAAAGAGTACTTTTTTTGCAGAAATATTGCTGAAATTGTAATTATTGTTGTAATTGTAACCTTTTTAATAAAATAGCAAAACATATTTACAAGATAGATGTAAGCAAAATCTTAAATGGTCAATATAAGTCTTCTTCTAAATATATAGGCTTTTTGTCCTTGCATTGTGGCTCAGTCAGTGTCACACCTGAATGAATGGCTAATTATGCAGAGTCATTATGCAGAGTGGGTGGGACTGGGTAATCTAAGGTGTAAACTACTCCTCCCCCTCGCATATTGGCTTTCCAAGCAAAACCTGTTTTACACCATTTAAATCAATGTATTTTTTTTTTGTGAACGATAAAGCAAGACTATTTTCACATAATTTTGAAGCTAGAACTCCAAGAGAAAACATCCATTAGTCAAAAGTCTTGTGGGCACATATTTTGTATGAGTTTTGTGGTCTTATTTCAGCAACTTTCTTTTTTTTTTTTTTTTTTTAAATAACCACGCATAAACATTATTCTCTTAAAAATACAAACATCTACATACATGTTGCTCGCATATTATGGTAGGCCTGTTTGTGCTATATAGAGTGAATTTACACCTTTGCCATTAACATGTTTATAAATAACTGAAAAAAGCACAAATGTCAGAGCATGTCAGAACATCTCAAGGGCCCCAAAAACAGCTTGGTCCCCAGAGGGTTAACTACCATAGTACGATGCATCGTTAAATAAATCAACTAGCTAATCACGACTGTTTCCCGAAACCATGTTACCTGTGTCGCAGAGCCATGGTTTGAACCACATTGGTTGGAGCTGTCGTTATGACGTTCTTCTTCTTCTTCGATCTAATGGCGGACTGGTGCTATGAGCACATATCGCCACCTGCAGTAAATTGGCTTCTTTTCTCTTTTCTTCGACTGCGCTTTCTTAGTGACGTTACGTAGAAGTGGAGTAATTACGTTAACAACTCAACATTCATTCTTTGCACAATAAAATATATACTTATATAAACACAATATTGTCTTCTCTGATCCCAAAATCTATAACTATTAATTTCACAATTTCATATAAATACCTTTATTAATTTCTTATTGAATATTGATAGATCAGCACAATTAAAATGAAAATAAATTATGGGTTTTAAAAACACTGTGATTGTTATACTATTGTGCACACCTGTTGCATATTTTGCTCAAGATCATTAGCCTACCTATTTAAGTCCCCTTGCCATACAGCTATGTGTTCATATGACCTGACAGAAAATGACGCGAAAACCACAATTTTCGAAAAATGAAATTACAGTTCTTTTGGAGGAGGTGGAGAATAATAAAATCCAGCTATTTTCAAAGCTGAAAAATTGTATTACAAATGCTGATAAAAAAAAAATCCTGGGCAGAAATCACCCAAAAAATAAATGCTGCTGGCTATAGTTACGAGCAAAGCCCAGAAGAAGTAAGGAACAAGTGGAGGGACTTCGCAAGTGTTACAAAACGGAGGGCTGCAGCACGTAGAAGGGAAGCAAAAAAGACTGGTGGGGGTATCAACTCCGTTCCTCCTCTGACTGCAGAGGAAGATAATGTTTTGGCCATCCTGGGGCCTGAGGCATTGGAAGGGATCCTTGGAGGCATAGATGCATGTGCGTCAACCAGGCCTTTGAATTCAAAGTTGAGCCCTGCAACATCAGGCCCCCTCCACTCTGGCCCTGCAACATCAGGCCCCTCAACATCAGCAATGAGTCAGGGGGGCCGGTTGCATAAACCTCTAAGACTAGTCTTACAAGTTAGACATCAATTTATTTTCTTTAAGATGGTTCATAGCTTTTTTAAATCAGTTACATAAAAACGTAGATAAGCCTACTTTGATACCGAAAACTAAGACTGACTGCCCCTGACTAACTGCTAGTAGGTCATACTAGAACTTAAGACACTGTCTTAACATTATGGCTATGTTTATGCAACCGGCCGCAGGTCTTGGGCTATTGCTCCCTTCTCCTGACTCCCCCTCTGTCTGAGGCCTCCTCATGTGCTGGGCAATGTCTTCCTGGTGTAGCCGGCGTGGTCTGCTCTTCGCCGACTACTGCGTTGTGTTCTGGTGCACTGATGACAGGACACTGACTTTCCTCAAGGCACTTTATTCGGTTCAACTGTTCAATTTCAAAGAGAGCAAAAGTTCAGGATTCGATCCTCGAATCAGAATCAGCTTCTCTCAATCACGTAGAATGCAGACTCAACATTTAATCACATTCAAAAATCAGAAAATAAAATACAAAATAACAATTAGAGAAAATAAACACATCACATTAGGCTCATATATATATAATGTGTATGTGTCATATTGCGTGTTATCTCTGTTCTCCACTCTGGGCTTTTAGCTCTTACATTAACATTATGCAACATGAAATAAGCTATCTTTTCAATAGTTAACACATACATACAGTAATATGCGCGAAGCAACATGTACATGCTCCACATCTGGGCCTTTTCAGTGCCATTGAACATTAATCAATACAAGAAAACTTTTTAAATGAACACATTATATCCATAACCTGGTATTGGGAGTACATACCTGTTCAATTTCAAAGAGAGCAAAAGTTCAGGATTCGATCCTCGAATCAGAATCAGCCTAACATAAGAAAAAAGATAACTGAAACATGTGGGCTGTGACACGAGGATAGAATGACGATCGCTAACATACAGCTACAGAACACGAGGTTAGCTATGTTAGCAATTTCTCAAACTCTCAAAACAGCAAAGTTCTCGACACATCTCGATTAAATGTAACTGCACTCATTATAAATTACACATACTAGTTACCATGTGCATTAAAACTAAAGTTTTAACAGGTATATCTCAATTTTACATTGCGCTGACGTGAACACATACCTCTCTCAATCACGTAGAATGCAGACTGAGAAAAGAACGCGAAAATTCAGTATATGACCTCACATCCAATAGAGGGCGCACATACACAACAAATAACTCTCCCAATACCTATAAGCTACCATGACATAACTGAACAGTACAGTATTTTGGTGAAATAAACTCACAAACAATAGAAAATAAAAGATTAAAAGTTGCAAAAATATTTGTCATTCTTTGACCTGTTACACTGGCATTCCAGAAAACCAGCCATTAATCTCCCGCCAAAGAAGAAACAGGGGACGTTGTGGCTGCAGTGAGAAGCTGCTTCAGTCGGAGAAGAAGAAGATATCTGAACTCCAGGGAATCAGGAGAGAATTGAGAGCCCTGAAGGAGCAGCAAGGCCGACATCATCAAGAGGTTATGGCCTATAGGAGGGCTAAATTGGAACTCCTGCCACAACAAGCCAGCAAGCCCTCTTTAACCATGTTTCTACCAACCGACAGTAAGTGAAAATTGCGTTATTTACTCAATATCGAAAGTCAAATCATGTGTGGCTGACAACTATGTAATATTTTTTCTCTTTTTTTTCCAGATCCCCAGATGTAACCCTCTTTTCTTTTCTTTTTTCTTTTTTTGGCTACATTGTTGGCCATCATGCCTCCCAAAATACAACCCCTGGTCCTTGTCGTGGGAGGTGGAAACAGACTGGTTCTGGCAAATGGGGCTCTGGTGAAGCTGTGTGGTGCATGGCATTCAATTTGTTTTTCAGTGATGAAGTTAAAACCCTTCAGCAGTTGAACTGAAATACAAAATAAAACATTTTATTTTATGGCCAAATATACTCTTTTGTAATATGTATTTCAAGTGCTTTTCTAATACACTGGGCATTCATACAGTAGTTTAATATGAGGAAAAGAGCATACTATTGTAACTTAACTCAATGTAGTATATTAATGCCAGATCAAAATGCAGGCATTACTGAGTGAAGCTGAAGCATGTTTACCATGCCATGTCATCCTTTATTAAATACCTGAATAATGTGACCAAACCTGATAATGAAACATATGGAATGGAACTTTTATTTTGCAGTGGTGAGCCACCATCACATAAACCATCAAGTAACTGAAGATTTTGTCAATTCAAAACATTAATATCATCAATGACAATATAAGCCAAACATAACACAAAACACTCTTAAGTACTTAGATCATTCTTAAGAGAGGCATGCAAAATATGAAATAACAGCATGACAACAGCCTATTTTAAAACAAATCAACACATTAATATATTAATGTTGTACCCAGAGATGTATAGTAACGAAGTAGAATTACTTCACTACTGTACTTAAGTACTAAAATGCTGTATCTGTACTTTACTAGAGTATTCTTTTTTTCTCCTACTTCCACTTTTACTTCAGTACATATTTTCGATGAGTTTAATACTTTTACTCCGATACATTTTTTATGTGCTGCATCGTTACAAAATTTTTTTTTTACGAATCATTCCAAACCCACATAATCACTGCCAGAGCGGTAGATGGCTCTGTCACCAGGTTTGATGAAGCTGGCCCAGCGATCAAGAAGACCGCGCACGCTCCCGTTCTGCCTTTCGCTCTGCTGCCTGCCTTCATTGAGAACATTTGAGCTTTAATTTGTTTCGAGATGGAAGAACCAGAAACACCACCTTCAACTTCGAGTGATCGTGGCGGTGAGGGTGAGGAAGGAGAACAGAGTCCATGTTTTGATTTGTCGGAGTGAAAGACAATTCATGAATATAGAATGAAGTGCGTAACTGTTAGCCGTCATGAGGACGCCGACGAACTGAATCGTTTTTTGTTTAAATAGTTTAAAGTTACTATTAGATGTAATGTTATTACCTTGACAAACTATACATCATTAAAATGATATAAGACTCACGTTTCAGTATTTGAGCACTATTTTATTCCGAGAAACTTATAGGGACAGTTATGTCTTAATTTGTGTCATGAGTTATGTAATAGAAAAAATAGTCGATACCTTTAATATGAATTATAAGCGTCAGCCGCTCCCATTCAGAAAAAAAAAAAAAAAAAAACTCCTGTGCTGTCGTCATGACAGCGCTTGACAAAACAACGTCCCTCAGGGCTTTTACCTAAAAAATGTGCAGATTTTGACAAATATTGATAGATTTCATAGGTTTACGTCAGATTTCTATAGAGAGGAATAATATTTATTGAAATTATAACCAAAATGGACTGATTTAATCATTATGAGCGAAGATCATGAAGAAGAGCCATTCCAGGAACTCCCTGACATAAACAAAGCTTCCAGAGATCACTGTTACATGCTGATAAATACCCAATAAGCTGTGGAGAAAAAAGGCACAAGCAGGGAAGAGGAGATGGATGCTTTAAAGGGGGAAGAGACATATTTTATCTGTTTTTCGTTTACAAAGAGTTAAGCTCAGTGTTTTAAGGTGTTATTGTACATTCCTGTCCTTGTACTGCTGCTTCATCCAAATTAATTGTGAGTGTCCTAAACATTTGAAATAATATAAACAATATGATGTTCAAACTTTTGACTGTTTTCTTTAATAACTTCATAACACAATACTTGTACTTTTACTTTCAGTACTTGAGTAGTACATTTTTAAATAAACTACTTGCAATACTTAAGTACAAAATTTTTTGAATACTTTAGTACTTCTACTTAAGTGTTGTGCTTAAAGAACACTTCAACTTCTACTCAAGTCACTTTTTTAATAGAGCACTTGTACTTTTACTCAAGTCTGGGTCTCTAGTACTTTATACATCTCTGGTTGTACCTTATTACTATAACAAATCAAAGATGGATCACTTGTAGTAGTTAATTTAGAATGATTATTAGCTAATGCCTCTCCTAATAAAACAGTGTGTATGTGTGTTTAAAGTGCTCAACACTGGCAGCTTTACAAAGAATCTTACAGCTGGAGCACAGAAGGCAACACAGAAGTCAATCAGTTTATATGAATGCCTACATAAGGACAAATTTTAACCCTCGACTCACTATTTGATGATGTTATTTTAAGAAAATTCCGTCTTCCAAGGACCAAGATCCTTGAATTATTTCAGATAGTGAAACCACACCTTCAGAGGGCAACAAGAAGAAACTACGCCTTAAGTCCAGAGGTGCAGTTGTTAGCTACACTGCGTTATTTTGCTGTTGGAAGTTTCATGGAGGTGGTGGGTGATGGCCTGGGGCTCTGCAAGTCTTCAGTCAGCAAAACTGTGAAAACAGTAACACCTTTGCTGTTACAGCTGATGAACAGCATCCTGGTTTCCCCCAAAACTCCTGAGGAAATACAGCTGGCCAATCAACAATTCTATGATATTGACAACATCCCCAGAGTGATTGGCATCATTGATGGCACCCTAATCCCAGTGTTAAGCCCTGTGGTAAATGAGCCCTTGTACATTTGCAGGAAGGGCTATCCAGCCATTAATGTTCAAGTAGTGTGTGATCACCAGGGAATGTTCACTGCAATTGTGGAAAAATGGCCTGGAAGTACACATGACTCTTTTGTATGGGCCAATTCTGCAATTTGCCAGATGGCTGAAGAAGGTGGCTTTGGTGATAGCTGGCTCCTGGGAGACAGTGAATATCCTCTTCGCCCATACCTCTTGACACCTGTGCAGCATCCAGCCACCATTGCAGAGGAAAGGTTTAATCAGGCCCATGGAAGCACACGCTGTTTAGTGGAGAGAGCTATAGGACTGTGGAAACAACGTTTTCGCTGCATCAGCAAGTCCAGTGGTGGTCTGAAGCTAAACCCCACCAAAAGCTGTTCTGTTATTGTGGTTACTGCAATTCTCCACAACATTGCAGTCAGGGAAAATGTCCAGCTTCTTGAGGAGGAAGTTGGTCCGATGATGCTGATGATCCCTTGAACCCACATCAAGGCAGAATGCATCCTGCAGGAGCATTAGTCAAAGAACTTTTAATTCAGAATATGTTTGGATGGTAGGCTAATATTTTACAGTTTGGATACTGTGTTTTCTATTATTTGTTTAATTTAATCTGACATAACTTGTGTTAATAAATATTTTGTTTATTTGCCTATATGTTTCCCCCCTGCAGACTTCACTGAAATACTTTCGCAAACAATAAATATGTATTTGTTTCTTATAATGCCAATGAGAATATTATATTCTACTACACAAAACCGCTTATTTATAAAAAAAAATCTTCATTCATTGACTATAAAAATACTGTGGTTTGACGGTGTTTAATATTTTAAATAGCCTATGTTAACATATGGAAATTACATTTCCTTAGCGCTTAGCACTGCATATGTTGCGTATGTGTAGTATGTGCTACAGTACAGATACAATTGAATATGTAAGGGGAAACCCCTAAAATACTTTAAAAAAAAAATTTGTTATATGACAATTTGTCTTTGGGAATGTTTTAACAAAGATAGCTACTCACTTGCACACTCACCGTTTCTTCGCACAAACAAAACCAAGGCTGCGTCCCAACCGGCATAAATAATGCTTTCGGAGGGCACTTCGAAGGGAGAATAATTGCGATCATCACACTATTATATCTTTTCAAATAATTTGTAATAAAGATAAAATTGAATTTGTAATAAAGATCAAATTACAAGCAAATTGTGTAAAACCTGAGCACCTCGACTATAAGTCATCCAAATCACTTAAAGTGGATGATGAAATCTTCAAAAGGAATAGGCTATAGGGTCGATAGCTCTGAATAGAACACACTAGTGATGTTACATATGACACTGAAGCTTCGATGCGCGTATCACACAAGCGAAACAATTTCTAGTGAAGCCCCGTATCGGGGTGTGTATTGGTTTACTAGAGTGGGTGTCAGAAGGCTCGAACTCCAGATCGTATTTAACGAGTCTTTGTTGCCTCAGTCTGGTTGATGTGTTTGTGAGGAGAGTGCTGTACTTTGAAAGTTAAACAATATATTACATTTAAATAAGCAAAATAAATTTTTCGCTACTTAGGCTATTATTTTTTGTTGTTGTGTCTTTTTGTTTTTGTAAAATCTTTGCACTTTTTGGTGATTTTAGGTAATTTGGTGTTGGTATTGGGGTTTAGGGTGGGATTAGGGGAGAGGGGTGTTGGTGTTTGGTGAAGGGTTTGGATTTAGAGCAATGGCAACATCCAAAAATATAAAAATAATTAAAAACTTTATCAACTTTCTGTCATTCCTACAGTTGATTAAGCACTACCAGCAAATGTCATAAGCACATTTAATAACAAATGATCATATCAGACAATGTCCTTATTCATTGTGTGTGTGTGTGTGTGTGTGTGTGTGTGTGTGTGTGTGTGTGTGTGTGTAGAGAGAGAGAGAGAGAGAAATATATATAGAGCCTACATTAGATCTTATTAAATCATATAAGCTCATTTTATATTTTAATTGTCACACTTTAATGGGTAAAATAATTTATTTAATGAACAAATCAAACACAAACATGTAAGGTTTTTATTTGTACACATAACATTGAAACTATGGAGTGTGTTGTGGTTGCTTCATCTGCCAGAGCTTCTAACACAGGCTTCTGACGGCTTTATTTTAAATAAGCACCAGATGGCGCTGTTCTCGACACTCTCGAAGCTTTTCCCGGAACAGTCAGGGGAAAGCCTCAGTGATTCATGAGGCTTCATTTCCCCATCCCTAGAACACACCCCAGCTGCTGCGAAATCAATGAGTCGACACAACAAACTAACAAGGAACTATGCTTCTAACCACAGGTCGAGAGCTGTCGTTCCAACCACATAAGTTTGCGATGCAGTTTGCAAATGTTCGTTTGAACTATGGTTTCGGGAAACACCAAAGCGTTGGACTATGTTAGTAACGACGGAACTTGCGACCATAGTTAGCTAACAATGCTTTCGGGAAACTCACCCCAGACCCAGAGTAAAGGGTGAACGAGAACTATAAAGGGTGTGCATATTGTCAGGTGATTGGTGATGATCTGCAGCAGGTGTGGTGATGGCTGACTGAGTGCAGGTGGGGACCAGGAGGGATGATGGGAAGTGTAGTGCTGACAGGTTACAGAGCTGGTGACTGTGACAGCCATGTTATCTTTGCAAGCACAGACTGTATTTAGTTTAGTCAGTCTCTCTTTTTATTATATAAATAGCATCAAACAAACAATATAGTTATTATTCACAGTGATTAGTTTATTAAACAAAAAGATTGAAAAATGTGCTTGTACAATTAAAATAAAAAAGCTAAAGCTAAAGTTTTTTGGTAATTGTAAATAAATAAATAAATAAGGAAAATATTTTAAATAATAGATTGGTTAATTATTACTTTGAGATGAGGTGTTCTGTGTTTAAAGTTCAACTTTTTATTTCATTTTACAAACAAGAAATTATACAAAAGGGAAGACATTGAAAGAGAGGGTTAAAGTTCCACTTTTTAAAAGACCAATAGGTAGGAAGGAATCCTGAAGATTAACAATAAGGCATGTAGAGTTCGATAGTCAATACTTCTGAGAGATGAAAAAGACAGACATCTTTGACTTGTAAAGGAAAATATTCTCTGAGAATCAGAAGCTCAAAGACCTTTAGTACTGGTGATTTAAAGCTGGATGCACAAGGCGATTTATTATAGTCCTTTACGATTGTTGCTTGTCAGACTGTACGAACATGATCCTCGCTGTAAGCCGTGTCACACTGTAAGATCTCAGTTGTCATTAATGTCAGACTGTACGACAAACGAGTTAAAAACGGACGCATGCAAGAAAACTTGTCTGGAGTTTTACATCAATCAATGACACGTTCGGTGATGTGAGCTGCTTTACACGCAGGATTGAAATGGTAGCTACAAAGAAATCTCTAACGTTAATTTTGGTCACGGCTGGTCTTGAAAAACAAAGACAATTTAACAGTCGTCGTAGGAGAAGTCACACTGCAGGACTGAATGTCAAATCTTCTGAAACTGCCAAACTTTCGTCTGAGGTAAAACATTTTTGCAACGGTCAATAATCGGCTGTCGGTGAACATGTCAAACTAACGATCAAAGACTTCAGATTTTAGCCTAGGATCAGAAGCAAATCAAAATTTGTCTCAGACAGCCAAATCACAGCAAAAATCGCACAGTGTGCACCCAGCTTAAGGCTATGGCACACACTTCAGATCACATTAATGGTGCACACTACACAGAGTGCTAGAACTAGAACAGGGATGCGTTTCCCAAAAGTAACGGTAGCAATTATAGTTGCAAGTTCCATTGATCTCTGAACGACAGAACTTGAAAGCATAGTTGGCTTTGGGAAACGCACCACAGGATGGCAAACAGACATATCACAACCTCCCTTCACTGTTCCAGAATAACTGAATAGTTCTGCATGTCCGTTGAGATAGACACACATTTCCATACAGAATAATCTTTTAGTGAGATTAAATGGAAAACTCTTCTGCCTGAGGAGAAACTCATGAAACTCTTAAAGGAAAAAAACATTCATTTCACAAATGAATTTTGTGGTTTTGGATATTGTTCACTTTCTCCCTATTTCTCTAACCTTAACCTTTGAAGAGTATGTTTCATGCTTGCAAATTTCACACCCTGAAGGAAAAGGAATATATAGGGAAATTAACAAACGCTGACATTTTGGGACAACATGCTGTTATAGCAAGGTGTGTTAAAGAGTCACATTATGGCATACACTCTTGAAAAGGATGTGTTAAAACCGACTCAAACTGTTAAATTCTTACACATCAGTGGGTGAGTTTTGGGACAGCGCTTTGTAGGCCTCTTCTAAACCCCTCTTTCTTCCTGTTAATATTTTCTTATTTCTTAAGCCCTATTTACACCACCAGCGACTTTGTCGCTGTATGTCGAAAGTCTCTAGCCAATCACAGACATGTTTATTACGCGCATGAACGCAGTGGCAAATCAGAGGCGTTTTAGAGTCACCATGCGGAGAATTCGCTCAAAATGTTCAGAATCAGCGCGAGCTTTATCCTTTCTCCTCATAAACAACAAAGTCTAGACGCAATGTAAATAAGAGATTCACTGCAGTGCGGACAACTTCAGTGTTTATTAGTTTTAGTTAGAGTGCAGAACACGGTAAGTAAGTGATGGCTTAAAGGGGTCATATAATGGTACATGCACTTTTACAAGTTGATTGTACTGAAATGTGTGTTGGCAGTGCCTGTACACAACCTTCATAAAATGATAAAAATCCATCCAGTGGTTTTTTTAAAATCTTCTTATATGTTTTCCCCCATCTCAAATCAAGCTGTTCGATTTTGTGAAAATCGACGCCCCTCCCACGATTGTTGATTGACAGCAGCGTTTCAACACAGACCCCCCCTCGCTCGTGAGCGAGCTGTCAATCATAGTCTGCGTGGACCGGCGCGTCATTGTTGACACGCTGGAGCACTGTCTATGAGCAGAATGGCGTCTAAGCGATTGTGATGTTCTGTTCTTGGGTGCAATAACGAACACAGCAGTAATTTTGATGTTCCTAAATCCGAACAGCTGAAGACGCAGTGGCTGAGTTTGTTTTTGAAGGGAATATTCCCCACGATCAACGTCAATGCTTTCATGTTTGCGCGAATCATTTCACCAGACTGCTTTATAAACGAGGGTCAGTATAAAGCTGGTTTTGCTAAGAAGCTGCTCCTGAAAAAAGGATCGGTACCAACTATTTGTGTTCCTGCTGCACCTCCAGAAGAACTGAATTGAGTGTAACGTTTTATTAACCTTTATATTAATATTTATATTAATCTTTGCAAATCGCTTGCACGCTTCCCGATGAATGCGGCTGTTTACACTCAGGTACATAATGGCATATTTTCTATGTACGACGTTCTCAATATAATTCATAATCCCACATTTATAATTGTTATGGAGTCCAGTCTCCCTGGTTTCCCCATCCCTCAGTCACGAGCGCCCTCTCCCGAGTTCTAGCGCAGTGCATACTTCCCCATTAGTATGCATCATTTGTGCAGTTATTGCCTTCACCTGTTCTGCATCAGTGCTCATTGGCTCAGCCTTTATATGCCTTGTTCATGGAGTGTTCCTTGCGAAGTATTGCCTCTTATCGTGTGCATGTCCGAGCAGTTTGAGTTCCTTGTCTTCCTGTGTTACTGACCCTCGCTAATTCCCCTTTATCTTATTGTCTGCAGCCTGCCTCTCGACCCAGTGCCTGATCCTGACCTCGGTTCTCAGCCGCCTGCCTCGACCTCTTGCCTGTCCCTGGATTCTGTTTGCTTGCTGCCTGCCCTCGACTTCCAGCCTGTTCTCACTTTCCTCTCGGCGTGTCCCACTCAAGAATTCCTAGAGTTTCTCTTTACCTGCCCTTGTAAATAAAGTTGTTGCATATGGATCTGCCTACTGACTCGTCACAGAATACTTCGCCATACGAGGATCCAGCAACTATAATGGCATTATCTGCAGCGATCAACGCTCAAGCCTCGCAACTGGCCACACATCACCATCAGCTGTCCCGATTAACTTCTATAACGGAGGAACTGGTAAAAGCTATGCAAACTTTACGTACCCCATCCTCGGATGCATCGTCTGAAACGATTTCTCCGTCTTCCGCGTCCATGTCCGTACTTCAGACCGCCGCGAGCCTTCGATCCGCATTACCGGAGAAATTTGATGGGAGTCCAGGAAAATGCAAGGGATTTATCCTTCAATGTTCTCTATATCTGAGCCAACAGCCTTCACCGAATGTCTCGGACGACAGCAAGATCTCTTTCGTCTCCTCCCTGCTCACCGGCCGCGCACTGGACTGGATTACGGCCGTATGGGAAACGGATGGTCCCGCATTCCGCACATACGATGAATTTCTTCAGGAATTCCAGGCCGTCTTCGAACACTCCAAAGGAGGAAAGGGAGCGGAGGATCTGCTTCTGGAACTCACGCAAGGACGAACCACAGCCGCTGAGTATGCACTCGAATTTCGTACACTTGCTGCGCAGACTAACTGGTCTGATAGTTCTCTTAAGGTGGTTTTCCGACGTGGACTGAATCACGAGTTACAGGCAGAGCTGGCATGTCGCGATGAAGGAAGGAATTTCAACCAGTTCGCTCAACTCGCCATTCAGATTGATAATCTGATGCGCTCACGCCGCGCTGGCATTCGCGCCACGCCCTCCTCTCGCCGTGCTCCCGTGACACGATACCACAGTCCCATTCCTATTGATTCAAATGAACCTATGCAAGTAAACTCTTATCATATCACAGATGAGGAGAGAGAACGTCGCCGATCCCAAAGGCTATGCCTTTACTGCGGGGGGGCTGGCCACTTCCGTCAGAACTGCACTCATCGGCCAACTAACAGAGATAATGCTGCGGTGAGTCTAACTCTTGATTGTTTAAATTCAAAATCATGTGTGACTGTTCCCGTTGAATTTACTGTCCACGGCGAATCCGTTTCCATATCGGCTCTGTTGGATTCAGGTGCTGCTGGGAACTTTATGTCGCGAGAATTTGCTGAACTTCACAGGATTTCTCTAATTCCCTGCATTTCTCCCCTTTCTGTTGAGGCTGTTGATGGTAGACCGCTGGGCACCGGTCGCGTCACTCATCTCTCTCAGGAGTTATACATGCGCACCGGGCTGCTGCACAAAGAATTAATTCAGTTCTACATTCTTCAAGCTCCTCACATTCCTGTCATTCTGGGGTTGCCATGGCTCCGCAAGCATGACCCACTTCTACAATGGTCCTCCGGTCAGATCGTCAGTTGGGGAGAGAGCTGTTTTTCCGACTGCCTGTGTACGGTCCAGCCGCTTACTCTACGAAGCATTCAAGAACACCCTGATGAAACCGTGTTGAAATGCCTGCCCTCCATGTACCATGACTTGGCAGAAGCCTTCAGCAAAGCAAAAGCCACGAAGTTACCACCTCATCGCTCTTACGACTGCGCCATCGACTTCTTACCTGATGCCACACCGCCTAAGGGGCGTGTCTTTCCCCTGTCCCAGCCTGAGACTGAAGCCATGCGGAAATATATCGAGGAAGAACTCGCCAAAGGTTTCATCCGTCCTTCCACGTCTCCTGCATCCGCCGGCTTCTTTTTCGTCCAGAAGAAGGATGGAGGACTCCGTCCATGCATTGACTACAGAGCGCTCAACGATTGTACCGTCAAGTTTCGCTATCCACTACCCCTGGTACCAGCTGCCCTGGAACTGCTCCGCAAAGCCAGATATTACACCAAGCTGGATCTGCGAAGTGCGTACAATCTGGTCCGTATCCGCAAAGGGGATGAGTGGAAGACTGCCTTTTCTACGTGTACTGGGCACTACGAATATCTGGTCATGCCCTTCGGGCTTTCCAACAGTCCAGCAGTGTTTCAGTCATTCATTAATGATGTGTTCCGTGACATGCTCCATCGCCACGTCATCGTTTACATTGACGACATCCTGATCTACTCTGATACCCTAGAAGACCATGTCCAGCACGTCCGAGCGGTGCTCCAGAGGCTCCTCCAATACCAGCTCTACGCAAAGATCGAGAAGTGTGACTTTCACCAGACCTCTACCTCATTCTTGGGCTACCTCATTAGTCCGGGAGGCGTGACTATGGATGAGGGCAAGGTAAAGGCAGTGGTGGAGTGGTCCAGACCTACTACGCTGAAAGAACTGCAGCGCTTCCTTGGGTTCGCTAACTTTTACCGCCGCTTCATCAGAGGATTCAGTATGGTGGCGGCACCCCTGACGGCTCTGGTTCGCAAAGGCACATCTCGTCTTCCCTGGAGTGAAGAGGCCACTAAAGCCTTCAGCCGTCTCAAGCAGGCTTTTACTTCAGCTCCCATCTTGCGTCATCCAGATCCAGAGTTACCTTTTGTCGTCGAAGTGGATGCTTCTAGTACCGGCCTGGGTGCAGTACTGTCTCAACGCCAAGGATCACCTCCCAAGTTGTACCCCTGTGCGTATTATTCCAGGAAGCTCAGTTCTGCGGAGAGGAATTATGATGTGGGTGATCGTGAATTACTGGCCATGAAAGCAGCTTTCGAGGAATGGAGGCATTGGCTAGAAGGTTCCACACATCCTTTCATCGTCCTTACAGATCACAAGAACTTAGAGTACCTTCGCACGGCAAAGAGACTGAACCCCCGTCAGGCCAGGTGGTCCTTGTTCTTCTCACGCTTCCAATTCACAATTACCTTTCGCCCAGGCTCCAAGAATACCAAGGCGGATTCCTTGTCTCGTCAGTTTGATTCAGAAGATACCATCAATAATCCAGAAACCATCCTCAGCCCAGATTTAGTCATCGGGCCCGTACAGTGGGATATTGAAACCGAACTCGAACTGACCAACGTTGACACAGAGGTCCCTCTGGAATGTCCCCCTGGAAAACTCTATGTACCTGAGGCCCTCCGTGAAAAGGTGCTACAGCATGTTCATACCCTGCCCAGCTCTGGGCATCCAGGTATTACTGCTACTATCCATTATCTTCAGAATCGCTTCTGGTGGTCCACTCTGTCCCAGGATGCCAGCCGGTTCGTTCAGCAGTGCCAAACCTGCAATATTCAGAAACCTTCCCGTCTCTTGCCCGCCGGTTTGCTTCAGCCACTGCCCTTGCCACAGCGACCCTGGTCTCATATCGCCATTGATTTTATTACAGATCTGCCACCATCAGACGGACACACTACTATCCTTACTGTCATCGACCGCTTCTCCAAGGCCTGCCGCCTCATACCCCTCAGTAAACTTCCCACGGCCCTACAGACCGCTGAACATCTTTGTAATCTTGTGTTCCGATTTTATGGTTTGCCCGAAGACATCGTCTCGGACAGAGGTCCTCAGTTCACGTCCCGTGTCTGGACTGCCTTCTTTCAGATGCTCCAAGTCAACGTGAGTCTCACCTCCGGCTACCATCCTCAGGCCAATGGACAGGTCGAACGTCTCAACCAGGAGATTTCCCGTTTCCTCCGGTCCTATTGTCAACTCCATCAGAAGGACTGGAGTCGGTACCTGATGTGGGCTGAATACGCACAAAATTCCATCCGGAAGCCATCCACGGGCTTGACTCCATTCCAGTGTGTCCTCGGTTTTCAGCCACCCCTGTTTCCTTGGTCCGGTGAGCCTACCAACGTCCCCGCCGTGAATGATTGGCTTAATCGAAGCGAGGCGACTTGGAATCTAGCACACACACACCTCCAACGAGCTGTTAATCGTGGCAAAAGGCTGGCTGACCGTCATCGCCGTCCCAACCCAGAATATCAGCCAGGCCAATGGGTATGGTTATCCACTCGCAATCTCCGTCTCCACCTCCCTTGCAAAAAACTCAGTCCAAGATTCATGGGTCCCTACAAGATCTTACGTCAGATAACTCCTGTGTCCTTCCGTCTTGCGCTGCCCAGGCATCTACGCATATCTCCCACGTTCCACGTCTCGCTGCTCAAGCCTGCCGTGCCGCCCTCTGAGGAGAGGAGGGGAAATTCTTCTGAATCTACATCTCAAGCCATCATTGTGGAGGGTGAAGAAGCCTACCGTGTTCATCAACTGCTGGATTCAAGACGCCGAAGGGGTCAACTGCAGTATCTGGTTGACTGGGAGGGTTTCAGTCCAGAGGAACGGTCTTGGGTCAACTCTAGGGACATTCTAGATCCTCTGCTCACTCAAGAGTTTCACTGTAATCACCCTGACAAGCCTGCACCCCGTGCTCGTGGCAGACCACGCCGCCGTCAGCATCCTCGCGCCGGGAGTCGCTCGCAGGGGGGGGGCTCTGTTATGGAGTCCAGTCTCCCTGGTTTCCCCATCCCTCAGTCACGAGCGCCCTCTCCCGAGTTCTAGCGCAGTGCATACTTCCCCATTAGTATGCATCATTTGTGCAGTTATTGCCTTCACCTGTTCTGCATCAGTGCTCATTGGCTCAGCCTTTATATGCCTTGTTCATGGAGTGTTCCTTGCGAAGTATTGCCTCTTATCGTGTGCATGTCCGAGCAGTTTGAGTTCCTTGTCTTCCTGTGTTACTGACCCTCGCTAATTCCCCTTTATCTGATTGTCTGCAGCCTGCCTCTCGACCCAGTGCCTGATCCTGACCTCGGTTCTCAGCCGCCTGCCTCGACCTCTTGCCTGTCCCTGGATTCTGTTTGCTTGCTGCCTGCCCTCGACTTCCAGCCTGTTCTCACTTTCCTCTCGGCGTGTCCCACTCAAGAATTCCTAGAGTTTCTCTTTACCTGCCCTTGTAAATAAAGTTGTTGCATATGGATCTGCCTACTGACTCGTCACAATAATGAACAACGCGTTATGGTTATTGTGTTATTGTGTTACAAACGGTGTCCGCACAGAACAGAGGGGCGGGGTGAGCCTCATATATACTTTATACTCATTATACTCATATAAACTCATATTATAGTCATAAGTTTACATACACCTTGCAGAACCTCCAAAATGTTATTTTTATATATATTTTTTAATAATAAGGATGATAAAAACGTTTTTCTTTTTATACTGCCCTGAAAAAGCTTTTTCACAATACAGATGTTTAAGTATAGCCTAGACCACAAGACAAAATACAAACACAAAATACAAGACAAATGACATAAGCTTGATTTTTAATACTGTGTGTCATTACCTGAATGATCCACAACTGTTTTTTGTTTTGTTTTTTTGTAATGGTTGTTCGTGAGTCCCTTGTTTGTCCCGAACAGTTAAACTGCCCAATGATGTTCAGAAAAATCCTCCAGCTCCTGCACATTATTTGCTTTTCCAGCATCTTCTGCATATTTGACTCTTTACTAGCAATGATTGTATGATTTTGAGATCCATCTTTTCACACTGGGATTCATGTACACAACTACCGGTATTACAAACACTGCAAACATTCAGTGATGCTCAAGAAGGAAACATCCATTCAGAGCAAGGGCGTGTAAATTGGTGTAAATTGTTCTTATTTTGTTTAAAAATTCATTCATTAATTTAATACTGCCCTTCAGAGGCTAAATACAATATTAACATTTAAAAGAAAATAAGAAAAATGTACACATCACCATCTTCTTGCTCAAACGTTTACCCCTGGCTCTTAATGCATCATGCTGCATTCTTGAGCATTACCTTGCAGATTCTGAATAATGTGACCAATCATAATGCAGATATCCACCATTTTTGTCTGACAAACAAACCAAACCAAAACCAAAAGGTGTGTATTGACATCGTTTTGCATTTCTAATGTTCATTCATGTTTAAATCGTGCTATAACTAAAATAGATGATTAGTTCACATGCTGCTTGAACTAAGGCACTATTACAGTAAAGCGCCACAAAATGCTATTTATTGTTTGAATTTCACAAAAATTACTCAATTTTAAAGCTGAGACTTTATTTTAAACCAAAAGGAACCTGCTCTGTCTTGTCTGTTGGCACATTAGCTACGTTTACATGGACACAATCGGAATGAAATCAATCCGATTGATGAATCCGAACAAGGTGTTTACATGACTGATAAATGAAGTAATCGGATTGATGTGCGCGTTTATATGTCACAAGTTTCAAATCGGATCTGATGTTTTGACATGCACACACTGCACGAATATACAGAGTTTCCCGCTTTTCGCGCATAAATATTCTCCTCTATTGGTTCTTTATTTGTTTTAAACAGCAGACGTAATATTAATTTGTCTCTGGTCATAATTTAGAGCATATTAACCGTTTTGCCGTGCTGCTTATCGCGCAGTAAAAATGCCCCTCCCCGCGTCCAAAACCAGTCGTCTGTGGATGACAATCCAAAACAAGGACTGGTGGGACGTTGTCCTGCTTCACTTCACAGACGCGCGAATGAAATGAGGATTTTAGAATGACGGGAAACTTATTAATATGACACTTTATTCAACAGGAAGAACAGCTCGTTCCGCACGTCATTACGCTAGTTAACGTCATTGCACATGCGCAGTCCTTTCAGTTTCGGTTTTCAATCCGACCAAGTGTTAACATGTTCTCTCGATCGGATTACAAAAGGGATAAACCACCCCTTTCAATCCGATCGAAATTTCATTCGGATCGAGCTCAATCGGATCGATTAAGGTGTTTACATGAAGGTTTTTTAGTCCGATTGAGCCGTCAATCCGATTATAAGTGTCCATGTAAACGCAGCTATTGTCAGTATCCTCTTTGCTCCGCAATAAATTTTTCACTGTGTGAGAACATGATGTGTGGAGTGAGAGCAGAATGGCTTGTCAGATGTAGCAACCGTAACTAAGAGGGGCGGGTCTTTGTGAAAGGTCAATTTCAAATCATTGAAATCTTTGTGGACTCGGCCGGACTCGACACGGACTCAGATGTTCAGGACTCGGACTCAAGTCCGACTCGGGCCCATTTGGACTCGGACTTGATTGGTAAGGACTTGGACTTGACTCGGACTTGACAAAGGTGGACTCGGACCCAACACTATATTTTCATTTTTAGTTTTAGTTTCATTTAGCGTCTTCTTTAAAAAGGATTTTTAAAAAAAAAAATGATTTATTGTTATGTTACAATGTTAGAATGTAATGTGATTTGACCCCTTTTTGCAATGCAAGGTTACATTCATGTTGGTTTTCATAGCCTTCAATATATACATTGTTATAGAACAATATTGATCAGGATATGAAATAACTGAATTTTCCATTTTTAGCTAAGCAGCAATGACACATGATTATCACTGTTAAATGGTTATTTAACAATGAACTTACATTCAGTCCTGCATTAATAATTCAGTTTGTTTAATTCAAATGTCTATGTGGTGTTTTTAATATGCTTTAAGACAAAGCATGTGTAAATTCATAAGTCGACACCATTGCTGAGTATTTTCTCCTTAAAACTGCAGTGAACAAAAGACAGTCTCAAAAACACAGTTTGAAATCGCTGGTGTTTCTGACGTCACAAACTACCTTGAAACCAGTCAGGTCAACGTGATATACGTGAGACACTTTCAAGCATTTTCATGTTTTTAGAATCTTGAAAGTTTTTCCTGTATCGCCCACTCAAATTGCATATGCAAATTACCTTGCTAGAAGATTAAGGATCATAAACGTTCCCTAAGAAAGTACAATTCATCATTGGCTCATACATGCCCTGAGGGTGTGACATCACTCTCGCCAACAAAACTTCAGCAAAGATCAACTGGAGCCTCAACGAATTGCATCAGGGGCCTGTACCATGATGGTAGTTGAACAAACTCAGGGTTACAGGAGTAGTTTCAAGTTGACAGAACTAAATCAGTCCAAACAGGCTTTGTTGGTACCATGATGCTGATCATCAACTTTCTCTGTCAACTCAGGCTTTGATCTTGAGTTTGTGAATAACTATAGAGCACGTGCACAAACACACATTGTGCACAAACTGCAAAGAAATGCTTTTCTTTTCTTGTTTCCAGTCCAAATACCTAAAAAATCCTAAATCAAGAAGCATTTACTAGATTAGTAAAATGACGTAAGATATTATATCTTGTTTTTTGAAAGAAAAATAATCTTGTTTTCCATCTGAATAAGATTATTTGGTCACACTTTAGCTAAAGGTCCAATTCTTACTATTAACTATGACTTTTGCCTCAGTAAACTCCTAGTTACCCATTATATTTCTTACCCCATTGGCAGATAATTCTGCTGTGTTTAAGCAAAGACTCACTTAATTTAGATGTTTTATTTCTTTGGAAAACAAGATATAATATCTTGAACTGAAGCATGAGCAGACTTGTGGCTTCAGCTTCACTGTGTTTCTAAGTTTCTACACGACAGCCACGTAATGTTTTATACATTTAAATAAATATATTCTTAATATTTTTTTTTTTTATGTTTGAGCATAATTTTTTATGTCCATAATAATAACAGTCAGAATTAACTAATTCTGAATCTTGAAATGTAAACTCTCAAGTGTTGGCTTTCTCAATGTATGTTGATTATGTGTATATTCAGAATGATAGACACAACCTTTTTATTTTGGGCATGTCATTTATGCCCCACTTGCCAAAAGGGGGGTTTGCTTGAGAAGGGGTTAAACTTCATGTGCTTCCACACAAAAAAAAAAGAAGGCGTTGTGCTTGTCCATGCAGGATCATGATGATCAATGTTTCTGAAAAGAAGGAATTGCTTCTGTACTAACCTATTTAGATATGCAAATTCTGTCTCTATCTCAACTGACATACAAAACTATTGAAATATTATTGAACAGTAAAGTTATGATATCTCTGTTTGCCATACTGGTGAGATTAAGCACTCTGATGTGATCTTTCAGTCACCGGTTGGTTATTTAACAAGGAAAATACTACTCAAGGTTTCAAGTGTTTAGGCACTGCTGGGGCTACTGGTTTTTAGAGAATGTGGCATTTCAATCCATTCACAGTCATTTGCTTATCTAATTAATGTATTTTTCTTTGGCAAAAATAAATAAATAAAAGAATAAGTATAAATAAAAAATAACACTTCAGCCTTAGCTTTTATTTAACCTGCACATGCTTGCACAAGAAACAAAAAACAGTAACACTTTAGAATAATGGTCTGTCATTAATAAGTAACTGCAGGACTAATGATTATTAATACATCAACTCTTCAGCTACTACTAATAAACTAATATAGAAACAAGCTTAACTAATCAGGAAGCAATATTGAATTTAGGACTAAGATAGTCCCTTATTAGGTAATCAATAATTACTTAATGAGATTGGCATCATTAAGAACTAATAGGTAATTATAACAAATAATAAAGAACTATTAATTAATTACTAATCACAACATTAACATCAACAGTTGTGAGCAATTGTCATTTTTTCTCTCAATGTGGTCATAAAATGCATCAATAATAACTCAAGTGTTACTGTGCAGGAACTACTAGTGACCTGGACTATTATTGTAAAGTGAAAAACATCTTTTCCTATTTAAATTATTGGTCCAGACCACTAGTTGTTCTTGAAGATTGCCTTAAAAAAAAAAATCAGAACATGATCATAAAATGCATCACAAGTAACTCAAGTACCTAGTCATTCTTCAAGGAATACTAGTGATCTATTCTAGACCATTATTTTGAAGAGGAAAATATGTTTATCACTTTAAAATAATGGTCCAGATCACTAGTAGGTCCTACATAGGTAACACTGGAGTTATTATTAATGCATTTTTTAATTTTATTTTTACTATTTTTCAGAGTAAAATTGATGACTGATTACGTCTCAGACACACGATAATGTTCTTTATAATTTGTCAGTTAGTTAATAGTTATTAATGAGGCTAATCTTATCAAGTAATTATTTATTAACTAATATGGAACAATCTACTAAATTTGATATTACTTACTGATTAGTTAAGCTTGTTTCAATATTAGTTCATATTCGTAGCTGAAGTTATTGTAGTATTACTCATTAGTCCTGCATAGTTACTTATTAATGTCGGACCGTTATTCTAAAGTGTTACCCAAAAAACAAACTGTACAAAAATGATCAGTGTGTTTTGAAAGGTTTCAGTAGTAATAGAGCATCTGTTAATAGAAAAATGCTTGTGCATTTGTGGAATGAGACAACAGACAATAACCTTTTTTTTTGTACGTTTTTTACTATCAGTAGAAAGAATACGAGGAATAAAAGAAGATTATGGAAAATGGAGAAGGGGCGTGACAAACGACAGGGCAGAAGAGTGATAAGAGATACTAGAGATATGAGATATTATTAAAGGAACTGTAAGAGGCACTGAAGAGCAAACTGCCATAGACATCCATCCTACCAGTAAAGACATCATCCTACCAGTAAAGACATCATCCTACCAGTAAAGACATCATCCTACCAGTAAAGACATCATCCTACCAGTAAAGACATCATCCTACCAGTAAAGACCTCATCCTACCAGTAAAGACATCAACCTACCAGTAAAGACATCAACCTACCAGTAAAGACATCAACCTACCAGTAAAGACCTCATCCTACCAGTAAAGACATCATCCTACCAGTAAAGACCTCATCCTACCAGTAAAGACATCATCCTACCAGTAAAGACCTCATCCTACCAGTAAAGACATCATCCTACCAGTGAAGACATCATCCTACCAGTAAATACATCATCCTACCAGTAAAGACATCATCCTACCAGTGAAGACCTCATCCTACCAGTAAAGACATCATCCTACCAGTAAAGACATCATCCTACCAGTAAAGACATCATCCTACCAGTGAAGACATCATCCTACCAGTGAAGACCTCATCCTACCAGTAAAGACATCATCCTACCAGTAAAGAGAGAGTCTGCGTGAAGATGTGGAAGACGTGTGTGACTTTGGCACTGCTCATATGTGTTCAAGGTAAGATCTTACTCTCACTGACACTGGCAAATACTATTTCTCTACCGCTCTGTCACTTCTATGGCAGGTTCTGTTTCAAAGTTGGATAAAGATTCTGTTTTTAAGTTGGATAGAGATTTAAAGGGATAGTTCACCCAAAAATGAAAATGCTGTCATCATTTACTCACCCAATTTCAATTTCAATGCTGAACACAAAAGAAGATATTTTGAAAAATGTCTGTAACCAAACAGTTGATGGACCCCATTGACTTCACTGACTGACAAAAAAAAAATACTATGGAAGTCAATGGGGTCCATCAACTGTTTGGTTACAGACATTTTTCAAAATATCTTCTTTTGTGTTCAGCAGAAGAAAGAAATTCATACAGGTTTGGAACAACTTGAGGGAGAGTAAATGATGACAGAATTTTCATTTTTGGGTGAACTATCCCTTTAAGGGATCTTTCCATGGAATAACATGCAAAAATGTCCTTACAACCCGACAAATCACTGAAAAGATGTCCTGAAATATCACACTTGTATAAATAATTGTCTTTGGAGGGTGTATTTTTGGAGAGAGAAGGAGGTCCAATTGAGTGGTTCAATCTGGCAGAAGTTATTAAAACATCTAACATCTTACAGCATCACATAATATCACAATCTGGAGCCTATGTGATATTTCTGTCTCTGAGCAGTCTCTCTCTTCCTCACAGTGTGTGCACATGGCCCTTTGTACCCTCGTATTGCCGGTGCTGATGCCAAGGAGAAGGCATGGAAGTGGATGGTTAGTTTGCACGACCCCACCTGCCATTTTTGTGGAGGTTCCCTCATCAACCATCAATGGGTGCTGTCGGCCGCTCACTGTTTCATTGGGTTAGAGCCATATCAACACATACAGCATATACAGACTTTAAAAATGTGTCTTTTGTGATTGCTCTTCCACTATTTTTGTTTTATAGGAATGATGGCACAGTTATGAATAAAGACAGTATAAGTGTGTTCTTGGGAAAGAAGACACAGAGTGGAGTTAATAATAATGAAATCGTGAGATTTGTAAAAAAAATCCACACTCATAACTTGTACAATAGATTGAGTCTCATCAATGACATCGCTCTGCTGCACTTGTCTTCTCCAGTCAAGTTTAATGACTATATCAGACCACTGCGTCTGGTGGCTCACGGCAGTGATTTCCCTGCTGGCACCAGGAGTCGGATCATAGGATGGGGACAAACTGCTCATGGAGGTACATAGGTCCTGCCAGCAACTAGATCTGATTCATTTATACAGATAAAGACATTATGATGATGTGTGTTGTGTGTTTGTCCAGTGAATCTAGCTTATCCCGGGACTCTGCAGGAGGCTGAAGTTCTTGTGGAGAAAGATACTGATTGCAAGACCCAGCTGAATATATACATTAAACAACTGAACATCCCATATATAGCCTACAGCAAGAATATGATCTGTGCTAGGAATTCTGCTGGTGTTACAGCCAAATACTGTGTACGATGATTATTACTCATTACTGCATACAGACCATGTCTGTCAAGATTCATTGTATCTTTACACATCTAATACTTTATTTATTTTTCAGTTTTCTGTTTGATGTTTGTTAACATGAAAAAGCTAAACATGTCTCTTCTGCAGGGGGATTCTGGAGGTCCAATGATGAGTAAGCACTGTACAAAGTGGGTTCAGTTTGGCATCAACAGCTGGAGTTTTAAATGTAGTCCAAAAACACCCGGTGTTTACACCCGCGTCTCACATTATCAGCAGTGGATTACTGTCACTATCAGTCCCCATTCAAGCCAGGACCTCCCTACATTCATTAACGTAAAAAACTCCCAGTGCCCACGTAAGATTCTCTCACACACATTTATACAGTTACACGCATTTATGCATCATTAATAACATACTTTGACTAATAATAATTGTGTATGTGTATTTAAACAGCAGTCACAGGAACACAGGGCTGAGAATGGTGCTGCTGTTGTGAGTCACACCACTGTTATACACACACAACGCATACATTAGTAATTTCACACCAACAAGAGTGTGTTGTGGCTGTACATCAGTATGTGTTCATATACAGCTATAACACACATCTGTGAATGTGAAACTCCTTTTATACAACAGAAAAAAAAACGAGGAGTGCCCAAAAAAAACTCTTATGTGTGCAAGTTTCTTCTGCTACGGATTCAGGATCTTCAGGATGCTGTCCAAGAACTATGGTAGCTTTTAATTAGGGGAATATAAAAGGATAATTTAACAAAAGAGCTCTAAATCCTGTTTCCATGAATTAAGGACAAAGCTTTCTTCTATTTAAATGTTTAGTCCTAATGAATTTGAACTTTAGTTAAATGTTAATTCAATAAGAACCTGTTGAAAAATCTATATCAGTGTCTTACATAGGAGTTAATTAGGAGTTAACTTGCAAATGTTATTGTCGTTAATAGTACTGTCAAATATGCATTCCTATCTGACAAAGAATGCAGTATTTTATTCTAGATTGTAGATTTCAGATTTCAACGGTATATTCTCTCATTCCCTGTTGTTTATTGTGTGTCTCTTGCAGTAATGTGAGGTGAGGTGTAGCTCGGAAGACTCTTCCAGAATAACCTTACCTGGACACACACTCGCCAGTCACATGATTACGTCTCTTCAACTCCCATGATTCAAGATTGCTTTTAAAGCTCTGCAATGTCATTAACCAGTTCCACTGAATTACCAGTTTAATGAGCACTTTTCTCTGTTTTCCTGTCATCTGTTCTTCATCTTCATTTTGCATAATGTTTGCCAATAAATATCAAGCATAGATCTTGTGTCTTTATTCCAACTCAAAATGGTTTTAATTTTAAATTTAGTTTTTTTTCTTACAAATGAGATATTTAAATGTATCATTTATCTTTCTTTTTTTTTTTTTACAAAATAAATGGTATCTTTACAATACGGGTGCACTTATATGCATTCATGCTTAACTAATGCACAGATAATATTGAGTTAATATTCCGCCCTCGCATGTACGACGTCTGATTTGTACAGCTGGGCAGATTAACAGCAATGAAGAGAAACTCCAGAAGTCTTGTTGAGGATTGAGGTTTTATCTTTTGTTCTCTTTTCTTCCTCAGTTTTATTTCTCAAGTTTTTTCCCCATTGAAGTCTGTAAGACTGAAAGAGTTAACAGAAAATAAACATTACAAAAGTGTAACGTCTGTTATCTTTTTTACACAATCAAATATAAAGTTACCCAGTAACTCAATATGGATAAACAGTAGGCTATTCTCAAGAGGTGGGAGTAAGTCACAAATGTGCAAGTCACAAGTAAGTCTCAAGTCTTAACCTTCAAGTCTCAAGCAAGTCCGAGTCAATTTTGTGAAAAGCAAGTCAAGTCAAGTCAAGTCACTGCTTTATGTCAAGCAAGTCAAGTCAAGTCGTAGCTTGGGTCACAAGTCACTGGCAAGTCATACAAACGTTTGATGATTTCACTGAATTTATATATTAAAATAAGTTAAAACTACATAAGCTGTGGACTATGGTTTTATTTGCAACATTTTTTTAAAATATCCATTTCCACATACAGCTGAGTGGTTACTAGAATAAAAATAATAATAAATAATAATAAAATAAAAAAAGTCAAACTACATAGCCTAAAATGTAAATGTAACTGAAATTAGGCCAACATTAAAGTATGAAAAATAAATATGCCTCAAACATTGCAGAAGACCATTAAAAGGTATTAAACAATTCACAATTCAAGTATAATGGTTCCTATGCCACCAAATGGCATTCTTCAAACTGGCATCCCCTTTATGGAACATGAACACATCCCAACAAGTTAGATCTTTCCTTTTTAACAAAAGAATAACAAGAAAAAACAGTAATAATTGAATTGACACAAAACTTACACCTGTCAATCAGGTGGATTGACTATTGTACATTATTAATCTGTGTGAGTGAGTGATTTATTAATATTTGTGAATGAATGTGTGTGCATGTGTATGTGTGAAAAGTGTATTGTTTGCATGTCCGTGTGTGTGTGTGTGTGTGTGTGTGTGTGTGTGTGTGTGTGTGTGTGTGTGTGTGTGTGTGTGTGTGTGTGTGTGTGAGAGAGAGAGAGAGAGAGAGGTGATTTGATTGAGTGTGATTGATTCATTAATATTTGTGAGTGAATGTGTGTGCGTGTGTATGTGTGAAAAGTGTATTGTTTGCATGTCCATGGTTGTGTTTGTGTGTGTGTGTGTGTGTGTGTGAGAGAGAGAGAGAGAGAGAGAGAGAGAGAGAGAGAGAGAGAGAGAGAGAGAGAGAGAGAGAGAGAGAGAGAGAGAGGTGATTTAATTGAGTGTGATTGATTCATTAATATTTGTGAGTGAATGTGTGTGTGTGTGTGTGTGTGCGTGTATGAGTGAAGAGTGTATTGTTTGTTTGCATGTGTGCATGGTTGTGCTTGCAAGTTTGAATTTTTGTTTTGTGTATTTGTGTATGCATGGTTCGGTTCGAAAGTCTGTATGTTTTTTTTCTTTGTGTGTAGGTGTCTTTTTACAATCTTTTAGTGGTATTAACTAGCGATTTCTTGTTACTTACTCTATGCCCTATATACTAGCGTTATAAGCTAAACAGTTTTTAGAGATAAAACTCTTTACATTCGATTATCATGAAAACAAATCCCAGAGAACGGTAGACTGTACCAATGCATTATTAATTATTATTAAATTACAGTTTTTTATATTTCTTTTAACATTCAAGTCAACCCTGGGATAGCAGACTATATTGGTAGCATATAACTAGACAGTACAAAGGGATGCATGCAGGTAAAAAAAACAGGAATTTTCATTTTCATGAAAATATTTTTTCTCTGTGCTTTTGTATGTAAGGGATTATTCAGATCATAAAAAAATCATTAATCCAGGGCACTCGAATATTATTAAAAAATATATAGAAAGCCTTTATTTCATCATGGCTTTAATATTTTAAAATCAGGTGACAAGTACTTGCACAACTATGCGTTGTGGCTAATGAGCCTTTGTCAGGGTGTGTGACCAAAGCCCCTTTCACACAGAGATTCCGGAAAATACACGGATAAAGTGACCCAAGATTTGACCCGGGTTCGTTTGATTTAGGTTCATTCACACTGCCAGTCTGGCAGTGCCAGTGATTTCCCGGAATCAGAGATTGCGTTCACACACAACCCCTAAAGACATGTAATCAATGTCTTAGCAGCGTCTTAAGTTTGCTTATGAGCTGCGATCTCTCTCTCTCTCTCTCGTGCATCTCTCGCAACCACGCTTGTGCATTTTTTTTTTCTCTGATTCGATCATAAACTTGCGCATTACGTACCGTTTCACAGCTGGCGAACGATCCCGCGCTTCAGCGTCATCACTGCGACACGGCATTATTACGGCTTTTGTTCACACAGCGCGCGTTCCTGCTGCGTCACGTGATTGTTGCGGTGCGTTCAAACACAGATATTTATTTTTAAAAAGACAAGTTATTTCGAGTCATTTACCTCAAGTCCGAGTCAAGTCTCAAGTCATGAATATCAACTCAAAGTCAAGTCAAGTCTTTTATTAATATTTGTCAAGCAAGTCTCAAGTCCTAAAATTTGCGACTTAAGTCTGACTCGAGTCAATGTCATATGACTCGAGTCCCCCATCTCTGCTATTCTCTGTCAACACTTTACACAATAAACTACAGATGTTCTTACTGTATAGAAATTAAACAAACATCCTCAGTAACACCAAACTATCTGCTAGACTGTTACATGAATAATCTATATGAATCAACAGATGTAAATAAATAAACTAATTAATCTGAGGCGAAGCGCCGCGGCTCGTTGCTGAGCAGATAAATCAGTGAGTCAGAAGACAAAAGGCTTCAATCTAGAGCATATGCGATGAAACTGATAAAGAGTCACGAACGTAATAACACACATTACTTAAAGGGTTAGTTCACCCAAAAATGAAAATTCTGTCAGTAATTACTCACCCTCATGTTGTTCCAACCGCGTAAGACCTTCGTTCATCTTCGGAACACAAATTAAGATATTTTTGATAAAATCTGAGTGCTGGGTCACTCTCCATAGGCTTCTATAGACGTTATAACTTGCTGGCCCAGAAAAGTTATTAAAGAGATCGTTAATATAGTCCAAGTGACTACAGTGGCTCAATCTTAAGTATATCAAGTGACGAGAATACTTTTTGTGCGCAAAAACAAACAAAAATAACGACTTTATTCCACTATTCATTTCCTTCTCTCTGGGCCTCGTAGTGTTTTTGCGCTGCACGTCTGTGTTACACGTCACCACGTAGGCTCACTATTGGCCGACACTGGTCATGTGTCTGACGCGCAGCGCAAAAACACTACGCAAACCAACTAGAGGCCCAGAGAGAAGGAAATGAATAGTGGAATAAAGTCGTTATTTTTGTTTGTTTTTGCGCACAAAAAGTATTCTCGTCGCTTGATATACTTAAGATTGAGCCACTGTAGTCACTTGGACTATATTAACGATCTCTTTAATAACTTTTCTGGGCCAGCAAGTTTGGGCCACCTAGCAGCCTATGGAGAGTGACCCAGCACTCAGATTTCATCAAAAAATATCTTAAAGGGATAGTTCACTTTGAAATAAATTTTTGATATGTTTTAGCTTACCTCAAGGGCATCCAAGATGTAGGTGTCTTTTTTTCTATTAGCCGTCTTACCTACAATCTCTGTTCTGTGTAAACAATGAGTGACGTACAGGCGCGAGAGATCACTTCCGGCGCTTGCGCAGACCGAAGCGCCCGCGCCCTCAGATTACTTGGACGTGGCTGTGGTTACAAGAGGTAAAAACGATATAAATACTGTTCGTTTTCTCACACAAACCGCTCGTTTCGTGTCTTAGGCCATCAATGTGTACTTATGATGGGGAATTGTTTAATTTGGACGATGGGGAATTGTTTTAATTTGGACTCTGTGCTTGTGTTTTGAGACAGTGACCATCAACCTGCATTATATGACTGACAGACAAGAACGGTTTGACCTAAAAATATCAAAATTGAAACTACTGCGGAAACAAAGACACCTACATCTTGGATGCCCTTGAGGTAAGCTAAAACATACCAAAAATTAATTTCAAAGTGAACTATCCCTTTAATTTGTGTTCCGAAGATGAACGAAGGTCTTACGCGGTTGGAACAACATGAGGGTGAGTAATTACTGACAGAATTTTCATTTTTGGGTGAACTAACCCTTTAATGTAAACATATACATCATACAGAAACCACAATTCTGACGAAAAATTACTTACAGTAGGGCTGGGATAAACGATTATTTTTTAAACGATTAATCTAGCGATTATTTTTTCGATGCATCGATTAATCTAACGATTCATTTTTCCAGTCCGATTCGATTTCGATTCGATTATCGATTATCTCCCCAATCCCCATTAATTGACTAATAGCAATTTATACATATTAATTTACATATCTGAATGAAAAAAAACATGAATTCCTTAACATTGCAATATATGTTTATTGCTCTTAAAATTCCAAAATAAAAGACTATACAAGTGCATAGTAATGCATTCTTAGTCAGAGGTAGCATTCAATAAAACCTTAAAGCCTTGAAAACACATAGCTTACTGAAACAAGCTTACTGAACACATAGGGCCTAGCTTACTGAAACAAGCTTACTGAACACATAGGGCCTAGCTTACTGAAAAAAAAGTTCTTCTTTCAGATGAAAATAACAACAACTTGATGTCTAGCATTCAATAAAAAAAATAAAAAGGTCACCCAAAATACTTGTTTAGAGCAATTGAAAGAATACAGTAACCAATGTAAACTTGAGGGCTTTAAGCTAATACAGAGAGTGCTTTTCCAACAAAAAATAAATAAAAATTAACAGTGGGAGCCAGCAGCCTCTCATGGCGTCCTTCCTGAACCAACAGAATTGAACATTTATGTTGAAAACACATAGTCCTAGCTTACTGAAAAAAGTGCATATTTTAATTCTTCATTCACATAAAAATAACAACAACGTATAGTAATACACTCTGCCACTCACCTTTTTCTTAAAAAAAAATAAATAAAATACTAATAAAAAAAACTACTTAACTAGAATTTAATAAATGGAACATTATTGTAAAGTGTTACCGATTTTTTATACACCGATTCAGACGTCTCGTGAGTTCAGTGTTGGACAGATCAGTTGTTTTAACCATTCATTAAAGTGAATCGGTTCAAATGAGTCATTAGTTCGCGAATCGGACGTGTCATTAGTGGACGTGTGTAGCCTACGGCAAGCGTTGTGTGATTATCCCGGCAGTTTATTTTTTACCACAATTCACACTCCGCGGTAATTCAGGAGAAAAAAATCTCCGAATGCTCCACGTGAAACTTTGGTCTTCCGCCCTTTTTCTATCGTGTCTAATGATTTTGATTAATATGCACGAGGGAGAGAGAGAGAGAGCAAGACAGCGCTCGTGTTGTTTGAAGCCGGTGAGTGCGCGCACGCGCGGCCACGGCTCTCTCTCGTACTTATATGCGCCCTGTCAAGCGCAGTCAGTCATTCTATTCTACATCACTCACTGATCAAATAAGACTTTGGCGGCCGCCAAAAAAAATGCAATGCAGGAAAACCCCTGGATTGGTTATATACAGTTGGATAGAATGATGGCCATTGCGTATCAGCGCACATAAGGTACACACTGTGAAGTAATTTGCACACGTTTTTTAGAGAAATGAAAACAGGTCGACGAATCGACGCACATATTTTGCGTCGACGTATGTTTTGCGTCGACGTCATCGACGACTTCGACGCGTTGTCCCAGCCCTAACTTACAGACTTTAGGTGTGTTCGACATCGGCTGCGGCTGGATGCAACCGATCGGCGAGAGTAGCCGCGTGCAGGCGGGGAGGAGCTGCAAACGGAGACGTGAAGTCGGACACTTTCTGGTTCCCGTAGTGACCGCTCACGTGGTGTTTGCATTCTTTACCACAGCTGAAGTGAAATAAATGCAATATTTGCCAAATAATGCACAGATGTTTCAGAGACATTTTCATTAAATAATTTATGTACTGCTTCATACAGCGTCTGTTTGAACAAGAATAAAGTTCAACATAAGCTACTATCAATGAAGTGGAGTCTACGTTTTTTAAGCAGTTTCAATTTGATAAACATGACACAATATAACATGACAACGACATGAAAAGAGTGTTTACTGTTATAAAAAACTGATTTGTGAGCTTTAGAGTAACTAAAGGTGTTCGAATAAACACGAAACACACGTGATCGTTGTCATGCGGTGAATCCGGCCAATCGTGGGACAGCTGTGTCGTCATCAGCCCTCCTGCAGCCGCTCTTGAGAAGCTGCGCTGGCTGAGTCCTCCGGCTACTCTCGAAATGCTCTCGCGGTACTTTGATGGCATATGTCACAGTCACGTGGCGTCGGCGCTGTATCAAGTCGGACAAAATTTCTAACCGGCATGCACTGCTTTAAGTCAGCCGCCGATCGGTCTGCGCAGAGCTGCATGAAGTCGAACAAGCCTAAAGATTTGACCAAACTCTGTAATGACGCAGACTCGTGGGTGATTTCAGCGCCGTTGCTCGGCTCGAACACTAGGTCCGTTACTAAAACGGGTCTGACTAGGAAACGAACTAAACACCGAAGGGCGGAACAGTTAATGTGTGACTAATGATTATCTAAATGTGTCATCATGGTTTAATTCCCTTAAAACTTATTTTATTAACTAAAATAGTTAAAGCTAGGGTAGGTAGGATTTTTAGAAAATTTTATATTTTCAAATTTGTTTAAACTGTCTTTATATACCAATACATAATTAAAATGTAAGTGCTCTGAAAAAGAGAGTATAAAAATCGAGTGACTGTAGACCTTTTAATCTGCAATAAACACAGCTCATTATTTCCATTCACTCCCACCCTCTCCCTTCTGAGCTCCTTCCAAAGCCACGCCCCCAAAACACATGAACGCGCGACGCCATCAGCTGGAACAAGACGCATTTATTACCTGAGACGAGTGGAGAGGAAGGAGCGCAGTGCATGCAGTGACATCATGTCAGAATCACATGTAATAAAATACCTAACTTTATCACTATAAATATAAACAAATAAGATTTATTTTAGTACTCACTATCAAGCTAGCATATCGATACTGGTAAAGTTTAAAATATAGGCTACTTTGTTTGATTCGGTAACGAGCTATTATTTATAGGTAACGAGCTATATTTATAAGGCAAAGCTAAAAACAGTTTGCATTTGTAGCAGGCTACAGCTGTCTGGCCAAATGGCAATTCATTTGCAGTGCTGTGAGTGGTGCTGGGCAGTGAACAGTGAGCCAACCGCGATGGTCGAGTCCCTATATAAATCGGGACCTTTCGTTTGACAAGCTACGTCATTGACATGCGACTGTTGTCCTGTCCACCTGCCGGCCTATCCGTCTGATGTCTGTCTTGGTCTGCCTTGGTCATCTATTCTATCCTAGCGTTACAGGTAGGAAAAGCTCTGGTTCCTTGCTTCCACTCTTTTAACTTTATGACTGGGGCTTATAGGGAATGTTTTGATTTTAGAATCCCCGTTGCTGTAGTAGCCCTGTTAGCAGCTAAAGTTGTGCCCGGTTATTGGTGATCAGAGCCTGGGGCCGTGACTGGATGCTGTTTAGCAAAGGTATGTGACTACGATAATTAATAGATAAATGTTACGGTGAGATGCGTTTATAAGTAGACATTTTTTGTATTTCAGGGAAGGCTTTATAGCCGGGGTGTAGCGGCCAGTGGGCGACATCAGCGCCGAACGCCTGCTGCTTTGCTTACGTTTTTAATGTCACGATTTGTTTGCGGATATAATATGCTCATGTCAACAACTGCGGCTGCCTTTTTCACCCGGGACCTAGAATAAGTGGAACCGTGGTTTTCTCACGTTAATCGGCAGCTTCCTGGTGATTTTGTTCCTCCTGTTATACCGTGAATTGGTTTCATTCAGCATCATATGGCCAGTTTCATGGTTTAAGTGTGGAGTGTTGGATGGACTGACACCACTAACTGTAATTATTTTGGTCTATATTTTATAGGCTCAGTGTTGTTTTGTTTGTTTATTTAAACTCTTGTATGGAGGCTTTTGTCTGCTGCTGATATACAAGAGCATTATTTTGATTTATTTGGGTTGATTATTTATTTATTTATTTGTTTGCTTTGTCTACCCCGACCAAAGATCGTTAAGCCAGAGGGCATTTTTGCCCCATTGTGCTGGATGGGCTATGATATTTTGTTTGTTTAATTTGTATTTCGATTTGTGATTTAATTGCTACCCATATCTTTAACTCTAGTACCATCTTGGGATTAACAGTGTTTTGCAATTGTTGTGTGTAGTTTTGGTTGATTTTCACGTGTTTGTCTTTTGTCTAGGTGCTGAAGGCCGCCAGTGGGAGCAGTGCCCCTTGTGGTGGTGGGTCCCTTGGTGTGTGCAGTGGCGGTGCGTTCACCAAATGTGATTTCCCTTGTGGTGCGTGTGTGAAATCTATCACGTGTGAGTGGGGTGTTGTGTTATGGATGTTCATTGCTCGGGCCACTAGCCTCCCACTGGTAAGTTTCAGCCCTAGCTTCACTTCGTGTGTGTGTGTGTGTGTGTGTGTGTGTGTACATTGTGACTAGAGTATATTGTGTGTTTATTTGATTTGGTGTCAATTACATTCTATTTGCTGTGAAATTCGTACTATATGTTTGTTGTGAAATCTTGAATTTTTGGAGTGACTCTGGTGTGTATGGCTCCATTGGTTGTACATTTTTATAAAAAGTAAAAGAAGAGAAATTAATAATAATAAAATTATATTTTTGTATTTGACCACTGTCTCTGGCTGATCCCTTCACGAACCTGAGTGCCTTGTTAGCGAAAAACCATTAAGTCTTTGGGTGTAAGTCCCATCGTGGCGTAGTCTGCTATTTGTCTGGGTCTAAGCCCAGCCATATATATTCCACCTGCCACACATTGATACACGTTTTTCCATTACCATCAGTTACACTGTGATGAAGGTGAATTTCGTGTTAGATTCATAACATATACGGTGTTTTGCATGTAAGAGTTTCCATGATGAAAGCATTGTTGACTCTGATGAGGACTAACGTTACAGTCCGGAGACAAGTACCGCATCGTCGGTTCGAGGACAGGTCCGGGGTCGAGGGCGAAGCAGAGGAGGTCGTTCAAGAGTGCGGGCAACCAGGGTCCGAGGAAGTAGTTTTTGCCTTGTTTGCCTTCGCTGACTGCATATGCAGGTGCTTTGAATTTTGAATGCTCTTTCTCTGCCATAATTTTACTCTTCGTAGGTTCCGCGCATCTCTTTACTTGCACTCCTCAAATCAAACGGGTGCGCGCGCATATGGGCAGATCTAGCAAAAGGGGTGGTAGCCATGGTTGCGAGAGTGAGTGACAGCACGAGACATGAAGGCATCTGATTGGTTCTTTACACTCGGACCGAGTGGTAGTGATTGGTCAGAGTTTTTACTGTCCTGCAGCTGCTACAGAGGTCTGATTGTTTTCATTCCTTTTTCTGAACACATAATGTATTGACTACTCTCAGGATGGAAGGACCATTTCACCCAGTATAAAAAAAAGTGTTTCTGAACAGGATTACCTACCCTAGCTTTAATTAATTTGTTAATCACTACAGTGAATAGTAACTAAAGAGACACTAAATGCAGAGATATAATGCAGAGATATAAAAAAGAGATGTACAAAATATCACACGCACACACACACGCACACGCACACGCGCACACACGCACACACACGCACACACACACACACTGATAACTGGACTAGTGTAAGACCTTTATTTATTTTCAATGTCTAGCTTTTTAACATTTTGCTCAAAACTAAAAAAAACAACAAAAAAACACATAAAAACCGTAAAATAAATAAATATACACCACCCTTTCTATGCCTACTGAAAAGTTAATGTCAAATAAATAGGGACATGACATGCATTTATAGATAGATATGTCCATTTTAGTAATAATGACTCCTGGAACTATTTTTGAAAGGTTGGATGGTTTTTTCTCTCTTTGATAATAAATAAATAATTGAAATCTTTTTGATTTTTTCACTTTATCAAATGCTGATCGCAGTCCAAGTCCACCAGTATCCTCTTGAACTAAAGCGGTTGCTGGGAATTTCGACTGTTTGCCATTTTGCCAAAACTCTTCACACAGTGATCACAACATCAGTCTATGTGGCTAAACTGTGCATCATTTACCATTGCTTTGTCTCAAAATACTATCAATGACTACATCTTTCAAGTGCCATGAATTATTTTCTCCTTCAAACAAAATCACCAAATCTCCAAGTACAATTTCTAATGCAATAGAAATAAAATACTATGTAATTCTACATGCTGTTAGAGTTAGAGAGTGACAATAGCCACGTTTCCACCACAGGAACCAGGGTCTAAATGAAGTTCTGGGTAAATATTTCCCAAATAAATAACAAAAAAAGATCAGGAACTTTTGGGGGTGGGACTTGAGCACTGAACATGCAGATTTGTTGAGTTCATGCCACATTTTGATTGGTTGACTGCATATCTGTTGCGGTGCACTAATTTGCCTAATCTTCACGGTACTTTAGACTGCGGTGGAAATGCAGACAGTAACAGGTTCCTGGGACAAATTGTTCAGAGTGATTTCAGTGACTAATGTGTGCTTTGTTGGGTGATAAACTTTGCTAATGTTATGGAAGAATGAGTTGATTTGAGACATGAATGAAGAGTTTTGTTAGTCAACACTGTATCAACATCACCTTGCTATCTGGTTCATTGTAGAATATTGACACTTCTAGTGTTAAGTTGATCAAATACTTTGTTTGCAGCGTTTTTACAGTCTGGGATAGAGAATCAAGAAGCCAGGTAATATTCATCTGCAACACATGAGAAGATGGTTGGTGTAAACAGTCCTGGTTACATTTCTGAAGGCATGCACCCACTCCCTCAGAGGACTCTTTTAACAGCTACTGTACTGTGTGCCAGACACTCACTTATTCAGTGCAAAGTTGTGCACCGAGTTTATTATACAAAAGCTAGATTGGCAAAGATGTATAACAGTGTTTCTCCAGCATGTGGATTATTGGACCAATATTTGTGAAACTTTGTCATTTATTGTAGGGGAAAGAATTGAACCAAATTCTCTCACTGCTTTGTTCAGATTTTCCCCTCAGTACCATCCTTGTCTTAAACAAGATGCAATTATAAACAGCTTGAACAACTGACTTTTTTATTCTGACTGTGGTTAGTTTAAGATTTTGTACACACTGTGTGTAACGGTCACCAGCTGGAGTGCCCTTGAAAGCCACCAGAGGGCACTCCACACCAGACTATCATGTTCACTCACAGACTACATCTCCCATCATTCTCTGCCTGGACTCATCAGCACTCATTATCACATTCACCTGTATCTCATTATCTTGTTTAGTTCACCCCATATAAGCCTGGTTCACCCCATCACTCACTGTGAAGTTTTGTATGTTGTTGCACTGCATTTCCGAGCGTTTTCCCTGGTTTTCTTGTCTCTTGTTTTTTTTGGGGGGATTTCTTGCCTGTCCCCTGGATTACTCTTGTGCCTCTGACCCCTGCCTGTTTTGTTTGTTTGTTTGGACTGCCTTCCTGTGCTTGACCCTCTGCTTGTGTTTGATAGTGGTGGGCAGATCGAGGCTTCGTGAAGCAATGAAACAGTTGAACCAAATGCACCCGTCTCAACGGTGACACCTAGTGGTCACTTGCAGGTGTTGATCTGAAATAACCTTGACGAGCCATTAAAAAAATTTGTTGTTTTTTTATTATTGTATTTTTCTAATATGTGAAGCTTGTAACCTGTTGGCTCCTCACTGTGCATAATGTTATTTTGGTCCTGCAAAATGAATATTAATAAAAGAAATCAAGCCACAATGTCTCACTTTTTTAGAGATTGTTATTTAAAAATATTAATTTCTCTGCTGTGGAAGGACTTCTTTTTTTACAGATAATTTCTCCAGCCTTTGAAAAAATCCTCTCACAAAGGACACTTGTTGCTGACGTGCAAATATATATTTTTAGCAAGGACATACAAATGAGGAAAGATTACTGCTCTCTCTTTCCAGTAAGTTAGGGGATCATGAGTTCTGGGCAAATACGCACATTTCAAATTCTCCTCAAATGGCGCATCATGGATGATGTGTTGTTGCAGTAGGCCAGCTGCAGATCACAATACACACATCTCACTTTATTTGGGGTTTCTAAACGGAAATGCTCCCACACCACAGATGTACGGCATCTCTTCTGGGGAGCCTCCATTTTATCTATCTATCCAAATCTATGTATCTATATATCAATCTATCTATGTATCTAGATATGTATCTATAATCTATCTATGTCTCTAAATATGTATATGTACCTAGATATGTATCTATATATAATCTATGTATCTATATATGTATCTATCTATGTATTTATATATAATCTATCTATATATGTATCTATCTATTAATCTAGCATATATTATATCTATGTATCTATTAAGTTGTCACTATATGTATACTCTGTCTGTCTCTAGCCTATCAGTCAATGTGTTGTGTAAATTTAAATGTAAGCCTAAATAGCCTATAACTAATCAAATCGCACTATGTCACTATATCACCAAAAGTCCACTATCTCAAAATCAAACTCCTCTCACAAAAACCCACGAGGTCAGTATGCGTTGATTTCACTTTTATACAGATGTGCGATTGTGTGGTCTGTTCCCGACCGTGTCAATCAAACGCTGATTCGGCGGACCACACCTGATGAAACACTTAGTGAAACACTTTGAGGCTTCGTTTGGCCATAGTCACGTGACATGGGTGTTTCGAATCACGCTTCGGATCAGTGTTTCGAAACATCTGCGCTTCGGGATCTCGCAAAGCTTCGGAACGACTGTTTCGCGTCAGCCATCCCTAGTGTTTGATTACGATTCTGGATAACCCTTTTTATTAAACTGCATTTGAAACCTCTACCTTCGTGTCCTCGAGCAGTTCGTAACACTGTGTTTATCTATACTTTTTGCCACTGTTTACACTCTTATTTGTTTATAATCAATAAAGAAAAACTGAATAAAGGTACTGTACTACACATACCTCTTCACAGGACTTTTTGTAAAGAGTAAAAACAAAACAAAAACTCCCACTAAAATGTTACTTTTGTTGCAAATGCTCTGAGTACTGCACATTGTTCTCAAATGTTAAAATGTTTAACGTGTTTTAACTAGGTATCAGTTGTTGTCATGGTTATAAGTGTTAGCCTCTGAAATGTAAGATTTTTTGCACTGCTTGTCATTTTTATTTTTACTGTTTAAGTTTTTATTTTCTCTGACTTGTTACTTGAGTCAATCATTGCTCGACTCTGCTCTTTTAAATGAAAGTTTATTTTTGATTTATATCCTTTCTAAAGTGTTTGCTTATTTTATAGATTTTCAAGCAGATGTGTGTAGTCCACAGAACAATACTGTTCTACTGGTAATAGGATTGAAGATTCATTACTTAGATTTCCTAAACATCAAACATTTATTTTAAATCAGATTTTTAGACTTATTTTTATTTATTTAAATGTTATTTTATGATCAATTATGCCTTTGTACAATAAAGAGTGAAAACTTAAAGGAGCCATAATATTGTTGTAAATTAAAGTAATCACACAGATGATGTTTTACAGAAAAGGCTGTAAAATAATTACAGATCTATAGCGGTGTCTATTGCACATAACCACATAACTGTGTTACTGCAGTTACTGTTGCACCTCATCCTTCCCTCACGGGTCAAAATGACCCGAAGCCCTACAATTATATTTCATTTGTTTTTGTCCAGAGAGCTTATTTTATTTCATTTTATTTTATTAATGCATTTTTGTTATTTTTTATTTTGTTTACCTTTAAATAACTAGATTTGATCAATAAATAATAAATAGTAATTTACTAATTTAAGCACATTCCACACATTCTTTCAACTTAGTTTTTTTTATTCGCTTTGGTACTATTTTCACAAGTAAGGTGTACATTTTCAAAAGTCTTAGTACAAAAATCCAAACTGATCACACTTGTAACACAGCTAGTCATTCTTTCAAAACCTGATCTCATGCTTTCATTACAGTTATACACTTTTCAGTCCACATAATCATCGTTTCAAACACAAGATTATTGTAATATGTAATGAGAGCATTTGGTTTAATCACTGAAACACAACAGTATGATCATCTTTCAATTTAGTACTTTTAACAATCAGTTCATTTAATAGCAAACAATGCAAGATACATGTTTCAAATCACCCTGGTTTCTGAATTAATTACAGTAATACAGGCTATGCCACATTAGAAAATACATGTGCATAACCTAACTTATGTAATTGAATCCATAATGTTTGTAATAGTATCTATCCAGTGTCTTATCAAAAGGTGTGATGAAGCACAGCCATGAGTTTCTGTGCTAGAACAGAGTTTGCTGGCAATGAATACAGTAAATGATTTTGACTATTTGACTGAATATACTGTAGTGGACCTTTACAGATGAAGGTTGAGTTACAGTAATGTAACTACCATGTCTCTACCATGTTTACAGTATCACATGGCATACATACTGTAATGTAAAATGCTGTATTTGATGCCATCTGTCTCCCTTCTACTGATGCATCTCTGATCAATCTGATGTTTTACAGTCATTGACTGTTTCCTCTCCCTTATACTCTATTCTGCTTTACAGTATTTTGCACAAATGGCAAATTTCTCTGTATCTTTCTCTCTCTCACACACACACAGACACACACACACACACACACACACACACACACACACACACACACACACACACACACACACACACTTGCGTGTGCACACACTTTGAACAGTGGTGGTTATTATCTATAAATCACTTATGTAAAAATAAATAATTTGGTTATCCATATCAGAAATTGCAAGCAAGTTCTATAGAAACTGTATAATCAATATCTATAGAAATCTATTGGTGTACCAAATGATTCATGGATTAACCATTAAGATCAGTTGGATTAAATCATAGACAAATGTATTAAACTGAACAAGAAGAGATGCAAATCAAAAGTTTGATAGTAAGAGCTTTATGAAAGGCAGTGACTGTGAATGAAACATTTATGCAGATGAAACACTTATGTTGTGTTGTGAAAAGGATACTTTGTGATGAGTATTGTAGTTACACAATTGAAAACATCTGTTGTGATATTAGCACTAAGAGTTTTGAAAATGCACACCTAACTTGTGAAAATAGTACCAAAGCGAATAAAAAAAAACTGTAAATTCAAAAATAACTCACACTTTCATGCATAAACCTTTTAATTCAGCTCAAAATATCTTACATTGGGTGTCTTTGCTGACCTCTTGTGGAAAAAAAAAAATATAACATGATATTTCATGACTCTTGCCACTAGATGGCCTTATAGCTCTATATGGAGCAAATGAGCTGTTCCTCTGGGTCCTAAAGCCAGTTCCTCTACATTCAAATACACATATAGACATTATAAAATAATTTTTTGCTAAAGTTTTAGCATTTTTAGTTACAATTTTGAGCATTTTTAGTTTTTTTTTATGTGTACTGAAGTAGGGCCGCAACGACGCGTCGACGTCATCGATTACGTCGACTATGAAAATACGTCGACACGCATGAAATGCGTCGACGCATCACATTCATTATTTACGTTTAAATATCGAGTAATGGCGGCTTCTGCTCCCGCTCATGGTGAAAATGACAGACCACGATCATCCAAAGTATGGGAATACTTTAAACTACGGCCGAACAGAAAGGTGCTTTGTTCACTATGCAAACTATTCCCCATTCGGCGACGATAAAATGGACTTTAATTTATAACTTCAACTTAAATCTGTCAACGAAGCTTTCAGTGCATTTGCCAGTTTTTAAAAGTTGTGTATGCACATGTAGACTAGAGACCTGCACTCCCGCGGGACCCAACGCAACAGAGTGCGGCGCGGGAACATAGATCTGATGGCCGAGTGCGGGCGCGGGCGGTAATGCACTCGTGTGTGTGCTGGTTGCGGGAGAATAAAACGATTCGCGGGACTCCCGCAAAATAGAAATATCTATAAATTGAACATCTAAAAACGAATAAACTGTCATTCATCAGTTCCACAAAAGCAACAAGAACAACTAAAACAAAATAGAAACGATTTACAAGCCAGAGTCTCTTATCTATTTATAACATGTTTGTAGCGTTGAACAATGTAGCCAATCACAGACATATGTGTTGATTTCTTGAACGCAATGGCCAATCAGATGCATTTAAGATAGAATCCCCTCACCGCTCAAAATGGACTTTTTGTTCAGTGCTGAATTCTGCATACTGGCAAATCATCTGATTATAGCAAACAAAGTGTAGATATTATGACAGATTCATTGTGCAGCCAGTTTCATTTATAATAACAGAGATTTGTGAGATCACGATGAACTGAGATGTCTTTTTAGGAATTATTAAGGAAGAAATCCGTCCCGCGCAGGTCTCTAATGTAGACTTTAAAAACAAATGACTAACGCTATATTTACATTAACAGTAGCCTAGGCTGCAATCTAGTGTATGTGAACCTTTTTGCAGATAAACACAAGTGCAGTATCGGACAAGATAATGGACAAGTTAATTGAGTAAATCATACTCCCACTACGGTAATTAATAACAGACACATTTCCTAAATAGGCCTGTGACTGTATACATCTTACATTTTATGAAATAGTTCCATTAGTTAAAAATAAAGTTTAAAATGCTTCTTGTTCGCATATTTCATAATACAATGACAATTACCCTTTCTGAAATATTTTTTTTTTTCATCATTCATATATTTCATGTTAAAATAATATACAGATGCACTACCCTCTTCAAAATACAGCTGATATATTGTTGTACTTATTATTTATTGGAAAGTTTGCCAATGGATAAATCAGCTAATCCCAAAAATAACCATTAGATCAGTGGTTCTCAACCTGCGGCCCGTCACAAATGCTGATGCGGCCCATGATGCTGGCCACGTAAGAAAAAAAATATAAAAAAAATTATTATTAAGAACTTATAGTTTTACAATTCTTATTTCATTATTGTTTTTTTAAATGTAATAAACCAATAAAAGTTTGAACAATATTGATTTTTTTGGTCATAAAATAATTTTGGTGATCATGTACTGGTTTCAGATATGCGCAGACTGCGCAGTACTGACGCAACTATGAACTGACAATTACACAGTTAACGCACACAATTACAAGCGCGCTCTGGCAGATTTAAAACTCATCAATTAACGATCAAAATGGACAAATTTGTTATTAGAGGAGAAAAAAGATGTGAGGAAAATACTGATAAAGGAACACATGCAAACAAGAAGAGTCGTAGCATCAGCAGTGAAGGTAGGAAAGTGCTTGAAGAATGGAAGAATCAGTTTGCTGTCAACGAGCGAGATGGACAGCCTTTCTGCTTGCTCTGTAATAAAATACTGGGCGTATGCAAAACTTACAATATCAAAAGGCATTTCGATACCACCCATGCAACCTTTGACACGAAATATCCACCTGGATCTCAGGAAAGAGCTTTCAAGATAACTAGTCTTGAAAAAAATGCCATTGTTGAACAGAATACAATGCGAGCTAGCTTAAAAGTGTCTCAGGCCGTGACATTAGCAACGTTAAAAATGTCCTGGCTCCTTGCCAAACACGGCAAAACATTCAGTGATGGAGAGCTAGTTAAGAACTGTTTTCTGGAATCACAATGTCTGTTTGATGATCTGAGCAACAAGAGCGAGATAATTCGCAGGATAAAAAGTTTACAGCTCAGCAATGACACAGTTACTCGTCGAATTTCTGAAATGTCTGAGAATTTGACAGAACAACTAAAAACTAAGCTAGCCACTGCTTCAGCACTCAGTTTGGCTGCGGATGAATCGACAGACATCGGAGATGTTGCTCAGCTTTGCATTTGGGTGAGATGTGTGAATTCAGAGACATTTGAGGTTACAGAAGATTTATTGGCATTGAAATCGCTACATGAACGAACAAGGGGCGAGGACATTTATAGAGCACTTAGTGAAGCATGCAAAGACATGAACGTACCGGAATCCTCAGTTGTCTCCATCACTACTGACGGTGCGCCCTCAATGACGGGAAAACACAAGGGTCTCGTAGCTGAAATGCGAAAAATCTCCCCTGACTTGTTGGCATTTCACTGTATTGTGCATCAACAAGCACTATGCAGCAAGTTAGTTGATGGATACTTCGTGGAGGTTATGAACACTGTGGTCAAGGTGGTCAACTTCATTCGAGCGCGGCCTCTAATGCACCGCCGTTTTGTTACGTTGTTGGGCGAACTGGACAGTGCTTACGGAGACCTCATTCTGCACAGTGAAGTGAGATGGCTAAGTCGGGGAAAAGTCTTGCATCGCTTTCTGGCTGTACTCCCCGAGATAGTAAACTTTCTTAATGACATCGGCGAGGGAGAAAGATTTCCAGTCTTGAGAGACAATGAGTGGAAAACAAACGTTGCTTTTCTTTCAGACGTCACAGCTCACCTAAACAAGCTGAACTTACAGCTTCAAGGTGACGAAAAACATGTTGATGACCTGTTGGGTTGTGTTGAGAGTTTCAAAATGAAGCTAGGGCTGTACACTGCACAACTCAAAGATGATGATTTAACTCACTTTCCACTTCTGAATGACGTGTGTGAGGGTGTACTGGACATACAACAGAAAGAACGATTCATTAAAACTCTCAGTCAAATGCAGGAAAAATTCACCTCTCGTTTTTCTGATTTTGAGAGAATAAAATCTGCAGGACATTTCATCAGAGAGCCATTGACTTTCCCTGTGGAAAAAATCAAGGACTTGGCTGCAACTTTCGGTTTGTCCCGCCGCGCACTCGAAGATGAACTGATGGATGTTCAGGCAAGAGGACACAGCCATACCGCGCAACAGTCATCAGTTACAGAAATGTGGCGAAACATCTCTGGACAAAACCTCAGATTATTAAGTTCAAAAGTGCTTTCCATATTTGGGTCGACACACATTTGCGAACGCACATTTCTGCAATGATGCGCATCAAGTCACGTTTCCGTGCGCGTCTTACAGACTGCAACTTACAGTCGCAACTTCATTGTGCTGTTACTCCTTTTGAGCCAAATTTCACCAAATTGGTCTGCTCCCGACAACATCAGGTGTCCCATTAATGGTAAGTAGAAATATACTCTCTAATAATAATAATAAATCTAACTGTAATCATTTAGATACCTTAATATCTGGTTAGTTTGCATTGGTGACGCCAAATGTAAATGATATGCGGCCCGTGAAACTTGAACTTAGACATAGTGCGGCCCACTGAAAAAAAAGGTTGAGAACCACTGCATTAGATTAATCGGAAAAATAATCGTTAGATTAATCGACAACAAAAATAATCGTTAGATGCAGCCCTATACTGAAGCATTCCTCGCATTCCATTCATTCTATGGGGGTCAAATTGACACCCAATGGAAGGATTTGTTACTTTTTTTAAATTTCAACCACAAAACTCCTCGAATCCATACATTTTTTTTGTGTGTGTATTCGTGGTTCAGGTGTGACAAAAGTCCTGGGGTCTTTCAAATAATAAAAAAATTTCAAATAAAAATTCCGGGTCAAAATGACAATATATTACAGTAATACAAAATATCATTCAAATAGTATAAGAGACTTATCCAACTCACAGAACTAATATATATACACACACACACACACACATGTATATATTAGTGGTGGGTGGTATTTTTCAAAATTATACCGTTTCATGGTATGTGGGGTTTTTTTTAAGCATGACTGGGTGTTAGCCACATTTTCTACTGATTGAGAGAGGAAATACTGCAGTAAATTGACTTGGAATGCCCTATTTTACTGTCATGAGTGAATATTGTAGGAAAAAAATCCACACTAGCATTAATACAGATTTGCAAGGCTGTTTACTAAGGCCCCATTTACACTGCATGGTTCAAGTGACCGATTTTTTCCTCCCATGTGGCACAGATCGGATATGACCGGTGAACGTGTAAGCAGGAAAAAAACGCATGGATTCCGATTTTCTCAGATCGGATTCAGCCCTCACTCATATGTGGTAATAAATCGGATATGAATCGGATACGTGCATTTGCGTGTTAGCCTGACTACGTCAGACTTCGTACTTCCGCTCAATTTCATTTCGCTTCTGTACTCAGTCTGAGACAGCGTCATAGCTTTCCGTTTTCCTCCGGCCTGAAAACAGCCGGCCAATCAACGAACAGAGGGCGGGCTGAGAGCCGTGACGTAGACGCTGATTGTACCGTGGATGCGTAGATTTACTTCACATAATCTGCAAAAGTCGATCACAGCCATGTTCACTCCGGTATTTCGCTCGATGGTTTTGTTTTCGCATCATACATGTGTTTACAGTGGAAGTTAGATGCGGCTGAGCATGCGCATAACACACACCATAACCAAACGTTATGTGATTGGCTTACGGGTAACCAATGATTTTAAACTTCAGACAAGCGCCCCCCCGCGAGAGAGAAAACGCTTTTCAATTATGCCATGCCAGACTCTGTCTACGAAGCAAAGCGAAGTAGCAGAGTTTGGTATTACCAGGCTATTTGCGTGTGCCATGTAAGCAGACAAATCGGATATTCCCGAGTAAATGCGAGTCGTACGTCATTAAAAAAGTGACGTCAACTCAGGTGGACACCACCAACTGAGATCACATGACTTATTATATGCGCGATGGAGGACGAAGGCTACTCACAGTGGAGTAATGCGGAGGTGTTATTTCTTTTGAGTCTTTGGGGCGAAGAGACAGTGCAGGCAAAATTCACCCAGGCTGCAACAAGGGCTCTCCTCTTTTTTCTCCGCCGTACGAGACCAATGTTTTGCTGACTTTTTTGCTGACTTTTCAAAATATTGTAGAAAGCAAAACACTGGATAATTTTATTTAAATCTGCATCCATTGCATTTCGTGCTGTTTTACTTCCTTTTCTGGGTCAGAACGTCTACATTTGGTAGTTTCGGCAGTGTATAGTGTAAATGCAAAAATCGGATACGGGTCACTTTTAAAAGATGATGTAAGCGGGTCGTCAAAAAAATCGGATATAGTCAGCAAATCGGATTTGGGCATCAAGACCTGCAGTGTAAATTCAGCAAAAGAGGTCCAGCAGGAGATAAAGAAAGATTCAATTGAAATAACATCGAAACTTTTCTAAAGTCTGTCAGTTCCCTTTAAAGATACATTCATATAAAAACAGCCGCGCCGCGTTTTGACTTTGCAGTGCAGTGCTCATTTATTAAACGATGTCAATGCCAACCACTAATAGATTTTCCAAAAGGCTATGTTGATATTGTGAACCAATGTATGGGAAACACTAATATAATTTGATAGCTATCAATTAGACTATAGTTTAACCTATCCATCTTCACCGTCACAGTAACACACACAGCTGTGTATCACCAGTGCAACAGACCCTCTCGAACAGTGTCGCGCCGCGCCGCGTTCCCAACGTTGTTAAAGCGACATACACCGGTATTGCGGTATATTAAAAATGTATATCATAACAAAAATAAACACCGGTATTCGGTATGAACTGATATACCGCCCAGCACTAATATATATATATATATATAGAATTAATAAACAAAATTCATAAATATGAGAAATTTAACATAAAAAAGGGGGGATTATCTAATACTCCTTTCACACAGAGTGTTAATCCCCTAAAATTGCCATAGAATTACTAGTGCCTTCAGTGTGAACGCAAACATGTTCTCGAGATGGGAACCTAGTAGCATTGCTGGGATCAGTCCCGGAACGCACCCTGTGTGAACAAAAGCCGTAATCAATGCCGTAAGGTGTGTGTCGTAGTGATGACACTGAGGCTGAGATAGTTTAGTGGAACGGTACGCAATGGATTAGTTTATGATCGAATCAGAAAAAAAATGCTCAAGTGTGTTTTCCGGAGAGTGATGCCTCGGAGACATTACACGGCACATCCTGATGTCACATGTCTTTACGGGATGTGTGTGAAGGCGAGCACAGATTCCAGAAAATCACTGGCACTTTGAATGAACCAAAATTAAATGATCCCGGGGCAAATTATTAGTGTATTTTCTGGAATCTCTTTGTGAAAGGGGCTTAACATGTGTAATTAAACTTGAAACAAGGGGTTAGTTTTATTCATTTTGGACTCACTCAATGAGAGTCAATTATATCAATGTAAAGAAAATGCCTCATACAGTTAAAAATATTCAGCTAACTTTAGTTAAATTGTTTAATTTGCTTTGGTACAGTTTTTACATGTGACATGGTCAATATATTTTTATTCTTGATAAAGCAAACATAATTAATACTAATTACTGTAGTACCCATTGCTTTCACCTGGTAATCACAACTGTTTAGCATATAAGTAGACCTGTGTGAGAGAGTTAGAGTAGATAAGACAGAGGAACACTTGAAAGAGATAGGCTAAAGGCAGGCATACACTGTGCGATTTTCGTCCGATTTTGAGCCGAATTCTGACTCGTGCGACTCTTTTTCGGGTCGGGCCGATTTTCAGCTTTGTCGTGTGTCGTTTGTCGTGCAGTGTACAGGGGGAAACAAGAGGCGATTAACCTCTCCTGACAGGCAGTCGGATGAATTTCTGGCATGTTAGAAATTTTGGTCGTTCCTCGTGACTATATCGCACAGTTGAAGCAGAGCTACGAACCGATTGCCCTAAACTCAGTGTTTTTTCCCTCACTGCGCCTGCGCGAAAACAGAAGTTTAACCATTTCATCGGCAAAAAAAAAGTTAAACCTTAACTTAAAAACTTTGTTCTGTAGTTCAAACTAGCTACAAATTACTGTTGATTACTTACAGTTCGTGTTGCAAAATGGATTAACCATTACCCACGTCTTCCAAGCCACCTGCGATGTAGGCTATCTACACCGTGCCTCTTTTATTAATTTGTTAAACAATGTTTTTGAAATAAAGCTGTTTTTAATTTTCATTAATGAATTATTGCAGTGTTCGGACATATTATAGACTGGTAATAATGTATTATATGCCTATAATTAATTGTAATCGACCTACAATGTTTTAGACAATTTTCAATGAGGAGGAGTGTCACGAAACTGCTCCAAGACATGGACGTGAGATCCAAATGCAGCTTTATTTTAAGGCGTAATCCAGAATCATAAATCAAACACAAACAGAGGGTCAAGCACAGGAAGGCAGTCCAAACAAGCAACCAAACAAACCGACAAACAAAACAGGCAGGGGTCAGAGGCAAAAGAGTAATCCAGGGAACAGGGCAAGAAATTAAAAAACCAAGAGACATGAAACCAGGGAGAATGCTCGGAATTGCAGTGTGACACTAAAACAAGACTTCGAAGGGAATGAATAAGTGTACAAGGTATAAATAGGCTGAGACTAACAGGGTAATGAGATACAGGTGAATGCAATCAATGATGATGAGTCCGGGCAGTGAGTTCTGGGAAATGTAGTTTGTGAGAGTGACAATAGTCTGGTGTGGAGTGCCCTCTGGTGGCTCTCATGGGCACTCCAGCTGGTGACCGTTACAAGGAATAAGCTTTTATGTAATATTTTATTATCCTCACAGCACGTTGGCTTTGCGGTGATGCGCTATGAAATTATTGCGTGGCAAATTAATTATAATAGCCTATCAATTTAATAATAAAAGTAGCCTAGGCCTTCCCTAATAATAATAATAATAATACAATAATACTAATAATAATTTAATACATAAATTGGAAATGCTAAATCATCTTGATATTGATAGCTGATGCTTGTTTTGACAATATCTCTGGATACATGATATCATCTATAGGCACCACCCGGCACGGGGGTTTATCGCGCTGATTCGCGCATATTTCACTCGTATAGTGTGAGCAGTGAAGTCGACGTTCGGACCGTATAGTGTGAGCACATAAATCCTGAGCTTTGGCTTAACATCACATGCGATCTACTCGTTCAGTGTGAGTAGGTACCTTGCTGAAATCACACAGACATCGCACAGTGTATGCCCGCCTTAAGCGTGGACCCAGTCAATGAGCTGACCATGAGCCTCAATAAAGTTATACTACAGATGGTGGACAACCAGAATGCCTATTACCGCCGCGCCAGCTGCCGCGGCGAAATCACCGCGGCGAAAATAAACAAGCCGCATTTCAAAGTCGTTCCCGAAATGACCGCCAGGTGGCGCAAAGGGACATTGTGCAAAACAGCAGCAATTGCCGTATTTTAAAATGTAAGTGGGTTAAATATAAAACCCTAAGCCTAATAGGCATATTTTTCATATATATAAATAGGCCTATTAGGCTACAACAGAATAGAACCAAAGATAGAATCAATTTTAGAACTGAAAAAATAGAATCAAAAGTTAAAAATAGAGACGATATTAGGAGCAATGACGCTGAATATTTTTACTATTCTATTGAGGAATTAGATAAATGAAGAGCTCTCGTGAGCGATACAATTGCATAGTAATTTATAGTGATTTCAAAAGCAGTCCTTAAAAAATAAATAAATGGAGTAGTGTGGCATAATTTTTGAGAGATTACGTGGAACGCGTTTTAGTTAAGATCCTAGTTTCAATGCCCTTAATGTATATAGGCTAGGCTACTGCTTTAAAAAAATGTCACAACGCGTTTTGAGATTGTTTTGAATTAAAAATTGAAGTTTAAAATGTAGTGTTTTGGCACACCAGGCCGAGTGGCGTTACGCATTGTTCAAAAATCAGGTTTTATTCTGGCATGTTGAATTGGCGTTAGAATAATTTTTTTAGATTTAGATTTTAGATTTCGTTAGATTTTTCTCATAACAGCTAAAAAAACGTAATATATGCCTTAATATGACCTACTTAATATAGGCAATAGGCATATAATAGCCTATATAATAAATTAGCAAAACTTGGCCACTAAATATTTAATTTTCAATTATTTTAATTATCACATTTAAAGTTTTAATTTTATTAAATTGAACAAGCGCAACAATCAGCATTTAATCAAATATTCTAAAAGATGTATTATTAATAATAATGTTATTTCAACATAATATTTCGTTTTTTTCGACATAATATGTGTGCGTGCAACAAGCAAGATGTGTATTTGTAAATCCGGTGATGCGTGCATTGATTTTTATCAATAAACAAGTGTTTTCTGACAGTGTCGACTGCAAAGATGAAGTTGACGATCGCCATATTTGTAGTGAACGCACCTAGAGAGAAATGCACATAAAGACATAATCAGAGAGTAGCCTTTTTCTTTTCGTTTTGAATTATTTCGTTTGAAGACATTTCAAGCTTTGTGTATTTGATGTATTTATCATGTCTGTGTGAGGCATACGCTGAGTTTCGTTAAGTTAGGAGGATGAGATGCGCTCCAGCTGACGTGCAATGCAAGTGACCGCACGGGCGCCTCCATGATTAGTGTCTGTTATATTTGCTTCTCTTACTTATTAAATCCAGCAATTGGTTGATGAAAAATTTATTAAAATTAAGATACAATTTATAGAAAACGAAATTCACTTTAAAGAAAGGTTTTCTACTAAACAAAACTTAATGAAGTGGTCAAAATCATGTCTGACCCACTCCATATCCATCTCTCGATATAATGCATCCTATCTTACTCGTGCTGTTCACTTTTCATATTCAACATAGATGGAAAAAAATAACATTATAATATTTTAACAAATATGATACTAAATGAGATTATTTAATGGCTACAACAGTATAGTAAGCCTATAGACTCTATTTGTACAAATTGCTGCACATTAATTTAATTAAATGAAACCTTGTAACGAATTCACACTGTAGGGTAGACTGTGTACAGTTGAGACACCTTAAATAACTTGCGTTCGCAGCACAAGTTGTGATTTTTGCTGTGCACTTGCATATTAGTGTCAGCTGGGAAGGAAATATAGAGACCAGGGCCGGGTTTCCCGATAACGATGTATCTTAGCTCTTAAGAGCGCTTTCTACGTGCAAGGTTACGAACGCTCGCAGCAATTCCACGAGCGTTTCCCAAAAGTGCACTTAACATGAACGCGCGAGAACGCGTTTTACGTGCTACTTAAGAGTCGCTGTCCATTCGCGAAGTGCTGAAATACAACCTTATATGGAATCGTATTCTGAACGTTTAGCCTTAATTATTAGGTTTAACCTAATAATCATCATCTGTGGATTAGCAATCAAGACAAGTCTAAAGTCTACATTCAGGCAGAGATAGCCTACTGACAAAATGTATGAACAAAAAGACAAACAAGAAAAGATACCTTTCAAAAAAGATTAAATTAATGTAGGCCTAATTTTAGAGGCGAAACAAAGATGTTATTTTTAACAGATTTAAAGGACACCATACAAATAAGGAAAAACAAAACATCTGGGTGGACATTGCAAACTAACTGCAACCCGGGGTGTTCAAAGATCAAGGAAGGAGGTCCGCAAGAAATGCCCAATACATGGCTGGTTTTCGTGCACGTCAGCAAGTCATTGACCGATTTTTTTATTTATTATTCATCCATATTTTGCCCAGTCTTTGAAGTATATTTCCCACATTGCTTCGTTCTTTTATGATTTTATTTTGTTCATTAATTTAATTTAGATGTGTATTTTTTCTTCCCTTTTTTATTATTTAATTTATACATTCATTAAAAAAAAAAGTACAATAAAGTGTACAATAAAAAAGTACAATCAAAACCTTATATTTGTACTCACTTTGCAGTGTAATCTGTTAAATCTAGATAAAAGTGTAATCTGCTGGTTGTCCTGCAGGTGTCCTCATAAATCTGTCTTCTTACGATGCACTTGGGGATGTACGATTACTTCAGAGCACTCGTAGTTCTACGAAGATTTTCAAGTGCTACTTAAGCTACGATGCTTTTGGGAAACAGACCGTAATATTAAGATCAGTCGTACGATCGTTTTTACGATCAACTTAGGCTTACGATGCTTTTGGGAAACGCAGCCCAGACCTCTTGGAACTTTAATTGAATACATAGCGTTGGTAAAGCATACTGAAATTACATCCCTACAAATTTATTAGGCCCTACTGAAAATAAATGTATCGAATTTAAGCAAAGTAGCCTAAATGTTAAGACTGTAAGCCCTTTGCTTTTTTACGTAGCCTATAAAGGACTCTTATAGCCGACTTTGTGTTAATTTAATTTGTAGAGGATTTTTTTAACTCAAACATTAACACTGAAATAAATTAAACTAAATTATTGTACATTTTTTGGCACACCACGACGAGTGGCGCTATGCATAAAGCCAGGTTTTATTCTGGCATGTTGAATTAGTTCGACAAACGCGGCGGCGCGTTCATTTGAATGAAGAGCGCTTCTCTCTCGTGTGAGCGAACACACACTGGAACGTTAGGCCATGTCGCAACGAGTGAATCGTGGCCGAGTGGTTGAACTTACGTTATGATCATTTAGATGACACGGGTTCGAATCCCGAACTAACTTGGACTACTGATATTTTTATATTAGCCTATTAATGCATTTTATAGTCTATTGTTGATGCAGAGAGATTTATAGTTCTAAAACATATATATATATATATATATATATATATGACGTTTAAACGACAAACAATAAAATCAGACCCAGTATTCTGTTGCGTTCATGGTTCCAGTGGCAGTAATGCATCCACGGCTTTTCAAAATGTCACAAAGCGTTTTGAGATTGTTTTGAATGAAATATTGAAGTTAATAATTAAGTGTTTTGGCACACCACGACGAGTGGCAAACTCTTTGTTTTGTTTTGCAAACTCAGCTAGCCAGTGGGGGGTTTGGAGAAGGCAATAGTTGCTTTATCGTGGGGGTGCAGGACAGAGGTGTTAATGTTCCGTCTTTCATATGGAGAGTGTCGGAGCCAGCCTGATGAGCAGGCAAAGGCAAAATTCTTTTAAGGATTAATCTTAAAATCTCCAAAAGTCCATAGCCTACGTACAGTAGGCCCTATATCTTATTAAATTATATGTTGTAGTTTTATTGATTATATTTAAAGGTTTTCTACACACAATTTCAATTTAGCAGATACAGAGCTCTTTAATTCGCGACCCACCTCGTTTTATTGTAAGGTGAATTCAGCAAGGCATGCTTTATCTTTGAAGGAACAAAAGCTATTTGTTACAGTTTTTTCTTTCGTGATTTGTGTGGATGACACACAGCGACATATACAGTATTATCAGCTGTATGTTGTTTTTTTACGCTGAAATGCTTAATTTCGAGAAAGACCCGCCGCGCGCAGTGAGGGAGACCAAACTTACTAAAAAAAATATCCAGCGCGAGAGAGGCAAAGAAAAACGCCTGTTCTTAATTTATGTTGCTTTGAACTTTTTTCGTTTTGTACCGTTTTAATTTAGCTGCAATTTCTTTGACAATAGAAATGTAAAATGTTGCAAGAATAAGAGTCTGTGTTTCTTATTTTGCATCACAAAGGGAATAAACTATCGATGCAACCCTGTTTAAATAAAAAAAACTGTCCCGACACTTTATTCATACTTTGAAATGTGCGATGGGTTTTCAAACTTAATTAATTTTCTTTTTCTTTTACATTTTCATTGTTTATTTTTTAATTGAAAGCAATACTGTATTGAAAGTATTTTTCTGATTTGTTCGATCTGTTTTGAAAAATGTCTTTCGTTGCTATGGCCGGGTATCACTGTCAGTCATCTCAATCTCGTGAATGATTCACACACACAAAAAAAATAATTTAGCAGATTAAAGACGAGCTTAATGCAGCGGCTCAACTGGAATGTAGCAAATTTATGTTGTAATGTACAATTGATAATTAAACAAGATGATTGACTTTAATAAACAGATGCATATTTAAGCATCAAGAACGGAAAAACATAAACACTGTCGGCTACACTGAGATTCGATCTCAGATCGTTTGAAGCTCCGGGAGGCTATTGTTAATGCATTGACCACAGAGCTATCGTCTGAGCTATCAGATAGAATACAGATAGAATAGCTATCGTCTGAGCTATCGTTCCCTAAAAGTCTGTTTTATTCTCTGCTTTGTTTGTTTATATTTTTACATATTCAATCAGTCTCATTTTTGTTCAAATAATGAAAAAAGTTTTTTTTTTTTTTTACAAGATCTTGCGCCATTTTTTTATTATTTTTTTTTTTAAATAAACAGATAGGAAACTTACCTTTTAAAATGCCGCAGTTGCTGCTGTTTTGCCCTGTCACTTGCGCCACCCGGTATAGCCATTTCGCGAACGACTTTGAAATTCGACTGGTTTATTTTTGCTGCGGCAGTAATAGGCATTGTGGTTGATTATTTATTAAAGAATTCAATTGATAATCATAACAACATGTAAGCCTATTTAATTCTGAATATAACAAAGAATGCTTAAACCGACTAACATCGGTTAGTAACTGCAAGTCCTGAAAATGTTTTAATTTTACGGTAAATTATTTTAATTTATTTCACTGTTATGTTTCAGTTAATAAATCTACAAACACATTAAAATAACACGAAGTAAATGACAAGTAACCTATTGACATAGCCTTTCTAAATTATAGAAAAACTGGGCACACAATGTTAACGTGTGTCTACTTTGTTTAAATTGAATGAATTTGATTCGTTTAACCACAATATTTATCTTGAATTTATCTGTGACCTCAGCTCAGATTACTGCCGCGGCAGATTACGTCATAAAGAGAATAAACTGACACTTTTCAAAGTCTGTGATTACAGCGCCACTCAGCGGTAAAAGGCAGCAAATACACATCCCATTTTTGCCGCCGCGGGAACGGCGGCGGTAAAAGTCTCATTCTGGTTGTCCACCATCTGTATTAAAAAGAACTGTTAAATAGTCATTTAAAAAAAAAAACTGTTTGGGGTTCCAAATATGAAGCACATATAGAACCATTTTGGTTTCTTTATAGACCCTTTTGTTCCATGAGATCAGATCCTGAAAGAATGACCATCTGTGTTACAACTGTGATCATTTGGGAATTTTGTACTCAAGAGTTTTTAAATTTGTTCACATACTCACAAAATAAATGTAATGCTAACACCAACAGTACCCTTGTCAGCTTCCGAGGAGTTGCTTTCAAATGATCCCCTCTGGAAAATAGGAAACCCACCTAACTTTCACATTACAACTCTTGTCATCATAATCTTTATGCTAAAATGTGTTAATAATATCAGTTCTTTCTTTTTCAAGTATCACCATGAGCATCCAGTGATGATGTTCATTCACAATACCCAAAATAAGGTTAAACCTTATCCACCTTATTTTGCAATGCGACCGTAAATAAGATGACATACTTCCTTCTAATGTGTTGGGCTTCCGTTTCACTAGCCGCTAGGTAAGGAGCACGCACAAAACACTATTAAACACCGTGATGGTAAATATATACCAAACCCGCGGTGTATAACACAGTGAAAGGATGAAATGCAGAAGTGGCCGGACATCTTATGAGGACATTTTCAATTATCTTGTGTTGTCGCTCAGAGAAGATGCGCATCTCTAGACAAATGCCATCTCTGTATGATGTGAGTTTGGGTTATTTATGACTTTATTCTGGGAATGCAAAATGTGCCATTTTACCAGATTAGTAACATTAATAATCTATTAACCAACACAGGAGAATACATCAATACGTTACAAAACATGCAAACTGTTCATTCATCGCGATTTCAAAATAAAGGTTTAAACACTTACTTTGAGTTTGCTTGTTTTGGTGTCCACATATTTTTGTTTAAGAAATTACAAGGCTGTAGCATTTCTATCGTAAAGAAGAGGCCAAATACTAAAGGGTTGATCTTCCGAGCAAAATGGAAAGAGCAAATATACAGAAATTTGTCCTTGAACCAGCTATTATGGCTCCCACTAACTGAGCAATGGACACCAGTCTTTCTGTAGTCCATTTTAAAAGTAGCCAGTCAAAACTACACAGTCATCACAAAACTACAGATTCACAATAAAAAATAAAGTGGATAGGATCAATCTGAAACATAAACTAAACATATTATAGTATTATTAGTTGTTGGCTTTATTACAACTACATGCAAGCATACACAACTTACCTTCAATTTAGTCTTTTCATTTTTCCAGAGTTTTAGACATTTCAAATGAATCTGCAAACAGGGTGTGCTCCTGATGGGTCTTGTTGTATCTTCTCATGAGAATGAATAAATATGAATTCACAACCTTGGAATAAAAAGTACATGTCATGCAAAGATAACATGTATATGCTGACATATTAAAGTGTATTGTCAGGTAAAAAAAAATATGAGATTGTTACTATCTATAATAACTGTGTTAAATTTATGATGTTCATTTTTTAATTTTCAGGTTAGTTCAGTTTTTTCTCTTCAATTCTCAATGAATTCAGGCAGATTGAAGTAGTTCTGAAAACTGAAAAAAAGCCACTTTCTCTGTTTGTACAGGACGATGTCATGTTATATTCATGCTTGATGCTTTAAGGTCATTGTATCTGGCAGATGTCAGCTATACTACAGAAGATATAATACCTCATGTGAACTGAAACTGAAGGGTGTCTGTTGTGCCGAGGATGCAAATAAATGTTTTTCAGTAGTGGGAAAAAAAATGCCATATCCAAATGATTTTACTGACAAATGGATAATCACACTGTTGACAGTTTTTTAACAAACCTGATAACTTCTTTTTACTCAGGAGGCTGAATGTGTGGCATGCCAGGCCGCCAAAGCATCAATTAAAGAGGAGCTCAAATTTACACCTATTCTGTCTTTCTTTCTGCCCCAATACCCACGCCTTGTTTTTTTTTTTATTGTACATGTACGCAAGAGAATATATTCATAACTTACTTAATTTGATCTAATTATCTTTTTTTAAGCACATTTCTTGCAAGGTCACACAACCCTTTGAACGTTTGGGGCGGGATCTGATTGGGAGACTGCTCTCACAGACAGTGGCCATCAGAACATTACTTGACCAAATGCTTATCCACTTAGATCTGAGTCTGCAGAGAAAACTACACAAACTGTATTATGAAGGGTTTTTTTCTCATCTGTTTAAGGCACCAAAATACATACTCACTGACCAAGGGAGTAGTTTGTTAATCAGGCAAATTAAAGCTGCACAACATCATATAGTGGTAAATGTTAATAATGTTTTTTTGTATTTTTATAAAACCAAAATGTGTCAAATTCTTGGAATCAAAAGGAGTTTGCGCTCACCGTATCATTCCCAGAATAATGGTCTAGAAAATGTTATTTGGCCATTCTGAGCAGATGCTTCCCTGTTTAAGGTTATTAATGCGTACATGTGTCTTCTTGTGAGGAGTTTCAATGCACTGTCAAAAGAACAAGTTTTCCAAATCGATTCCTTCATAATGACATTTGTAATGGAAAAAAGTAATAAAAACCAAAGGTTGTTTTGTTCAGGTTTATTTATGTAACATTAAGTTCAAAAAATGTTTCAGTACTCTTCTCTGGATTTCAGGCTGATCCCACAATGAACAGATATCTCACTGGCACTGTGAATGACCACCACCACTGGACAGATATGAACATTTCACTTTACATGAAAAATATTACCCAAAAGTTCCCCTGTATTAATTATTATTAATTATTTATCAGTTATAAGAATAGGGATCTATTGAAAAAGTTGACCTCTGACAGACGGATCCGCTGTGTTGTCCCTCGGTGCGGGAACAAGCATTTGAAGATAGTTGCCTTAAAACGAAAACCAACTAATAACACAGTCACTAATCATTAGCGTTCTCATTCTACATCACATTTTGTTCTCATTAAACAATTAGAAAGTGTGTTGGAATATTGTTTAGCAATTGTTTATCAGCAGGCCTGGGTCTGGACAAGTGAGTGAATACAGAGGCAGAGACTGCAGTGCTGTTTATATCCACTAGATGTTCTCAGCGTATTCAATATTACTGTTTCTGGGTCAGTTCAGCCTATAAAACAAGCTTGTAAAGTGGCATGTTAATATACTGTAACAATGTATCAGCATAATATAACACATTACTATATTTGTATTTATGTAAAATAAAATGATATTGTTTAGATCGATGGTAAAGCTGCGTTCACACTACAAGCTATTTTGTCGCTGCATGTCGCCAGTGTCATCGCTAGTGGGCGTTCCCACTACTGGTTGCCTAGTAACATGTGAAGGACATCCAGTGACAGTGAATCAGTTTTATAGGGGTTTTTTTTGCCACTAAATACAAACATTCTGGAGGGAAAAGACTACATATAAATGTACAAATTTTATGCTCAAACGCCGCTCTGTCTGGGTCCGCGTAACCATTTAGGCTTGGAGTCAGCATGGCGAGAACCAGGAGCTCCACCTTCTGTGGGTGAATGGATGAAGTCCGGATCCAGCAGAACTTCAGGCTTGACAGGACCCAGTCCTGATGAGCTTCTGTAGAGGGTGCGTCCCGACTGCAAAGGACAACACAAGTTTCCACAGAGCCATTTCCCCCGGTGAGCGGCTGGAAATTTGCACACACACACACACACACACACACACACACACACACACACACACACACACACACACACACACACACACACACACACACACACACACACACACGTGTGTGTATATATATATTTGTGTATAAGTGTGTGTGTGTGTGTATTAATAACCAAACAAGCAACCTTCTTGTTTTGAGATTGGATGGTGCCGCAATTCTTTGCAATGGATGTGGCTGGCAAATATTGTCCATAATTGGAGAAAGCTGCTAGTGTCATTCCTGCTCTTCAGGAGATGACCACAGTGAAACCTTTCCTCGGTGTGATGTATGCTCAAATCCAAGTGTGAGGAATGTATAATATTTTTGCATCATATGTGCATTTGTAATGTGTACAAGCACATTAATAATATGAAATTAAAGTTAAGTACCACACTATACTATGTAGACTTTTTAATTAACCATTTCCTGTACAGATTGTAAAGACCTTTGAAGCAAATTGTGATTTGTGATATTGGGCTGTAAATAAAATTGAATTGAATTTCTTCTTCTGAGAGATAGATTGATTAAACAAGTGTATAACTTGCATCTGATATAGGATTCATTCTTCAGGTCGATGTCCATAATATTATATCCATCATAATAAATCAATTTGAATGTCTTCTGAGGAAAGCAATATCTTGATTTCCCATGACAGCTAAAAACAACTTCCTTGTTCTGACTCAATAATAAAGATAGTATTTGCCGCCATCTAATGGCGTAATAATGTAACTTTCACTGAAGTCCATATCACAATCCTTTCTCAATACCAAATATGCCATATTATTTTTATACAATAATATTTATTGAACAACAATATTTAAATTAACAACAAAAGCCATTATAAAAGACGGAAGGAAATATGCACAAGCAAACAATTCAGTCAAATGTACAAAAGCAGCACTGTTAAATTCAGAACAGAATTTAAGTTAAATATAGCCTAAATATAAAGTTATGAAACATTTTCCCCTTAAACAAAATCGATTTGCTCTGGAACAAGTAATAGATTATTAAGACCAAAGATCGCCTGTTTGATATACCCCAAATTAATTATATCTCATGTTCAACCACTGTCTACATAAGAGCCAGTGGTAAATTCCCGAAGGACTGGCCGAGATGAAGCTGTTCTCTGCGGGTACATGAGCGCTGAACGCCCGCTGACGGCCTGGAGCTCACATCTGTGAAAACGTCTAGACAGATTGTAAAATAGGCACTAAGATTATATATGTCACACATTTGAGGTCTAAATAACTACATTCTCGTCTAAAAAAAAAATTTAAAACTTAATTTTGTGTCACAAAAATATGGTGGATTTGCTCGACCGCCATGACAGTCGCCGCAAGTGTAGTGATACAAACAGTGAAACTGGTAGAATATCACACGGCTGATAAAGGCTCTCAACCAATCAGATTCGAGAACCAGAATGAACTGTTGTATAAATGTATTTATCCTAATATCATTTTCTTTGTTCTAATTTTATTACTGACTGTTTACTTGATTATTTATTAATTGAGAACTTTTACTTATAGGCAAGTTAGTAAGTTACCATGTTTTGCCTACTGCATTTTGAATTATGGGTGGCACTTCCGGTTTGGGGAACTTCCATTCAAAAAGGCTGAAACGAATCATTTCAAATCATAAGGTTGTCCTATAAATAAAACTGATCCATCAGTTTGACTGGATGAGCTGTCAATTTTCCTTCATGATATACTGCACATTTGTGGTCTTTTCTCCCGAATTTAATTCACGATATATTCCATTAATAATTACGAAGAATCTCTCGTTGTTCACCTCAAATCCTCACGTCTTTTTCCAGGTTTGTTTTCACAGGTAAATGCAATTTACAATCAAAAAGTTAATGAAAATTTTTTATTAAGGCGACATAAGTTACATAATACATATATATATATTACTACAGTGATATTTAACCCGTCCGTTATTGCTGTGGAAAGACTCTGGCTTTTGGGGTTGTTTGGTCTGTTGAAAGTACCTTGTTGATGCTTTTACACTTTTAAATGTCCTTTTAATGTTCGATGGTTGAAGGGTGAGTAGATTAATGTCATCTCATTGTGACACTTTTTTAACGTATTGCGTTCATAGAGCGAGTCTTTCACTGATTGTTTACAGCTTAACGGAAGTTACACACATAATTTGCGCAAAGCGTCATTGGGGGTAAGAATAATGTGGATAGATTTTGGTCATATTGCCTATCCTAAGGAGATTAGGCCTTCTAGAAATTGCAACCACAAAATCAGTCATTTTAATAGCAAAAAAAATCACACACATACACACAAAACGTCGCAAAATCCTGATGGGACTGATAAACATATGATAAACAAAGTAAGCATTGTTGGGGAAATATTCATAAGAAATGAGGAAAAGAAAATGCCACAATGTCTTTCTATTCTTTTATTTATTTATGTAGGATGAAGCGATATAGATCAATAATCAATAACAAACTACACTTGAAAAGATATTACTTAACTTTCTAATTTACTACTTTAACAAATACTTTTGAGTCACATGTGAAATTCATGGCTCCTGTCTCTCTCTCAGTGCTCAATGTATAGACAGCTCAGAACTTATGAGTATAGTGTATTATACTGACTTTTATACAGTAATCTATTGCAAATTTCAAACACACATTAGTCCTCATTAATACAGGTTTGTATGTTAAAAATTCTTCATGTTTTTCATCTTAAATCATACGCTGAAGTAGGGTTGGGCGGTATTACGGTAATATCGGATACCGCGGGATCTTAAAATAGCACCGGTATCAGTTTCAATACCGTCATTACCGGCACTTATATAGCCTATAATATATATATAATTTATTTATTGCCTAAAAAATGCTTATGTGTGGTTGCAGTTTGGCAATATTTCTGGTTCCAACCAAATGAGAAGGGAGAGGCGGTAAATACTGACGAGGCAATACCGCGAGAGATGTAAACACCTCTAACGTCGCATCTCCGAAACAACCGCCCACTCACTGCTGCCAGGATACATAAGCGCATTAAGTTTCGTATTTGTTAAAATATTATAATGTTATTTTTTCCATCTTTGTTGATTATGAAAAGTGAACAGGACAAATAAGATGGGATGCATCGGGTGTCAGACGATTTGACCACTTCAATAAATTTAGTTTTGTAAAAGGCCTCTTTAAAACAAATTTCGTTTTGTATAAATTGTATCTAAATTTTTATAAAATTTTCATCAACCAAACGCCTGGATTTAATATAATCATGACATGATGAGCATGCCGCTGTCACTTGCATTGAAATCTCATAAAAAAGGCTATGCCTCACAGACATGACAAATAAATAAAGCTTGAAATTTCTTTAAACGAAACAATTAAAAACGAAAGAAATAGGCAACTCACTGATTAGGCTAAGTAATCCATGATGTGCATTTCTCTCGTTCATACAGAGATGGGATCGTCAATTTCATTAAAAGAAACAATTCAAAACGAAAAGAAATATAGTCTGATTAATCAATGGTGTGCATTTCTCTCTAGGCGCGTTCATACGGAGATGGCGATCGTCAATTTCTTTAAACGAAACAATTCAAAACGAAAGAAATAGGCTACTCACTGATTAGGCTAAGTAGGCTAATCCACGATGTGCATTTCTCTCTAGGCGCGTTCATACGGAGATGCGATCGTCAATTTCAGTAAACGAAACCATTCAAAACGAAAAGAAATATAGTCTGATTAATCAATGGTGTGCATTTCTCTCTAGGCGCGTTCATACGGAGATGGCGATCGTCAATTTCTTTAAACGAAACAATTCAAAACGAAAGAAATAGGCTACTCACTGATTAGGCTAAGTAATCCACGATGTGCATTTCTCTCTAGGTGCGTTCATACGGAGATGCGATCGTCAATTTCAGTAAACGAAACCATTCAAAACGAAAAGAAATATAGTCTGATTAATCAATGGTGTGCATTTCTCTCTAGGCGCGTTCATACGGAGATGGCGATCGTCAATTTCTTTAAACGAAACAATTCAAAACGAAAGAAATAGGCTACTCACTGATTAGGCTAAGTAATCCACGATGTGCATTTCTCTCTAGGTGCGTTCATACGGAGATGCGATCGTCAATTTCAGTAAACGAAACCATTCAAAACGAAAAGAAATATAGTCTGATTAATCAATGGTGTGCATTTCTCTCTAGGCGCGTTCATACGGAGATGGCGATCGTCAATTTCTTTAAACGAAACAATTCAAAACGAAAGAAATAGGCTACTCACTGATTAGGCTAAGTAATCCACGATGTGCATTTCTCTCTAGGCGCGTTCATACGGAGATGGCGATCGTCAGTTTCTTTAAACGAAACAATTCAAAACGAAAGAAATAGGCTACTCACTGATTAGGCTAAGTAATCCACGATGTGCATTTCTCTCTAGGTGCGTTCATACGGAGATGCGATCGTCAATTTCAGTAAACGAAACCATTCAAAACGAAAAGAAATATAGTCTGATTAATCAATGGTGTGCATTTCTCTCTAGGCGCGTTCATACGGAGATGGCGATCGTCAGTTTCAGTAAACGAAACCATTCAAAACGAAAAGAAATTAGCCTACCTCTCTGTAATCCATGATGTGCATGTCTCTCTATAGCGTTCAGATGCCGATCGTCAATTTCTTTAAACGAAACAATTCAAAACGAAAAGAAAAAGGCCACTCTCTGATTGTGTAATGATGTGCATTTCTCTCTATAGGCGCGTTCACTACAGAGATGGCGATCGTCAACCTCCATCTTTGCAGAAAAGTTTTATTAATACAAATCAATGGACACGCGTCACCGGATTACAAAGGCACTTCTTGCTTGTTGCACGCACACAGATATTATGTTGAATAATGGTGGGCTCCGGCTCATAATAACAGTTAATGCCGTCGGCCTGACTCAGACACAACGTGCAGGGGTTGGGCTTGATTTTTTGTTGTTGTTGTTTTTTTGCCCGATCTGGCATTCAGTTTCTGAACGGTGTAGGCACAAGCCAACAGTTTGGTGACGCCGTCTGAGCCCATTATGTCATTTTTAATTAGTCACGGTAATACCGTATACCCCGGTAAAATAGGGAGGCGGTTTGACGGTTTCAAAATTCGAATACCGCCCAAGCCTACGCTGAAGGTTCAGAATTATTGGAATCACATTCTGAAAAGCTCCTGTTATCTTAAGGGAAACAGTAGGAAACCACTGAAAGTGTTGTGGTTATTCCCGTTATCATGTATCCTCGTTTTAGACCAAAGTCTCACACAGACAACATCTCCAACCTCCAGGATCAACACAACTCCATTCGAGGAGTTTGACAGACCCTTAGACTGAGAATCATATGCTACAACCATAAGCTTTCCATTCTTAACAATTACTGCAGATGCAGTTCCTCCATGACCATATACAGAGACTCTGAACATGTACGCTCCTTTCAGCGGGGCTGTGAAAACACCTAAATCAAATAACAAGAGTTACAGAATCAGATGTTTCCTGTATGATTGTTTAATTACAAAGAACACTGTGTAATAGTTTTGAAAGATGGCAGATCATTTAATTATCTTATACACATCTAAAGTGTTTTTGGGGTCTTTGAGATGTTCTGACATGCCCTGACATTTGTGCTTATTTTCAGTTGTTTATAAACATATTAATGGCATATTTAGCACAAACAGGGCTACCATGTAAGCAACATGTATGTACACGTTTGTATTTTTGAGAGCATAATGTTTATGCATGGTTATTTACTCTTTTTTTTTGTTGAAAGTTTCTGAAATAAGGCCACAAAACACATACTAAATATGTGTCCACAAGACTTTTGACTAATGGATGTTGTCGCCTAGAGTTTTTGCTTCAAAATGATCTGAAAATCATCCTGCCTAATCATTCACATAAAACATTGATTTAAATTTTGTAAGACACATTTTGTTTGAAAAGGCAATATGCATGGGGGCGTGAATGATCATGAATAATGCTCTGATTCACACCTGAGAAGACAATGACCCGCATAATGAGCCTTTCATTCAGGTTTGTCACTGAGAGACCACAAGAAAGAATGCGAAGGCAAAATAAATAAATAAATAAATAAATATATATATATATATATATGAAAGTCAAAAGCACATTTTTGGTACACAGTCATACCTGGAAACAAATCCTGTTCAAATAGGCTACATGGGCCATTCTACAGAATCGGTTCAAAGTTACACTTTGAAACATCTTGTAAAAATACACTATATAATAGTTTTGAAAGATGGCAGATAATTTAATTATTTTATACACATTACACAACTGCAGAGAGGTCTGAATGGAGCAGAAGGGTTTTCATTACTATAAACTGAGTTTTATGACTCATTTCATTTATCATTACCTGTAATTGGGTTGTAGGCGTTCCCTATGTTTGTGAAGACGTTCCTGTAGGTTAGTGTGAAGTCAGTGGTAAAAGGACCAATATATCCACCGCCAGATTGCATCAGTGAAGCTGAAAAAGCTATTTCTCTGTCTGTTATTGAAAAACATAAGCATTATTGTAATTATATATACTGTATATAGCCCAGTCTCTCAGACAAGATTTAAACCTAATCCCAGATTAAAATGCATGTTTGACCTCCAGTTATGGTCTAATGGCCCCTTTATTAAAACCCTTTATTAAAGGGTTAGTTCACCCAAAAATTTAAATTGTCATTAATAACTCACCCACATGTCACTCCAAACCCGTAATACCTCCGTTTCTCTTCTGAAGACATCTTAAGATATTTTAGATTTATTTCGAGAGCTTTCTTTCCCTCCGTTGGAAGTCAATGGACGGTATACTGTTCATGTAAATCTAAAATATCTTAAGATGTCTTCAGAAGAGAAACGGAGGTATTACGGGTTTGGAGTGACATGTGGGTGAGTCATTAATGACATAATTTTTTTCATTTTTTGGGTTAACTAACCCTTTAAGCCCTATCTGTGAAGCCAAGCATTTAAAGGGGTAGTTCACCCCCCCCCCCCCAAAAAAATTTACTCACGACGTTCCAAACCTATATGTGTTTCTGTCTACTGCAGAACACCAAAGAAGATATTTTGAAGAATGTCGCTAACCAAACAGTTGACAGCAGCCACTGATTTCCATAGTAGTTCCTGTAGACCTGTAATTAAAGCTTCTGGGATGTTGACATACAGTAATTTGATGCAGGGATTTTGCATCAACAGTAATGTTTCATTCTGAATAATCAAGCCAAACTTTGTCAGCATATGCTGTAAAATGTCTTCTTGCACTTGTTCCTACAGGTAAAAAAAAAAAAAAAAACAGCCCCTTTAGGATATTTAAGACAATCATCCTTTTTCTCTTTCTCTCTCTTCCTCTCCAGTTAATTTGCACAAAGTCAGCCATCATAATTATAAGGACTAGCAAACCAGTTTTACCCTAATTAAGCTTTATAATTTATATACCATCATTCAGTGCCTACCTGGAAAAGTGACATTTGTCTTTGGTCCTGACAAGTAGCATTAAAAGAAAGGAAGATTAGGCAAACATATTATTTATATTTTACATTTATATCTATACACGGTATCTTGATATATAAAAGTTTTTAATCAATAAAACTTTATCAAGTTTTTAAACAATAAATGTGTAAAATAAAGCCAGAAATGTTGCACACTGTACATGAAGTCTTCCATTCACGCTGAAACCCAATGATGCTGCTCAGTCTTTCTGCCACTCAGTGGTCGAGACCGCAGTCTCTTCGGCGACGGTGACGTAAAAATATTTAATTTTGCACAGAAGATGATATATTTTTGGATGTGGCCTGTATGTTGTAACACTATCCTGTGTTGACCACAAGAGGGAGCTGTGTGATTAAAAAAACACTTTCCACTCTCATAGTTTGCATCACTGTACATGGTTGAATAGCAACAACAATAAAAAATTATTCTCAAATTATTAATGTTACAAGATTCACTTAACACACACAAAATCTGCTTACAGATCAAAAAAGATTACCTTTAATTTTTACATATATCCTAATAAAAATAAGTTGCCAGACATGATTGAATATATGCAAACATTCTATTTGAATAGACAAATGGCAATTCACTGAATCTTATTTCTGAGACCAAGGGAGGTTTAATGACCTGAACACAAATGCTACAGCTTCAGCTAACAGGCCTGATAGATTTTAATGCTACAGTAAGTTAAGGATCCATGACTAAATATTCAGGCACATAGAAAACAATGTCCGTAACAACATTGAAAGCTCAGTCAACAGAGACGATGCGGGTGCACCCAAACACTACGGGTGTTTTTCTCTTCTCCATAAATAAATCTCATAGCAGAGCTACAGCAAGCGTTTCTCGCCGGTGGAAATCCATTAGCCTCTAAAACTTCTTTGTCGTTGTGGAGAGCGCAGTGCATGGTTGCATAGCACTGACAGACCCAGAAAATTGGACCGAATTTACTATTAATAATAAAAGATAAGCTAAAGTGCATTGTGAATGTCAGTAATTTATCCTTTTTGACTCATTCTTTTAATAAAAAATGATTTAAAGTCTGAAATATGTGAGGTTTATCTTTTTATAAAAACCTTTTTTGTCAAAACTTTATTTGAACTTGTACATGTTAGTATATAACATGTTGCAAGACACTTTTAAAATCTGGCTATCATTTTTAATGGTATTATTTTAATGTTCATGCCATTTCATCTCTAGGTATGATCAACTATGATCAACTAATTATGTATTTTTTACAGTATAATATGCAAAGTACAATTTTCTATAAAAACAAATTATATCTGATTCTGTTCTTTTCTCTGACACACGTTGTTGGGTGTGGAAGGTTACTAATGTGATTGCTTTATCTGTAAATTAAATGAATGCTTTTTCAATTACTGAATTCATTGAAATAAAATGAATTCTTTGATTTGAATAGTTTTTTTTGGCAATGCATCGTGTAGGTCTTAAATTTCAATCTTTATGGTCTTAAAATGTCTTAAAAAGGTCTTAAATTTGACTTTCTGAAACCTGCAAGAACCCTGTATCTTACCCTATGTAGGATATCATATGTAATAAATGTTCCATTTATTAAAACCAAGCGCAAATGTCAAGGTACTGTTTCTACGCTTTTTTTTATTTATTTTTTATTACTAAAGGCAGCAACTTAAAAAAAATATATATATTTGTGAAGTAATGTTCAGCTGTTTTTTTTAAATAGTCAACTTATTTTCTTTAGTCATCATGCTCTGAAAAACACTGTAACATGATGTACCTTTCATTTCACAACATTGATTGCTCATTACAAACCCCACAGTCCTCATGTTTTCAGGCCATTTCCAGTTTGATTTGGTTGTGACGTAAAGCGCTGCTGATATCTAAATGGCTGAGTTTACTTACTTTTTAATCAGCCTTCACATTAATGCCATAATTTTGTTCATTCAGGCCGATTCGAGAGCATGCACGAAAACTAGAGGCAGGATTTATCGTATCCAATCATAACCGATCATATCCAATCATAGTGCGATGGACGGCATTGCCCCATTCATTCTCAATTACCCCCCACCAAACTAACCGCACACTTTGGAGGGACCTGTTCAATGAGTCAATAGGTTCAGAAACACCGCGTCCCAATTAGCATACCATCCGTCCTAAATAGTATTCGAAATTAGAATTGGTGTGTCCCAAATTGTAGTATGTTGAAATGAGTATGCCAAAGATCCCCGGATGGTCTACTTTTTCCGGTTAGAATCGGAAGTGCAGATTCGTGAACACTCTAACAGCTAATATTGCCCACAACCCATTGCGCTGCGGACGAGGATTCGGTTAGAACTACAAACATGACGGATGTGTGAGACCGACAGTTAAACAGAGCGGTTAAGGATAAAGGGGGTTGAGTGTATAATAATCAGCAGTTGTCAAGGCAGCCAAAGTTGTGAGCATCTTCTGAAAGGTGCATCAGTGAATGGACGTTGTACACGCTGACTCTTGTGGACAGGGCCTTAGAGTTGAACCTTGACTATCTGGGGCTCAGGTCAGGAAGCAGACAGACTGGCTAAACCGACCGTCTGCAAGCTGTCTCACGTCACTGAGGTCAGATAAATCCCATCACATAGAGCCTCTTTCACCTAGATATCATCATATAGAGACTGTGTCTGTTCCCCGAATTAGGACATACAAAAAACTCCCAAACCCATTTAAGGGTAAAAATTTGATAGATGTTCAACAAATAAAAAAACAGATATAATACAGATGAACAAATGATAAAGCTTGGGTTGCTCAATATTCGATCCCTTACTTCAAAAGCACTTATTGTTAATGATATGATTACAGACTATAATCTAGATGTGCTGTGTTTGACAGAAACCTGGCTAAAACCAAACAATTACATTACTTTAAATGAGTCCACCCCGCAAGACTACTGTTATAAACATGAACCTCATCTGTAAGGCGAAGGGGGAGGTGTTGAGTCTAGTATCAAATTGTTGCTGCTTAATGTAACACTACCTAGTGTAAGTGATAAATCCCCTTTGACATGTGTGCCTATATTTCATTCAAATGTACTACTGTGCCAACTCACTTACTGAGACGGAAATAATGTGGTTTCTACTGGGGAATGGATCATCATAATCTGCATGGTTGTGCTGCACTCTTAGGGTACGTTTACACGACAAAGATGTAATAATGTTAACACTTTACAATAAGGTTGTTAACATTAATGTATTAACTATATTTAGTCACTAGAATAGAATTTATAGGGAATGGAATAAAAGAGATATTTGTCAAATAAATATGCAACGTGATCTCATGTGAATACATGTATATTTTTACGTAAAGAGTAGTTCTACCACACGTACATTTACTTACGTTTTATACTGTGGTATTAATTATAATATTCCTGTGATTCTACAGTTTCAGATCCACCAGTGTTGTCACGATCAAAACATCTGGATGATTTCAAAAGCACATTGTGCACAGATAGTTCTGAAGTACTGCAACGTTTAAATACAGACATTAAGAATCAGTGTATGATTCTCAACAATGGTGACAATCAACAAAATATACAAACAGATCAACTCTGAACATCACAAAACAAGCAACTAAAGTCACAACAAAACAACAGCAATTAAAAAGAAAATAGTAAGAATAAATGAAAATACTAAGACAATTCATCTGTATAATTTATTCATGCAAAAATACATGCTGGGAGTCATGGATGTGTTTTGTATAGGCTGGTACCCAGCATGCATTGCAGCATGAAGCTTTTTGTTGATCGTCACTGTTCTTGATGTCTGTGTGTGTCTGAATGATCCAGTAATTAAAAACATTTTTTAAATCCTTTAGATTATCACAACACTGCTGGATCTCAAGCTGTAGATTCACAGCGCTACTATAATCAATAATGGACAGTAAATAAACATCACCTATTTAACCAGATATTAAAGGGATACTTCAGGATTTAGCATTAGGCTTTGTATCAGTAGAAAACCTGTAGTATTTTTGATTGACTGTGCTTTCCACCCTCATATCCCCCTGAGATGAGAGATTTATGTATTTTTTTGTCTGGAAAAAAATCCTCAGATGACGCAAAAATCTTCATTTTGCGTCATCGGAGGATTTTTTGTCCAGAGACTAAAGACTACAGCCAGTAGGAGGGGCTGTCCCTCATGTTTCAACCCACCCATAGAGGGTGTTCTGATCTGAATGTAGTGTTTACATGAACGCTAAACAAGTGATCGGTTGATGTGCGTTTTAACATTGCTAAAATGACTAAATGTAAGAAAATTCCCGCTCCTCCGTGAGAGATAGGAGACCTGTGCATCTCACAGGTGTCGCTCATCAGTAATCACACCACCGGCCTCGCACCGTTCTCCCGCGGCCCTTAGTCTCGTCCTGCTCGCCACAGTAAACATAATGAATGGCGACTGTAGAACACAAAAGCCGAATCCCGGACATTTTGGGCGATCTCGAAATCCCGGGGAGACCCACTAGTAGCTAAGCCTTGTTGTTTAACTGCTGCGCTCTCTTACCGGTAGGCGTGGCTTGGGAGTGGCCTCCTAGGGCAGCGAATAAGTGCATTCTGGGAGTTGTTGTCTTTCATCCACATAAGCCAAAAATACATTTTCTGGCTTTTCTCAGTCTAGAAAGCTCCAAATTCAAAAATAATTTCACATTTCTTCTTCATAATTTCGCCTTCATCTTTGCAGAGGTGAAGTATCCCTTTAAGCCCAGGCATATGAAACGGTGATCGTGGCCTTCAAATGAGGATAGGAAACGACTGCATCCAGAAACACACGGTTTGAATGACATCTTGAAAAATACGCAGTGTCAAACCATGTATGCTCTTTCAGGAAAACTGCTCTCTCTGGTGCCGAGTGTACAGGGTTATGGCCACGGCTACACAAGCAGGACGATAGTGCAAGCCTGATGTGAGCACTCACATTCTCATTAAAGGCGCAACCTCTATCAGCTGATTTAATCAGCACACTCTTTGAAGACGCAACGTTCGAACTATGAAAATAGCTGTTTTGTCGGCTCTCTGTGAGATCGTGGCCAGCGTTGTCTTTTCACTCTTTCAATCCAACACCAGCTTTGAAGAGGCGTTCTCCTGAAGAAGCAGACTCGTTTTCTTATTAAGTTAATAATTTAACATTATTAAGTTAATAAGAAATAAGTTTCTTATTACTAAGTTAAAACACTCTCAGATAAGATTGTAGAGCAGGAACAACCACTAGGCTCCAAAACGAAAAGCAAATATGTGACGCTCCTCCTGCTCATTATATGCTTGTGCTGCAAGGCAGAGCGGCTGATGCAATTATCACATGCCAATGTGCATTGGCTTGTCTTGCCGAGCACACATTGATAGAAGACGACGAAGAAGCAAGTAAGTATACGAAGAAGAAGATGCAACGAGGTAAACGAAGATGCAACGATGAATGTAGAGCTGCTGGTCTCTTTGGTGTCTGAACACAAACAACTGTATGACAAACGCCACAGCGACTAGAACAATCTTGTTAAGAGTGTAAGAATTGATTTTCCTGCTAAGACAAAAGATGAGATAAGACTCACTCTACAATAAAGCAATAAAACGCACCCTAGACAGAAGATCGCAAAGAAAGAGCACAGGACATTGTTTTGCCCAAACTTATCTCCTTGTTAATATCTCCCTTCCTCCCCCCCTGATTCAAGTCACTAAAAGTTCACTAAGAATGTCTATATATCACATATGATGTATCTTATAAATCTATTGTTTTTCCTTTTCATGTTTGGTATCATTTTAAATGTCTCGATTGTGCGATTGGTAAAATGTTCTTAATTGCATTGCAGTCATTGGTGTTATGAGAAAGATTGAAAACTTAGGAGAATTCTGTTCTCCACTTTGGGTGGTGTCTCTTCAAGATATCTGATAATTCTCTCCTCTCCCCCTAAACCAGGTGTTACCCCCTGGGGTACATGAATTGACCCAAAACAACTCTAAAAAATATTTATACAAGCCTTTTGTTCTGGTCTGGGTATATAATGGAAAGTGGCAGAGCAGTCTTTGGAAAAAAAACCCACACAGTGCTGTGTCAGTGTTTTCCCAAGTCTTACACTTGGAACACACTCACACAACACTGGGTGTCTCTGTCAGGAATGCATTGCTTACTCTTGGAGTCATCTTTGAGTAATTGATGTCATGTATTTATTATTTCTGAATTGGCTTTTAAACATTTACTTGTGTAATTGGCATGATACATTTTTACCTGACAAATAAAATGTTATATTTGAATTATTCTGCATTATTCTGAAATCATTATTCATAGTAGATTACTGTGTAGTCTGGTGTTTCCGCAAAGCTACTCCAGGATCGATCAAACTGAAGGCACTAATGAATGGAGCATGGGGCACATCATTAAGGAGACCTTCCGATTTCTGACTATCACTGACTTAGCACGTTGCATCTTGCAACTATTAAAAAAAATTACACCTTTTGGGAAGCATAGGGTGACCGCTTAAGGGTAAAATAGTTTGCACTGCATCCTCCGACTATTTCAGAACTGGCTACGTTTGTGATCGTGAGCGCACATTCGCGGCGCGGCGTGACGTCACAAAGCGATACCGGGTCCATAATGAATGAATAATTGAAAATATGGGATACTCAGAATAATCAAAGATCTAAATTAAGTCATAAATTAAGACAATCTAAATTTGATTATCATTTGAAATTGGAGTCAGATTTAGCGTAGGGCTAAAGTAATATTGAAACTAAATTCTAACAAATAACGTGAACTTCACTGGAGCTCTGAAAAGACATACACGCATTATACCTTCGCCCAGACAGTTGGATTTCCGTCGTTGGGCCAATGGGTGGTCTTTACAAGAGGGAGTTGTTATGGAGAGGAATTGCAGATCAAATAGGATTCAGGGAGTGAATTGCCAGTGAAAATCGCTTGGGTATGAACAAAAAGATGCGCTGAAAAACATCTTGTCAAGTCAAGTCAAGTTTATTTGTATAGCGCTTTTCACAATACAGATTGCATCAAAGCAGCTTCACAGTATTAAATTAAAATAATACAACAAAGTTTGTTGCAAGAGGAATTTATTGATTGATAAAATAAAATTAAATATCCCCAAAATATCCCCAACTGAGCAAGCCAAAGGCAACAGTGGCAAGGAACCGAAAAACTCCATCAAGTGACCTAATGGTGTCCTAAAACTCCATCAGGTGCCTTAATGGAGAAAAAAAAACCTTGGGAGAACCCAGGCTCAGTCGGGGGCCAGTTCTCCTCTGGCATTGGATAGAGGCCGGATTGTAGTTTGAACTGTAGGATTTTATGAATGCCTGGCTGAAGAGATGCGACTTTAATCTAGTTTTAAACTGGGAGAGCGAGTCTGAGCAACGAATAGTATCAGGAAGACTATTCCAGAGTTTTGGAGCCAAATGTGAAAACGCTCTCCCTCCTTTGGTGGTTCTGGATATCCTAGGTATGACCAAAAGCCTTGAATTTAGTGATCTTAAAGAGCGCGATGGATTATAGGGCGATAGAAGATCCGTTAAATAGACTGGAGCTAAGCCGTTTAGGGCTTTATAAGTCAGTAGCAATACCTTGTAATTAATACGGAACTTTATAGGTAACCAATGCAGTGATGATAAAATCGGTGTTATATGATCATATTTTCTTGATCTCGTAAGAACTCTAGCGGCGGCATTTTGGACTAACTGTAGCTTGTTTATTGAGGATGCAGGACAACCAGCTAATAAAGCATTACAGTAATCCAGTCTCGAGGTCATGAATGCATGAACTAACTTTTCTGCATCAGAAACTGATAGCATATTATATAGCTTAGCAATGTTTCTAAGGTGGAAAAAGGCTGTTTTTGTAACATATGAAATATGATTTTCAAAAGACAGGTTACAATCGAGTATAACACCCAGGTCTTTTACTGTAGAGGATAAAGTAACAGGACATCCTATGATGTTAAAGTTGTATTGTGCGAGGTTTTGTGGGCGGTTTTTTGAACCGATAAGTATTACCTCTGTCTTGTCTGGATTTAATAAAAGAAAATTACGCGTCATCCAATCTTTTATATCTTTAACACACTCTGTCAATTTGGAAAATGTAGCGTTTTCATCCGGCCGTGATGAAATATATATTTGAGTGTCATCAGCATAACAATGGAAACTAATTCCATGTTTCCTTATAATATTTCCAAGTGGCATCATATATATTGAAAATAACAGAGGGCCTAATACAGATCCCTGCGGCACTCCATAGTTTACTGGAGTTATGATAGATTTTTCGCCATTTAAATAGACAAAATGGTAGCGGTCAGATAGGTATGATTTGAACCAGCTTAGTGCTTGTCCTTGAACACCAGTATCATTTTGTAGTCGATCTAAGAGTATTGTGTGATCTATAGTATCGAACGCAGCACTAAGATCAAGTAAAACTAGTATTGAGATACAGCCTTGGTCAGAAGCTAAAAGTAAATCATTTGTGATTTTAACGAGCGCAGTTTCAGTGCTATGATGCGGTCTGAATCCAGACTGAAACTTTTCATAGATATCATTTTGTTGCAAGAAAGATCCCAGTTGAGCGGACACCACTTTTTCTAATATTTTAGACATAAATGGAAGATTTGAAATGGGTCTATAATTTGCTAGATTATTATGATCTAATTGTGGTTTCTTAATGAGAGGTTTTATAACTGCCAGTTTAAATGTTCTTGGAACATGACCTAAAGATAAAGACGAGTTAATAATATTGAGGAGAGGCTCTTCCACTACAGGTAACACTTCTTTCAGTAGTTTAGTTGGTATAGGATCTAATAAACATGTTGTTGTTTTTGATGAAGTGATAAGTTTATTTAACTCTTTTTGTTCTATAGTTGTAAAGCACTGTAATTGTTCTTTCGGGGTGATAATTGAAGCTGAATTATAAGGCGCGATTGAAGATTGAACGTTTATAATTGTGGTTCTGATGCTTTCTATTTTCTCAGTGAAGAAGTTCATGAAATCATTACTACTGAACTGTAACGGGATATTTTGTTCGGGTGACGTCTGTTTATTTGTTAGTCTAGCCACGGTGTTAAATAGAAACCTTGGATTGTTTTGGTTGTTTTCTATTAGTTTGCGGAGGTGCTCAGCCCTGGCAGCTTTTAGGGCCTTTTTATAACGCGACATACTGTCTTTCCACGCGATTCTAAAGACCTCTAAATTAGTTTGTTTCCATTTACGCTCTAAAATACGGGTTTCTCTCTTTAAAACATGCGTAGTATTGTTATACCATGGTGCTTTATTTTTCTCTCTGACCTTTTTTAATTTAATAGGTGCAACCACATCCAATGTTCTAGAGAGAATGGTGCTCATAGTGCTAGTTAGTTCATCTAGTTCATCTGTTTGTTTGGGTTCAGGCAGCAGCTGAGACAGATTAGATAAGCAATTTGAGAAATTATCTATGGTGGATGGGAGGATTGTTCTGCCTGGTTGATAACGCGACGCCGCATGACATATTACAGCAGTACGTAATATGCAAGTTACCATGTAGTGATCAGTGACTTCATCACTTTGTGGAATGATATCTATATCGGTTGGATCGGTTCCATGTGATATAATTAAATCGAGTGTATGATTAAGACGATGAGTTGGTCCGGTGACGTTTTGCTTGACCCCAAAGGAATTTAATAAATCTGTAAACGCAGCTCCTAACGCATCATTTGGATTATCTACGTGTATGTTAAAATCTCCAACAATTAATGCTTTATCGACATTGACTAATAGGTCTGAGAGAAAATCTGCAAACTCTTTTAGGAAATCAGCGTAAGGCCCTGGCGGTCTATATACGGTAGCCAAGGCTAGAGATAATAGGGATGTTTTTCTAACATCTAAGAGCGTAACATTTAGTACAAGTACTTCAAATGAAATAAACTTATAACCCGTTTTCTGAGTAACATTTAGAATATCTTTATAAATGGTTGCAACACCTCCGCCACGGCCAATCAGACGGGGCTCATGCTTATAACAGTATCCAGGAGGAGTAGACTCATTAATACCGAAATAATCATTTGGTTTAAGCCAGGTTTCAGTAAGGCAAAGTACATCGAAGCTATTATCTGTGACTATTTCATTTACAATAACTGCCTTAGGTGTGAGTGATCTAATGTTTAGAAGACCTAGCTTTAGAAATAGTTTTTGTTTACTAATAGCAACATTTTCTGTTTTAATAACAATTAGATTTTTCCTAGATCCTGCATTAGATTTATTATTTGATCTCACTAAACGAGGAATAGACACGGTTTCTATGCAATGTTCTACACTAGTATTTATATCAGTTGAATTGGTGCAGCAGAGACTATGATTTGGACTTTTGGTTACTAGTCAAAGGGTATTTAACATTTTGGAGATGTTATCTGACAGAAGATCCGCTCCGAATCTGCTTGGGTGTAAGCCATCAGCACGGAAAAGCCTAGGACGCTCCCAAAACAGATTCCAATTATTTACAAAGAGCAGTTTCTGCTCATTGCACCATGACATTAACCATTCATTTAGCGCAAATAATCTGCTGAACTTTTCATGCCCTAGTCGGTACGTGGGAAGCGGTCCTGACACAATGATCGTTGTTTCAGGCGATGTGCTGCGTACCGTATCGATTAGATTCCTGAAGTCTTTCTTCAGAATTTCCGTCTGGCGCAGCCTGATGTCGTTCACTCCCGCGTGCAGGACCACAGTTCCGACGCGCTCGTCACCGTTCAGGATCTCGGGAACGCGAGCAGCGATTTCAGAAACACGAGCACCAGGGAAGCAGTGACTTTGCACCTTACTTTTACCTAACGTAGCGTGTACGTGCCGAACGATGGAATCGCCGATGATCACAGCATCGCGTTCTGTTTCGCGTAGAGGGGAGAAACGGTTTTGTGTGGATAACTCGAAAACCGGGAGGGTCGGAGAAAGTCTTGGTCTAAACCTGACTCGCGTCTTCCGCTGCGGAACCACCCAGGCTTCGTGGTGGCGTGTTGGAGCCGGAGTGAACGAGACCATGGCTGATTGCGACCGATGCTGAGGAACGCACGGAGTAGACGCGGTCGGAGTCAGCGGGTTAGTAACGTTAAACACTGATTTGTGTGCATCGGCGCGTGATGTTTCAAGAGCCAAACACCGGTCTCTCAGCTCGGCCTGTCTCAATAAAAGGTTGTGGATCTGTTTCTCAACAGCTTCCAGCTCAGACTGCAGTGCGTGAAGCTCAAATGTGTCCTCACCTGCACCAAGCGGTAGACTACTTACATCTGATATATTCGCCATTTTAACAGATGGACAGTGAGTTAGCAACGAAGCTACCAGTGATGCTATCAATAGTGATGCTTGTGCATGCGATAATCGTCCCGGTGTGCACGGGCTTGAAGGATGCACAATGCATTATGTAGTCTGTCGGATCTAGGCCGTATCCAGATCAGATGGAGGACCTGCATCTAGACACGACCACAACGCATCCCTGAAGTGTCAGCAGAGATTGTGTCAACTAGACTCTCCCCTCATCGACACGACAGCCATCAGCACTGATCCTCAACAAACTCATCTCCATACCAGCGTGATGATTCCGATCTTCAACCAGATGGAACTGGATAAATATTTTAAATGTTCTGATCTAATCTGATTTCTGACCTATAATGCTGCCTGAATCATAATCACAGACTCTTTGTTCGTTGGCCAGAGGAGAACCCCTGACTGAGCCTGGTTTCTCCCAAGGTTTTTTTGTCCATTCTGATGGAGTTCTGGTTCCTTGCCACTGTCGCCTTTTTCGCCTTTGGCTTTTGGCTTGCTTAGTTGGGGACATTTAATTTAATATTCAACAATATTATTGAGATGCCTGCATTGACACCATTATATGAGAACTGAACTGAGTTGGACGATGACATTACAGTTTTCTCCAGAGCAGGTTTTCAAAAATGAATCATCACTGAACTTACTAAAGCTGGACTGTGATGCTATTTTCTTCTAGAAAAAACATTATTCATTATTTCATTATTTTCCTGTTATCCCTGTAAAGCTGCTTTGAAACAATCTGTAGCCTATTATAAAAAAATATAAATAAAGGTGACTTGACTTGACTGCTGATCTATATAAATATCTACTGAACCCGGAACATCCCTTTGATTATAAATAACCATTAACTACTTGTTTTTCTGGAGAAATGTAAATAATTTACAAAAGACAGTAAATCAGGACACTATAAAAGGAACATGAGAGGCTGTGAGGATGAAGAGCAAGAGCTGGAAACAAACATCAGTGAAGAATGAAGGGTTTAGTATGTTTACTGCTGCTGTTGGAAACCTTTGTGTGTGTCGTACAGCATCAGGTAGATGGAGGACTCAATGAGAATGAGATCAGTCAACAGCTCAGATCTGAGGACGGAAGACAGAATCCACCTCAAACAGACACTTTGAGAGATGAAGCTTCAACTGACAGCCAACAAAACTACCATCTGTTCTTCACTGACATCCATGCAGCGCTGAGAGAACTGACCGCCACCGTTACAGAGCAGAAAGCGAACATCAGAGAACTGACCGCCACCGTTACAGAGCAGAAAACAAACATCAGAGCTTTAGAGACGCAACTGAGGGATGAGATGAACAAGAAAAATGATGGTACCTCACCAAAACATTCACTCTTTTATCAATGATCCTCAAATTAAAACACCACTGCAATACAATGCATAGTGTAAATGTTAGTGTAAAGTTGAGTGTAAATTGTGTAATCTATTATAATAAGCAGTGTAAATGTCATTTAACAGAATCTTTATTCCTTCACAGAAATCTCAAATCTTACTCTGAGTCAAGTGGAGTTGAGAAAGGAAAATAGAGGTGAAAGTGTGCTTGAATGATGTTAAATTCAGTGTATTCATTCTCAGTGTAATAGAGTAATATACCACAATATTGCTTATGTTTTTCAATATCAGACAGAGAAATAGCTTTTTCAGCTGCACTGATGAAATCTGACAGTGGAAATTATATTGGTCCTTTCACCACTGAAATCACACTAACCTACAGGAACGTCTTCACAAACATAGGGAACGCCTACAACCCAATTACAGGTAATTATCAATGAAATGAGTTATAAAACTCAGTAGGTTCCATTCAGACCTCTCTGCAGTTGTGTAATGTGTATTAGAGAATTAAATGATTTGCCATCTTTCAAAACTATTACACAGTGTGTTTGGTAATAAAGCAATCATACAGGAAACATCTGATTCTGTATCTCTTGTTATTTGATTTAGGTGTTTTCACAGCCCCACTGAAAGGAGCGTACATGTTCAGAGTCTCTGTATTTGGTTATGGCCCAACTACAGCAACTGCAGACATTTATAAGAATGGAGAGCGTGTGGTTGTAGCACATGCTTCTCAGCCTCAGGGTGACTTAAACTCCTCTAATGGAGTTGTGTTGATCCTGGAGGTTGGAGATGTTGTCTATGTGAGACTTTGGTCTGGCTGCAGGATATATGATGACCAGAATAATCGCAACACTTTCAGTGGTTTCCTACTGTTTCCCTTAAGAGAACAGGAGCTTTGCAGAATGTGATTCCAATAATTCTGAACCTTCAGCGTATGATTTAAGATGAAAATCATGAAGAATCATTAACATGATTAAGCAATATTAATGAGGACTAAAGTGTATTTGAAATTTGCAATAGATTACTGTATAAAAGTCTGAGCTGTCTATACATGTAAGTTTGTATTAAGAGTTTCAGCACTGAGACAGACAGGACCCATGAATATCACCTGTGACTCAAAAGTGTTTTGTTAAAGCAGTAAATCTAATAATGTTAAATAATATATTTTTAAGTATAGTTTGTTGCTGATCCTTGATCTGTATCTCTTCACCCTACATACATAAATAAATAAGAGAATAAAGAGACATTGTGGCATTTTCTTTTCCTCATATTTTCATGAATATTTCTCCAACAATGCTTGCTATTATCATGATATCATGCTTATCGATCTAAATAACTGATTTTGTGGTGGCAATTTCCAGACATTTTTAAGATGCTTTCCGTAGCTTTCCTGTAGCTCAGTGGTAAGAGCATTGCGTTAACAACGCAAGGTCGTGGGTTCGATCCCAGGGGATTGCACATACCTATGTATAAATGTATAGGATAATGCAATGTAAGTCGCTTTGGATAAAAGCGTCTGCTAAATGTAAATGTAAGAGTTTTATTTATCATTTACCGGATTATATATTATGTTAGATGCACAATAGTTATACAGCACGATAATCGAGGACATAACTGGAAAAAGGATCAGGGAAGGCAAACGATAGGGTCACAGGCAGGGAACAAGAAACAATAGTCAGTAATACAAATAAGGTTCATACACAAGAAGACAGTCACTGGAATATAACGTTCAGAATGGCAGCCGGGTCAAACTATGGTTCACGAGGAGGGTGTGTGTGTGTGTGTGTGTGTGTGTGTGTGTGTGTGTGTGTGTGTGTGTGTGTGTGTGTGTGTGTGTGTGTGTGTGTGTGTGTGTGTGTGCCTGCCTGGCTTAAATAGCCGGGTGATATGAGACATGTTCATGGCTAGGTATGTGGGCTCTTGGGAATTGTAGTAGACGGTTAATACGCTGGAGAGTGAGACCTCTGGTGGCCAATCGAGGAATCTCCATTGGAGTTTGTAACAAAAATAATAAACAATTTAAGACCTTGATGGTATTCATGACATAAAAACTTGCCATTTTGCAAAGAGATTTACAATCCAAATTTTAACTTGAATGTACAGTACGCATGATTCAGGCTTAGACTTTCTGAAATGCTCAGAACAAAGCAAATAATAATACGTAAAAAACCTTGAATTTATTTAAAAGAAAATATTACAGATACATTTGTTTTAAGCCGGGCGTCTGAAACATATTTTCAAATTCTAAAATATTCCTCTAATCCTAGACTAAAATCTGAAGTCTTTGATTGTAAATTTGACACGTTCACCGACAGCCGATTAATGACCGTTGGGATCAAATTTGACCTCAGACGAAATTCTGGCAGTGTCAGAAGATTTGACTCTCAGTCCTGCAGTGTGACTTCTACGACGACCATCAAATTGTCTTCGTTTTTCAAGACAAGCCATTACCAAAATTAACGTTAGAGATTTCTTTGTAGTCACCATTTCAATCCCGCGTGTAACGCAGCTCACATCACCGAACGTGTCATTGATTGATGATGTAAAACTCCAGTTTTTAGCGCGTCTTGACTGTCGTACAGTCTGACATTAATGACAACTGAGATCTTACAGTGTGACACGGCTTACAGCGAGGATCATGTTCGTACAGTCTGACAAGCAACAATCGTAAAGGACTATAATAAATCGCACAGTGGCTTTAGACTCAACTGGAGCTCTATAAAGACCGCTTGGGGCAAGTGTATACTTTAAATTAAGGTTCACTTTCACAGGTTATTAATGTAAATACATGTTTTATATAATGAGGAGGACATTTAAGCTAAGCTATGTTTTAATGGTACAAAGACCTCTTTTAAGTCAAAAGATCAGGGCTGATTTGATTTGTCATGACCTCTTTAACTAGTCCATCACTGTTTTGATCTGGTCAATCTTCAGTATATGAGCTGTGTGTCATCTAGAGGTTTAATGTTCAGTCTTCCATCAAAGCTAATAGTTTTGTGGTCTGGGTTCAAGCTACTGTTGGTTATATTTGACTGAACTCTGTGTTTGGACTCTTTATATATACTTTACACACTGTCACTATAAAGTAGTGACTGTAATTATTTACAACTATGGGGAAATATTAAGAAACTTGACTCAGTTACAACACAGTTCACATGTTGTTACGGCTGTGATTAAAATATATTTAATTACTCATTTTTTTTAATATTTTTCACACAGATACATTTAAAAGCATTTTCACATGGATAATCACACAACCCTGATGGATATAACACAGCACAGTTCTCTTTTTTATATCCATTTGGTTCTCCCAACCTCCAGAACCTGCATCAACAGATCAGCATTAGATGTTCAGACTGTATGATCATTTATCAGAGAATAATCAGTTCAGTGATTTCTCACCCAGAGGTCAGTGTGCTGCCATCAACCCATGTCCATCTGCCCTCCTCATCACGGTCAGTCAGACCCATCCAGACTCCAGTGCTTCCAGACATCTTCTTTACAAACTCCTAGTAGAACCAACAAGGAAACTACATTTAAAGGGTTAGTTCACCTAAATATGAAAAATGCTATCATCAGTTCCTCACACTCATGTTGTTCCAGCTCCATAAAACTTTCATTCATCTTCGGTACACAAATAAAGATATTTTTAATGAAATCTGAGAGATTTCTCTCCCTTCATTAAAAGTCTATTCACCCAAAACTCTGACGCTTAATAAAGTTCACAAAGACATCGTAAAAGAAATCCATATGAATTGAGCCGTTTAATCCAAGTGTTCTGAAGAGACACGATCACCTTATATGATGAACAGATTTAATTTAGCTTTTATTCACATATAAACATTCATCAGCGAACAAACATAGAGCAACATTGTTCTCATGCATCAAGCAAGAACGGTTGATCTCTGCGTAAGTTCGATGAGCATTTTGACCCGTCAGAGTTTTGGGTGAATACACTTTCAATGGAGGGACAGAAAACTTTCAGATTTCATAAAAAATATCTTTCATTTGTTTTCTGAAGAAGAACAAAGTCTTATGGGTTTGAAAAGAGGAGGTTGAGAAATTGATGACAGAGTTTTTGGGTGAATTAACTCTTTAACGTCTGTGTTTCTGAGTGGTCATACAGTAAGAGTGCAGCACAACCTTCGGTGGTCAATCTATTTTTCACTCACTTCTTTCTCTCTGTTGTTTATGATGATCAGATCAGCTCCTCTCTCTGTACAGTATCTTCTGCTCTCAGACCAGCTCTTCTTCTCAGAAGACATATAGTAAAAACTGGATTGATAAATACATCCATCTGTAAACAGAACCAGATCGTCTACTAGCACTTTTTACCACTGGTACTGAATTATGGAAACACTGTAGTTTAACATTACCCATTTCATTGAGCATCTTCCACAGTTCATTTCTCTCCTGATTGAGCTGGTCTCTTTCATTTGTCTGGTTTGTAATCATGTTTAGTAACTGTTGTCTTTCTTCTGTGTAGTCTGTGCTCTTGGTATGGATGTGGACACACAGCACTATGACTGCAGTCAGCAGAAGAACACACAGAAGCACCAAACACACTGGAGCTGCTCTGGAGCTTCTGGTCTTCACACAATCACTTCCTGAAAATAAAGTAAAGAAAATAATGATAAAGGTTTTATTAATTTCCGAATGGTGTGTTGTATTTGTACCTGTATGGTTTCTCTGAGTGCCTCTGTCCAGATCTTGTGTTCCATCAGTGTTTATATTGCCATAAACAGGACATTTTTGTTCACTTGGTCATGGAAATGATAATAATACCATACATTTGCATAACAAAAAGCTCTTGCTAAATGGCACCATTGTGGTAGTGTGGTTAGATGTAGTAGCCGGGTTCAAGTTAACACATTTTCAGGATGACTCTTATTCAGTTGCATCGTTTAACAGCTCACTGGAGAAGTTGATCAATAAACAACAACTTGAATTTCAGATTGTTCTTCACACAAACATATCATATGACTACAGAAGACTTGGAATAAACCCCCAGGTCATATGGTCATACTAGATGATACTTTTAATAGCGCTTTAAAAGCGTGTTCTTTTAAGCTTTTTTTTTTATCTCAAGAAATCTTCAAAACATTTTAATTTGTGTACCACAGAACCTACAGTGTAAATTCTTTCCAAGATTTTACAAGATGAAACTAATATTTCACAGTAAATTACATTATTATCACACAGGCTTTAACTGTGATATTTCAAAATACCATTTTCAGAATTTTACTGTGAAAATAATGCAGGAAACTACTGTAAATTCAGTCTTTTGTGAACACTGTGTCATTGAGCTCTCTCGTCTCCTCTGTGGTCTCATCTGATGGATTCAGCGGTAAGTGTTAAAATGTCAAAATTTGCTCAATTAACCTTAACCTTAGTAACAGTAACCTTAGTTGTAGGTTATGTTGTTAGCAGTTAACATACTCGCGTAGGTTTGATCATGCAAATAAAAAATTTAAAATGGAAAGCCTCATTTTGAAAACATTGGTCATTATGAATTAACTATAGCTTTTCTTAGTGCAAACAAAGTTAGCATTTTTCTGCAGTGACCACTGGGAAATAAAGTTGTAAGGTAAGCTGTGGCCTTAAAGGTGCTGTATGTAATTTTTCACTCTACTAAAGCATAACAATACCACAATATGTTTGCAGATATTTAGGAAAAATGCTGAGTTCACATACTCGTTTCTCTGAAAAACAGACAGTTATTTTACTTATTTCTTTAACCCGTTCCGTGTTGGAATGTCTGTTTTTTGTTCTGTTCTGTGTGTGATCTCGCCCACTGCCGGTTCACCTTAATAGTATTTCGACACCCTGGGATGCCAGTTGGCAGGAAACACAGAGTATTGGAAACGAACAAACAAACTGGGTAAGAAATTGTAGATTCTACCCAACCTAAAAATCCCCATCTAAAATCTCAATGAATGATAGCATATTAAAACGCAGATAAATCAACTCATCAAGTTACAGTGTGTAAGTGTCCTCGGCTTTCATTGTCAACTGTGCCCGTTTCTATTGTGTGTTCTCAAACTGGCAACCCACGTAAGCATCGAGTCTGAGGAGGAGGGGCCGAGGGAAACAACGATCTCTAATATTTTGAATTTGGACTGCAGTACCTATTTCGACAGCTAGCTGTCATCCTTACAGACTGTACCTTTAATGTAGGCATTATGACAGTTCACAAGTTTGTTTGCCCATATAATCTTTAAGCTAATTAAGGTTAAGTGTTTCTGGGTCAACTCAAGCTTAGCTCAACCTAGTTTTCTCAGTGTGTTCCGCACCGTCAGCTGAAATTGGCTTTTTTTCGGCCGATTCGAGATGTTGAATCGGCGTCGGGCCGTCGCTGAGAGAGAGAACTCTAATTGGCTGTTCATCTTAGTGAACGAGTCAGTGCACGAGAATAATAGCAAAACAGCGAGCAAAGAAGAAAAACAGTACAGATAGAAGGCTGTTCTAATGTTACGTCATCTTACCTGAGTGTTCCTTGGCAAATATTTCAATATTAACATGAGTGGAGTGAAATAAAGTAAGTTTTTAGCAGGATTGATATTCAAAACGGTAAGCACGCACTGCTTTGTGCGTTGGCATTAACTGTTACTTCACAGTCAGGGCTTGACATTAACTTTTTTGCTCACTAGCCAATGTGGCTAGTGGTTTTCCAAAGTTACTAGCCACACAGCATTTGTACTAGCCACATTTTTGTTTTTGTGAAATTACCTTTTAAAAGTCGACTATGGCGTGCTAAAATTTACTTGAACTAGATTTACAACCCTTTTAAATGTAAAACCACTGTACACACCCAAATCAAGACTACACAAAACAGGTCATTATCATTAGCTCTGATAAGGTTGTGTGTAAAACTCCTTTTTTTTTTATAAAACCATGTATTATATTACATATCGCCACATAGCTCCACCGGCATACACTGTGTGCATGTAATACTCATTAGGGCTGTCAAAATTGCTCAAAAATGACGTTCGAATATTCTCTCTAAAAAAAAACACATAGCCTATATTCGAACTATTCGAACATGGTTGCGCATTTTGTCAATGACTCGCATTACGTCAATAACAGGGCAAATTAATACAAAGAGACATAACTACTTGTATAGGTAGTTTATTTAAGTTTAAACACATTTGACAACGTATTACCTACACAAAAACAAGTAAATCAACTAATGGCCAAGACCGCAGACCTCACTCTCGCTCGCTCACTCGCAGGTACTCTTTCTCTCTCTCACCCTCACCCTCATGCTGCGTTCACACCAAACGCGAATAGAGCGTCTGGCGCGAGTGTAAAGACGCGTTTACGCGGCGCGAATGAGGCGTCACGCTCTCTGTGCATAACGGTTTAAATGAACAACAACAATAAGCAAATGTTGAGTGCTGATCAAGAGGTTTGTGCAAGCAATTTAAGGTCGCGACTCTTATATAGCAGGCTTCATTCAGTGATTGAAACAAATATTATTAACAATAATTGAAGTTTTTAGCCTATATAGAACCGACATTGAACGCTCCGAGCGAGCTGTGAACATGGAACTTTTCCTTGACATGAAACGGTAAATAATCAAACCAGTGGAAGCCTGTAGTGCATGAAACTGCTGTATCTAACCTACCTTATTCATGCAATATCTATTCAGTCATCACAGTAGCCTACACTTTAGTAATGTTTCTGTTTAAAGTTAACACGTCTTCCTGTTACCTGTCCCTGACCCCTCAGGCAGCGCGCCCACTCGCAAAGCAGACAGCCGCGCCTCTGCTACCGCGGGCGTTTTTCCACATTCGAATATTCATTTTCACCTTCGAAATTCTGTTTTTTAAAACTATTCAAATATATATTCGAATTTAGAATATTCGTTGACAGCCCTATGGGAGTTGTAGTGTCGTAGTGTCACACTTATTTCAGATGCCTTTTGAAAAGACTACAATTATTCAACCCGCCACAGTGGCTAGTTGGAGTGACTATGTTACCCGCCACGAGCAAAATCCACCCGCATTTGGCGGGTTGGCGGGTGTTAATGTCAAGCCCTGAATGGCACCATTGTGGTAGTGTGGTTAGATGTAGCAGCCGGGTTCAAGTTAACACATTTTCAGGGTGACTCTTATTCAGTTGCATCGTTTAACAGCTCACTGGAGAAGTTGATCAATAAACAACAACTTGAATTTCAGATTGTTCTTCACACAAACATCATATGACTACAGAAGACTTGGAATAAACCCCCAGGTCATATGGTCATATTTGATGATACTTTTAAAAGCACTTTAAAAGCGTGTTCTTTTAATTATTTTTTTTTTTATCTCAAGAAATCTTCAAAACATTTTCATTTGTGTACCACAGAACCTACAGTGTAAATTATTTCCAGGATTTTACAAGATGAAACTAATATTTCACAGTAAATTACATTATTATCACACAGGCTTTAACTGTGATATTTCAAAATACCATATTCAGAATTTTACTGTGAAAATAATGCAGGAAACTACTGTAAATTCAGTCTTTTGCACACACTGTGTCATTGAGCTCTCTCATCTCCACTGTGGTCTCATCTGATGGATTCAGCGGTAAGTGTTAAAATGTCAAAATTTGCTCAATTAACCTTAACCTTAGTAACAGTAACCTTAGTTGTAGGTTATGTTGTTAGCAGTTAACGTACTCACGTAGGTTTGATCATGCAAATTAAAAATTAAAAATGGAAAGCCTCATTTTGAAAACATTGGTCATTATGAATTAACTATAGCTTTTCTTAGTGCAAACAAAGTTAGCATTTTTCTGCAGTGACCACTGGGAAATAAAGTTGTAAGGTAAGCTGTGGCCTTAAAGGTGCTGTATGTAATTTTTCACTCTACTAAAGCATAAAAATACCACAATATGTTTGCAGATATTTAGGAAAAATGCTGAGTTCACATACTCGTTTCTCTGAAAAACAGCCAGTTATTTTACTTATTTCTTTAACCTGTTCCGTGTTGGAATGTCTGTTTTTTGTTCTGGTCTGTGTGTGATCTCGCCCACTGCCGGTTCACCTTAATAGTATTTCGACACCCTGGGATGCCAGTTGGCAGGAAACACAGAGTATTGGAAACGAACAAACAAACTGGGTAAGAAATTGTAGATTCTACCCGACCTAAAAATCCCCATCTAAAATCTCAATGAATGAGAGCATATTAAAACGCAGATAAATCAACTCATCAAGTTACAGTGTGTAAGTGTCCTCGGCTTTCATTGTCAACTGTGCCCGTTTCTATTGTGTGTTCTCAAACTGGCAACCCACCGGGGGAAACAACGATCTCTAATATTTTGAATTTGGACTGCAGTACCTATTTCGACAGCTAGCTGTCATCCTTACAGACTGTACCTTTAATGTAGGCATTATGACAGTTCACAAGTTCGTTCGCCCATATAATCTTTAAGCTAATTAAGGTTAAGTGTATCTGGGTCAACTCAAGCTTAGCTCAACCTAGTTTTCTCAGTGTGTTCCGCACCGTCAGCTGAAATTGGTCCTCGATGGCTTTTTTCGGCCGATTCGACATGTTGAATCGGCGTCGGGCCGTCGCTGAGAGAGAGAACTCTAATTGGCTGTTCATCTTAGTGAACGAGTCAGTGCACGAGAATAATAGCAAAACAGCGAGCAAAGAAGAAAAACAGTACAGATAGAAGGCTGTTCTAATGTTACGTCATCTTACCTGAGTGTTCCTTGGCGAATATTTCAATATTAACATGAGCGGAGTGGAATAAAGTACGTTTTTAGCAGGATTGATATTCAAAACGGAGCGCACTGCTAAATCACAGAAATCTGATGGCATTAACTAACTTCACAGTTAAAAACAGTAATTCTACAGGAGCACATTGCTATTGTAATCTAATGGCATTAACAGTAACTTTACAGTTAAAAACAGTAATTCTACAGGAGAATACTGTTAAATCACAGTAATCCGATGGCATTAACTATAACTTCACAGTTAAAAACAGTAATTCTACAGGAGAATACTGCTAATTCACAATAATCTGATGGCATTAACTGTATCTTCACAGTTAAATAAAGTTATTCAACAAGATCACACTGCTATATCACACTAATGGCGATGAAAATCGATAAAAATGAAACAGTAACTTCCTGTGAAACCAATTCAACTTGTAGCCAGTAATTTACTGTAAATGTACAGCCAAATAATTTACAGTGTGAGGATTGTGACTAACAGCACTTTAAGTCAAGGCTGAAATCACTTTTTATGATCTGTGTTTTCTCTGTTTCTCCACCTGAACATGAACATAATTATGAAGGCCTCAGGTCTTCCATAAAACCGTCATGATAACACCAAACTAATGCTGGCTGTTTCTGTGCAGTTTTTCTGACCCTCAAATACACCTGACCTCATCTGAGGTTCACTTCATCAATAAAGGGCAAACAATAGACTGACGCTGTGCTTCAGTTGTGTTCAATGTTATCAGGTTACAGTTCAGTTCATAAAATCATATCAGATATCAGATTTATGGCCATCCTAACTAAAACACACAAGCTGAGTAAACATGTTGCTCTGTTTTAAATACAAATGGTTAGTAATTAAATCCAATAATAGCATCAGAAGAACAAAAAGCAGAACCAAACACACTGTAGCTGCTATTGAGCTTCTTATCTTCACACAATCACTTCCTGAACACCACAATTATGACATTAGATGACTGAATATGTGCAGACTGTGATGTTTCTATCAAAGTAATGAATGTGATTACCTGAACGCTGAAGTGGTTGGTGTGTGTTTATCTCTGTCCTGAAGTCATGATCTCCCACTGCACTCTCATAGATTTCCACTGTCATCTCCACTCTCTCTGTCTGCCTTCCCTCAGACTCAGTCCCGATCACATCATCATAAATACTATCAGACATTTCTTCTCTTAAACATTAATTGATTTTGTTCCTTGTTTTTTTTTTGGTTTTTTTTGGATCTAATCAGCACTCGTCTTCTTTTTAAAGCTAGTGGCAAACAAGCTTGTGGTCAGTGTGTGAAAAAAAAAAAAGTGCCATCAGACCCTTAAAGTTGACAGGAAGCAGAAGTTGTGATGGTCTTTTCTTCCCTTTTCTGATGTATGTGAAACTCAGCAGTGTGAGTGACAGCCCAGCAAGCAATTTTGTGTTTAAAAGACATCTAATAGCCGTCCAAACACAGCCCTGACGTCTAGGCTAAAACAAGGCAAAATTTGGGCTGTCAGTGAAAATTTAAAGGGGTCATAGACTGGATTATTTTATTATTTTATAATGTTTCCTGGGGTGCCCTTATAATGTTAGTATGATTTTAACATCAAAAAATGTCATAATTTATAAATAAATGGCATTTTTCCTATCCTGATTTTAGCCTCTGATTTGAACGCTCAGTTTGAAGGGGCGTGTCTGCTGTGAGACTTCAGTGTAAACGCCCACTGCTGTGATTGGTTATGAGACTTCAGTGTAAATGCCCACTGCTGTGATTGGCTGTGAGACTTCAGTGTAAACGCCCACTGCTGTGATTGGCTGTGAGACTTCAGTGTAAACGCCCACTGCTGTGACTGGCTGACATGTTTGCATATGAAATAGCTAGTATTACATGTGGAACTCTCTCTAAAACTTTTACTACGTTTTTACTATTACAGCAATCGAGATTAAGGAATCGTGAAAAGTATTGATCATAATGATCTATTCCCATCACATGAAAGGTTGCAGTGATGAGCATTGAGCAGATGACAGTCTGTTGATCGCACATGAAAAGATCTTATCATTGCAATGCGATTTCTGCACTCTCACGAATGCTTTCACCAGAGGTGTAAAGTCCAAGGGTCAGGCCCCATGGTTATTTTGAAAAACTGAGACATTTCCCTTCCCTTCTACAAACGGAGAATTCGCCTCTGAAAACGATTCTTTCTAAAAACTCCTGCCAGAGTGGAGATTTTGGAAAACTTCAATTGCATGTTTGCATAACTGAGAAAACTGAGGAAACTGAGAAAACTGAGGAAACTGAGTTTTAGGCAGCCGACGTCACAGTATGCGACAGAACTTGCAATGCGGCAAAAGTTCGACCTTGCGAATCGATTCGTTCGATTGGCTAACGTGGGCTTGAGTCTCTCGTTACACTGCCACCTACAGGTTTGGCATGCTTTTGACGGCAAATACACAGGTTCGTGTAAACAAACGCTTTTCTGAAAACTGACAGGTGTGCACAATGTTATTTTTGAAAACGGAGAGGGTAAAATGTCCGTTTATGAAAATAGCCGGCCACGTGTAAACGTAGCCTCAGAAAGTAAAAGTCCTGCCATATAATTATTCCAGCTGATTACACTAATTAGTTCTGTCTCCTGGCTGAAAAACGGTGCTAATTAACAAATCCAGGTGATTGGAACAATAGCTAAGGAGGACTTTTAATTTCTGAACCTGGACTTTACACCTCTGGCTTTCACCAAATAACAGTGCAAACATGATGTAAATACAGTAAGAGCTTCGTTGTACTGTACATTGTAACAGCGTCATGATTTTGTGATGATTTATTTCAACGAGTTCTGGCAAGTGTCCAGATAAACTCACGCTGTATTGACAACTTGGGCGATTGGAAAGGGAGCGTTCTTTGATCGCTTTCTTCATATAATTTAATCACAGTTTAAATAAGATGATTTTCATCCTATTAAGAGAAATGACGTGAAGTTGATTGTTTAGCCACTGGCTTGATTTACTGATGCATAAACAGTATTGAAGGATAATTTGAGAGATAATCTGTCTGAACTTGAATAATTACATCAGAAATCACTGATCACAGATCAGGCATCAGAATAAACATGACTACTTGCATGTTTGTGGCGTTGCTGGCAGATCCATATTGTAAAAGTCTGTTTGCAAAGCCTGCGCCGAAATTTACCAAATAATCCACAGTGAAATACACCGAATACAAACAAATAAAGCACTGTTGAGACATTCCCAATGTTGGGGAAAAAACCCTACTATCCTAGCATTAGGATTGTTTGGAAGGTAATGGTATTGATCCTGTATCGATCTTTTCTCGTTCTCATGTCACTGTTCACTAACGCTCCAGTGGGCGGGGCCAAAGCTGCCCTGTGACATCACAAGTCTCCACTTTTTAGATCCTGTCGTTTGCTGGCCTTGGTTTCAATAAAAGCAGTTTTTGGAATAACAAGAAAGTTTTGAGTTTTGAAACCTGCAGGGTATTTTTATAGTATAACAAACTCTTAACTGTCAAAGGATCAAGAAGCATTTGAATTCTCAGTCTATGACCCCTTTAATAGACGTATAAACATAGCCAAAGAATAGACTAGTCATCAATTAGATAACATGTCAAAGAAATTAAACCAAACACCTTTTAATCACTATTGACTTTGCTTACATGATGGAATATCATACATCTCGCAAGTTATTTTGGTAAAAACGACATGTAACCAAATTCAAGGTTATTTTGTCTAGAAGTGTGTCACTCATAGCCGGACTATCAGGTCTATGGTTAGCCGAGACTAGGGATGGGCATGATTAATCGACGATCGATAATTGATCGTTAAGAATTTCGTCGATCACGTTTATTTGTTATCGATTAAACTAATGCAGGTTGCGTTGCGTAGTGTGAGTCTTGAAGCAATGGAATAAATTTTAGCGCGGAGGTACCTGCGCATCCCGGCAACGTCAGTCCCCTCAGAGCGGGTGTTTTCGGCGGCTGGACTGGCTGTCACCAGGTTGCGGTCGCGTCTGATCCCAGATCAGGTCAACATGCTTATCTTTCTCAACAGAAATCAGTAGACTGGTGCAGAAGTTCTATGGGAACTTCATGCGTTTTCTCAGATCGGATAGCTATCTGATTTATCAAAACGATTCCATTTACACCTGGTCACATAAATGTGTTTTTGCAAAACGGATATAAATCCGATCTTGAATTCCCGCGCTATATGCATATTTAAATTGTTGCACGTCATCGAAAGCAACTGATATGAGCTGCATTTTATTGATCATCAGCGAAAATTTCTAAATCAAAGATCGCAACAAGATATTGCGGCAACAGCCCTGGTAAGATCATTTCGGTTCTTTACTTTTAATGAAGATGATTGTGTGTTGATGAATGACTTTAACTTTGATTTGCGATAGTTTGCACGTTGGCTTGATGAATAGATGCTCATCTGTGGTGATGCGTGTTGAAGTAGCGTCGTCATATCTGGATATAACATGACATATAGCCTATAACACGCTCTCACACGTTTATTTCTTATCATTTTTGGGATAAGTCAAATTTACATATGTGGTTTCAACAAACATATGCATTTACTCTTGTCCAGTTTCGTCTGGAATGCGTCTCAGATCTCCTCCTGAAGTGGTTTGAGCGATCGGATTTAAATCCGTCTCGAATGCGTTTCGGAGGGCATTTAGATTTGGTCTTTTCACGACCGGATAGCTATCCGATCACAGAAAACGGATGAAGTGGCCATGGGTCTCTGTTTAAGAACGCCGGCTCGCAGCTGCAGGTTCCACTGGTTTAGAGCACCGCAGGAATCTTCAAGTCTACCGAACGTCCAGTTTCACTGCCACAAGTTGATCTTCTTGTAATAAAGATCTCATCGAGGACAAACAAACTGTATTTTTGTATTTTCATTGCATTTTTAATTTATAAAAAGTTAAAGAAATAATGAATTTCAATATAAAAATATTAATGATTAATCGATAGTCGATCGTTAATTCTCCCGACGATCGACTAAGAAAATTTAATCGAATGCCCATCCCTAGCCGAGACGGTGAAATGAAGGCTATTGCTTGCTGGGAGGTTGCACCAGTAAACACGTCATCAGAGAAGAGATGTCATTGCAAGAGGGAGGGGAAGTTGACGACTTTGACTTTTAAATTTGATATGCATTGATCAATTATTTATAAATACTGCTACATTACATAAAATATAAGGCAATGCAAGTTTATTTATATAGCACATTTCATATACTATGGCAATTCAAAGTGCTTTACAAAAGGAATTAAAATAATCACAAAATAAAAGTGACTGGGTTGTCACTTTTCATGTTTTCTGGGTTGGTAGATACACCGGGGACCCGATTATAGCATTTAAACACGGAAAGAGTCAGATTTTCATGATATGTCCCCTTTTAAATCAGTTAAGATTTGAAATCACCAAGTGTGTTCCAGGCCTTATACGTTTAGAACCATCCGTGAAGTAAATCTATAAAAATGACTATAAAGTATTTAGCAATACAGATTTTTACATTTTAAACAGTAGAATTATAGTGACCACATTACTTTACCACAATATTGTTCATGTGAGTGTAAATATAATGCAATAATTTATTTAGAATATCAAATTTTGTGTATAGAATCGGTCAAATCAATCAGTTGAAAGATGCTCATAATCATTCCTCTCTAGGGCATCACCATCTTGAATGGCAAAGTGAGTCTCATTTGCTTGATATTGAGAATAACATGCAGCAGAAGCAAAACACACTTTAACTCATCTGCAGCTTCCTGAAGCCACTTCCTGAACACGTCAGAAATGATGTTTCAGTATGTCTCTGACTCTGTTCACACAGCACAGGACACATACTTTACTTTACACAGGACAGATCATTGCAATTTAAGTAGTAAATTACAGCCTTTAAACTATAACCGATCCAACTTGTGCTCTATTGCTAATGCTGAAGGACAACATGAGATGCAGGCTTTCTTGTTTAAACAACAGCTGAATAAACAAGACGTTAAAATTGAGGAACTTACATTTTAGACACAATATTGACAGTTACTTTGTCTACTTTTTCTCCACCAACAAAAGTAGTTCCAAATGAAGCCAAAGCAGAAAGAGTTCGGCTTCTCAGAGCAACACAGTGATGTTTCATTCCTGAAAAGAAATCTGTGTTTTTGATCAAATCGATTGACTCATTGATTCAATGACTATAAAATATAGTGGGCATTATCGAGTGCACTCATTTAATTACAAAATGCACCACAATAGCAACCGATGTACAACCAACATACAATCAACTTCTAGAGCCAGAGAAACCCATGAGATTCCTGTTGAATTAATTCCCCACGTCTCGGCAGAAGATGACATCCACAGCCATCCAAATTCATTCACTCATTATCATTCATTGTTTCAAGCGGACTATATTAGTGGAGTAAAGAAGGGAATAGTGAATTGATTTCAAACATAGCCAGTGACTTGCTTATAAAGACATTTGATGACTCACTCTTAAAGACCATATTAATGTATCAACTTATATTAGAAATGCTCCTCTCACAGATTCTATTAAATTACATGGACAAACAGCCCACCCGATGACAGAAACAACCAGGGCCTAAAACCAACTTTTTGCCACATCACTTAATACAATTTACTGGCCATAAATATTTGTTATCAGTTATAACAGCAAATTTTTTAGGTACCAGTGAGATTTACCACAGCTAAAACTACCAGCATAACTAAATTAAAAACATTAACGACAAGAAACAGTAGTTTTCAGGTGGAGACATTGAATAAAGTAATCAACACAGCTTTTCATATACTCGCCAATGCCCATTTTGCGCTTGGTGAGTATTAATTTTACAGCCTGCTATTAGGCTCTAAAGTCTCCCAGAACCTGAAACAACAATGATCGTGTTTCATTGTTAATAGATAAAAATAAAGAATTATGTCATCAATAACTTATTGGAGACCTCATTTTTGAATAATCAGATAAATTCAGTGATTTCCAGCCCGATCTCATGAAAGTGCGTATCTATAGCACAAATTTAATTTCTCGCACCATTTATACGGCAAAAATAGTTTTCGCGTGCGTATGATACGCACTTTACGGCGTGTAATACGCATGCACTTCACACCCCTAATCCTACCCAAGGATTTTACAGTGCGTATCATTTGCAAAAAACATTTTTGCCGTATAAGTAGCACAAGAAATAAAATTACTATAGATACACACTTTCATGAGATCATGTTGGTGATTTCTTACCCAGAGGTCATTGTGCTGCCATTGACCCATATATTTTTATACTTGTTTGACAGGGATTCTTCATTTTGGCTTTTGGATTACTTATGGATAGCCTGGCTAAAGTCAGACCTCTTTCTCATTGAGACGTGGTCTGGGAACCACATGTCCATTTTCTCGTATTTGAGGCGTGGTTTACGAATGCCCAGAGCCGTTTATTGGGCACTACGAATGTCTATCAAATGCGCCTGTACATAGCTCATAGCCAATCGTTTCAATCATACCAGATGACGTATGTAGAGCGGCAGAAATTCGACAAGGAAGAAGATGAAATAAACTTGTGTGTGTGTGTGTGTTGATTTAATTTCCTATCCCTTAATTCCTCTTAATTTTCTGTCCCAGTTTGTGTGCCAATCCCTTTGAAGTCTCTTGTTCATTGGTTTCCCTTGACTGTCTCTCCCCAGGTGTCTTTTCTTGTTACTCGTGTTAGACCGTCTGTCTCTCTGTATGTATGTATGTATATATACACTGTACAGTACCTGTCAAAAGTTTAGAAACAAAATTTTTTTACAATGTTTTTGAAAGAAGTCTTTTATGCTCACCATTTAATCAAGAAATATAGTAAAAAATAATGTCTTCACTGCCACTTTTAAACAATTTAATGCATACTTGATGAATAAAAGTATTTATTAAGACTTAAAAGTAATTCTGTCTTTATTTTTTAATCTTACCACAAATGTTTAAATGGTATCTGCGCCTAGACAGCAGTCCGCAGTCCTGAAGTGTCAACTAGTCTCTCCCCTGTGAAGGCCTCCCCCCCTCCCTTTACCTCTCTACAGATAAAGCGTTGTCGGGATAATTCTGGTTCGTGTGGCTACGCAGAAGCGACAAAAATTCTGTATTATAAATTTTAAGGCCAGACAAGTAGTTTGTTGAGGGTTGAATTGTAGGGAAGGACTACACACCTGCGTAATAGTGAACTCGTAATGTGCATGTGCACGGCATCGGCGTTCTCACAGGTTCGCGTTTTTGAAGTTTGCGCAGAAAGAACTTAAGAGTTTTCTGTTAAAATGGTGTTGTGTTAGCGGCCCCAAAGTTAATAACCAATGATCGTTGTGACGGAAGCAAATCAATGAAAACTAACTTTAGCTGGACAATAACTTTTTTCTCGAGCTGCTATAAAGCCAAAACAATCTCTGTTACTTTAATTTCCTATTATCAATGTAAAGCCACTTTGGAACAATCTACATTGTTAAAAGCGCTATATAAATGAAGATGACTTGACTTGACCTGCAGGAATATCGGTGTCCTCCCCATCCCCTGACTCTTCTTTGCGGGAACTGTCCAAAACATTTCTTGGTGTGACGCTGGGCTTGTCCCCTAAAATGTTATCCATCTGGTGGTTGAACGGGAATGTAATTAGCCCATTACCACTTTTATTATTGTGATCTTTCACCTCCTTTTACTTAGATTAAAGGGACTTCATTTTTCGCTGACACTGGAGCCAGGAACATCTGTAGCCCTGCTCCGCCATTGCAGCCGAAATATCCTCGAAAACGCTGTATGAGCCTTTCATTTTATTTTTAACTGACTCTTCTCTCCACAGGGTGAGAAGGCAGGTAACTTCAGCCGTCGACCACTGCCCTGCATTTTCCTCTTCCATGTTTCCTAAATTTGTTATCATTTACCACCTCCACACACATGAGAATAACACGTCATCAAAACGCGTAGAAGAACCAAATTGTCGCAGTTTTAATGACGTACAGATTGCAATGCTTTAGAAAATCCGATCTGCCAGTTAATAGTGAATATTGACCTACTGTGCGTACCGTTCTTGCCCGCTAGCTACAGGGGATACGCGCTGCATTTTGTTTAAAAAACACCTTATATATTGTGTAAGGTCCCGAGGCAGACGCATACATTATATCCGTGATGGGTCCTGAGGCAGGCGCATATAACGGTGACGGGTCGAGTGGCAGCTGCCCCTAGCGGTGACGGGTTAGGTTTTTTGAGGATATTACAACAGCCCTTCCCCCTCCTGGTTTTTCAAAAGGGTTCCGGGACTGAGGAAAAGCACTGGCCGACGCCTGTCTGACTACCTTGTTGGGTTAAAACTTCGGGACTATAGTGGGAAAGACCTGTTTCCCCTGTGGGTAACCAATCACGGTACTTTTGTGATTCCACCATTGGATCGGGTATGGACCCCATTACACTTGGACAAGGGCCCCGCTCGATCCGAAGGGTTAACCTTAAATCTAAATGGATAAAGCGAAAACCCAACAAGTCTATTGACTCGGTATACCAACCTCAGGGTTACCCTTGGTTAGGGTTAAAGCAAAAGTAGGTGCAAGCTTAAATCTAAATGGATAAAGCAAAACCCAACCAGTCTATTCACTGACTCGGTGTACCAACCACAAGGTTACTCTGGTTAGGGTTAGGGCAGGAGTAGGTGAAGGCCTAGATCTAAATTGATAAGGCGAAAACCGAATTCTATCCACTATGGTTAGAGCCTCTCTTGATACCAACTCAAATCTCCTATTCCCTCAAAATTGTGTGAGAGGGAAATGTTCAAGACACTCTCGTCAGTAGTGTACCTCAGGCTCCTTGGGTGTTTCGACTCTTTAAACACTAGACACCCTCCTCTGAGGCGGCCTATCCTGGATGATCAGTCCAGGACGAGTGTCTCATGACCAATTGCTAATCGACCTAGACCAGATCCACCTAGACACTGTGGTTGGGTTCTGGTTACAGGATATTACCGATACTGATAATCCTCCTGACACTAAACCAGTCTATGACCCTCTGTAGATAATTATCCTGACATTAACCATTCTTTTCTATTCCCTTTCAGGACAACCACTAGCAGTGCTGACTACTGAATCGGAACTACCAGGTAAGATAACCCGAATACGGCAAAAACATTGGTCCTAACTCCATTGCCCGCCCTCTAACTTCAGAAGACGTTCCCCATCGAAATAACTTCCCAAGCTCTTCCCCTGGTCAAAAGAAAACTCACAATGGTGCGGGTGTTGAGACTGGCGGATGCGGAGCATCAAGCTTCTACCAGTTCCTCACCCTAAAAGCCAAGACTAAACAAACCGGCATCATCCCATTACAGGACAACCGCTGGCAGTGTTGACTCCTGAATTGGAGCTTCCAGGTAAGAGATCCCGTCCCTCTACCATAACCGAAGACGATACCACAATTAGTGTGTAAGTATGTTGTTTGCAAGATGTGCTGTTGCATGGAAGGTGCTAACCACCCATAGAAGATTGGGCACCATTTAAGACCTGTTCGCCCCAGGTCACCTTCCCTGCGTGCTGTCCAAGTGGACCCAGGGGGGCTGGATACGTACTGCTCTCCCAAGTAACCCTTCGTTAACACCGCAAGGTATCCAGGTTACCCGATAAAAGCCTGCGCGGAAAAGTCTCCATCTGGGGGCCCTTTGTCAGTCCCACTGACTTTAACACAAGGAGTCTTGTCCAGGAAGTCCCCAAAGAGCAACCACTGTTGCCAGGTCCTTTTAACTCCAAAGACAAGACCCTCTGTATCCACTCTATTCAAAAGGTCGAGACTGGCGGACGCACATTTCTGCACACCAGGCTTCTACCAACCTCTTCCCCCGAGAGAGCAGAAAGAAAAAAGCAACTGAACAGATCAAATCCTTACCAGAAGGACGAAACCGTCAATCGCAGATGCCACCAGATGGCACATCTCTAACATCTACCTTTCTAATGTGGTTACCTTGACCGTGGTAAAAAATAAAATACAATTTAATTATTATAATTATTCCCAGTTCTTACTCGAACCGATTTAATTTGACCATCCTTTTATTAAAACGAGAATGAACCAGTCCCTTTTTAGTTAAAACTCGCCTTAGGGAAGAACCACTTCTCCCATACCAAGCTAATGGAAAAAATCGGTTTTCCGGAAAAAACTCTACTCAAACCGCTTTATTAGTTTCTGACTGCCAAGTCCCATTAAGACCATCCGGTGTACAGACCATAGGACTACTACGGGCAGATTTTAGAACAAAAACTGGAACAAGCTTAGATCCATATTGATCAAGACATTAACACAACCTGGTGTATCATCCATAGGGGTACTGTGGGTAGGTTTAGGGCAGGAATCGGTGCAGGCCTAGATGCCAAATCCAAACATTAACACCACCAGGTGTATTATCCATAGGGCTACTATGGGTACATTTTAGGGCAGGAGTAGGTATGGGCTTCGATTTAACAAAACCGAAGGAGTCCTTATAAGCTGTCTTAGTATATCCCCCACAAGATTATTCTAGTTAGATTTAGAGCAAAAGCGGGCAAAAAACTTTCTGTTTTATAAAGGGGCTCAGATTTTGAAGTGGTTTCTGGAACCATGTTTTCCAAGAACCTTTCTCCATCATCATATCATGTCCCTTTCTTTCTACATCCTTCCTTCATTGACTTGCTTCCTGTCCCAGTTCCAATTCTTCGAATCCAGTCTGATTTTGAGCAAAAAGATGAACCAGAAGATGCTGAACCCGTTTAGGAACAACACCCCCCTAAGGGCCGGCTTAGGCCCGTATTCATCCTCCTCGTCCGGCCCCCACCCCGACCCAGTGAGTCGGAGAGGGGCCGGAGAGGGTGTTTTGTGATTCCGTCAATCCAACGACCTCCGTTCTTCATTGAATTCCGTTCTTCATTGAATTGTTTCCATCCAAGATCCGGTTCTCCAGATTATGTTACCGATATCTCTCTTCTCTCATTCAGACCGTTTGGGAACCAAGTTTTTAACTTTCCAATACAAATGTATTCTTTGGACAACCTATGTATTAAAGTCCAATCCGGGTTATGCTCCAAGCCTCTTATTCTCAACTTCTGCAATCCATGTTGCTTGAAGTGCTCAATCAGTACCCGCCTGCTGGCACTCAATCTCCCCTTCCGGATCACATATCTATGCTGATATAGACGGGTCCTGATGGAATTATTTGTCTGGCCAACGTATTGCTTACCACATCGGCTGCATTGAATCGCATAAATACAGTTCTTCGTTTTCAAAGGAATTCTAGGGAGAAAGAACGCCCTCGATTGACTCCGAACTTTAATGACCCGAGGTCTATCTATTGCTGGTGGTTTCCTTCCTTTTTGCCTAGGAAGCCGACTATGGACCAGTAGATCTCGCAAGTTCGTGTTTCTCTTGTAGGCTGCAAGGAGAGCAATATCCTGCCCTTCCGGGATATCTGCCAATGTCCCCTCGAAATTATCCCTAATCTCCTTATTCAGTCTAACCGCCTCCGGGGTATACACATTTAAGTGTGTACTTTTAAATGATCGGATTCAAACTGAAAACAAATATTCTCTGTTTAAGTAATTTGTATAAAACCAACAGGATGTCCAGTATCTCAAACGCTTGCTAATTACTTTTTAATTCGACACGCCCACTCGCGCAAAAGAGATTCACATGCAAATCTCCACATGGAACGCGAACGCCCTCGTTACCTCAAACACAAAACACCAAAACACTTCACAAGTCTCTGCTTTTCGTCGAGTTTGGAAGACACGTCTGAGCTTACATTGGATTTACATCAGAAGAAGAAGAACGCGATTTGAAGACAAGAAAGATGTAAGGTAAGAAATTCTTACTTATTAGTTTATGGTATTGTTGCATAAACTTCACATTGCAGTTGAACTGTTGCTAGATATATGGTGAATATTATACTATTTAGACACGTGTTTACTGTTAAATACTGTTTGTGGATATCTGCTCAAACATAGATATGTATAACCATAATGTTTAATATTTTGGAGCGCGATCGCGTTTGAATGTAGGCTATCATATTTTGGAGCGCGCTGTGGGTTTGAATGTATCATATTTTGGAGCGCGATTGCGTTTGAAAGGAAAAATGCACCAAACATTAGGCTTTATGTTTTTACTATTATCTCATTTCATATCATCATAACGAATGGAAACATTTGAAGTAACATATGATAATCAATATATTTTTCTCTAGCGTAGTTGTTCTTGAAATCTTTTGGAAGATTTAATTTATTGTTATTATTATTTTATGCAGCACTGCGTAGCCTATGCCTACAAGGCCTATATTCATGTTCATTATATATTGTTGGAAACGTGTGTGTGTGTGTGTATTCTGTGAATTTTAAAAAGAAATTTTAACCAGAAAAATCTAAAATCTATTCCCAAAATCGTGCAGCCCTATAGTTTCTCTTGATATCAGTATGTTCACAGTTTTTTTCTTTTTTTCTTTCTTCCAGGGACCAGATGCAACTGAGTCCTGCTGACTTCAACATTCACATGAGTCTCTGTACATGAACATGGTAAAGTGAAAATCAAACACCTTGGAAATGAAAGGTATGTTTTTAGGAATGGCACAAAGGTCTCTGTCTTTGGATCATTGTTTTCAATGTGCTCTTTTGTCATTTGTATTTTTGGATTGTGTTGTGTTGTAAATAAATCCAAACAATCTAAAAGCCATTCTTTTTTAAATCTCCTCATTCTTTGTGCAAGGTTGCTCTGAATGACAGGGCCTGATCGCTCCTAATAGGGCAGTTAGGGGAGTGTCTTTGTCTTTCTCAGGTGTTAAAAGCTTACATATTCATGAGATGATCACGCCCCTTCGCATATGGCTTTGTCACACAAAACACGTCTTAGAAATTTTAAATCAATATATTGTCTTATCTGAATGAGCAGTCAGGGTGATTTTCACATAGTTTTGGAGCAAATATTCTAGGCTATGTCATACAATTTTCAAAAGTCTTGTGAAGAAATAATCAGTATGGGTTTCATGGCCTTATTTCAGTGAGAATTTTTTTTTGTATTTTCACAAACCACGCATAAATGTCATTATCTCAAAACTACAAACTTTTACATACATGCTGCTGATATATTATTGTAGCAGAGTTTGTGCTAAATACAGTGTAATTAGACTTTAGCCATGAAAATGTCACTAGTAACAGAAAAAAACACAAATGTCAGAGCATGTCAGACCACCTCCAGGGCCCAGAAAACAGCTCAGACCTCAGAGGGTTAAAGAACATCTTAAAATCCAACTGACCCGTAGAAAGAAAGTCCGGTCCCTTATATACCGTTGTATCCAGGAACTCAATAGCCTGTTCCTTAACCACCGCTTGTACCTTAATCGAGGCATGATGCGCATTTAATATCCCCAAGAAGGTTTCAAAGTCCTGTTGACTATGACTCCACACTCCCCAGACATCATCCAAAAACCGAAAGTACGATAAGGGAATCTTTTCACACTTGGGAAAGACAGTTTCTTCCCATTGGGCCATGTATGTATTTGCATATGCTGGTGCAAACCTTTTCCCCATGGCTGTCCCCTTAATCTGTAGGTAACATTCCCCCTCGAACTCAAAATCATTACAGGTCAAACTCAATTCCAGGAGTTCTAGGATCGCTTCATCCGGTCTAGAGGTGTCAGGGTACCGGATAAAACAGTCTCGTACTGCCTTCAACCCCAAAGGTGTCTCAATGATAGTGTAGAGACTCTCCACATCCAATGAAAACAAAAATGCCCCTGGTGGTACTCTCAGACTCTTTACTTTATCCAAAAAGTCATAAGTGTCTCTGATATAACTAGAATGTCTAGTAGACAAGGGATTCAAATAATAATCAATAAATTCCGCAATCCTATGACTCTCACTTCCGCAATCAGACACTATTGGACGACCCGGAGACATGAAGGAATTAGGCCATTTCTCTCTAGGCTTGTGAACCTTCGGCAATAAATAGAACCGTCTGGGTCTAGGTGTAATTTCTCCCAGTAGGTAATTTGCTTGTCGTCTACAAATAAAGCCTGTCCTCTCCAAAGTATCCACTATCCCTTCAATACGAGGCACTGATTCCATAAAAATGGGGGCCGTTAACTTAGAATAAAAAGAACTGTCAGTCAACTGTCTTTGTCCTTCCTGTACATAACGCGCCCTATCCATAATGACCACTGTGCTCCCCTTGTCTGCTGGTTTAATAACAATATCACGCCTGGAGATCAACTCCCCTAGAGCTTTGATCTCTTCCAGGGGCAAATTCTGTTTCGGAGTCCGTGCTCCTGATAAGGCTATCTGGACCCCCTCCACATTTCTGTCAAAAAAGTCCCATACTTCCCCTGGTAACTGCTGGGGCCGGGGCACCCAGCCCGATCTCTCACAAAAAGGCTGAATTTGAACATCTCTCTCCTCCCTCGGGCCAAAAAACACTGCTCTCTGTACTTTGGCATGAAATTGACCCAAATCCGCCAGAAAAGACCCCCTATCAGCCTTCTTCATTAAGTGGGAAGGGATAAAGGATAAACCCCTGTCCAATAGGCTAACCTGTGCCGATGTCAATTGAAAACTCTGGGACAAATTAATTACAGAATGCCCTTTTTTATTCTTTGAATTTTTTTAAACCTCAAAATTATGCTCGGGGCCCTGGCGGAACGGCCCCTTTAAACGTTTAAATTGCGCTGCCAGTGGCGTAGGATCGCCCGTGCCGTCGCTGACGTCCAGTGCAGCTTGTCTTCTCCCACCCTGAATTCCTTTTCTGGGAGAAGAGGAATGCTGCATCCTAACTCAAAAATGACTTTATTGAGGGCTCTCAAATTAGCTTTCTGGTTCCCCGGCAGAGCTTGATCAAAATTGATCAGGGGGACATACATTTTTGCCCCCGGAAATATCCCCTTGGCCGCTTCGATTAGTCTTCCCAGGATCTTCCCCAAAGCTGTTGTGTTGCTATTACCCCGATTGTTCAACCCGAACGCAAGGACTACCTGTTCCGTCACTCCTGTCGCCTTGGTCCTATGCTTAAGGATTGTATAGCCATCTACGATTGTGGCTCCCGGAAAGCTGTGAACCTCCAAATCCCATGCCTCCGTTCTTGGCAGCCGGCTCAGGTTCGAAGCCCCCACAAGTAAGATCGGATTAACCGGGGCTAGAGACCATTTCTTGGCGTTCCCCTACCCTCATGGTTGATGTTGATACTCCAACGTGGAACCTCTTCCCGTTCAGATTCCGGGGGTCTCTCTTTCTTCTCCACTTCCGCCCTCTGAGGAACTGGTGGCCTTCCTTGGTTTCCTGACCCTTCCTCCGCAAAGAGCCACTCCAAGGTCCCTTCCTCAACCTCTATAACTTGAGGGCTCCCCTCCGACCTTCGCCCCTGGGGCTGAAGTGGAGTCTAGGCCGGCAGGGTCACCCCTGCCTTGCTCGTTCTCGGGCCCAACCCTTTCTTGGCTCTCGGTATTCTTGGGCCAACTCCAAAAGGGATCTGTCTCTTCCCTGTTCCATCCTCTACTGCAGTTGCTATTGGGGCTGCCGCCCCCAGAGGTTGGTCCACCTCCATGGGGACCGCAACCATTACCTCCTGTCCTTGTTGTTCCTGTCCCTGTTGTTCCTTTTCCTGTCCCCGTTGGTCCTGTTCTTGCAGGGGCTCGGGCCCAGCTCCGAGGTCCCTACTTGTCTCCTCCCCTGCCTCTTCCTCAGACTTTCTCCGGGACATGAGGGTTCTCACTAATCTCCAAGCCCGCTGTACCGTCTCCTCTCTCATCCTCCTATATCTCCTGCGGGTCCACTTGACCGCCACTTGCCAGGCCTCTTTCCAATCCACCTTCGGGCTGCTGACCACCTCTCCCTGCTTGCCCTTCTTAACCCTCTGAGGTCTGAGCTGTTTTCTGGGCCCTGGAGGTGGTCTGACATGCTCTGACATTTGTGTTTTTTTCTGTTACTAGTGACATTTTCATGGCTAAAGTCTAATTACACTGTATTTAGCACAAACTCTGCTACAATAATATATCAGCAGCATGTATGTAAAAGTTTGTAGTTTTGAGATAATGACATTTATGCGTGGTTTGTGAAAATACAAAAAAAAATTCTCACTGAAATAAGGCCATGAAACCCATACTGATTATTTCTTCACAAGACTTTTGAAAATTGTATGACATAGCCTAGAATATTTGCTCCAAAACTATGTGAAAATCACCCTGACTGCTCATTCAGATAAGACAATATATTGATTTAAAATTTCTAAGACGTGTTTTGTGTGACAAAGCCATATGCGAAGGGGCGTGATCATCTCATGAATATGTAAGCTTTTAACACCTGAGAAAGACAAAGACACTCCCCTAACTGCCCTATTAGGAGCGATCAGGCCCTGTCATTCAGAGCAACCTTGCACAAAGAATGAGGAGATTTAAAAAAGAATGGCTTTTAGATTGTTTGGATTTATTTACAACACAACACAATCCAAAAATACAAATGACAAAAGAGCACATTGAAAACAATGATCCAAAGACAGAGACCTTTGTGCCATTCCTAAAAACATACCTTTCATTTCCAAGGTGTTTGATTTTCACTTTACCATGTTCATGTACAGAGACTCATGTGAATGTTGAAGTCAGCAGGACTCAGTTGCATCTGGTCCCTGAAAGAAAAAAAAAAAGAAAAAAACTGTGAACATACTGATATCAAGAGAAACTATAGGGCTGCACGATTTTGGGAATAGATTTTAGATTTTTCTGGTTAAAATTTATTTTTAAAAATTCACAGAATACACACACACACACACACGTTTCCAACAATATATAATGAACATGAATATAGGCCTTGTAGGCATAGGCTACGCAGTGCTGCATAAAATAATAATAACAATAAATTAAATCTTCCAAAAGATTTCAAGAACAACTACGCTAGAGAAAAATATATTGATTATCATATGTTACTTCAAATGTTTCCATTCGTTATGATGATATGAAATGAGATAATAGTAAAAACATAAAGCCTAATGTTTGGTGCATTTTTCCTTTCAAACGCAATCGCGCTCCAAAATATGATACATTAAAACCCACAGCGCGCTCCAAAATATTATACTCAAACCCACAGCGCGCTCAAAAATATGATACTCAAACCCACAGCGCGCTCCAAAATATGATAGCCTACATTCAAACGCGATCGCGCTCCAAAATATGAAACATTATGGTTATACATATCTATGTTTGAGCAGATATCCACAAACAGTATTTAACAGTAAACACGGGTCTAAATAGTATAATATTCACCATATATCTAGCAACAGTTCAACTGCAATGTGAAGTTTATGCAACAATACCATAAACTAATAAGTAAGAATTTCTTACCTTACTTCTTTCTTGTCTTCAAATCGCGTTCTTCTTCTTCTGAGGTAAATCCATGTAAGCTCACAGCGTGTCTTCCAAACTCGACGAAAAGCAGAGACTTGTGAAGTGTTTTGGTGTTTTGTGTTTGAGGTAACGAGGGCGTTCGCGTCCCATGTGGAGATTTGCATGTGAATCACTTTTGCGCGAGTGGGCGTGTCGAATTAAAAAATAATTAGCAAGCGTTTGAGATACTGGACATCCTGTTGGTTTTATACAAATTACTTAAACAGAGAATATTTGTTTTCAGTTTGAATCCGATCATTTAAAAGTACACACTTAAATGTGCATAAAGGTATATGGCTCATAAATGTGTGAGAAGGATTCGCTGAGTTTTGTTTCAGTTTATAGACGTGCTCAAGAAAAAAAAGTTCACCGCGACGGAGAGGCAGAACGCACACCCTGTTTATTTTCTTTATTTTACAAAAGCACAATGTTTTGATTTGATTGTAAGTGGACACATACAAAAGTAGAAATATCACAGATTCTTTTTTTATATTTCTTTTTTCTGTATAACCATAAATGACGGAGTAATTTAAGTTTATGTTGCTGCTATGTGAAAAAAATCCAGCAAAACGCGTCGGCGCGTTTCTCGACCTCAGAGGGTTAAGGCCCCCTGGTAATGTTCTTCCAGTATCATTAAGCCATTTTGCAACCACTTGTTCGTGTTATCCTGGAGCCTACACTCCGTTCTTACCGATTGAAAGGCCGGCTGAACCTTCTTAGCCTGGGCTGCCAATTTAGCCAGTCTTCCAGGCGGGCCCTCCCAGCCCTCTTCTACTTCCACGGTATAGTGGAATAATTTAAGAAAAGAGTGGAATGCTCGAACCGAGCTCCTGAACTCTGGATCCCCCTCCTTCCTGGTCCCATCCGCTTGTCTCCTTCCTTCATTCCCGACCCTCTGTCTCCTTCCTCCATATTCCTGTCTCCTTCCTCCAGCATTTCTAGCCCCTCCTCTGTTACCCATGTTCCTCCTTCTCCACCTCCCTTCCGTCTCCGACTCTCTTCTTCTTCCCCTCCTTCCACCAACATCCCTCCATCCTTCTCTTCGTTCATCCACATCATTCTCCTCCCTTCCCCCTGAATGTTTGTCCATCCCCTTTCGGCATTTGTCTCTCTCCTCCCCCTTCTCCCTTCTCCTCTTCCACTCATCTCCCTCCTTTCGTCCACATATCTCCTTCCCGTCTCTTCTCTTCTTCCACTCCTCTTCTTTCATCAAGATATCTCCTTCCCACCTCTTCTCTTCTTCCACTCCTCTCCCTCCTCTCGTCAAAATATCTCCTCCGCACTTCCCTTCTTTCTCTTTCCATGCTTTTGAAGTTTAGACTAGAGCACTGACTTTGTATGTCTGACTGAATTGTTTGCTTTATTTCTTATTGATAGCTTCTTGTACTTTTTACTTATACTTTTATAATGGCTATTATTGATAAAACTGAAATTTAACAAAAAGAGACAGGGGGCCCTATCTTGCACCCAGCGCAATAGACTTTGTACACCGATGCGTATTTTGCATCGTATTCCCTATTTTGCACCCGCGCACAGCAGACTTTTCCCTCCACAGACGCACGTCGGTAAACTAGGAAATACACTTGCGCTCCCCGGGGGCAGTTCAGCGAAAAGAGAAGGCGTGTTCCGGCGCAAACGTTCCCTCGTGCTATTTTGCAGGTTTAGAAAACAATTCTGTTTAGAAAACAATTTAACCGCAGTTAATTTGGGTGTGTTTCTCCATCCCCAATGTCACTTCTCTGTGTTTTACGGCCCTGACGAGAATGTCGGTCTCCTCGGCTGTGAACCGGTCTGGCAAATCCGCCGTTATAATATCAATCCACCATAGAACAAGCGCGCCTGCTCTTAAAGGGAATGTGAGATCTCGCTCTGATGTCGCTTTATTTCACGTTACGCCCAAACCACACCTATGAGTAATGAAGTTACTTCAGACCAACCCATTTTAGATTTGCTTTGGGCGCAAGAGTCATTTATCCCGCCTGTATAATAGCAACAGCGCCCAAGACCCGCCCACAAAGTTACTTGCGTTTCGCACTTGATACTTGCATTTCAGATCGTTAAAATAGGGCCCATTGTTTAGTTTTGTAATTTTTTATTGTATTACAGTGAAGATGATCAGAGTACAAATGCACATATTGCCTGAACCATATTAATAAGTTAAATTTTTTTTTTTAATTTAAGCGAAAAGAGGGAGGGTTGTGTTAATTTGTTTTTTGTTATTTTTTTTGTTATAAATAGGCTAACGTTACATGCAGTGAATATAATCAATACGCGTTGCCTGAACCACATTTGTGTGGCTATAATGTTAAAGATTTCTTTAAATGAAAACGTAAAGAGGCAGTGTGGTGTTTTATAACATATTTTGTTTTATTGTTGCCTAAAATATACATACAGAGATAACCGGAGTAGCAGAGCGAGCTGACTGACGCTTTGAAGAACGCGCTGTTCCATTAGCAGGATTACCGGATTCGCGTCCTCGGGAGTCATTCTCCTGAGCTGGACTTGGCAAGTCCGAACTTTGCGTACTTGCTATTGAGAAACGCCTAATGTCTGCGCTTGGCTTCTTGTGACAAACATGCCGAGAAGCAAGAACAAGATCTGCTGTATGTCATCCATTGTTGTTTATGTCGCTTTCTTCTTCGCGTGAAAATGACGTCGATCGCTTCTTTCCGGCATAGACTACACCACGCCTATCAAGTAAGGGTACTGTTGGCAGTGGAAACGCTAGCCGATTCATGGTTTACCGACCCGAACCGTACCGTACTGTACTGTACCACAGTGGAAACGAGCCATAAGGGCAGGTTGTTTCATAACCATTCATAATTTTTAAATTAATTCTATACTGAATAGGCAGCCAGTGAAGATCTCTTAGAATTGGAGTAATGTGAGCCACCAACCAGGTTCTTTCAGCCCTTAAGATGTCTACTATCACACCAGTTCTAAAAAAAAAAACTGGTTGTGATGTTGACAACTTATCTAACTATTCATGGGTTTCATCAGGTCCCTTTCCATAGGTGTATAAAATCAAGCACCTAGATTATGAATGCAGACTGCATTGTGCTTGATTAATACACCTGTGGAAAGGGACCTGATGAAATCCATGAATAGGCCTATTGCGAACCTGCCTTTTGTGCCAAAAGTCCTCGAACGAGTTATTGTTGGCTAGTTACAGCATTATCTATCCAATAACAACTTATTGGAACCGTTCCAGTCTGTATACAGATCTGGACACAGCACGGAGACTGCTCTTGTATGGGTCACAAATTACCTTCTTGTTTCTGCTGATATGGGTGCTTACAGCATTTTGGTTCTGCTAGACATTAGCGCTGCTTTTGACACTATATGTCATATCATCCTCCTTGACAGGTTGCGTGTTTTGTTAGGCAACTCTGGCATCTCTTTGCAGTATATTTATTTGGGGAAGAACAAATCGGAGGTAACATTATTACAGCAGGGCGTCCCGCAGGGGTCAGTACTAGGACCTACTTTGTTCTGCATCTATATGTTGCCGCTTGGTGACATTATTAGAAAGTACGGTACAGGGTTTTTCCTTGTTATGCTGATGACACGCAGATCTATGTTAGCACACTCCCTGATCCAAATCTCGCAATTACAGCTCTTACCGTATGTCTGGAAGAAATAAAGGTATGGATGCATGACAACTATCTTAAGCTTAACAAATCAAATATGGAACTGTTACTTTTTGGTATGCTGACAGATTTGCACAAACATAACTGTCTAAGTCTGTTTTCTGATTCTGAATTATTGTCTCCAGCATCACAAGTGCGAAATCTAGGTGTTATCTTTGATCCGCATTTGTCATTTGATGCCCATATCAAAATGGTTTCAAAATCTGCATTTTTCCATCTCAAAAATATTGCCAGAATTCGACCTTCTTTATCCCTGTCAGATGCGGAAAGGCTTATTCATGCATTTAATACATGCATATGATAGCACTTTATTGTGTGTAATTCACCTTATTCCGCCCCGCCCACTTTTAATACTTTGCGCTTCCGCATTTTGTCATCCGACTTCCGCTAAACTGACACGGCACATCCAGTAGTGGTGGGTGTAAATCGTAAAGTACACCACAACATTCCGATCGCTTTACATTGTGTTCGTAACACTGTTGGTTAAATTGTTCTATCCTCTTAATCCAATTGTTATGGCAACCCCTAACTGAGCATATAATACTTGACATATTTTACCGTTAGAACTATAGAATTACGTCTAGAAACTAGCGTCCTTTCAGACGGAAGTTGAGGTCCCTCTCAGCCGGAAGTAAGATGACAAAACAAACGTAATGGCGTCACCCTCGTGGAAAATAAGGTGAATACACACGTCACGCACCCTACAACACTAATCCTAACCAAACATATAATACATATTACAAATTACACACCATTACTAAACCTACCCTAAACCCACCCATGTATATCATATGTATATCATATGCACACATAAACTCCTTTTCGCGTATAAATTGCACAATAAACACAATGCATGCTATAGAGACACATTTAGTGTGACCGGGTTGGAATGACATACCAATTTCACAAATTCATGTTTATGTTGTTTACATGCAGATGATAAAGGCATCGTTTTCAAAAGCTTGCATTTTCAGGTGAAAATTGAAAATGATGTTGTGTAAACAGACCCTAAAGTGACCATTATTTATTGCACTTTAGTTTTGTTAATTGTTCATTTAAGTTGGCCTATTTATTATATATACAGTTATATATACACTTTTATTCTGGTTTACTGTGTTCACAGAAGCACTGCGGGTGCTTGATGTGACGGTGTGTGAATCCTCATGTTCTGTTGTTTATGCTGCTATTTGCACGTGTAAATCTACATTTGTGAGGTTTTTGAATTGGTCACAGACTATTATCTATTCTAATTCCATTTAATTCTAATCTAACCTTCAAATCATGTCAGTTAACTGATGATGACTGGTTAACAAGCATCAGCTTTCAGTCAGAAAACAAAATGTTAAATGAACATCCCTACTTCATATATTTCAACTGAACCAACTAAAAATGTTCAGTGCAGCAAGTCTACATAACATTTTGAGATCATACCTGTCAACCCTCCCGTTTTTCCCGGGATTCTCCCGTATTTTACCTTGCTATCCCGCTATCATCCCGTTTAAATATTTTCCCGTATTTCTCCCGTATTTTTTTTATCTTTCTATATCCCACTGGGCGCACATCAGTTAAGCAGAAATCCCGCCCTGCAGCTAATTTCATTGGTTAAGGTTACAATGACAGCTAGGTTTAGGGATCAGTGTTTGGTGTAGGGAGCCGCTGAACTAGTTTTGGGGGATAAAAAAATCGCGCGAAGAAGAACAGCAGCACCCTGAGGATGGACGAACTATGCAGAGCTGCCAACACTCACGCATTCACCGTGAGACTCACGCAATTTATACTTTTCACACGCCACACATCCATTTTCTCACGCACAGAAAAATCGTGAAGCAAAGAGGACTCGGAGACCGACAGACTAGACAGAGCAGGTTACTTATGATTTAAAAAAATCTCAGCTCTCAGATTCTGTAAATTGTATTATGAAATTCAAACAATAAATACCGTTTTGGCGCTTGTAAATGTGACGTGACAGATCCCTAGCGGAACCGATCATCTCTACTAGCTAATAGTAAAAAAAACACGAACACTGTTGAAAGATACAGTAGGCTACAACTTACCTAAATGTATATTCCTCATACATAATATCGACCAATCAGTGTTTTTTATCAGCATGAAGAGGTCAATAACACAGCTGGAGAACAATTATGTCAGATTTACCTCAGGAAAGCCATTTAATGAACATAATATAGGCTATAGCACGTAGTTGGCAAGAAAAAAAGAGCTATAGAGAGTATTTAGCTAAATATGTGTACTATATTACATATTTATTATATTTTTACTTGTACCATTAAATAAAGTTGTTATTCTAATAAAAAAAAAACGCATTATATCTAGTTATTTTTAACCCTAAATAATACTGCCAGCTGATAGGGCTCTCTGTATGTTTACAGCATTAGGTGAGTTGTTTTTTTTCTTGAGAAAAATTAACGCCTATCTTGAGTAGCCTACCTAATATTTATCCAAATGAGTCAATATTAAATCAGATCACAATAATTTAATTTAATTGAAATAATAAAAAAGCGTATCTTACCAGAAATTAATTGTAACATACGATGACCCCCACCCCCCCCCCCCCCCCCCCCGTTCAGATCTCCCGTATTTTGCTATCGAAAAGTTGACAGGTATGTTTGAGATTGACCTCCAAAATCTTTACAGTGTGTTTGTGATGGCAAGAAATGTACAAAGCAGCCAAACAAGTATCGTTCTTTTCCATCCAACTGGGGACGCGAAGTTCATTTTGATTAATAAAATCATTATTCACTGTATAAAGTATGCTTTACGCTATACTAAATATAGGTCACTATAGTGACCTGAAATTGTTACCTTAAAGAGCTATTTCTGTTTGATTAATCCTATAAACCCTAAAGGGACTGCATAACCAAGCATAGAAAGTATCTATGATGAGAGAAAATAAGCGTTAAATAAGAAAAATAATATTATGAATGATAAAAGGCGTAATATATAATATACTATATAATATACTATATATATAAAGTTACATAATGAAGGCAGACTTCACTGCCAGTTCACTTCACTGTTCACACACACACACACACACAGCTCCATTGCAGCCAAGTCCCCACTCGGCCAGTGTAGAGCGACATTGGTCTGTTAGTAATATAGGGCCCTTTCACACCTACCTTGTTTGGTCCGGACTTTCGGACTTTTCAGTTTGGTCCGAATCAAAATTACAGGTGTGAAACCTCCCCCGGACCACGGTCCGGACCAAACAGACGAAATTTGGTCCGACGAAAAGAGGTGGTCTCGGTCCGGATCAAACTGTTCAAAGGTTTGGTTCGTTTCTAGTGTGAAAGCATTTTCTGTATGGTTCGGACTTTCGGACCATTTACAGGAAGTTCCGGTGGTTCCCGCGTAGCATAAACAACTGAAGAAGAATATTTATGTGCAGATCTGTCAGTCCTGCCCACAGCGTTTCTTCCAGCTGATTCGCGCGCGCGCGCACACACACACGTACACATTTGTCCTGCATCCTACCGGCGATGATTTGTTTGCACAACGAGGACGTTCATTTGGCGAATTTGAACTAGCGTCGAGTATAGTTGGTGCTGGAGGGAGTAATGCCGTAATAATAACAGCATAGTGGCAACGATAATATGCGTCTGTTCATTCATTCTTGTCAAAGTTACCCGCCGAATTGACAACACGCTGACGTCAGACGCACGTCCGTTTACAAACCAATCAATGTCAATATGCAGCCATGTAGATGATGACGACAGGACGCAAGTACGTCATGAAAAGTTCTTTAGTGCGCTCGCATAATTGCAATGTGAAACCAAACCAAAACTAACCAAATGTATACAATGTATCAAAACATGAACTTTGGTTCGGACCTTGGTGCGGACTTTCAGGTGTGAAAGGGCCCATAGACATGTATGTGTGTGTGCAATGACACATAACAATGGCAAGTAAATTGTTAGGGACTGCATAACCAAGCATAGAAAGTAAAAAAAAAAAGATTATGAATGATAAGAGGATATTTTCTCGCCTCTGCTTTTGAACTGTTGCTGCCGGGCCGTCTGTATTTTTTACCCCGTTGTAGATTTAAATGGTCTTTCCTCAAGGAATTCAATTCAATTAAGTCTGTCTTTATTTTGTCTGTACTATAGTTACAAAATAAAGACGGACTTAACTGTTCACACACACACAGTTCCATTGCAGGCTATTGTGAGTCCCCACTTGTATAGGTAGAGATCGTTCAGAGTTGATATTCCATCTTGGCATGTTTAAAATATTATAATTTTTTGCATATTTGAAGTTATATTATGAAAAAAGACCTTAAAAGAAAATTGTGTTTTTTTGTTTCTTCAAAATGACCAGATGCAGCAAGTCAACTCAAAAGTTTTGAATTAGATCTTAAAGAAGGGTCCACTGTTGGATGGTAACGAGCGACATATGTTTGGTTGCATTTAAATTTAGCAATATTTCAAACACTGAATATCTCTGTACATCAACATCTTAGAAACAAAGGAAACAGAAAAAAATGACATGTCTATTGATTTTTTAGAGTAGAAATTATGTTTTAATTAATAGGCCACAACAGAGAATGAATTTCTTAAAGCAATAACTTTGCTGTAATATCCACAACATAAAGCTTCTGATGTTTTATAGTGCTTTCATTGAAAGTGTTATGATATTCTGTATTATTTGTTGGTATGGAACTGCTACTGAGGTACAGAAGAAATTATTAAGAAAAGTAGTAACAAGTAAGTAATTGTTAGGGACTGCATAACCAAGCATAGAAAGTATCTATGAAGAGAGAGCGTTAAATAAGAAAAATAATATTATGAATGTTAAGAGGATATTCTCGCCTCTGTTTTTGAACTGTTGCCGTCGGGCCGTCTGTATTTTTTACCCTGTTGTAGATTTAAATGGTCTTTCCTAAAAAAAAAAAAAAAAAAATTACATTTTTGATAACTGATGAGTTATATATATATATATATATATATATATATATATATAGTTACATAATGAAGACAGACTTCACTGCCAGTTCACTTCACTGTTCACACACACACACACACACACACACACACACACACACACACACACACACACACAGCTCCATTGCAGGCTATCGAGTCCCCACTTGTATAGGTAGAGATCGTTCAGAGTTTCAGGTCCCCACTTGGCATGTTTTTTTTTTTTATAAAAAAAATGCATATTTGAAGTTATATTATGAAAAAAGAGCTTAAAAGAAAATTTTGTATGTCATTTTTGTTTCTTCAAAATGACCAGAAACACTAGTCCCCTCTTGGCCAGTGTAGAGCGATAGTCCCCTGTTAGTAATATAGACATGTATGTGTGTGTGTGTGTGTGTGTGTGTGTGTGTGTGTATGTATGTATGTATGTATGTATGTACATATACTTTAACCCTCTGGGGTCTGAGGTGTTTTTGGGGCCCTTGGGATGTTCTGACATGCCCTTACATTTGTGTTTTTTTCAGTAATTTATAAACATGTTAATGGCAAAGGTGTAAATTCACTCTATATAGCACAAATAGGGCTAACATAATATGTGAGCAACATAAATGTACATGTTTGAATTTTTGAGAGAATAATGTTTATGCATGGTTATTGAAAAAACTAAAGTTTCTGAAATAAGGCCACAAAACACATACTAAATATGTGTCCACAAGACTTCTGAATAATGCATGTCGTCGCCTAGAGTTTTTTCTTCAAAATGATCTGAAAATCATCCTGCCTAATCATTTCAATAAAACAATACATTGATTTAAATTTTGCAAGACACTTTCTGTTTGGAAAGGCAATATGCGAGTAGGCGTAAACGATCATACATATTAAGTGGTTCACACCTGAGGAGACAATGCCCCCGCATAATGGGGCTGCATACTTAATGAGCCATTCATTCAGGTGTGTCACTTAGCCACAAGAAGGAATGCAAGAGCAATATATCGTCCCCTTGGAATTATAAGGTTCTATCTGCGTTCTGAGCAGTTTTGAGATATTGAGCTTCAAAGTTTTTGCATTACATATAGGAACATTTATATGGGGAACAAGTTTCTTTCAAACATGAAAATAACAGGGACCCTAAATGTATTCTAAATATACAATATCAAAATTATTCCACCAAAAGTGGGCCAGGTAAAATGGCTTTCTCTCTAGACATCAGTGGCTGAAATAACATGCTAACGTTTATTGTTGTAATTAAGACCCCATCAGTTAAATTGTTGACAATTTGACCTTTAAGGCTTAATATATTGTAAAAATTAAGACATTTTAAGACTTTAAAAACTGCAAGAAAACAGACATGCTTCAGCAAATTAATTCATAAAGTTTAATAATCATTGAAAAATGATTCACTGACTATATATATATAATCACAAAAAATGTCAGACTAATTTTTTAAAACACAGAACTATTATACTCTCTGACTCATTTTTTAAAACACAGACTTATTATACTCTCTATGACTCATTTTTTAAAACACAGACTTATTATACTCTCTCTAGCCCCTTTCACACAGTGCTTTGAACCCGGGAAATTGCCGGCAAATTGCCAGAGCGCCTTCTGTGTGAACGCAAACTCGACCCGGGATTTATGCCGGGATCGATGCCGGGTCGGGACCTAGAAACATTGCCGTGTTCAGTCCCAGAACGCGCGCTGTGTGAACAAAAGCCGTAATAATGCCGTGTCGTAGTGATGACGCTGAAGCCGGGATCGTTCGCCAGCTGTGAAACGGTACGTAAAGCGCAATTTTATGATCGAATCAGAGAAAAAAATGCACAAGCGTGGTTTCCCGAGAGAGAGATCGCAGCTCATAAGCAAACTTAAGACGCTGCTGAGATTACAAGTCACATCGATGTCACGTGTCTTTACGGCATTTTTACGGGTTGTGTGTGAACGCACTCTCTGATTCCGGAAAATCACTGGCAGTGTGAATGAACCAAAATCAAACGAACCCGGGTCAAATCCCGGGTCACTTTATCCGTGTATTTTCCGGAATCTCTGTGTGAAAGGGGCTTATGACTCATTTTTTAAAACACAGACTTTTTATACTCGGACTAGTTTTTTAAAACAGACTTATTATACTCTCTGACTCATTTTTTAAAACAGACTTATTATACTCTCTGTGACTCATTTTTTTAAAACAGACTTATTATACTCTCTGACAAATTTTTTAAAACACAGACTTATTATACTCTCTATGACAAATTTTTTAAAACACAGACTTATACTCTCTTTGACTCATTTTTTAAAACACAGACTTATACTCTCTATGACTCATTTTTTAAAACACAGAACTATAATACTCTCTGCGACTCATTTTTTAAAACACAGACTTATAATACTCTCTATCTGCTAGCGGCATGAATTTAAACATGGACTTAATGTCACTCATCTTCGCCTCAGAGATGATGCTCTGTTTGGAGAGTACCCTTGGTTTGGGTAAGATGGATGTAGGTGCCAGGTTTCTCGTGTGTTTGCTTGGTCCTCTTATGTCTACTTCAACTCTTGGCTCTGCATGTGATTTTGTGTAATGTAGTAGTAGTAGTAGTAGTATCTTTTATTTCAGACTCATGGTCCATCCATAAAAAGTAAAAAATTATAAAAAAGATAATACAGATACAAAAGAAAAAACATCACGAAATACACAACACAGTTACAAATGACTCGTTTTTAAAAGACACTTATACCAGTGTTCCCAAAACTGAGACATGCAGCGTGTGGCACTGTACCTAACATTCACCAGCACCACAACAACTTGATTTACAGAATCATTCAGCCGACAAATGAACCTGAACATCACTTTTCGCAGAACAGACTGCAATGTGTCCACTCTGGTGCTCACAAACAACTCACTCGCACAAGTTGATCTGGGCTTTTTTAGTAACATCCTCAGAGCGTCATTGAATGCTACTTGCAATTTCTGAAGACTTGCTTTTTTATAGTTCAGCCACAGATGTGCAGTGTACAAAGGCGAACAGTATGCTTTAAATAGGGTCAACTTGACTCCAGCAGTGCAGCACCCAAATTTGCGTACCAGAACATTTGCCCGCACATACAGCATACGGCACTGACGATTAATGTCATCGTCATCTGTAAGCTGATCTGTAATCAGATGACCAAGATATTTCACTTTACTGCAGATATTAAGAACATTACCTGCGAGCCTAAAAACAGGAAAGGTTAAATGTCTGTCTTCTGCGGTTCTACAAATGAAGAGTATATGGACACTGATCAAACACAAGCTGTGACAATTCAGAAAATGGAACCTGTTTGTACTGAAACAGCTTGGAACATGCCTGAAAGTCATAGAAATCTATATTCTTCATCTGTATGATTTCATATGGGTTGTTCCTGTTCACCTTCAGTAAAACGCGCAAGAAAGACAGTGGTGAAAAGAATTCAGACAATGCCATTGCCTTTTCAATATGGCTGTGCATATTGTCTACCTCCTGCACTGCAGAGTGGCCTGGAGAAGAGTATTTCATTGTTATCTTTTTAATTTGAGGATGCCTTGTCAGGAAATCTGCCATAGCAAAGGCTATGAAGGAATTTCTGTTCTGAGGCACACAACTATCACTCCATGTAATCATCTCAGTGGCATGTGGATGATCACGTACAACGCGTTCTAATATTTTCATTAGTGCACTTGCAATATCATTTCCTCCCCTACCTGACATTGCCTCTGTCCACAAAGCACAGTAGCCTTTTTTAGTCAGCGAACAGTGAGCAGTAAGATTATACAAGTTAAGTTTCCGCTTGTAGAAAAAAGAGCTAATTTCGGCACGTGGACATGAAATAACATTCTGTAGGTCAAAACAGACTGTTAGAGTATCTTTATCCTCTCTGTCTTTTTGGCGCTCTTGGCGCATTGCCGTCTTGTCAGCTATATGCTTTGTTTGATGGTATTCATCACTTTGGCCTACTATGTTTTGCTTTACGGCAGTCTCATATGCTTCACACTTATCACACTGATCCTTTTTACGGGTGTGAAAGCTAAGGTTGAACTCTGTGTTGAATATGAATCGGTAATAAGATTCTTTCACATGTGTATTTCCATTCTCGTTGCATTTAAGTCTGTAGAGATCATACATCCTTGAAACATTGAGTACCGGTTCAAGGTACTGTCTTTCTGTGCTGGCACGACAGTAATGTGATTCAACAACAGGAAATGAACTGATGTGTGCCTTTACCTGCTCTTTCTGATTTTCATCTATGCATTTTTTTTGCATGCTTTCCCCTTGCATCTGATTTTGGCATGCTAGTCGTCTGATTTTTCTTCATGTGTCTATTATACACAGGTTTCTGGCTGATTGCCCAGATAAAACTGCTTACAGACTCTCACCTTTTCACCCTCTACGTTTAGATAGTACTTAAATGAGTAGGTACGCTTTCTGTGTGGTTCATCACAGGTTTGTCTTTCTTTTTCTGTGCAGTCTGTAGTCATGGCTATAAAGTCATATTTCCTGTTTTGACTCAACTGGTAGAACTGTGTAAAGCATTTCTCCCTTTCAGCTGGGGTTACTTTCTTTGCACATTTGTATTTACATGACATACTACAGTTCTTCAAAGTTCTCACTTGTTTGGCAGAAGCCTTTTTATTTGCAGAGTTGACATGTTCCTTGCCCTCCTGATAAAGTTTCTTGCGGGTACATGCTTTCCATGTTGAAGGATTTGAAACACATCTCCTGTTTCTTCTTTTCTGAGTAGCCCCCAGCTCTTTAATTTGTAAACTGGTAGGTGCAGTCACTGGCTCGGTCACTGGCTCGGTCACTGGCTCCACTGGTTTGTCTGGTAAGACCCTAGACCCTGCTGCATCTACCTTGTCACCTGCCTGGAGAAAAAAATACATTTGAAAAAATACATATTTAAACATAATATTCAAATACACAATGTAAAAAATAGGCATGCAATAAATTCAGAAAAGTTTCTTATTATTAGCGCACTACCTCTGTAGCTCAAAACTAACCAATTCTGACTGATTCTTACCTTTCCTCTCTCTGTTGTTCTCTGTCTTGGTATTACTGGACTGCTTGTTTCTCCCTCTGTCTCTAAAAGTCAGATTTTACATTGCTCCTTTACAACATTGCTCCTTCCCTCTTCTGCCTCAGTTTCTCTCCCATTCTCTGATGATGCTTTTTTCATATTTTCTTTGCCTGGTGCTCTCTTTCTCGTTCTCCTGCTGTTGTTTTAGCATTACTTTTCCCCCTCCTGGATATGTCAGGTTCATTACAAAAACAGACAAAAAAATATATATATTTTTTTTAGCATGGTAAATGAGTAGCTACAGGCTACAATCATTCTGAAATCATTTTAATACTGAGGTAACTACTTTAACGATCTTTCACATGTTCACATAACGATCATAACTTACTGTAACCGCACTATTTTGAGTAGGATAGGTTTGTTTTTTTTATCTTAGTGCTTGCCTCTTAATATCAGGAACTATGAAGCTAGCGCTGCTGGCTAGTGTGGTGTCTAACTATGAAAACAATCTCCTCAGCAAGACCTAAAACAAAACAAAAAAAAGACTGAACTTGCCTGGAATTCGGGCTGCTGTCCTTGACAAGATCGTCAATAAAATTGTCAATCTTGAGGTTTCTTAAAAACTTCGCGTTGCGTGCCATAATCCTCACAGATATTGTGTGTCTGCGATCTTTCCTGTCGTCAAGGAAAAAGCCGGCGACACGACATATAAAGTTGATCCTGATTGGTCCTCTTCTGTGCATTCGAAGTGCTGATTGGCTCAAGCGGATATAACCTTATAGAGCCAAGTTAGAGTTTGACTTTGTAGATAGAACCTTTTAGTTTTTTCAATAAAAAGTCCCAAAATGTACACAACTTAAAAAAAAAAACATCACATAATGTAAATAAGTTGTCACAGAATAAGAATATGTGAATAACTCAATTTTGACAAAAATGTCAGATAGAACCTTATAATTCCGAGGGGACGATATATATATATATATATATATATATATATATACACACACACACAGTATATATATATATATATATATATACTACCAAATTGGTTCACAGTTGGAAGCATTGCAATTTTTCTTTTCTTTTTTCACATTGTGCTTGCAAATTGTAATATCCAAGGTAAACATGTGTTGTAATTGTGCAGTTAATTCTCATACTGTATGTTCAGTTTTTGAATATGTATCCTCTCCCCAAATTTGTCACTAATAAAACACAATAAAAATTATTTAACGAAAAGGCTTATATTTACCTTTTAATAGTTTGTTTACATCTACCTTGTAAATCTTTTTTTTTTATTAAAAAGGTTACAATTACAACAACAATTCAAGTGTAATCTTTCTTTGTAAAAATTAAACTCCTCGAAATACCAGCACTTCTGAGGTACATTTTATTCCTCACAGCGCCGCGAGACAGTGTAAACAAGTAATGATCTGAATAAACTTGATGTGTTTTCTCGAGCTGATATGTGGGCGTTCACAGTTTGCATCGATCGCCTCAGTCTTTTGCGTTTGAATAGCGGGCACTCTCCGTGGGCGGAGTCACATTAAAAATAATTAGCTGAGATGAGAACGACTGACATCTCTCTCTTTTCATACAGATTACATAAAGAGAGAATATTTGATTTAGTTTTGAATTAGATCATTTAAAAGTACACACTTGAATGATTATAAAGATATATTGTTCATGCCTGGGTGAATAGTATTCGCTGAGTTCAGTTTAAATTTTTAAGTTTTGTAAAAAAGACGTGCTCCAAAAAAAAAAGTTCACCGAGACGCACAGGCAGAAATCACACACTGTTTATTTTCTTTATTTTACAAAAACACAATGTTTTTTTCGCTTGTAAGTGGGCACATAAAAAAGTAGACATTTAACGGTTTATTTTTTCATATTTCTTAAGTCTGAATGACCATAAATGACGGAGAATTTTAAGTTTATTTTGCTGCTATGTGTAAAAAATCGAGCAAAACGCGCCGCCGCGTTTGCCGACCCCAGGGGGTTAAAAAGAATATAATTTTCTGATTTGTCCCCCACAGACATCAGATGAGAGCACACAGTCCCTGACCCAGTCCAATACCACACAGTCCGGATCTCCTGACTCCCCAAATGTGCCACCACTCTGCACACCTGAAATGTCTCGCCGTACTCTTGCTCCAAAGAGAAGGGCTGAGCAAGATATTACTGAGTACCAGCCCAGCTAACACAAATACGTGACTGTTACATAACTGCAACGTAATTTGGTGACCAAACTTTCGTCGTGGCGACGTAACTAGTTACGTTGTGGCAACCGGAAAAGTGAAATTCCTGGATTCGTTGTCAGGACGTAACTTTGTAACGTTGTCAGTTAGTAACGGCGACGTCGTGGCAACGTTGTGGATCGGCAGTCGTAATTGGTAACCAGCTGGTCATTTTAGTTTTTAATAATATGGGCGGACATGCAGTGGCTTAATTTAACTTGTCCTCATTGGCCCAAAACGATTTTAGAGACTTTTTCAACGACATATGAACGATACAGACTCAAAATTTGGTTAATTCAGTTCATTTACTATAGAACAAGACACAGACAGCAAAAACAGTTTGCAAACAGGTTATACATTTAAATGAACAAGGTTTTCCCCAAAAGCTTGAACATCTAACTACTCCTACACGTCTTCATTTTGGTGGCCCTAATAACAAAGCAAGAATAAGAAAAGAAAAATGCAAGAAAAAAGAAGTTGAGTGTTTTCCCATTTAACATTTAAATACACAAAGCAATTAGCACTGAAAGATCTAATCTGTATAAGCAGACAGTTTTGTTTAAAAATCGCTCATATATTTTTCTAAACATTGTCACAAAGTTATGTTGTGGCAAGTGCTTTATTTCCTTTTAAAATAATTTGATAACTTCATGACATGTATCACTATATTCGATAAAACCTTAGTTTGAAATCATTTTTTTTTTTTCATTTAATAATACATATTATTTAGTTTTTCTTCTTCTGAAGTCGTGATTATGATGTACGATGATTTTTTTTAAACCAGGAAACTAGGCCTATTTATGATTATTCCTGAAGGCAGCATTAAACCCCCAAATTGTCAGGTGACGGTGCAACTGTTCGAACAAATGAACTGACTAAGAAATCAATTTAAAATGGTGTCTTAATAATAATAATAAAAAAAAAACTATGCCATCATTTTAGGTTTGAAGCCTTTCATATAATTGTTTTTTATAAATATCAGTAGTTTTAAAGCTGTTGAGGTAATTGAGAAACTTTTGTCCGGCCATTTGTATTTTCTCAAATGTTATTATGAATTTACAAGGTAATAACAGTAAACATGATAATGCATCGTCCAGAGGAGCCTAACTGATCTCTTTGGCAGAGTGAAAAAGTTTGTAGAGCTCTCTCAAATACTGATAAAAACTGCTAATTTCAAGTATGGGTAGGTTAGTGGTACACTTTCCATGTCAGGTGGTGGTACAATTACAATACATAATATTTTTGTTGTACCACCTGACATAAAAACTTAAATTAGTTTCAACACTTTAAAATGTCATTTATTTAACATCTAAAAAATGTTTAAACACATTGTCTTCAAGAGTGTTGATGTCATTAGAAGTCTTCCCAAGTGAGGCTGGATCCAAACTGGAGCTGCTGTAATCTCTAGTAAAATATGCTGAGCATCCTGAGATAGAAACAAGGAGACAACAGGAGAAAGATTAGCATTGCTGCTGTTTCATATTATGTCAGGCAAAAGATGGTCATGTGCACTTTTTACTATTTCATCACATAGTGCAAGATTATGAGATGTGTTAAATGAATGCTTGGCTAAAGAGATGTGTCTTTAATCCAGATTTAAATTAGGATAGTGTTTCTGGGCCCCAAACATTATCAGGAAGGTTATTCTAGAGTTATTCCCTTACATTCTATTGAATTAATAGGACATCTTCTGATTTTAATGAGAAAACATGGCCTAACGAGTCAGCATTTTGATACTTGAATACAATACATTCTTACAATGCAAACGTCCTAAACATTTCTGAGTATTATCAATGTTGAAAACAGTTGTGCTGATTAATCTTTTTGTGTAAACCAAATGTAACAGTTTAATCCATTTTCTTTTTTCTCTCTCCAGGATTCATTGTTAAATAGACCCAATATATAAAAAGTAGTTTACACTACTGTTCAAAAGTTTGGGTTCAATAGAGTAAAAACAAAACAAAAAATCATATTTTATTCAGCAAGGATGCATTAAATTGACCAGAAGAGAGTAAAGATTTCTGTTTCAAATAAATGCTGTTTTTTTCTTTCATTCATCAAATAACCCTGAAAAACAAAAAAATATGAAGCAGCACAACTGTTTTCAACACTGATAATAATCATAAATGTTTCATCTATGGTTTTAGTTTTACTTATTCAATTATTCATATTACTCATACAGTGTCACTTACTTTTGGATGTCAAAACTTTCTTAAAATAAATGAAACAAATAAATGTAAATATGAGAATTAAAAAAATAAGAAAATAACAGATGCATGGTGATATACAGTAGGTGACAAAATATTGTGAGAAAATGGATATGCAGTTATTTAATGAGCTTCCTCACATCACCTGTTTCCAACTTCTCTGGCAGCAGCTTTCTTCAGAAATGTTGAAGTCGTGGAGCTTCCCCTGTCGTAGAAGGATTATTTTGTTGCTGCTGAAATCACAGAACTATTTTTATCAATTTGTGTTAAACATTGAGCTAGTTTCAGCCAATTTTCACACTCCATGTAAGTGACGTCATCGAGTAAGTTACGTTTGTTAAATAAATACGTTTGTTAAATAAATTAGCTCACTTCCAAACTAAATTATTTTTTTTTACAAAACTATCAAAACCTATCATCTACCCATAAGATGTGATTAAAAGCCTAAACGTTCATATCAAAAGATCCTCAAGCTATGAAGTTAGCATAACGTTAACGTTACCTCCTCTGAAAACGGTTGAGATGCTAACGGACTTTTTCCGAAGACACTAAACCATTTATATAAAGCAAATATTCAACAGAAGCACGTCAATTACAAGTAAGAGAAGTGTCAAGAACAGTTGTGTGTATTATTTGTGTGATTTTAGAGACTAAACTCACCTGAAAGCAGTGAAAACAACAGCGAGAGAGGGAGTTCAGCTGCTTTGTTAGTTGCAGTCAGTGGGGCGGTCTGTCGGTTTCCATGGCAACTCATCTCCGCTCCAGTGTTTGAGGGCGACTGGAAGGTTCACGCGCACGGCGCACGCCCATTAAACGTCAAAGCCACACAACATTTACAACCATAAACATCTAACCTTAATTATTTGAATAAAATGAACGTCTTTCAAACGTACGGAAAACTAAACAAACAATTGAAACAAATAAAATATTTCATAGAAATATAATCTGATAAGATGGTAATGAAATTACGGCCCCGTGACGTTGCAGTTCCGTTGCCAGTAAGTCATGAAATTACCAAGTTATTACGAATAGAGTACGTATCTGGAACGTTGTTAGTTATCTTATAACCTCAGGAGGACGTACTGACGACGTTGTGGGTTGGTAATATGATAGTAATGAAATTACGGGCCCGTGACGTTGTAGTTACGTTGCCAGTAAGTCATGAAATTACCAAGTTATTACGAATAGAGTACGTATCTGGGACGTTGTTGGTTATCTTATAACCTTAGGAGGACGTACTGACGACGTTGTGGGTTGGTAATATGATGGTAATGAAATTCCGAGCATGCGACGTTGTAGTTACGTTGTCAGTTAGTAAGGTCATGACGTGACCAAAAAGTACGAATACATTACGTAACGGTTACGTCGTGTGTTAGCTGGGAGCGCTGTGTGCTGAACGCCATCAGTAACAACAAGCCAGACGAGGAAGAGCACTTTCTTTTAAGTTTAGTTGGTGCCTTGAGACGACTTTCCCCACGCAGTCGTTCTGAGGTTAAACTCAAATTCCAACAAATATTACATGACGCAGAATTTAACAATCAATAAAAACACTATCATGCACACATCAACGAACATACAGACAGACAGACACATACACACACAAAAATAACATTTGAAATAGACACACCAAATTACTTCATATGTAAGGTAGTTTAATGTATTTATCAATCTGTACATGAACATTTATCATTAAAATAATTATTAAAAGCATTCATCTTTTCCAGTCATTTATTTTCCTCTTTTGATTTAGACAACTAATTTATTTTATTCGTTATGTGCAGCTTGTTAGTGAAAGGAAATATGCTCATTTTCTGAGGTTATGGGTGGCTCTTAAAAGAGCCTTTTTTTATTTTTAATTGGTGGTGGTCCTGGATGGTACTGATGACAGTGGTCCTGATGGTGGTGGGAGTAATTATGAGGCATTAGATGACAGAATGCTGCCATGCAACTTCACCTGCTAGAGAGGAGAAGTATGTGGTGTACCTTTGCCTTACTTCCAGTGCTTCCCTAGAGGCATTGTTGCTGCCTGCTCGCTGGATGGGCTGCATGGCAAACTGTGGCTCTGATGGCAGGGGGGCACAACTTACTTCCTCTTCATCAGCATCCTCATAACGTAGGAAATTGTGAAGGATGCAAGTGGCCTTCACCACTGCATCTGCCACTTTTGGTGAGACACCAAGCACTCTGTGGTAGAGTCTCCATTGGGCAGCAAGTATCCCAAATGTGCACTCCACCATCCGTCTCGCACGGGAAAGACGGTAATTAAACACATGCTTCTCTCTGTCGAGGTGTTTTCCTGGGTAGGGTCGGATAAGGTGCCTCTTCAGAGGAAAAGCCTCGTCACCCACAAACACATGTGGCACAGGTTGGGGGTCTTCTGAACCTGGTAATGGTGCATCCTCTGGTAGGTCGAGCCTTCCCTGTTGGAGAGCCTTGCCAAATTCAGAGGCACAGAGGGTCCCGCCGTCACTGCTTTTCCCATATGCCCCCACATCCACCATCCGGAAAAGGTACCGGGCATCAACCACTGCTAGAAGAACTATGGAGAAGCTCCCTTTATAATTGAAATACATGGACCCTGTTGAAGATGGGGCCTGTATTGTAACATGCTTCCCATCGATTGCTCCCAGACAGTTGGGGAAGTTCCACAGCCTGTAGGGCATGTATTCCTGGACCAAGAGTGACCATATTGCCTCACACACTTATTTTACCACCCTTGCCACTGTGCAGTAACCCACCCTGTAGCTAAAAGCGATAGATCGGAATGAGGCTCCTGTTGACAGATATCTGAAATAAATACAGAAAAAAGTTGCAAAGGGCAATTAGTTATATGTCACCGTGTGACAGAAGCGGAACCAAAACTTTGTGTCGCGGTTCTCTCAGGGAAGCATTTCCGGTGTGACACCAGGCCGGTTCCGGTTTTATGTCATGGCTGACCGGGATTTTCTCGGAGGAAACAAATGGCAGCTGTAGCGGGTGAGGATTAATCAAGGCGGCGATTGGGACACGTATCCCCAAAGGGGAATTATAAAGGAGAGGGAAGAGCGGCAGGAGAAGTGCGAGAGGGAAGAGCGGCAGGAGAAGTGCGAGAGGGAAGAGCGGCAGGAGAAGTGCGAGAGGGAAGAGCGGCAGGAGAACCGAGAGAGAGAGAGCAAGTGAGTGGATTTGTCAGAGGAAGAGAGTGCTCTTGTGACTGTGGCTACTATTATCTGGGAAGGAGTTAAGTACATGCTTTATATCTACTAACAAAGTATACCATCTGCATTCATTGGAAGATATCAGTGTGCTAGTCTGTGCTCACCTGCATATTTACCTTCTGCTGTGTCTCCGAAGCTGGTGTGTTGGGGAAATGTTTCTTTCATATGGTACACACAGTTCAACCAAAGTCACCCCTTCTCGTTAAAAGCTGTGGATCTGTGGGCCCCGTTTGGATAGAGTGGAGGCTTAAATTCACTGTGAGGTATTGTGAAATTGCAGTGTCTGAACATTGAAGTGTGCACGTGTGAAAATCTGAAGTGTTTGATGCATGCACGAGTGTGGGGAAGGTTGAACTTTACCGCCACTCACTATCCTTACTGGGGATCGTACTGCCCTGTGGAAGTGTAGGAACTATTCTGACCCACTGTGTGTACAGATTTGTACAGGTGTTCCATCCACCATTGTTGTTTGGAGAAACGGGGACATCCAGCTGCTTCCTGTCTGTTATTATTAATCTATTCTGAGATTAATTATTGAAGACTGCTGTATCTGGAGTTCTCACCGTTGCTCTGGTAGGAGGTATTCTAACCTACTGAGTGCACAGCTCTGTGCAGGTGTTCCACCATTACTATTCTGGAAACGAAGAAACCCGGCGACTTACGCTGCTCCGAGCCTGCTTACCGAAGATCACCGTATTCTGAGCCTCTGTCGTCGTCTTGGAGAAACGGAGAAGTTTCACCAGTGACGCCACTCTGAGCCTCCTTATCCGAAGGCCGCCGTCTTCTGAGTCTCCACTGCTGTTCTGGAGGACGAAGGAGTTCCATTACTTACGCCACTCTGAGTTTCCTTATCCGAAGACCGCCGTCTTCTGAGCCTCCACTGCTGTCCTGGAAGACGAAGGAGTTCCACTACTTATGCCATTCTGAGCTTCCTTACCCGAAGACCGCTGTATTCTGAGCCTCCAACGCTGTCCTAGAGAACGGAGAGATCCAGTCACTTCTGCCGCTGTGAGTCCCCTCAGCCGAATACTGCCACATCCTGGTCCGCCATCGCTGTCCTGGGGAAACAGAGAAATCGAGTTACTCGCATGGCTCTGAGTTCACTTATTTGAAGCTGTTGTATGTTGAGTCCTCACCGTTGCCCTGGAGGACAGAGAGTCCCGTTACTTACATTGTTCTGACTTACTTATCTGAAGACCGCTGTATTCTGGGCCGCTACTGCTGTTCTGGAGAAACAGAGAGAGACCGAGTTACTCACATGGCTCTGAGTTCACTTACTTGAAGACTACTGTATGCTGAGCCCTTACCGTTGTCCTGGAGAACGGAGAGTTTCAGTTACTCACATCGTTCGGAGTTTACCTACCTGAAGTCCGCCATATCCTGAGCCTCCTTATTCAAAGATTGTTACCATCTAGTCCTTTACCGTTATTCTGGAGGAGAGAGAAGCCAAGTCACCGACTATCCTGAGCTTACTTACCTGAGGATTGCTACATTCTGAGTCTTTACTGTTGTTCTCCGCAAGCTACTGTCGTCTGAGCTTCTACTGCTGCAATAGAGAAGAGAGATTCAGCCCCTCCCACTGCTATTGTTTTAAGATGTTTTAATGTTCAATAAAGGACCTTGTTTTCTTACGCCATTGTCCCGTCTCGTGGTGTTGCCTGGTGCAGCTCCTCAGAGTGGTAGTTAGGAGGGGTGGTGTGTTGAGGGGATTTCTGTCCCACCCCGACCTGTGACATATACATTAAATAAAACATCAATTTAAATCATACTATCATTAGTTATAAATTCAATAAGACTTCTACCCTATTTATATTATGCTTATTTATATAAAAGTATATTCAATTATAAATGTGTTTGGATGTGTAAAATATCTTCAGTAGCTATCACTGAATCATAAATACTGGAAAGAAGTCAAATAAGATATGTTGTACCTTATATGCAGTGATGAATGTACGAAACTAACGTTAAATAAATAAATGTCTACATGTAGCGTACAATTTTGAGTCACTTGTAACATTAACGTTACTTTATTTGAGCTTTTTTCTGCTATTTTACTCCTAATCCACTATAGCAAAGAGACAAACACTGCATTTTTTTTACTTCACTGCATTCACTTAACGTTACAAAAGACTTTTCATTTTCAGCTCAATAACAAAAACATTTTACTTGAAATAATTTCGGAGTAGCCTTATAAGTTATGCACTTACCTCAGAAAAATGCAAATACGTTCTTCCGAGCTGATGGCCTCCCGGTAGTTTGTGTCTCTCTTCGAAATAGAAGGTCCAATTTTACGGAACAACATCTCAAACTGTGTCCTGCTCATCCGAAAATACTCCTTGAACCGGCTGCCGTCCAACTTTAGTTCTTGGACCAGACGATGGTACTCTCCGAGATTGTCTGAAAGCCTATTCATTCAGCGCTGAGGTTTCCTAAGTGCGTTTGAACGCTCCATCACGTGAACTGCGCCTGTACAGGAAATGCAGCGCGCTGCTCAGTTGTTCGTGCTCAGAGATGATGAGAGAAGACTCAGAGACCCTTTTCTTTACTTTTGTGTGCGTTTTATGAAAAGCAAGTACGTTTTTACTACTGTTGCATGTTTGTACTGCGTTGTGATGAATGTTGTGAAATTCATGTATGCTCATGCGAACTAGTTTTATTTGTTGAACTGTGTGACCAATTAGTGTAGTCATGATGCTAGAGCGTGCTGTAATATGCGACATGTTTCCTGTGTGCAATAATTAGCCCTCTATATGTCGATTTAGACCTTATTTTTGTGTTAGTTATTTAGAGATATGCTTCTGCGTTCGAGTGCAGTGCATTTACTGTTTATTTGGTGCTACCTGCATCGAGTGTTATAGTGATACAGTGTCATGCTGCATAGTCACTTAATGGTGCAGCGGTACAGATATTAAAGGACATATAGTGACATATTTTGTTGCACTGTATTAACGTCAATTATTTTCTGTACTGTACTGTTGTGAATGATGACAATGAGCATAGTATAGTATTACTTTATTTGTTTATTAATCAGTTATTCTTACCATTGCATTATTTCTTTTTCTTTTTCTCTGTTTAGACCACATACAGTCACTTATACGAACTTGTGTATTGGCATCCTGATCTTTAAAATAAAGCTGATAAAGGATTCTCTGGCCGGAATCTTTCTGTAGTGCTCCCATCCTAAACGAACCACTAGTCCATACTTTACAGAGATGTTTTCTCGCTCTCAAGATATCATGAACCCACATAGACCGGCGCGTCCGTCCTCTCTGTCTACGTGGTTCAGCCATCCCTTCATCCAAAGCAAGGACCAGAGCAAGTACTCTACATTGTGTCAACATTTTTAGACAAATTATCTGCGAAATCAGTTACAAGTAAACTGTGCCGCGGATACTGTGTATCATAGCAACGAAGCGTCTCAACTGAAAAAACGCTGCGCTGCCAAAATGCTCTCAAGTGCTCACAGCTAGGCGTTTTCAGCAGAGCGCCTAGCATTTTCAGCTGGCTAAAAACGCTTTGGTGGACACACGGCCTAATTCATTTGTGAGACAGTCTAACAGAAGGATGGCCAAAACTGATTTGATAATTTTGAGTTCTTGTCATATTTTATTACCATTTTCTAAACTATAGCGAATAAACTGTGATCATGTGAGAAATGTTGAAGATGTCTGAATAAATTTTAGTGTGTGTGTTTAATCTTTTGTGTCTTAATTTCAGTCCGAGAGATGATGATAGCAGTGTCTTGCAGAATGATGAGTTTGAAAAAAATGAAGAAGTTGTGCTGATTGCCCAAGGTCTACAAGAAGCCACGCTCTCTGACTCCAGTGACAGGAGAAACACACGGGTGGTCACAGACTCCCAAGCACAAGAGCTACGGGCAGCATTCAACTGTCTTATATGCAAAGGTTTGCTTTGCTAACTCGTTTCTTTTGTACACACTCTGATGCTTTGCATAAATTCATTTAGCCAATTCTGTCATTTCCATCAAGTCATGTGTATGCAACATCCCTCAGTTACTGTTGCTGTTGTGGAAATGAGCTGTTTGCAGTTGGCCATGATTTAATCCATACATAAAGTATCCAATAATGGAATGTTACAGAAAAAAATATTCTGCATACTTGTCTGATCATGTGATATTCTCACATCGGCTTCCATAAGATGAGCTGTTTAGTATAAACCTGTCTATTGCGACTGAAGTCTTCGTATCATGAAACGGTATATAAATGTAAACATTTTTAGTTTAAATTCCTATTGCTTTCTCTGAGAATTAACTTTCTGTAAAAACTTTTGAGCAGACAAAATGACTGAAGACTTTTATTGGATATCTCTTATTTTACAGGACCCTTCCACCAGCCAATGTATGTAGTCTGTTGCCAGAGCCTGGTGGGATGTAAAGTGTGTGTGCTGCAGTGGCAGGAAACTTCTAGCCAGTGTCCTAAATGTGGAGAAGAGGATAGCAATGTCTGCGAAGTCACTGGCCTTACTGATGCACTGTCTGTTCTGAGAGACATTATTTCTGTTGACTAACTAATATCATAAATGTTGTTTTATCTGCTTTTTTTCTATTTTTGGTCCACGTTGAGCGTATCTTCTCGTTGTTTTGACCAAATCTAACAGCTAGCTTGAAATACGATAAGTCACTCTTCACTGTGTAGTTGTAGCATACAGACAGGCCCGGATTAAGGATGACCCAAAGTTTATGTAGGGATTACATTTTCCCATCTAATTTGCATATTATGCATATTATGACGTCATATGGTGGCCAAGATGGTGGATTATAGAATTTTCATGAAAAGTCACATGTTTAAATGATAAAATACAGCACTTCTTTCCCCCCAAAATGTCCCTCACCTTCTGTATGCTATATTGCACAATACTGAATGCTCAGGTAAATAGTAAGTAGTAAACAAACTGTGTAAATCATTACTAATAAATGGTAGAAACAAACCGAATGCATGTAGCGGTTGGTCTTTTGCTGTAGAGATTTTCCATTTACTACATACAGTAGGCACTCTGATTCCATGTATGGGGCACATATATATTATTCATATGACACACAAACAAGTAGACAAGACCTGTTTAGTTCAAAAACTCACTCGCCACAGCAAGGCACAGATCATGAGTGAGATGACGAGACAAGACACTGACTACGTTTACATGCAGCCAATAACCCGTTCAAAACCGGGATATTAGCAATAACCCGGTCGCGCACGGCCATGTAAACACCAGCAAAAACCCGGATATGCTCATATCCCGGTTTTTAAAAACCCGGATATTATACCTGGGGTACCCCCTTTCTAACCCGAATATTTGGTCATGTAAACGCGTATCGGCATATACCCATCAAAAGGGACATTGATTTGTGTTCTGCGCATGTTCTATTCGCAAGGAATCTTGGTCTTTTGAGTAGGGACGGCGCATACAGAAACCCGCGTGCAGTATACCGGAAGTAAACAAGAAGTAGAGGTAAACATGGCGAGACGCAGCACAGCACCACACTTTTGGAGCGAGGAGGAAAGCGCAAACAAAGGCGATCGCTATCTGCCCCGAACTATTCATTATCCGCGTGCTGCTGCTGTTGTTGTTGTCTTTGGATACAGGAAAAAGAATCGGAAATGACGCATATTGCGTCTTAAGGAAGTCCGTACGTCCAGACGCTAACCGCGCGTCGCCGTTTACATCGGGATATTGTAAATTCCATGTATACAGGAGTAACTCTCTCTGCTCACGCATGTAAACGCGTTATTCCGAATGTTTCAGAAACCCAAATAGTGACCTTAACCCGACCATAACCCGGATATTGGCTGCATGTAAACGTAGTCAATGTTAATATTTGGTTGTTGTTTTTTTTTGTGGTTTTTGTTTATTTTTTTATTTTTTATTTTTTTAGCTGACAAAGACGCACACATCACAAGGACATGAACACACAAAAAAGAACACATTGTACACTACTAAATGGTCAGGGAAATAGATAGTAAATCAACAGTGTAAATCATTACTAATAAATGGCAGACAAAAAAAAAAAGAAGAATTTATGTAGCAGGCCTTTTGCTGTAGAGATAATGACTCCCTATCCATCCAGGTGACATTTCTTGTAGTGTTTCATGGTGTGGTACCTCTCATTGCAAGGCACAACAATATTCGGCCCAATAATCCTCCAACTCTGACTTCTCTACCAGACCCATGCTCAAATGTAGTTGATCCATTTCCATCAAGATGGAGTTGATGGGAGGCTAAAAACTGATGGGCGTAGCGATTTGTCTCATTTACAACTAAATTCCAGAAATCATCAGAGAGAAAGAGTGATAAAAATCTAGGGGCGAATTGGCATTGGAGAGTTCTCTATCCCCCAGATATCCCACTGGCTGATCAAAGTGTGTGATCCAACTTTGGTACTCATCCTCATTGGCCAAGTACTCAAAGCCGGCATTCCCATCAGCTTGCGAAAACTATGCATAATAGTCTCTGCCCCGTGTCACACCGCCTCTGCTCCTGCTACGAGCAGCGCGGGCGCGGCCAGATCTCCCTCGCGCGTGCGCACAGCTCGGACTACTGTCATTGTGACTCCCCACCCTGCCTCCACGTTGCCCCCTAACTAGGGTTGGGTACCGAAACCCGGTTCCGACGTAAACGGTAGTAATGAGACCGAATAAGAACGAAACTTTCGGTGCCTGATTTCGGTGCCTGACTTTTTTTACCGCCCCCTATAAAACATCTCGCGGCACGAATGATCCAATAACAAAACATCTCCAGTTAACCAGCAGAGCATTCATTTAGTTCGTTTGTTAAATAGGAGACAATCTAGCGCTGAACTGTGTTTTTTAAATGATCAAAGTGCTCGTTGCTGCTGCGATCAGTGGCGCTGATAGTGTTTTCTCTTGTGGCTCGCGCACACCGCACTTTCTTCACTCGGACGCGCGCTTCAATACGTTGCAGAGATCGATATATTTATGAGGCGCCGTCTATATGAGTATGTGCGCGGAGAGTTTGTGTGTGCGTACTCGCGTCTCAGATGAGTATGTGCGCGAGTTTGTGTGTGTGTGCTCGCGTCTCAGATGAGTATGTGCGCGAGTTTGTGTGTGTGTGCTCGCGTCTCAGATGAGTATAAGCGCGGAGAGTTCCGCGCGTCTCGTGTGTGTAGAGTTTGCGTGTGTGTGCGTGAGCGACTTTAGATGTGACGTTGTGCATTTCATATAGTTGGAGCATTCAGCAGTATACATGTATGTGTGACTACTTAGTATATGTGTATGCAAGCGTTTTATGTGTGCGTGAATGAAGTTCGATTTAAGCCCTAGACGGCGCCTCATATCTATTCGTTCTGGTGAAATCACAAAATATAATGCACAAAAAGTGTACAACCACTGATGAGCATAATCGGTCTAAAAAAAAAAACACTACGAATGCGGATTAAAACCAAAAAACCTCTGACACTCTTGACTAAAGTTCAAGTTCAGTTGCAGTGTTCCTCTTCGGGTAAGTCTAGTATTTTAATGCCAACTGCAAATCTTGCATATCAAGTATGAAGTATATCAAGTATATTTATATGAGGCTATACTATGTGTGTTAAATATTTCTGCTCAGTGTCAGATATTTCTCTGTTTTGTAAAAGTCTATAATATATAATATTTAATATAATATATATATAATATATATAAATAATATGAGAAGACAAAATTTGGATCTTAACTTAAGTGTTTTCGGCTACATCAGTAGCCTTTTAAACGGCGCAATTTTTAATTTAATCAGAAATCAGAAAATCTTTTTCAGAAAACACACACTTTTTTGATAAAGTGTGTGCGGTTTCGTTTTCTTAAGTACCGGTTTAAGAACCGTTTGAGCACCGGAACCGTTTGAAAAATACCGAGTAGGTACTGGTATCGGATAAAACCCAACCAATACCCAACCCTACCCCTAACTGTCCTATGAATTCTTCGACCTCGTCTAACATACCCAGTGGCATTAGACAAAGTCTCCACCACAATACTGTCGCTGCCGCGATCGCCGCGAGAGGCACACGGTCAGAAGACAAAGTTACATGGCTAGCGCGGTAAAAATCTCCCGCCTCGTTCCCCACATCACTAACACGCCTGCTAACTTCGCGATGAACACTCCGACCCCGGGAAACATTGTTCCCACCACTGACATTGGGAAAAGGACCATCTAAAGTTACATTGGGCAAAGGATTCACCGTTTGTGCTTGGTGTAGGGCTACACTTTCACTTTCAGAATCACCGTCATCTTCTGAAGGCAGATATTCCCCTTCAGAATCAGGGTCCGCGAATAAAACACCCAACACTTCATTGTGGGTAAGCTTTATTGATGTCATTATATAATAATAATAATTAGGGGTGTGCGATATGACGATTTTTGATCGTGGACGATTAAAATGTCTCCACGATCTGCTTTTAAAGAAATATCGGTAGAATCGTGCATAATATCTGTTCTGGTGCCTGTCCCAACATACTGAACAACGCGACGTATATTCACATCAAATGTTAACGCAGCGGAAAGGGACACTGCAGTTCACAAAAGTTCATAATTTGCATGTGCTTTAATGCCTTGTCGGTTAAACATTTAAGATCTACTTATTTTCTCAGATTATTGATAATAATCAAAGCAATCCTAAGCAACTCTTCCATACTATAAACAAGACTCCTCAAAATTAATGTTGGATGTGTCTTTTCTCACACAATTATTATTTGTATTTTATTTACAGTAGGCTAATATATTAAAATAGGCAGAATACTTATTGTTTAGAACAAAATTTTACAAAGAATGCTTAGTTTTAGTATTGAGAGAATAAGCCCTTTTCACAGACTGTACTCAGATTAAGCCAAGATTAGTTTAATTAGGACATTTAAGTAGCTTTTATAAACGTGACTTAGGAAGAAAAAAAAAAATCATTACTGGTTTGAATCTTGAGACAAAACAATGGCACTGACATATTTTAAGATTTCTTTCAGGTAAAACAGCCCAAACATGCTTTTTAGTCTCAGACTAGGCTTAAAGCTTTGTTTGAGAAATCAGGGGTAAATGTTTTAAAATGTTGTAACACAATGAATATTGAAACGCAATGTAGCGCAAACTGATTTTATGATTTAAAAACAGAAAAATGTCCACTATTGGGATGTGACATTTTTCTGTTGCCTATCAACAATTGCAAAATGATGATCAACAGTCTAACAATGTAACACTGCACGACAAATCTGAACAAATCTGAAAAATTGTCACACGAGTCAGAATTCGGCTCAAAATCGGGCTAAAATCACAGTGTATGCCACCCTAAGGCACTGCATGGTCTGGCCCTTCAGTATCTTTAGCCCTATTCGCACGGGATTAGTATTACCCCTGGACCTCTGTAATTAAGAAATTACCCCCTGACGTCTGTGTTTTTGGTGGCTCATTCACACGGGCAAATAAATGTTCGTAATTCCCTTGAGTTTACGGACTTTACAGCGTGCGCCCACCCATTCACTCTTCACTAGCTGAACGTGCTGAAACGAAGATCGTGCTGCAGTATTGCAATTCAAAAAAAGAACTTATTTAAAACCAATTTATTAGAGAAATATATGATATATATTATAGAATATGATATTATTGTATAAATATATAATATATCTTCTTTTTCTTTTATTCTTTGTCCATATTTACAAAAAGCTTGCCTGAAGAAGGTATTATAAATACCGAAACGTCGCGATAGGCTTGTTTTTCTATTCATTTTATTTGGTTTATTTCATTTTATATCATTTTTACTCTTTCACACTTTGATTTCTTGAGATACTTACAGGATGGACGTCTTTAGAGGCCGTGTGAGACAAAGAAATGCTCCACGATACAGACTACTAAATTACACTACCACAAAAAGAGTCCAAACTTTCCAAAAGAGCTTCCATGTTGCGCCAAAATACTTAATTTGACGTTTCCATGACAACGGTCCGAGTTGAGCTTCCGGATCACGTCTTTACTGTAGTTTGTTTTCTCTTTTGCAGCACTTCATAGTTTTTATTGGAGAAAAACTATAATCGGATTGGAGTAGAGCATATCGAGAGATTTTATTGTTAATAGTTTTAATACAGACGTAAAATGGACTGTTAAACGCCCCATAATGGTTATTACGTTCTTTAGGAAACGATAGGCTCACAGAAAAACAGCCCAAATCACAAACATGGGGATTCGCACGGGACTGGTATTATCAGAGGACCCCTGTGTTGGCCGAAATACGGTAGGTAATTTTCGGGGGAATTTTTACAGACATTTTTACAGACATGGCAGATTCGCACGGGATAAAAATCACACACGTGCGAATAGGGCTTTTCTGTGCTTTTAACTTTTCCCAAGCGTCATTTGCGCTCCTCTCAAGCTGGTTTGCTGGCTGTCCCAGACACGTTTGCGATCCGTAGGGGACAGGGCTTTATCATCCTATGCTCCTAAACTCTGAAACACACTCACTTCATATTAGAGATGCACACAATCTAAGCATTTTTAAATCTAACCTAAATGCTAATTTTTTAAAGTTACCTTTTTCTTGATGGTTTTAACTATTTTGTATTCAAATCTTCTCCTTTTTTTTGTACGCTTTTTATTATTATTATGTGAAGTCCATAAAGCTGTGTTCAGGTTATTATGGGTGGGACAAATGTACACAAAAAGGAGTGTGGGACGGCCATCGGGTGATTTATTCAGAAATAACCAATCTAACATTGAGAACTGATGAAACATTTTGAGATCAGTCTCAGGAGGAGCACCTTCAGTTGTGGGCCAATTCTTCTACTGCCATCTGCTGGACATTCACAGGTGCTTTCGCATTCATATTTAGACAATATAAAATTACTTGCATGAAAATCACTATTATAACACAATCATATTTTGTCAGAGTTTATCACTTCATTTGTACCGAGCTCTGGGTTTTAACAATTCTGCTTCTTTTTTTAATTTTTTTATATGTTTATTGTCATTTTCTCATTTTATAACCACAGAACAAGTACACATGCTTACACCTTTTCACATATACCTCTTCAATTAACACTTCTTAAAGGTAAAGAAAATAATAATAACATTAATAAAATAAATAAATAAATAAAAAAAAATAAAAAATAAAAAAAAGATATTTTTATATATATATGAATTTGCTACAGACAATGTTTACAAAGTGTTTTTCTGTAAGGTCTACATTCCCAGTTTACATGATATTTATGTATGGCTCCCACAGCCGATCAAAGTCTTTCCTCTTGCATTTAGCAATATAAGTTAGCCTTTCCAGTCCGACACAGTTTGATATCTCCTTAATCCACATTTTCATGGATGGAGCATCAATACTCTTCCAGCATAATGCAATAGCTCTTCTGGCTTGAAGCAGACCAAAGTCTATAGGTTTAATCTGTTTTGATGTTTGTATGATGTCCATTGGATATATTCCAAGAATGCAAAGTTTTACATTCATAGGAATTTTAATCCCAAACATATTTGACATACATTTTAAAACCTCCTTCCAGAAGTTTTGTATTTTTGGACATTCCCAGAGGCAATGGTATAATGTACCTTTATTATCCAAGCATTTAGAACACACATCTGGAATATTACAGGACATTTGATGAAGTTTGACAGGTGTTATATAGGTTCTCATTAACCATTAATATTGAAGTAATTTAAACCTTGTATTTATTGTCTGTGTTTGTGCTTTAAGACATGCATATTTCCAGTCTACTTCATCTATATCTTCCTTTATATCCATTTTCCAGGCATTTAATTTGTCCAATGTTGATTCAGTGCTGTGTTTGACCATTAAATTATAGTACACAGATAAATGACCTTTGCCTTCTAAATTTCCAAGAGTTATTTCTTCTAATTTTGATAAAGATGGCATACAGAGTATCTTTTCTTCTTTTGATAACATGTAACATTTTTTAACTGCAAATACTTCAAAAAATGTTTTTTAGGGATTGTATATTTCTGGCACAGCTGATCAAATGAAAGTAAAACCCCATCTTCATATAAATCCATCATTTTCTGAATGCCTCTTATATTCCATAACTTAAATCCACCATCTTTATTACCAGGTATAAATTGTTCATTACCCCAGATAGGAGTAAACTGGGATAATCTCGGCATATCCCCAATATGCTTATGTGCAGCGTGCCAGATAGAAACAGTATTTTTAAGGAAATGATTTTTTGTTTTCTTCTTCAATGACTTAATATCTGAGGAGTATAGATACATCTTCAATGGCATATCTGGGATGGACTCTTGTTCAATGTCTACCCAAGCTGGAACAATTCTGCTTCTTAATGATTAATGTGAAACCTCAAAATGGTGTTATACAGAGCAGATTTGCAATAATCATTTATTTCAAATATCTATCTACAACAAAATGTTTGTGTGTGTAACAGGTACAGACAGTGTACTGTTAAAACGTATGTATGGTTTATTATAATTCACACAAAATGGTTTATTTTCATATAATATTTTCATGTGTTCCTGTAGCTCAGTGGTAAGAGCATTGCGTTAACAACGCAAGGTTGTGGGTTCGATCCCAGGGGATTGTACATACCTATGTATAAATGTATAGGATAATGCAATGTAAGTCGCTTTGGATAAAAGCGTCTGCCAAATGCATAAATGTAAATGTAAATATATCAGGTATACCTGCCTGAATGATGAGTGTTTTTCCCCTTTAATTGCTGTGATGTCATCATGAGCCTACATCATTTCCTGTTTTGTCTCCTCCTCTTCCTTTTGGCATTGTTAATACACTGAAGAGGTGAGTTATGTTTGGCTCCTGTTAATCCTAATTAATCTTTAGTGTAATTGTCGCTTTTATGTCTGTATCTTCACTGCAATTTATGTGTATTGTGTTATTTTACTTACCTGTGTGTTTTTTTTGTGTGTGTCATTTTACCCTGTTTAAATTCTATTCTTTTAGTGATGGTGAAATGAAGCTTTGTGAAGCACTGGGGCTTTCCCCCTCGACTGTATCTAAAATGGTTCATTACTCGAAGCTTTTCAACATTGCACACTAACGACATCTTGTGGTCAAAAGGTGGAAAAGCTGCCTTTCTGTCCCAGAAGACTTATACTTATATATATATATATAAAAATCACTTTGTGCTCTGTAAACCACAAAGCAATGCAATAAATCCTCATAATTCATGTGTTAGTGTTGATGTAGTTCTTATACAATGTATGAACAAACAACTGTATGAATTAATTTATGAAAAAAAATTATAATAATAAATGGAACTAATTCACTTGTACAGAAACAATTCTTATGAATCTGCTTTGATCTACAAATGCAGCCTTATTCACATAAACTTTAGCCTCAGTCCTAATCCTGCGAGTTCATAGGCAAGGCTCATAGGCATATATAATCAAAATAAAAGAAAACTGTTGTGGAATGGTGAAGTGCTTGTGAACTGGGGAGCTGACATTTTATTTTGTGGGTAATTTAAGAAATTAAAGATTTTTATTAAGGAACAGGACTTGTTCAACAGTGTGAGGGCTAAGTATATTTCTTATAAATAAATAAAAATGTACTACTACCGAAGGGCATGACACTCAAAACCTGCTCAAGGGGTTAGCGCTATTTTTGAAACTGAAATGAAGCAGTCACGTGACTGTGTGTGGAAACAAAGCTTCGGATGTCAGAGAGCACATACGGTGCATGGTATAAGCACTTTTTTAAGCTGCTAAAAGAAAATTGTTTGTCTTAAACAAAGCCAACTTGCAATCTTTTAGACTATGTGAACTCGTTTTGAGAACGTCTGCATAAACGTGAGCCTCCTCTTTCTTCATAAAGAAACATGCAAGTTGTTCTTCGTTGTCGTACAACAGAAAAGGTCATGTCTATCTGCATCTTTTGAGCAATTTCTCTTGCATCTGTTTGAGCTGATGAGGGTTCACCATCTCTGTAGGGGAGAGCAGAGACGGTTGCAACACTTTTTGCATTTCCTTCAGTTACTTAGAAACGGTTTGCATTGGAAAGCCAACATTTTAATACATTAAACCCACATCTGTCAGCTACCCACCCACACTGCTGTAACATGCATACATATAATATACATACAGTTAATACTTACATAGACAAAGTCACATGTTGCACCTGGCCCCATAAGAGGAGACGGTTGCAACAGTCCACAGGGACAGTTTATCATCTTTGATTAACTTTAACTTAATCAAAGGTAGACTACTGCCACTGCTGTCACTTTAAGACCGAATGCACAATATTGAATCCAATATATTGACATGAATCCGATTTCTTTCTCAACTGCTTCGGTTAAGACATAGCCGACTGTACCGTTTATTCGACTAGTCGTGCACATCCCTACTTTCAAAAGGATGTCAATTGGAAGTAGCAATCTAAATTTTGGGGTGGCCAATCAGATGTCAGAGGCCACTGCCCACTGGACACCCCTCTGGCTCCGCCACTGTATGGTAGGTCTGGTCATGTCCCAGTTGGTAGTGCCTCAGAAGAACTGACTGGTTATCATGTGAAAACTTACGACAAAGCATCTATGAATCCTTTGGCCACACCCTGATGGAGAAAGAAAAGTATAAAATGAAATGATGTTTATTACATAATTTAAAGTGGAACAATATTAGTTCATTACTTGCTTAAATTTTTATCGAAGCTGGTTGTTATTCACGTTTGGTTTTCTTAACTTCATGGGACTATTGCAAAACTTTGCAATGAGAGAAAGAGAAAGCGAGAGAAAGCGTTCTTTTAATGCCATGTCTTTACAGAAACACAAAAATACTATACAAAATTATATAAAACCTAAAATTATATAATATATACCGCATAACTTAAATCGCTCCCCTTTCCCTAGGACATCTAACATATAATAAATATCCACACAAAAATATTGAATATGTTGTACATTGTATATTTTTGTCGATACATTTAGTCTACAAATTAACACGTATTTAGTGACGAGTAAACTGACGTACATTTAACTTAAATATTGTATTTCCCTCGAACATATAACTTAAACACTCCTAAATAGTTTTTTTTTTAATGCATTTAATCTAAAAATGACATTTATTCGGTGCCACATAACTGAAGCTTAAACTTGACAAAATGTCTGCCGCTGTCTAGTGAATCCCACAAAATCAAATTCCATTCCATTCTCTATTTAAATGTAGTAATGCTCTATTCTAGTGTATTTATTAACCCCCCAATGCAATGGCTTGTTCTGAGACACTGCTTATGATTTTTGGGGATTACAAAAAGGAGTGGGTGGATTTTTATCATTATAGGGTGGTTGTGTACACACTGCCAACACACATGTGTGTTCAAACATCATGTAAAAGTGAATTTTGCCCTTAAAGACTTACAAGTCTCCTCTTCTTCTCATCTCGCTCAAAAACAAAAAATAATACTTAATTCCAAGAGATTTACTTGGATTACTTGGAGATTACCCCAATACGTCACAGGCAAACCATGCTGGGAACTACTGTTTGACCAGGGTGAAAGATAGCATCTTCATTTGTATGAGATTGCCTTTTATGGCCACATATGCTTAGTCTCAAAAGCTGTTACTTTTACCAGGATTTGCATAGCCAATTCTCTGAACACTGGGTTATCACTTCACAAACACTGTCCTCTCCCCACATCGCTTCTCCCTTTGTACCTTACCACCAGAATTTAGTCGTCTAAATTTTGCAAGCTACAAAGACAAAAACACTGGTTAAATCTGTAAAGCTAGGCAAAGCAAGTTCATAAACTAGCAAGGCCAAGGTATCGTTTTACAAGGCCAAAACTAAAAAAGCCCAATGCCAGTTTCAGAGCTCCAAAACACACAAACTCACCTTTGCGTCGGTGGTGAGAGCAGCGCAGTCTATTAAAACTACATCATGTCTACAACACAGGGAGGATGTAAGAGTGTAAGATAACATCTTCATGTAGAAGTTTATATCTGTGCACTGTGTGGATGTAGTTTTCATTGGAATTTTCTGTTCCAGTGAACTCTTGACAAAACTTAGCCTTGTAGGGAGAAAATATTGCCTATGTTTCATCTAAATATGCTTGCAGTGGTTGATTATTATTTTTAGAGAAATGTGACCATGCCAAAGGAATAGAGTTCAACAGCACCCCAGATGAGAAGAGTCCTTCTGGAATTTACCTGTGACCCTTACCAAAGATTTGTACGTTGCTAGTATGATCTGTACTGTTAAGCAGAACTTGTGGGTATGATGTCAACTGATTACCCATTTGACTGTAAGTAATAGTGTTTCTGTATCATAAGTTATATCCTCTTATTCGTTTTCTATGACCTTTAGAAGTGTGGAGAACTCCTGGTCATCACTGAGCATATTGCTCTCTTTATGGGGTCAAATTGTACAAAATAACATAATATATACAGTATATATACTAAACAAAATTATAAACGCAACACTTTTGTTTTTGCCCCCATTTTTCATGAGCTGAACTCAAAGATCTAAGACTTTTTCTAGACCTTTTATTGTGGCCAGCCTAAGGCACACCTGTGCAATAATCATGCTGTCTAATCAGCATCTTGGTATGCCACACCTGTGAGGTGGATGGATGATCTCGGCAAAGGAGAAGTGCTTACTAACACAGATTTAGACAGATTTGTGAACAATGTTTGAGTGAAATAGGCCTTTTGTGTACATAGAAAAAGTCTTAGATCTTTGAGTTCAGCTCATGAAAAATGGGGGCAAAAGCAAGTGTTGCGTTTATAATTAAATGACTAATGACAAAAAATTATTTGTAATAAACAAATAATTAAATGACAAAAAAAAACGTATACAGTCATTGTCACATAGAAGGGGACAGACAGGTGGTAGGTGCAAAACAGTCTTTATTGATGCAGTATGGTGAAGCAGTAGCAGGAATCAGGCAATGGAGAGTGAATGGTGACTGAACGATGCAGATGGTGACATAGCTGAAGTGGGTTTCCGTGCAGGTGATGAAGACGAACGAAGACAGGGGAACTGGATCTTAACGACGGGTGTAAAACAGACGGGAGACAGGATACGGATTTCGGTACAGAAGAAGCGATGCATTTTTTTCTCGCACTGAGGTGAAATGGCAGAAAGCAGCAAGCAAGGTAATTCTGATCTCACTTCTCACATACTTTCCTAATTCCTACTTACTTTTTTTTTTTTACTTAGGCCTACCCAGACTTTTGTTAAATCTTCAGGGCACGGTTGCACAAACACCTGAATCAAAGATTGATGTTATGAACCAAATATTCTGGAACGGAGAGATTTATAGCACTGAACGTGATATTACTGCAGAAACAAACCACCGTTTCCACATTGCTAATTCACGACGCATGCTTCAGTGTACATTGAAGTGAAATGTGCAAAACTTTGTCCAAAATAATACTGATAACAGTATGTGTTTAAATTAAGGCGAGACATGGCAGGCAAAAACGTCGTTTTTTTTTTACTGGTCAATTTTGAGGTTTTTCGATATTTGTCTTCAATAAGATGTCTTCTTTCAGACTTGTGGTGAAAAAAAGTCAGAAATACACATTTAGGTCTTTATTTTACTACACTTCATCTGTTTGCGTCTGTAGATTTCTCATAAATTCAACAAAAGTTTGCGTTCTTAATCAACATACTTCTCCGCGATCTCTGCCGTCGCTATTTGAAAATGTTTAGTAGCATACAGACTACAAAATAAATATGTACATACATTGTGAAAGTAAAATCTGGTGTTTTCTTTATTACATTGTATTGCATTTTGTAGAAATATAGTGTAAGCCATGCATTGCTTGGAAATATTGAGATCTAGTAAATCAGTATAACATAGACATCTGTAGACATGAAGTGGCAGCTTCAGCCATTTACAGCTATGAAAAGTTTGGCGGCTGCAGCAGCCATTTAGGTTTTGGCTGAGCCGGCTAGCCAGCCAATAACTTCATCAGCCAGCCATTATTCTCAAAACAAATGGCTTCGGGCTCTGGACGAGACCAGGGGTGCGTTTCCCGTAAACGACGTAACTCGCTGGTTTAACTACCATAGTACGATGCATCGTTAAAGAAATCAACTAGCTAGTCACGACTGTTTCCCGAAACCATGGTACCTGTGTCGCAGATCCATGGTTTGAACCACATTGGTTGGAGCTGTCGTTATGACGTTCTTCTTATGAAAGTTGAGCCCTGCAACATCAGACCCCCTCCACCCTGGCCCTGGAACATCAGGCCCCCTCCACCCTGGCCCTGGAACATCAGGCCCCCTCCACCCTGGCCCTGCAACATCAGGCCCCCTCCACTCTGGCCCTGGAACATCAGGCCCCTCAACATCAGCAATGAGTCCTGGTCTTGGGCTATCAAAGATGGATCACTTCTTTGGATCAATCAAAGATGGATCACTTGTAGTAATTAATTTAGAATGATTATTAGCTAAGGTGTACTAATGCCTCTCCTAATAAAACAGTGTGTATGTGTGTTTAAAGTGCTCAACACTGGCAGCTTTACAAAGAATCTTACAGCTGGAGCACAGAAGGCAACACAGAAGTCAATCAGTTTATATGAATGCCTACATAAGGACAAATTTTACCCCTCTTGACTCACTATCTGATGATGCTATTTTAAGAAAATTCCATCTTCCAAGGACCAAGATCCTTGAATTATTTCAGATAGAAACTACGCCTTAAGTCCAGAGGTGCAGTTGTTAGCTACACTGCGTTATTTTGCTGTTGGAAGTTTTATGGAGGTGGTGGGTGATGGCCTGGGGCTCAGCAAGTCTTTGCTGCTTTGCTGTTACAGCTGATGAACAGCATCCTGGTTTCCCCCAAAACTCCTGAGGAAATACAGCTGGCCAATCAACAATTCTATGATATTGACAACATCCCCAGAGTGATTGGCATCATTGATGGCACCCTAATCCCAGTGTTAAAGGACAAGTTCTGTATTTTACACTTAAAGCCCTGTTTACAGATCGTATCTGATGAAATAGAACGGTTAAGATTAAAATTTGGACACATGCTGCTGTCCCGAGAATTTTAGGTTTATTTCGCTCCCCACCCCCACAATGGTTGTCTATATGCACTGGAAGATTCCGTCCTAAAAACACATTAAACTTTCGTTTACAAAGACGTGAAACTCACCGAGTGGTCAGGGGTGTTCACTGATATGTTCCATCAAAAATCGCTGAAAAAGATGCATTCCAACAGGTTTTATCGTAGTTTTTGTCCAACTCCATTGACTTAATAGGACGTGCTGTGAGACCGCAGCACCTTTACGGTATTACTCCGCCGCTTCTTCTTCTGCTTCTTCTGTGTATTCAATGAAATGCCCGTGGTTTGCTTGCAATTGGCAAAGGTGCATTATCGCCACCAACTGGGCTGGAGTGTCTATTATTCAAGCTCTCAACGGAAGAATCACGGGTGTGACGCGTTTGGCAAAATAGGTCCACAAAAGCGAAATAAACCTAAAATTCTCGGGACAGGAGCATGTGTCCAAATTTTAATCTTAACCGTTCTATTTCATCAGATACGATCTGTAAACAGGGCTTTAAGTGTAAAATACAGAACTTGTCCTTTAAGCCCTGTGGTAAATGAGCCCTTGTACATTTGCAGGAAGGGCTATCCAGCCATTAATGTTCAAGTAGTGTGTGATCACCAGGGAATGTTCACTGCAATTGTGGAAAAATGGCCTGGAAGTACACATGACTCTTTTGTATGGGCCAATTCTGCAATTTGCCAGATGGCTGAAGAAGGTGGCTTTGGTGATAGCTGGCTCCTGGGAGACAGTGAATATCCTCTTCGCCCATACCTCTTAACACCTGTGCAGCATCCAGCCACCATTGCAGAGGAAAGGTTTAATCACACCCATGGAAGCACACGCTGTTTAGTGGAGAGAGCTATAGGACTGTGGAAACAACGTTTTCGCTGCATCAGCAAGTCCAGTGGTGGTCTGAAGCTAAACCCCACCAGAAGCTGTTCTGTTATTGTGGTTACTGCAATTCTCCACAATAAAATGCCAATCACTCTTATAAAAAAAATTCTTCATTCATTGACTATATATAAAAAATAGTGTGGTTTGAGTGTTTAATATTTTAAATAGCCTATGTTAACATATGGAAATTACATTTCCTTAGCGCTTAGCACTGCATATGTTGCGTATGTGTAGGCTACAGTACAGATACAATTGAATATTTAAGGGGAAACCCCTAAAATACTTATAAAAAAATATTGTTATATGACAATTTGTCTTTGGGAATGTTTTAACAAAGATAGCTACTCACTTGCACACTCACCGTTTCGTCGCACAAACAAAACCAAGGCTGCATCCCAACCGGCATAAATAATGCTTTCGGAGGGCACTTCGAAGGGAGAATAATTGCGATCATCACACTATTATATCATTTCAAATAATTTGTAATAAAGATAAAATTGAATTTGTAATAAAGATAAAATTACAAGCAAATTGTGTAAAACCTGAGCACCTCGACTAGAAGTCATCCAAATCACTTAAAGTGGATGGTGAAATCTTCAAAAGGAATAGGCTATAGGGTCGATAGCTCTGAATAGAACACACCCCAGCTGCTGCGAAATCAATGAGTCGACACAACAAACTAACAAGGAACTATGCTTCTAACCACAGGTCGAGAGCTGTCGTTCCAACCACATAAGTTTGCGATGCAGTTTGCAAATGTTCGTTTGAACTATGGTTTCGGGAAACACCAAATCGTTGGACTATGTTAGTAACGACGGAACTTGCGACCATAGTTGGCTAACGATGCTTTCGGGAAACACACCAGGGTGTCTACAGATATAAACAAGTTAAATTTAAGACTTTTTAAGACCTTTTTAATGCCACTTTGAATGAAATTTAAGACCAAACCTGTGATGGAAATACATATTATATTACATGCGTATTAGATTTTTAATTTGAGGGGGGAGTTTAGACTTTTTTTTTTTTATTACATGTATCTGGCCTAAATGTATGCTCACTCATTGCATTTTTACAATGGGGTAATTTTGGTCTTAAGAATTTAAGAACACAAGGAAGCTTGATTTCAATCTTTGAATTAAATTGAAAAAAGTAGCACAAATAAATACAATAGAATAAAGATACCAATAAATAGAAATAAAGAGAAAAGTTTTTGCTTAGGTCTAACACTAGTATTCAGAAATACTACAGAGACTGAATAAAGTAATCAAATGTAAAATAACACTGGGTAGTATTTTAGTCCTGACTAAATTAAATACATAGGCTATTAATCCTGATTCCTTAAAATGAAAGCTATGGTTTGTTGTTTTGACAACCAAATGAATGACAGACACATATGGCTGCTGTCCCTTTAAGAGCTAGTGCACGGATCCTGTGTTCATACGGTCACGTGCGATTTATGCTTATTTAAGACATAACCGACTGTGTTTAGAGGATACTCACCAAGACCGAAATTGACATCATTTTCGCATGTTTTTGACTGTTAAAGCGATCAAATCCACGAAAAATAACTTTTGTTACCCACGAGCTGTTTGTGAGGCGGCTTTACTCTATGTATGTGTGCAGAAAAAAAAACATCTCTCTCAGACAGCGCGCAAGTACTGAATAGTTTCAAATCGCGTGAATGTTTAATCAGGTAAAACTTTAAAAGACGTGCAAATGGTAAAGTTACTTATGATGCAATGCTGGCCCGATTATGCAAGTGACAATTCCGTCTATCCCGACTCCCGAAACGCGAGAGTGTATTTTTACCTCAGTATGTTTCTTCTGGGAGTTTTTTTGTTTGCCGTTATGCTCATTGTTTTATTTCTTCCTATAAAATCTATCACAGAGACAAGCAGCGCGAGCCTCAACAGCGTTACCAGAAAAAGCCTACATTATCATTATCAATAGCTGTTTATGTAATAAAATCTGAATCATTCTCGCGATTCGATGCTTCACTGGTTATTTGATGGATATTAGGTCCGTCAGACTGGAGAAATTTTAGCGGTAACGTGACCAGAAATATTTAAGACCTATCGAATCTGAATTTAAGACATTTTAAGACTTTTTAAGGCCTTTTTTTAGGAAAACTTTATTTAAGACATTTTAAGACTTTTTAAGGACCCGCGGCCACCCTGCACACCCCAGACCCAGAGTAAAGGGTGAACGAGAACTATAAAGGGTGTGCTGATGGGTGTGCATATTGTCAGGTGATTGGTGATGATCTGCAGCAGGTGTGGTGATGGCTGACTGAGTGCAGGTGAGGACCAGGAGGGATGATGGGAAGTGTAGTGCTGACAGGTTACAGAGCTGGTGACTGTGACAGCCATGTTATCTTTGCAAGCACAGACTGTATTTAGTTTAGTCAGTCTTTCTTTTTATTATACAAACAATATAGTTATTATTCACAGTGATTAGTTTATTAAACAAAAAGATTGAAAAATGTGCTTGTACAATTAAAATAAAAAAGCTAAAGCTAAAGTTTTTTGGTAATTGTAAATAAATAAATAAATAAGGAAAATAATTAAAATAATAGATTGGTTAATTATTACTATGAAAACGCCAGACTTCTTATTTACAGTTGACCTGTTTATTGTCTGTAACATGCTTGGAAGTTTGCACAATAAACATATAAAAAAAAAAAAAAAATAACAAAAAAAATAACAAAAAAAAGAAAAGGTTAACACAGGACACGGCTAATGCGTGCACATTAAACTCCAGCTATCCGCACCAGTGAATGTACAGATGTGATGCTTCTCTCCTGAAATGATCAGAGTGTGTTTGGGTGCGTTGTGTTGTGGCTCTGACTTTCTCAGAGGTCGAACTCAGAGGTCATTCGCTTCAGTAAATACAGAACTTCTGCACGATGTAAATACAACTTCTGCATTCAGTAAAAGTGAATTGAACATGTTGCATGAGAGTCTTTCCACATGCACACTCCTTTTTTCTTATATTCTGATTTTTTCTTACAATTGCAAGTTTACATCTCAAAATTCTGAATTGCTTTTCAGAATTCTGAGTTTTTTGTTTTTCTGCTATGGAATAAAATAAAAAGGATTCAACTTCAAAAAAAAAGGTAAAACATTTTTGCAACGGTCAATAATCGGCTGTCAGTGAACATGTCAAACTAACGATCAAAGACTTCAGATTTTAGCCTAGGATCAGAAGCAAATCAAAATTTGTCTCAGACGGCCAAATCACAGCAAAAATCGCACAGTGTGCACCCGGCTTAAGGCTATGGCACACACTTCAGATCACATTAATGGTGCACACTACACAGAGTGCTAGAACTAGAACAGGGATGCGTTTCCCAAAAGTAACGGTAGCAATTATAGTTGCAAGTTCCATTGATCTCTGAACGACAGAACTTGAAAGCATAGTTGGCTTTGGGAAACGCACCACAGGATGGCAAACAGACATATCACAACCTCCCTTCACTGTTCCAGAATAACTGAATAGTTCTGCATGTCCGTTGAGATAGACACACATTTCCATACAGAATAATCTTTTAGTGAGATTAAATGGAAAACTCTTCTGCCCGAGGAGAAACTCATGAAACTCTTAAAGGAAAAAAACATTCATTTCACAAATGATTTTTTGTGGTTTTGGATATTGTTCACTTTCTCCCTATCTCTCTAACCTTAACCTTTGAAGAGTATGTTTCATGCTTGCAAATTTCACACCCTGAAGGAAAAGGAATATATAGGGAAATTAACAAACACTGACATTTTGGGACAACATGCTGTTATAGCAAGGTGTGTTAAAGAGTCACATTATGGTATACACTCTTGAAAAGGATGTGTTAAAACCGACTCAAACTGTTAAATTCTTACACATCAGTGGGTGAGTTTTGGGACAGCGCTTTGTAGGCCTCTTCTAAACCCCTCTTTCTTCCTGTTAATATTTTCTTATTTCTTAAGCCCTATTTACACCACCAGCGACTTTGTCGCTGTATGTCGAAAGTCTCTAGCCAATCACAGACATGTTTATTACGCGCATGAACGCAGTGGCAAATCAGAGGCGTTTTAGAGTCACCATGCGGAGAATTCGCTCAAAATGTTCAGAATCAGCGCAAGCTTTATCCTTTCTCCTCATAAACAACAAAGTCTTGACGCAATGTAAATAAGAGATTCACTGCAGTGCGGACAACTTCAGTGTTTATGAGTTTTAGTTAGAGTGCAGAACACGGTAAGTAAGTGATGGCTTAAAGGGGTCATATAATGGTACATGCACTTTTGTTGATTGTACTGAAATGTGTGTTGGCAGTGCCTGTACACAACCTTCATAAAATGATAAAAATCCATCCAGTGGTTTTTTTAAAATCTTCTTATGTTTTGCCCCATCTCAAATCAAGCTGTTCGATTTTGTGAAAATGGACGCCCCTCCCACGATTGTTGATTGACAGCAGCGTTTCAACACAGACCCGCCCTCGCTCGTGAGTGAGCTGTCAATCATAGTCTGCGTGGACCGGCGCGTCATTGTTGATACGCTGGAGCACTGCCTATGAGCAGAATGGCGTCTAATCGATTGTGATGTTCTGTTCTTGGGTGCAATAAGGAACACAGCATCATTTTGATGTTCCTAAATCCGAACCGCTGAAGACGCAGTGGCTGAGTTTGTTTTCGAAGGAAATATTCCTCACGATCAACGTCAATGCTTTCATGTTTGCGCGAATCATTTCACACACCAGACTGCTTTACAAACGAGGGTCAGTATAAAGCTGGTTTTGCTAAGAAGCTGCTCCTGAAAAAAGGATCGGTACCAACTATTCGTGTTCCTGCTGCACCTCCAGAAGAACTGAAGTAAGTGTAACGTTTTATTAACCTTTATATTAATATTAATATTAATCTTTGCAAATCGCTTGCTGCACGCTTCCCGATGAATGCGGAGGTTTACACTCAGGGAACATTATGGCATATTTTCTATGTACGACGTTCTCAATATAATTCATAATCCCACGTTTATAATGAACAATGCGTTATGGTTATTGTGTTAGAAACGGTGTCCGCACAGAACAGGGGGGCGGAGTGAGCAAAGCTCATTATCATTTAAAGACACATGCACTTAAACGGCGTGCTGAAAACAGAGCTGTTTTTGACCAGGTAAAATGAGTGTTTTCTTACAATACTAATGAGAATTTTTAATTAAAGTATATTACAAACTTTTAATTTAGACCCTAAAGAATCATATTAGCTTGTACAAAAATGGCATTATATGACCCCTTTAAAGGGAGCGCTATTGACGATCTAAATAATAGTTTTGTTTTTCATGCTTCTAGAGGACCAGTGGTTACATTCACACTGTAAAGTTTAAGGAGTGATAACTGCATTTAAATGTGGGAGTGAACCCACTAAATTATAGTCCTGTGAGTCATGAAATTGCGATGATTTGACATAGTAACCATAGCAACATGAGAACGTGATAACCATAGCAACATTTTGGGATCTAATAATGTTATGATTTTTGTTACATTTATACTCATATAAACTCATATTATAGTCATAAGTTTACATACACCTTGCAGAACCTCCAAAATGTTATTTTTATATATTTTTTAATAATAAGGATGATAAAAAACGTTTTTCTTTTTATACTGCCCTGAAAAAGCTTTTTCACAATACAGATGTTTAAGTATAGCCTAGACCACAAGACAAAATACAAACACAAAATACAAGACAAATGACATAAGCTTGATATTTAATACTGTGTGTCATTACCTGAATGATCCACAACTGTTTTTTTGTTTTGTTTTTTTGTAATGGTTGTTCGTGAGTCCCTTGTTTGTCCCGAACAGTTAAACTGCCCAATGATGTTCAGAAAAATCCTCCAGCTCCTGCACATTATTTGCTTTTCCAGCATCTTCTGCATATTTGACTCTTTACTAGCAATGATTGTATGATTTTGAGATCCATCTTTTCACACTGGGATTCATGTACACAACTACCGGTATTACAAACACTGCAAACATTCAGTGATGCTCAAGAAGGAAACATCCATTCAGAGCCAGGGCGTGTAAATTTGTGTAAATTGTTCTTATTTTGTTTAAAAATTCATTCATTAATTTAATACTGCCCTTCAGAGGCTAAATAAAATATTAACATTTAAAAGAAAATAAGAAAAATGTACACATCACCATCTTCTTGCTCAAACTGCATCATGTCGCATTCTTGAGCATTACCTTGCAGATTCTGAATAAGGTGACCAATCATAATGCAGATATCCACCATTTTTGTCTGACAAACAAACCAAACCAAAACCAAAAGGTCTGTATTGACATCGTTTTGCATTTCTAATGTTCATTCATGTTTAAATCGTGCTATAACTAAAATAGATGATTAGTTCACATGCTGCTTGAACTAAGGCACTATTACAGTAAAGCGCCACAAAATGCTATTTATTGTTTGAATTTCACAAAAATTACTCAATTTTAAAGCTGAGACTTTATTTTATACTTAAAGGAACCTGCTCTGTCTTGTCTGTTGGCACATTGTCAGTATCCTCTTTGCTCCGCAATAAATTTTTCACTGTGTGAGAACATGATGTGTGGAGTGAGAGCAGAATGGCTTGTCAGACGTAGCAACCGTAACTAAGAGGGGCGGGTCTTTGTGAAAGGTCAATTTCAAATCATTGAAATCTTTGTGGACTCAGCCGGACTCGACTTGGACTCGGATCTCGGACTCAAGTCCGACTCGGGCCCATTTGGACTCGGGCTCGGACTTGATTGGTAAGGACTTGGACTTGACTCGGACTCGACAAAGGTGGACTCGGACCCAACACTATATTTTAATTTTTAGTTTAGTGAATTTAGCGTCTTCTTTAAAAAGGATTTTTTTTGTTTTTTTTTGTAATGTTAGAATGTAATGTGATTTGACCCCTTTTTGCAATGCAAGGTTACATTCATGTTGGTTTTCATAGCCTTCAATATATACATGTTATAGAACAATATTGATCAGGATATGAAATAACTGAATTTTCCATTTTTAGCTAAGCAGTAATGACACATGATTATCACTGTTAAATGGTTATTTAACAATGAACTTACATTCAGTCCTGCATTAATAATTCAGTTTGTTTAATTCAAATGTCTATGTGGTGTTTTTAATATGCTTTAAGACAAAGCATGTGTAAATTCATAAGTCGACACCATTGCTGAGTATTTTCTCCTTAAAACTGCAGAGAACAAAAGACAGTCTCAAAAACACAGTTTGAATTCGCTGGTGTTTCTGACGTCACAAACTACCTTGAAACCAGTCAGGTCAACGTGATATACGTGACACTTTGATGCATTTTCATGTTTTTAGAATCTTGAAAGTTTTTCCTGTATCGTACACTCAAATTGCATATGCAAATTACCTTGCTAGAAGATTAAGGATCATAAACGTTCCCTAAGAAAGTACAATTCATCATTGGCTCATACATGCCCTGAGGGTGTGACATCACTCTCGCCAACAAAACTTCAGCAAAGATCAACTGGAGCCTCAACGAATTGCATCAGGGGCCCGTACCATGATGGTAGTTGAACAAACTCTGGGGTTACAGGAGTAGTACACAACCAAATCAGTCCAAACAGGTTTTGTTGGTACCATGATGCTGATCATCAACTTTCTCTGTCAACTCAGGCTTTGATCTTGAGTTTGTGAATAACTATAGAGCACGTGCACAAACACACATTGTGCACAAACTGCAAAGAAATGCTTTTCTTTTCTTGTTTCCAGTCCAAATACCTAAAAAATCCTAAATCAAGAAGCATTTACTAGATTAGTAAAATGACATAAGATATTATATCTTGTTTTTTGAAAGAAAAATAATCTTGTTTTCCATCTGAATAAGACTATTTGGTCACACTTTAGCTAAAGGTCCAATTCTTACTATTAACTACGACTTTTGCCTCAGTAAACTCCTAGTTACTGCTTATTAATAGTCAGTAAGGTAGTTGTTAAGTTTAGGTATTGTGTAGGATTAAGGGCTGTAGAATATGGTCATGCAGAATAAGGCATTAATATGTGCTTAATATGTACTAACAGCCAATATCCTAGTAATATGCATGCTAATAAGCAACTAGTTAGTAGTGAGAATTGGACCCTAAACTAAACTGTTACCCATTATATTTCTTACCTCATTGGCAGATAATTCTGCTGTGTTTAAGCAAAGAAAAACAATATTATTTCTTCGGAAAACAAGATATAATATCGTGAAATGAAGCATGAGCAGACTTGTGGCTTCAGCTTCACTGTGTTTCTAAGTTTCTACACTACAGCCACGTAATGTTTTATACATTTAAATAAATATATTCTTAATAGTTTTTTTTATTTTTTATGTTTGAGCATAATTTTTGTATGTCCATAATAATAACAGTCTGAATTAACTAATTCTGAATCTTGAAATGTAAACTCTCAAGTGTTGGCTTTCTCAATGTATGTTGAGTATGTGTATATTCAGAATGATAGACACAACCTTTTTATTTTGGGCATGTCATTTATGCCCCACTTGCCAAAAGGGGTGTTTGCTTGAGAAGGGGTTAAACTTCATGTGCTTCCACAAAAAAAAAAATTAAGGCTTTGTGCTTGTCCATGCAGGATCATAAAATGCATCACTAATTACTGAAGTGTTACTGTGCAGGAACTACTAGTGACCTGGACCATTATTGTAAAGTGAAAAACATTTTCCTCTTTAAATTATTGGTCCAGACCACTAGTTGTCCTTGAAGATCGCCTTTTTTTTTTTTTTTTCAGAACATGATCATAAAATGCATCAATAATAACTCAAGTGTTACCTAGTCATTCTTCAAGGAATACTAGTGATCTAAACCATTATTTCGAAGAGGAAAATATGTTTATCACTTTAAAATAATGGTCCAGATCACTAGTAGGTCCTGCACAGGTAACACTGGAGTTATTATTAATGCTTTTTTTAATTTTATTTTTACTATTTTTCAGAGTAAAATTGATGACTGATTACGTCTCAGACACACAATAATGTTCTTTATAATTTGTCAGTTAGTTAATAGTTATTAATGAGGCTAATCTTATCAAGTAATTATTTATTAACTAATACGGAACAATCTACTAAATTTGATATTACTTACTGATTAGTTAAGCTTGTTTCAATATTAGTTCATATTAGTAGCTGAAGAGTTATTGTAGTATTACTCATTAGTCCTGCATAGTTACTTATTAATGTCGGGCCGTTATTCTAAAGTGTTACCCAAAAAACAAACTGTACAAAAATGATCAGTGTGTTTTGAAAGGTTTCAGCAGTAATAGAGCATCTGTTAATAGAAAATGCCTGTGCATTTGTGGAATGAGACAACAGACAATAACCTTTTTTCTCAAGACATGTACGTTTTTTACTATCAGTAGAGAGAATATGAGGAATAAAAGAAGAATATGGAAAGTGGAAAAGGGGCGTGACAAACGACAGGGCAGAAGAGTGATAAGAGATACTATAGATATGAGACATTATTAAAGGCATTGTGAGAGGCACTGAAGAGCAAACTTCCATAGACCTCCATCCTACCAGTAAAGACCTCATCCTACCAGTAAAGACATCAACCTACCAGTAAAGACATCATCCTACCAGTGAAGACCTCATCCTACCAGTGAAGACCTCATCCTACCAGTGAAGACCTCATCCTACCAGTGAAGAGAAAGTCTGCGTGAAGATGTGGAAGACGTGTGTGACTTTGGCACTGCTCATATGTGTTCAAGGTAAGATCTTACTCTCACTGACACTGGCAAATATTATTTATCTACCGCTCTGTCACTTCTATGGCAGGTTCTGTTTCAAAGTTGGATAAAGATTCTGTTTTTAAGTTGGATAGAGATTTAAAGGGTGTTGTGAGATCTGATATTATCTCATCTCCTGATTAGCCTCATAGTAACCCAAGTTATCTAGAATAGCCTTGTGCTGTCAGGTCAGATTTATAAAGTTAGTCTCCCTTGGCTTGTCTAACATATATCAGCAAATCTAGGAATATAATAACCTTACTGTGAAACAATACATTTCTACAAGTTCAAGCCTATGGATCAAAGGTTATGCTTACCTTCCAGCAGTATCTTGTCCAAGGGCTTCTTGAAGAACAACAGTAGTATAAACTACAATTATAATGCTCTGTTGCTATATTTATAGAACTGTCTTGTGATGAGCTGAAATATGAATAAACGGTACTTGTCTTTATAAAATAAAATGTATTTATACAAAGGATCAAAATACTGGTTATACAATAAAAAAGGTGTGTAGCAAATCAACAAAAGATTACAGGTTATAATACTTTCAACTCTATCCAATTCCAGGGCAGTCCTGTGAATGGATTCACAAAGGCTAAATACCTTATATGCAGTTCAAGCAATATATGATTCACTTGTTCTCGTCCGAGTATGTCAAGTTAAGAATTTCAGCAGAGCAATATCATCAAAAAGTCTAAATAATCTGAAGATATACTATATTCTCTTCAGGGCTGCATCGACATCAAAATCAAAAAAGCACTCACTCATACAGAAGCACTCATATATATAGGAACATTTGGTTACATCAGTTCCTGTGCCTACGCTAGGGTTTTTCCCATAAGAAGTAAAACCATTTGACTTAGTAAATCATATGACAATGTGAAGCATGTGACATATATAACTCATGAGACAATGTGACATCTTTAGTACTACATTGTATTAACTCCTGGGTATTGTGTTCAAATTATGTTCACCATAAGTGTGCATTCATTTCAGCATTCTTTCTACCTTTCTTTCCTTTCCCTCTTGGGAACCTATATGTGTGTGTTCTAGAGTATAGGTCCGGAAATGGAGATGTATTTGTTAGTGCATTATACATTCCAGTATCATTCCTTGCAAGGGATAGTTCACCCAAAAATGAAAATGCTGTCATCATTTACTCACCCAATTTCAATTTCAATGCTGAACACAAAAGAAGATATTTTGAAAAATGTCTGTAACCAAACAGTTGATGGACCCCATTGACTTCCATTGTAAGGAAAAAAAAATACTATGGAAGTCAATGGGGTCCATCAACTGTTTGGTTACAGACATTTTTCAAAATATCTTCTTTTGTGTTCAGCAGAAGAAAGAAATTCATACAGGTTTGAAACAACTTGAGGGTGAGTAAATGATGACAGAATTTTCATTTTTGGGTGAACTATCCCTTTAAGGGATCTTTCCATGGAATAACATGCAAAAATGTCCTTACAATCCGACAAATCACTGAAAAGATGTCCTGAAATATCACACTTGTATAAATAATTGTTCTAATGTCATGTCTTTGGAGGGTGTATTTTTGGAGAGAGAAGAAGGTCCAACTGAGTGGTTCAATCTGACAGAAGTTATTAAAACATCTAACATCTTACAGCATCACATAATATCACAATCTGGAGGCTATATGATATTTCTGTCTCTGAGCAGTCTCTCTCTTCCTCACAGTGTGTGCACATGGCCCTTTGTACCCTCGTATTAAGGGTGTTGATGCCCAGGAGAAGGCATGGCCGTGGATGGTTAGTTTGCACAACCCCACCTGCCATTTTTGTGGAGGTTCCCTCATCAGCCGTCAGTGGGTGCTGTCGGCCGCTCACTGTTTCATTGGGTTAGAGCCATATCAACACATACAGCATATACAGACTTTACAAAAACTGTCTTTTGTGATTGCTCTTCCACTATTTTTGTTTTATAGGAATGATGGCAAAGTTATGAATAATGACAGTATACGTGTGTACTTGGGAAAGATGACACAGCGTGGAGTTAATAATAATGAAATCGTGGGATTTGTACAAAAAATCCACACTCATAACTTGTACAATAGATTGAGTCTCACCAATGACATCGCTCTGCTGCACTTGTCTTCTCCAGTCACCTTTACTGACTATATCAGACCACTGTGTCTGGTGGCTCACGGCAGTGATTTCCCTGCTGGCACCAGTAGTCGGATCATAGGCTGGGGACAAACTGCTCATGGAGGTACATAGGTCATGTCAGCAACTAGATCTGATTCATTTATACAGATAAAGACATTATGATGATGTGTGTTGTGTGTTTGTCCAGTGAATCTAGCTTATCCCGGGACTCTGCAGGAAGCTGAAGTTCTTGTGGAGAAAGATACTGATTGCAAGACCCAGCTGAATAAATACAATAAACAACTGAACAACCCATATATAGCCTACAGCAAGAATATGATCTGTGCTAGGAATTCTGCTGGTGTTACAGCCAAATACTGTGTACGATGATTATTACTCATTACTGCATACAGACCATGTCTGTCAAGATTCACTGTATCTTTACACATCTAATACTTGATTTATTTTTCTGTTTGATGTTTGTTAACATGAAAAAGCTAAACATGTCTCTTCTGCAGGGGGATTCTGGAGGTCCAATGATGAGTGAGTACTGTACAAAGTGGGTTCAGTCTGGCATCAGCAGCTGGAGTTTTAAATGTAGTCCAAACACACCCGGTGTTTACACCCGCGTCTCACATTATGAGAAATGGATTAAAGACACTATCAAGAACCAGCAAGACTTCCCACAATTCGTTAATGTAAACTCCCAGTGCACATGTAAGTTTCTCTCACACACATTTACAGTTATACACATTTATGCAACTTCTTTGACTGATGATTGTTTATGTGTATTTAAACAGCAGACACAGGAACACGGGGCGGGAAATGGAAATGGTGCTGCTGTAGTGAGTCACGCCTCAGTAACACACACACACACACACACACTAGTCATTTCACACCAACAAGAGTGTGTTGTGGCTGTACATCAGTGTGTGTTCATATACAGCTATAACACACATCTGTGATTGTGAAACTCCTTTTATACAACAGTTCAACAGAAAAACAAAACAAAAAAAACAAGGAGTGTCCCAAAAAACTCTTATGTGTGCAACTTTCTTCCGCTACGGATTCAGGATCTTCAGGATGTTATGCAAGAACTATGGTAGCATTTTATTAGGGGAATAACAAATGATAATTATTTAAAATGATAAAAGATTTAAATTTTTAAATTAAAGACAACGTTTTCTTCTATTTAAATGTTTAGTCCTAATGAATTTTAACTTTAGTTAAATGTTAATTAAAAAGAACCTGTTGAAAAATCTATATCAGTGTCTTACATAAATTAGGAGTTAACTTACAAATGTTTTTGTTGTTAATAGCAGGGAAATTTACTTTATTGTATCCTATCTCAAAATGTGTTTTATCTGACAAAGAATGCAGTATTTTATTCTAGATTATTCAGATTTCAACGGTATGTTCCCTCACTCTCTGTTGTTTATTGTGTGTCTCTGCAGTGCGAGGTGAGGAGTAGCTCTGAAGACACACGCCAGAATGACCTGGACACACGCCAGTCACATGATTACGTCTCTTCAACTCCCAGGATTCAAGATTGCTTTTAAAGCTCTGCAATATCATTAACCAGTTCCACTGAAAACTGTTTCACAGAACTGCAATGTTTAATGAGCACTTTTCTCTGTTTTCCTGTCATCTGTTCTTCATCTTGCATAATGTTTGCCAATAAATATCAAGCATAGATCTTGTGTCTTTATTCCAACTCAAAATGGTTTTAATTTTAAATTTAGTTAGCAATCAGTTTTTTTTCTGACAAATGAGATATTTAAATGTATCATTTATCTTTTTTTACAAAATAAATGGTATCTTTACAATACGGGTGCACTTATATGCATTCATGCTTAACTAATGCACAGATAATATTGAGTTAATATTCCGCCCTCGCATGTACGACGTCTGATTTGTACAGCTAGACAGATAGTTAACAGCAATGAAGAGAAACTCCAGAAGTCTTGTTGAGGATTGATGTTTTATCTTTTGTTCTCTTTTCTTCCTCAGTTTTATTTCTCAAGTTTTTTCCCCATTTAAGTCTGTAAGACTGAAAGAGTTAACAGAAAATAAACATTACAAAAGTGTAACGTCTGTTGTCTTTTTTACACAATCAAATATAAAGTTACCCAGTAACTCAATATGGATAAACAGTAACGTTAGGCTATTCTCTATGTCAACACTTTACACAATAAACTACAGATGTTCTTACTGTATAGAAATTAAACAAACATCCTCAGCAACACCAAACTATCTGCTAGACTGTTACATGAATAATCTATATGAATCAACAGATGTAAATAAATCAACTAACGTTAATTAATCTGAGGCGAAGCGCCGCGGCTCGTTGCTGAGCAGATAAATCAGTGAGTCAGAAGACAAAAGGCTTCAATCTAGAGCAGCGGTTCCCAAACTTTTTTTCCTGCGCACCCCCTACTATGTCCCAACCGGGTTGGCGCACCCCCAATCCCCACTTAAAAAAAATAACGCAACAAAGCTTTGTTTTATCGCCATATAAAGACTCATGTTTAATCATGCGCAAATAACCAGAACACGCGTGACAATAACAACATCAACAAAGTTTCAACATAATGCAACAAAGCTACGCACAAGCTTCCACTTTTAAGAGGACGAGTGACAGACACAGGCTCAGTAACAGAAAGCACGGTTATTTTCAGCCGCGTAATTTAGTTTTCTTTAAAAACGAAATATTTTGTAACATTACACATGTGACATGTTTTAATGTCACTTTTGATCACTTTAATGCATCCTTACTGAAAAAAAATTCTGACTAACCAACACATTTTTGAACGGCAGTGTACATTCAGTTCAGGCCCGGGGTGGGTAATCGGGAGAATTCCCGGTGGGCTGCTTCACTTTTGGGCCGGTCATGATTTTTATTTTTTTTTACATTTGTCACGTTAGTTACATTAGGCTACACACGTTCCGCATTCTGACACCGCAGCGCGCAGCCTCTGCATGGATTGTACCATGTGAGGGAGTTCTCCCATCCCCTCCTATAGAGTTGGTTGTGTCCAGCCCGTCTTTTCCAAAACGTTTTCTCAGGTAGGTTACCGCGGCACCGCCGGCGCCTACCGATAGCTGGGCCGGCCCTACCGTAACGGTCCGCGTCAGGGAGGATGGATGGGAGGAAGAGGCCAGGAGGTATGGAAGCTTGTTTCCGCCACAGAATAAAACATTTTAAAAGATAATTGCGACTTTTTATCTCACAATTGCGAGTTTACATCTCGCAAAAGTCGCAATTATCTTTTAAAATGTTTTATTCTGTGGCGGAAACAAGCTTCCATACCTCCTGGCCTCTTCCTCCCATCCAGTTTACATCTCGCAATTCTGACTTTATTTCTCAGAATTGCGAGATATAAAGTCAGAATTGCGTGAAATAAAGTCGCACTCGCACTTGCGTGTTATAAAGTCAGAATTGCGAGATATAAAATCCAAATTGCGTGAAATAAAGTCGCAATTGCGTGTTATAAAGTCACAATTGCGTGTTATAAAGTCAGAATTGCAAGATATAAAGTCAGAATTGTGTGAAATAAAGTTGCAATTGCTTCTTATAAAGTCTAAGTGAATTATTATTTAACCTTTACATTATTTGTTGAACCATGGTATTAATACAAACTACACAATAGTAAGAGTTGAACTGTTGCTTCATTTATCCAATTTGGAAAAAGTGCTCATTTGGAATTCCACCATGGAAAAAGTGGGCCGGTCTTGGCCTGAAACTCCCAGGCTGAAAAGTGGCCCCACTCCGGCCCTGATTCAGTTGGTCATTATTACAATATAAACACTATCAGAGTGATCAACAAGGTATATCTTCATTTACCAGTCGAAGACGGAGCATCTTTCTGCTCTTATGTTTACTCCGTGCACTGTCAAGGGCTTCATCATATCTGTCGTGGTACCGGTCTTATCAGCAATTATTTTACCGCACATACACTGCATCGCGCGCTGTTGGCATCGAGCCTGGAGAAATGTAGCCACACTTTTGATCGACTTTTCCACATCTTTATGGTATTGTGTGTGTGTGCTCGCGGCTCATATGAGTATGTGCGCGGAGAGTTTGTGTGTGTGCTCGGGTCACATTGAGTATGTGTGCGAGTTTATGTGAATGTGTGTGCTCGCGTTTCATTAAGTATGTGCGTGGAGAGTTTGTGTGTGCGCGCGCGCGTCTCATATGAGCATGGGCGTCGGAACCATTGTATATGGGTGGGTCAAGACCCACCCACTTTTTAAGACCAATGATATTAGACCCACTCACTTTTACCGTCTCTAAATCAGCGTATATGCAGAGCCCGTCTACGGAGAGCCTGTCCACTCCCTATTAAGCCCTATTGTACCGAATTTTGGTTGTAGTACCACCAGAGTTCCACTGGGGGCGCTCGCCATGAGTGCAAAATGAATGGGAGTCAATGGGGCTAGACGGCTAAATTTGTCTCTTTCACCCGATTGCCGTTGAGAAATCTCAGATGTGATTGTAGATTTTGCAAGTTCAACATGGGTTTTAGGTCGAAAGTTGAATGAACGAGTACTTATGTCGTTTTGATTTCTTACAGGTTGAGTTGTTGTTGCCCATAACACGCTAGCATTCTGCTAATGACGTCAGCATTCTGACGTCATTGACATTTTGAAAGACTTTTTTAAATCAAATAAGTGACTCTAAAAAATCTAACACCCAGCAATGTGTAATTTCTTTGCATCTCCTTTCGAATACAACATTCAAATTACTAGACAAAAAATTATATCCTGAGAAAAGTGGATTTTGAGGGGTATACCGCCATTGACCTCCATTCATTCTGCACTCGTCCTGTGAGCGCCCTCATATGGAATCAGAGTGGAACTGCAACCAGTTCAGAAGCCGGAAGTGTAGTGAGAGTGAAACTTCTCGCCATATTAGACATTCTCTGGTATATGTCTGTTCCCTTTTCAGCGCGCTGTCAGTCAAATCCATTCAACTTGAGGAATGCCGTAATACATTAAACTCCATTCCGCGATTTAGCTACAGCATTGATTTCCACCCTGCTGCTCAAATCCATTCCACTTGGCTCACACCAAACCCTTACTTTACAGGCTAGATGAGCCCATGCGCATGTGCTGTCCTGAGCGCGAGTCTCAGGTTCCTATGGGAACTGGAGCTTCTAACAGATCGATGCAGTGACGCAATGACTTTACCAATCAGCGATTGGCTCTTTTACCTAGAAAGGCGGGAGTCGCGGGACAGTTTCTCCCATTCATAAGTAATAGAATAGACTGTCTTTCTAGTCTTTGATATCTAGCTCAGTCCGGCTGTTATTTGCTCACACACTATCACTAAACAAGCTGGTATTTGAGGTGAATGTTCATTCATAATTTGTTCGCCTGTAGCTTTTAAGGGCATCATGTAGTCTTTGTTGCAGCATTTAATAACAGTTAAGTGTTTTGGCAGCGCAGCGTTTTTTCAGTTGAGACGCTTGGTTGCTATGATATACAGAATATCAGCGGCAACTGATTTCGCAGATAATTTGTTTCATACAATGTTTATATAGTACGGATGTCATCTGGTATAGACGTATGTTCGGAGACCAGCAATATTTATTTTTTTCATCCATTTTGTTCTGTTAGCTCTGCTGGTTGATGTTGTACATAAATAATGTTGTGACAGTTGGTTGGTGTGGTATTTGTCCCGCCCCTCCTCGACTGTGATTGATCGGTTGGATAAAAAGTGACAGTGATAAGCGCTGCGTTTTTCCTAAAGTTGAACTTGAAACGCCACGCTCCGTTTGAAAACAATTGAAAAAACATGCCAGCCGCATAAAAAAAAAAAAAAAACGCTTTGGTGGACACACGGCCTTACACTATTTTCTTTTATAACCCTTACAGTTATCTGTCTTTTTTGCTAGCTAGCTATAGCTTCAGTACATCAATCAACCAGTGCAGTGTTGCAGCTCTTTGAATCCTGGTCAATGAGAGAAGCTAGTTGTTGTACCAGTGCTATGTTGATATTGATATTGATATTGATATTAAAGCTAAGGCGCCACTGGATGGTTATCCTCACTGACTAGCAACATTAAAACCAATTATAGAAGGTAATATATGATAGAACAAAGTCCTTCTGCTACTCTAAATAACCTGAACATTGTGTGTGTGTGTTTAGCCAGCCAGCCAACCATCATGGCAGAAAAAAGAAAGACAGACATCAGGACATTTTTTAGTGCACCAAAACGCAAAGTAAGAACCCTATAGCCTATTATTTCAAAGAATTAAATTGAAAATAAAAATTGTCCACAAGAAATATGAGAAAAATGCTAACATGGAAATGTTGCATTTGTCCTTAGGCAGCAGAGCAGGAGACAACAGGTAGCAGTAGTACACAAACAGATAGGCAGGCACAGACAGTGAGAGACAGGGAGTCTCAGGTAATTTTTTTTTTTTTGGTTTTTTTTTTTTGAAACATTATGAAAGGTTCTCTTTCTCAACTTAAACTGATTTGATTCTGTTGGGCAAGTTACTCAAGATATCTCCCCTCTCCCCCGAAACCAGGTGCTACCCCCTGGGGAACAGGAATTGACCCAAAACAAACTCTAAAAAAAAAAACACTCACACACCACTGTGTGTTTCTGTCAGGAATGCATTGCTTACTTTTAGATTCATCTTTGAGTAATTGATGTCATGTATTTATTATTTCTGAATTGGTTTTAATCACTTGTGTAATTGGAATGATACATTTTTACCTCACAAATAAATGTTACATCTTGATTTATTCGGAAGTATTCTGAAATCATTTTTCCTAGTAGATTAATGTGCAGTCTGGTGTTTCTGCAAATCTCTGTCCAGGATAGATCAAACCAAAGGCACTAATGAATGGAGCATGGGGGCACATCATTGAAGAGACCTTCTGATTTCTGACTATCACTGACTTAGCACGTTGCAAGCTCGCAACTATTTAAAAAAATTACACCTTTGTTATGAGTGAGCGGCCGCTTAGGGTAAAATAGTTGCACTGCACCCTCTGACTATTTCAGAACTGTCTGGTTTGTGATCGTGAGCGCACATTCACGACGTGACGTCTTAAAAAAAAGCTAAAGTAATATTGAAACTAAATTGCAATAAATTAAGTGAACTTCTCTGGAGCGCTGAAAAGACATACACACATTATCCCTTCGCCCATACCATTGGACTTTCGTCGTTAGGCCAATGGGTGGTCTTTACAAACATTTAAATAGCATTTAAGCTCATTAAAAATTTATTAGCATTACACTAATAGTTTATTATAAAGCTGTTTTATTCAGTATTCAAAATGGTATATTAAAAGTGCAAAAATAATTAAATATAAATGTTAAGACATACACAGACTTAGAAATCAAGAAAACTTTAAAAAAACTTTAATATACTATCTTGTGTAAATTACAAAATAAATTAGAGCACATTAAAAAGTACAGCAGCATATATGTCTTGAACAAAATACATTATAACAAATATCAGTGAAATGCTATGGCAGAGCTATGGCAAACACCTTTTTTCATTTCTAGGAGCCAGAGAGAGAGCCAGGGAGTGAGAAAGGAAAGGAAGAAGGCACGAGATTAGACAGGGAAGAGAGTGAGAGTCAGGATGAGGCGTATAACAAGGCAAACCAGCCTGACCCAAGAGTCATTCCAAACCAGCAACTTTTAAGTAAGACACTCAGGTTTCAGGAGAAGTGGTTCAGGGACTATCCATGGCTCCATTATTCTCCCAGTGCCAAAGGTATATTTTGTTTTTATTGCATGCAAGCCTTCAAACAACAGAGCAGCACTCTTGCCAAAAATATGGATCCAGCTTTTGTCTCAACTGGGTTTCGAAATTGGAAAAGAGCCATTGACAAATTTTCAACTCACCAGCTGAGTCAAGCTCATAAAGTGGCGATAACAACATACACACACCAAAAAAGAAGCATTGAAACACATCTATCCACAGTGAAGGAGCAGCAGCAGAGAGAGGCTAGATCATGCCTGGACAAAATAATCAAGTCAATACGTTTTCTTGCCCGCCAAGGTCTAGCTCTGCGTGGCCATGGTAATGATGAAGGGAATCTAAGGCAACTTCTGCAACTGAGAACAGAGGATGATGATGTGCTTAAAGTCTGGCTAAGAAAGCCCAACAACAATTATACCAGTGCTGAAATTCAAAATGAGATTTTGAATCTCATGGCCAACTCCATTGTTAGGGGAATTGCAAATACTGTTCAGGGGTTGCCCAACCTGCAGTTCTCCATTATAATTGATGGAACCCAGGATGTGTCGGGGGTTGAACAAGAGGCCATATGTATCCGTTATGTGGATCATAATCTTGTCCCTCATGAAGACTTTATAGGTCTATATGAGGTGTCTTCAACAACAGGAATGAATTTGGCTCAGGTGGCAACTGATGTCCTACTGCGGTTAAACTTGCCCCTGTCCTGCCTTCGAGGGCAGTCTTACGATGGAGCTGCAAACATGTCCGGCCAAAGCAAAGGAGTTCAGGCAGTGCTCCGAGAGAAGCAACCTCTTGCTTTGTATGTCCACTGGGGTCCTCATTGTGTCAATCTTGTGACTCGGACAGCCTGTGGCTCATCCCCTGTTGTGTCTGATGCACTGAATTTGGTCCACAAACTTGGCACTCTTTATCACCAGTCTGGAAAATACAAGACCATTTTTAAAGAGATTGCCCAGTCTGAAGCAGGGAGTTTCAGAACTCTAAAGCCCCTCTGTCCTACACGATGGCTTCAGAGGATGGGGTCTGTCCAGGCAGTCATAGGACAGTACGAAGAGGTATTGCTTAGTCTGGAAGAAATGGCTGCATCTGGCTCCTCTGACACCTGTACAACCGCAAGAGGACTTCTGGAGCGCTTTCAGAAGGGTCAGACTTTGCTTTGTCTTCTTCTTGCCTCTGAAGCCCTCAAAGAACTAGAGTGCCTCAACCAATCCCTTCAGAGCAAGACTGGAAGTGTCACAGGGATGCTTGCAGCAGTTGACTGTGTGAAAAAAACAGTTAAGGCGAAAAGGTCTGATGAAAGCTTCCATCGGATTTATGCAACGGCCTGTAACATGATCACTGAGCTTAGCATTGAGACCATCCAGATGCCGCATATCCGGAGACCTCCTCAGCGCTACACAGGAAATGCAGCAGTGTTCACACCAGCGTCCACCGAAGAGCACTATAGAGTAGAATACTTCAAAGTATTAGATGTTGTTGATGTACAGTTGACCATGCGCTTTGACCAGAGCAGCTTCGCTACCCTTAAAAAATTGGAAAGTGTGCTAGTCGAAGGAAAGATGGAAGATGTTGTCAGTCTTTACCCAGAAATTAACCACCACTCCTTGGAGGTACAGCTGGCAATGTTTAACCCTCTGAGGTCGAGAAACGCGCCCACGCGTTTTGCTGGATTTTTTTCACATAGCAGCAACATAAACTTAAAAAAATCCGTAATTTATGGTCATATAAATAAAATAAATACATGATTATAAACTATAGAGGGTCTTCTTTTTTTTGTGTACACTCACATTAACATCAAAACCTTGTTTTTATTTTTAAATAAATAAAATAAACAGGGTGCGCTTTCAGCTCACTCTGTCTCCGCAAAAATCTTTCTGGAACAAGTCTGGAAAACTCAGCGAATACTTATCACACAACCATGAAACATGCGTCTAAAGAAAGCTTTAAATTTCTACTTTTAAATAAAACAGTTCACATTCAAAACAAATATTCTCCTGCAATGTAATCTGTATGAAACTAAAGTGAAGTACAGTTTCTCCCGTCTCATCTAATTATCTGTAATTAGTTCACGCCCTCTCGCAGAGCGCGCTATTCATAAGATAATGTGCTGAGGTGATCTATGCAAAATAAGGTAAAAAGCCCCCTGAAATGCTTTAAAACCAGCTAGTTTAATTCACTCACTTTCCTGCGCCGTTGGAAGATGACGCGATACACCAGTGAGGAAGCCCTTCAGCTCGTCCTGGATAGTGATGAAGAGTTCACTTTTTCCTCAGAAGAAGAAGAGGACTCTGACAATGAACGTTTGTATTTTGAGGAGCGACTTGATCCAGGCGTGGATATTTCGGATGAGTAAGTCTTTTTAAATTTACTTGCATTAGTTGACAAGCTATTTTGTATAAACGTAGGCTACATATTTTACTGGTTGGACCATTTCCATACTTGTCATTCAGAGTAATTATATTTAAATGGTCTAGGCTATGCTTTATAAAGTAGGAGAGAGGCTTCATGCAGTCTGTTTTCTTTCGTTTTTAATAGTTTTGTTTAAAATAACACATTTCGAGCTTTCTATATATTTCTCTGGTATTTTAGGCAAAGCTTATGAGTTTGGGTTCATTTATGAGGCCTCCAGTTCCTGCTATTTTTAATTCTTATGTTTTAAATACAGGCATTTGGTTGATGAAACAACTATTAAAATTAAGATACAATTAATACAAAACGAAATTCACTTTAAAGAAAGGCTTTATACAAAAAATAAACTTAATGAAATGGTCAAAATCTTCTCTGCCCACTCCATTTGTCTCGCGATTGCGCATGATCTGACTCATGCTTTTCACTTTTCATATAATCAACATAAATGAAATAAAAAAAAAATAATGATTTTATTTAAACCTAAATATGAACTAAATTGTTTTATTTAATTTTAATGACTAGGCTACAACACGTAGGCCAATTAGCCTACAGTACAGGGACATTAGTTGACAAGCTATTTTAAATAAACGTAGGCTACAGATTTTACTGGTTGGACCATTTCCATACTTTCCATTCAGAGTAATTTATATTTAAATGAAGAGTGCTTGCAAATATCTATTGCAAATGTGTGTATGTGCTGAAATGTGTAAATATGCCCAGCTGATGAATTGCAAATGTGTTAATGTTTGCGTTGTGCTATCTCCGTAATGGCCTATTGACACACAATATATGCCTACAGCACGTGTCTACAATTATTTGCATCAGTTATTCATATAGACTAATGGTAATATACTTTGAAATACACTGCTCAAAAAAATTAAAGGAACACTTTGAAAACACATCAGATCTCAATGGGGAAAAATATCATGCTGGATATCTATACTAATATGGACTGGGTAATGTGTTATGAACGAAAGGATGCCACATCGTTTGATGGAAATGAAAATAATCAACCTACAGAGGATTGAATTCAAAGACACCCCGGAAATCTAAGTGAAAAAATGATGCAGCAGGCTTGTCAATTTTGCTGAAATTTCATTGCAGCAACTCAAAATGGTTCTCAGTAGTTTGTATGGCCCCCACGTGCTTGTATGCATGCCTGACAACGTCGGGACATGCTCCTACTGAGATGACGGATGGTGTCCTGGGGTATTTCCTCCCAGATTTGGACCAGCGCATCACTGAGCTCCTGGACAGTCTGAGGTGCAACCAGGTGATGTCAGATGGACCGAAACACAATGTCCCAGTGGTGTTCTATTGGATGTAGGTCAGGTGAGCGTGGTGGCCCTTCAATGGTATCATTCCTTCATCCTCGAGGAACTGCCTGCATGCTCTCGCCACATGAGGCCGGGCATTGTTGTGCACCAGGAGGAACCCAGGACCCACTGCACCAGCATAGGGTCTGACAATGGATCCAAGGATTTCATCCCGATACCTAATGGCAGTCAGGGTGCCATTGTCTAGCCTGCAGAGGTCTGTGCGTCCCTCCATGGATATGCCTCCCCAGACCCTCACTGACCCACCACCAAACCGGTCATGCTGAACGATGTTACAGGCAGCATAACATTCTCCACGGCTTCTCCAGACCCTTTCCTGTCTGTCACGTGCTCAGGGTGAACCTGCTCTCATTTGTGAAAACCACAGGGCACCAGTGGCGGACCTGCCAATTCTGGTGTTCAATGGGAAATGCCAATCGAGCTCCCTGGTGCTGGGCAGTGAGCACAGGGCCCACTAGAAGACGTCGGGCCCTCAGGCCACCCTCATGTAGTCTGTTTCTGATTGTTTGGTCAGAGACATTCACACCAGTGGCCTGCTGGAGGTCATTTTGTAGGGTTCTGGCAGTGCTCATCATGTTCCTCCTCGCACAAAGGAGCAGATACCGGTCCTGCTGATGGGTTAAGGACCTTCTACGGCCCTGTCCAGCTCTCCTAGAGTAGCTGTCTGTCTTCCTGGAATCTCCTCCATGCTCTTGAGACTGTGCTGGGAGACACAGCAAACCTTCTGGCAATGGCACGTATTGATGAGCCATCCTGAAGGAGCTGGACTGCCTGCGCAACCTCTGTAGGGTCCAGGTATCGCCTCATGCTACCAGTAGTGACACTGACCCTAGCCAAATGCAAAACTGGTGAAAAACAGTCTGAAAAGATGAGTAGGGAAAAAATGTCAGTGGCCTCCACCTGTAAAACCATTCCTGTTTTGGGGGTTGTCTCACTGTTGCCCATCTAGTGAACCTGCTGTTAATTTCATTAACACTAAAGCAGTTGAAACTGATTACCAACCCCCTCTGTTACTTAACTGACCAGATCAATATCCCAGGAGTTTAACTGACTTGATGCTATTCTCTGATTAAAAAGTGTTCCCTTTATTTTTTTGAGCAGTGTATTTATGTTATAATAGTTTTCAACTTTTTTAAAACAGGAATGCTGCATCTCCTTCATCTGCAACTCGGAGGGCGCGCAGCAACACAGTTGAACGTCAGAAAGAGTAAGTACATATTTACCCATGTTTGTGCAATTTTGTTTATATACTTATTACAATATGAGCCTGTATGAGTTTATTTATTTTTGGAGGTTGGTTGATAATGTTACATATTTTTCTTTGTGCTATCTTATCAGCATGCTAATGCCCATCAGTTGTGCATGTGCTGGAATAGTACTCTATATGATAATAATAGTTTTCAACTTTTTTTTGAAAGGAATGATGTAGGTTGCTCACTCTCACCTCTCACTGCAACTCGCACTAAGAGGGCACGCAGCAACACAGACAGAAATCAGAAGGAGTAAGTACATATTTACCCACTATTTTACAGATGTTAGACCAATTTTGTTTATATACTTGTTATGTATGCACAATATTACAATTAGTGATTGGTAATGTTAGTATAAAAGAGCTTATTTTTGTTGTTTTACCAAAATGCTGACTGTCCATCAGTTATGCATGTGCTGGCATAGTACTTTGTTCAACCTTTATTAATATTAATATTATTATTTTTATAGGAATGTGGTAGCATCACTCTCACCCTCACCTGCAACTCGCACTGGGAGGGCACGCGACAGGTGTCGTTCAGTTTTGAGAACAACTGAAAAGTAAGTACACTTATTCCCTTTCTTTCAGATATTAGTATAATTCTGTTTACATATTCTGGTTTTACATAGTCCATACAAACATTATGTGTCTGTATGGCTTTGCATCTGGCCAATGTTACTTATAATGATTGAAATGCAGTTGTTATATTTTGTGTAATAAACATGCTCACAGTTGTTTGTTTGTTTTACAGCTATAAAGGTGATGGTGATCATCAGACACCTGTTGCAAAGAGGGCCAAGACAAACATTCAGACAAGCAACAAGCAGTCTACTCTGTCATGGAAAACAGAGACTGACATTGATATGGTTCCACAGACTCTGAGATTCCTGCCTGCACGGGAACCTGGACCACAGCTGAGTCCTGCTGATGCACACACTCCTCTGAGTCTCTTCAAAATGTTTTTTTCTGAGAATGCAGTGTCAACTCTGTGCTACAACACCAATGCTCAAGCTGCTGGTGCAATTGCAAAAGGCCGCAAATATAAATGGACTGATGTCAGCATCAGCGAGATGTACAGATACATTGGGCTGCTTTTTTACATGGCCATGGTGAAGATGAGCTCCATCAGCGACTACTGGCGGCAAGACAGTCTTTTCTCTTTGCCTTTTCCTGCCACAATCATGTCCCGGGACAGATACCGCACCATTTCATGGAATGTGCACATGAGTCACCCAGATGCAGATAAAGAGAATGACAGAAAGAGGGGCACACCTGAACATGACCGGCTTTTCAGGGTCAAACCTCTCATGGACACCATACGTCATGTTTGTAAAGCCATCTATCATCCTAAAATAAACTTAGCTGTCGATGAGAGAATGGTGGCATGCAAAGCACACACAGGTATGACGCAGTACATGAAAGCCAAACCAACCAGATGGGGTTTCAAGTTGTTTGTTCTTGCAGACTCATCAAATGGATACACTTTGGACTTTTCTGTGTACACAGGAAAGAACAACTTTCCTTCAGGCCATGGACTGTCACATGATGCTGTAACATCTCTTTTGGATTGTAAAGTTTTAGGCTCTGGGTACCATGTGTACATGGACAATTTCTACACAAGCCCAAAGCTCCTCAAAGACCTGTTTGCAATGAAGTTTGGTGCATGTGGGACTTACAGGGACAACAGGAAGGATTGCCCACGTGATGCAACTAATTCACTCTCTAAAAAATCTGCCAGAGGATCCATCAGGTGGATTCGGGATGGCCCTCTTGTATTTGTGAAGTGGATGGACACACGAGAGGTGTCTGTCTGTTCCACCATTCAATCTGCTTATACAGGAGACACTGCGCAGAGGAGGGTGAAAACACAAGATGCATGGAGGACAAAGACATTTCCATGTCCTGCACCTGTGATTGCATACAACAAACACATGGGGGGTGTTGACCTGTCCGATCAACTCTTACAGTACTACACTGCACAACACAAAACAATGAAGTGGTACAGAAAGATCTTTCTACACTTCTTGGACATTGCTGCCACCAATGCTTTCCTTATCCACAAAGAGCTATGTGGTAACATGACCCATAAACAGTTCATGGAACAGCTTATTGCGGAGCTCTGTGGTGTGTCACAGAAAGTAGCACCAAAACAAACCAGTAGTGACCATGTGCCGGTTCCAGGAGCTGAGCTGGGCTCAGATGCAAAGAACATTTGCACAGTTGGTCGCAAGATCTGTGTGCTTTGCAAAGGACAGCTTGGTAAAAGGCAGGACACACCTTGGAAATGCCAGGCATGTAATGTTCACTTGTGTCTTCAGTTAAACAGGAACTGTTTTCAAGAATGGCACAAAGACATGTAACTATATTCTATCTGCCTTTATTTTAGTTTATTTTGCATTATTTTGCTTTATTTTGCTTAGAGCCCGCATCAACGGGGCATAAGCATTTACTGTGAGATACCTGCAAATTTAAAACATTTAGTTCCTCCTCATTGAGGAATTACAATAAAACAGTGAAAAACAAAACCTTTGAATCTCCTCTACTTTGTTCAGGCTGCCTCTCTTGATGGCCCATTAGTCATTGGGGGAGTGTCTGTCACACCCCTGGTCTGAATCTCATTAATATTGATTTGCGATTACCCCTCCCACGCATAAACCTCTTCTGACAAAAAAAACTGTTTTACAATGTTTAAATCAATGTATTGTTTTAAGAGAACGATCAGGCAGGATGAATTTCACATCATTTTGAAGCCAGAACTAGAAAGACAACATACATTAGTCAAGAGGCTTGTGGGCACATATTTAGAATGTGTTTTGTGGCCTTATTTCAGCAACTTTCTTTTTTTTTTTTTATATATATAACCACGCATAAACATTATTCTCTTAAAAATACAAAGATTTACAAGCATGTTGATCAGATATTATGCTAGCCCTGTTTGTGTTATATAGAGTGAATTTACACTTTTGCCATTAACATGTTTATAAATAACTGAAAAAAAAACAAATGTCAGAGCATGTCAGAACACCTCCAGGGCCCAGAAAACAGCTCAGACCTCAGAGGGTTAAACTTCAATATCCATCTAGCACCATCACTGATGCAGTAAACAGTCTCAGAGCCATGCTGCCAGAAGTCCGTGCTCTCTTCACTCAAGTAGAGTCTTTGGTTAGACTTCTTCTTGTAGTGCCATGCTCCTCAGCTGAAGCCGAACGGAGTTTCAGTGCCTTAAGAAGGCTTAAAACATGGCTCCGCTCCACCATGAGTCAACGTCGTCTGAACAGTGTGGGCGTCTGCCACATCCACCAAGACAAACTAGATCAAATTGACATAGGAGAGATTTGCCAGCTCTTTATCTCTGCAAATGATAATAGAAGGAATGTCTTTGGGGCCTTCATTTAGTCTAAAACCAATGCAATGACTTGCAAACACTTTTCAACCTAGGCTATATTTAACTGATTACAGTTTAAGGATCAGATATTTAATAAGATAATAATCCTTTATTAGTCCCACAATGTTTTTTTGTTTTTTTTTATGTTCAAAGTGATAAACTTTATTGTTTTTTGTAAAAATATGTTCAGTGTGATACATCACCTTTTCTTCTAACAAGAGTGTCTAAGTGTTTTGGAACTGACACTAATTGTTGAAGTTAAAGTTTCTTTCTTATTGATAAATTACCTTAAGTACTCAACAGTCTGTGGTCTCTGTTGTTGTATTTTTTGCTTCATAATGCACCACACATTTTCAATAGGAGACAGGTCTGGACTGCAGGCAGGCCAGCCTAGTACCCAGGGGCGCAACTACCCAGTGTCAGAGGGGTATGCAGCAACAATTTTGGCGCCCCCCCAATTTTCTTCTCAAAATCTATATTTTTGTTATTATGTTTGGTGTCACTAGTGAAAGCAGAAAAGACAAACACCCCTTTAAATCAAAATAAATTACATAGTTTTGTATAAAAAAGAATGATAAAAACAGAAGACTAGTGAAAAATATGACCAATAACCAGGGGCGATTCTAGGATTTAAAAAAAAAAAAAAGGTAACACTTTAGTTTAGGGTCTAATGCTCACTATTAACTAGTGTCATTAACATACATATTGCAGAGTTTTATAATCACTGAGGTCCCGAATGTGAGGTAGGCTAGTTAGGCGGATTCAGAGAAAATTGGGATTTCTCTGATCTACATTATGTGCATTTTAAGATGTTTTGAAAGCCAAAAAATTGTATAACAGTAGCTTTAAAACCATGTGGGCAGCTGATTATTTTTCTCTCCTCATCAGATCAGCATCACACTCTTTTTCTCTTTGTTTTTCTCTTTGCCTGTCTCTTCCCCTCCTAAAGCTGAGCTTTGACTGATATAGGCTTTTCATTTTACTCTGTCAGTGAAGAAAGTAAACATAGGGTCAACTGATAGGTTGATTTATGAATCATTTTCTCAGAATCTAGTAACTAAGTTTATTAAATTCATTCACAATATGTACACATTCATTACTGATCTTATGCCTAATTCAGGGCCTTAGACAGGGCTTTAAAATCAAAGAGGTCCTAAATTTGAGGTTGTTAGGGAGTTACATTTTTTATTTCTCTGATGTCCATTTCAAGATGTTTGAAGGGCAAAAAAAGTATAAGAAATAGCTTTAAAACCATGTTAGCGGGCAGTAGATTATTTGTCAATAACGTTACCTTCTCTCTCCTCATTTCTCTTAGTCTCCTCATCTTGCCCTGTCTCTTCCCCTCCTAAAGCTGAGCTTTTTTTATTATTATTTGCTGAAGGCTACAAATTGTACTATATTAATTCTCAATATGTACACATTCATTATTAATCTTGTGCCTAACAAGATGAAAACGGCTTTGTTAATTTTTCATATCACCTCACGATGACAGTAAACTCATTATTAGGCTACGTTACATGCGTCACTTTACATAGGCCTATTTTCAGTTCAAATTGGCAAAATTAGACAAAAGTTTATTAGTTTGCCTGATTATTTCTGTCATTCGTTTAACATTTATGACCTAAAACACTCAAATGAATATGAAATGTTTAGTTTAGCTACTTACATCTCTCGCACTTGACCGTAAACTGAAGCGTCAGTCACTCTGCTAAAATTCGCGCTCAGCAGCTTCTGTGAACATAAAGCCCGTCAACTTTTGATTTTATTGGTCATCTCAAATATTCTGACACTGACGATCAGTGACAGACCAATGAGGCTCAGATGAACACAGACATACACACACACACACACCCGGAGGGCACTCTAGCCTGTTAGTCCTCTAAAATTTTATATAACATTGAGGAAATGCAGAAATGATTTAGAAACGGACAACAGCAGCTACATATAGAAAATACCAATATGCCCCTATGCGCCGCATATAGCCTGCATATAGCGCATACCCATTTTTGCACAACTGCTAGTACCTGAACTCTTTTTACTGTGAAGCCACACTGTTGTAACATTTGCAGAATGAATCTTGGCACTGTCTTGCTGAAATAAGCAGGAATGTCTCTTAAAAAGACGTTGCCTTGATGACAGCATTATGCAAAAAAAAATTCTCATGCTATAGCCAGACAAAAGTGTCAAAACACATGTTATGAAAACGCACACTTCCAGTTGTTGCTTATTATTGGCTGAGCTGTGTTCGATGCCATTGTAATATACTTTGTAACCACACAGTTGAGAGTCGAAATAAAATGAGAGACGCGCAGCCAGTGAGACAGGGGTAGCTGCAGCTTGGAGTAATGGGCGTGGAGAGAGGTAGGGGCGTGGCAGGAGGTAGGGGCGTGGCAAGAGGTTTCTCATTGGTCAAAGGAGTTTCCTCCTGGCAACTGCGTTGGCCAATCAGCAGTAACCATAGTTATACGTCATTCCCTTTAGCTAAAAAAAATCGTCATTTCCTTTAGACGGAAAGAAGATGGCGGAGGTAATACATGTGCGATATATTTTGTGGTTCTCTTTGCTTTACATCTTTCAGCTTGGGTAATTATTTAATTGTTGTTGACAGACACATGTTACAGTGAGAAGAATTAATGAGTCCATTTGCATCGAAGACATCAGAGTCGGCGATTTATATCGATGTCCGTTCTGTGCTCTCAGTGTTTTTAGACCATGTGAATATCACAGCATACACAGTCATTTGCAAAGCCACAGACTTCGCGCGGTTCGCCATGAACGTAAGTATGAGTTCAGTTGTGATATGCATGCCTGTTATAACTTTTTAAGGTTATAGATAATAACGTGAATGTTGATGTGAACGTATCATAATTGGTAACTTATGACAAACATGTTTTGCTTTATATATTAATTTTCCTATTTTAAATTGTGTTTGATGTTTATGATTCTTTTAGATTTGATCATCTTTGACTGCCACTTGGAATGCAGACAAACCAAGCACTTTCACTGCTTCCACTGTTCAAAAACCCTAATTAAAAAGTCTGATTTTATAAAGCACATAAATATGTGCAAAGTAGTCAAACAGATGGTGCCTTTGTCTCATCAGAGTAGTGACACATCTCCAAAACCGGTCCAGTGTGCGTCTTTGTCTCCTCAGAGTAGTGACACCGCTCCAAAACCGGTCCAGTGTGCGTCTTTGTCTCCTCCCAGTAGTGACACAGCTCCAAAACCGGTCCAGTGTGCGTCTTTGTCTCCTCCCAGTAGTGACACAGCTCCAAAACCGGTCCAGTGTGCATCTTTGTCTCCTCCCAGTAGTGATACAGCTCCGAAACTGGTCCAGTGTGCGTCTTTGTCTCCTCCCAGTAGTGACACAGCTTCAAAGATGGTCCAGTGTGCGTCTTTGTCTCCTCAGAGTAGTGACACAGCTCCAAACATGGTCCAGTGTGCGTCTTTGTCTCCTCCCAGTAGTGACACAGCTCCAAACATGGTCCAGTGTGCGTCTTTGTCTCCTCCCAGTAGTGACACAGCTCCAAAGATGGTCCAGTGTGCGTCTTTGTCTCCTCCCAGTAATGACACAGCTCCAAAACCGGTCCAGTGTGCGTCTTTGTCTCCTCCCAGTAGTGACACAGCTGCAAAGATGGTCCAGTGTGCGTCTTTGTCTCCTCCCAGTAGTGACACAGCTGCAAAGATGGTCCAGTGTGTGTCTTTGTCTCCTCCCAGTAGTGACACAGCTGCAAAGATGGTCCAGTGTGCGTCCTTGTCTCCTCCCAGTAGTGACACAGCTTCAAAACCGGTCCAGTGTGCGTCTTTGTCTCCTCCCAGTAGTGACACAGCTCCAAAACCGGTCCAGTGTGCATCTTTGTCTCCTCCCAGTAGTGACACAGCTCCAAAGATGGTCCAGTCAGTTAGTTTTCCTGCTCAAAGTGACGACACCGCTCCGCAAGTGACCAAAACGGTGTCTTTTGCACCTCTTTGTGATGCCACCGATAAAACCCGATTGAAATATGTACGTAGAAAACAGGGGCAAAGATTATGTTGTCCCCACTGTAATCTGTGCGTTTTAAAAAAAAACCTCAAGAAACATATACAAAGGGCACACTTGAATATTGAACCTGATATCACTGCACAGTCTCACCTTCAAAGTCAGTGTATTGACCCAAAAAATTCAGTTTTTGCTGTTGCAAAATCGTCTAAAGGCCCTTGTATACCCATTCACGTTATCAAAAAAACATGGGGCATTTCACACAAGGTGACTTGTGAACTTGATGTCTGCAATTCTGTAATGGATTTTAAAAAAAGAAGTGGAATGCGATCTTGTCAGTGTACACACTTAAAATCAGTGGATTACTGCAGATCTGATGCTGGAAATGTTGTCCTGCATGAAGAGGCTTTAAGAGAAATGGTACAGCACAAATGGTTTTCAGAGGAACGCAAAAGACAGTGCTTAAATGCTCAGAAAAAAGCTGAAGAACAAAATGTGTGTTTTGCATCCTATGTGACTCTTGGTGGTCCATCCTATATGCACTATGTGTCAGTTTTTGAGCCAAAAGTTTCATTCTATAACCGATTGGGAAGAATCATGGTTGTTTATAATGCAAAAAACAACACATGGCATTGCCCTTGTACTCGGCCAAGACGCTCCTGTATACACAAGGCTGTGTGCAAATGGTATCTTTTCCAAACCAACAGAAAAATGTTCCAAAGAGTGAAGAGCACAGAGGTGGAATTGACCTGTAAGACTCCTGTGTCCACTGGCAATGGACTTTCTGATTCAGAAAAAGACTATACTGAGAACATTTTGTACCCTCCAAAAAATGAGGACCTCAAGAAAATGGTGCAGTATATCTTTACAAAGAAAACAATACCTTCTTCCTTACCCATCTCAGCAACCAATTTAGATGAAAAGGAATTCCCAAAAGTTTTGGTTCCAGATGAAATGCACTGTTCATCGTGTTCAGAACCCCTTAGTGATCCTTTGCTCATCTCTAATAAAGCTAAAATTGTCACAACAGTTGGAATAATTGAAGGTTGGTACTTGGTATTTATTTGTTAGTAGTAAATTCTTACTTCAAAAATGTGTGTTAAGATTAGCTGCTTATTTTGTTTGTTTTTGTTTTTAGGTGTTGAAACCTATTGCAAGACATGCCCAGTGTGTGGACTTGCATATCGCTATCAAGAATGGAGTACTGGTGTGCATAACTATGATGACCACATCATACTCAGTTTGAAATTTTGTCTTATGCTTCGGAGTTTTTTGCAGGTATTGTGGATTGCTTTATTTATTGCAGGTTGTCCAAACTCAGTCCTGAAGGGCTGCTGTCCTGCAGTTTAGCTCCAACTTTTCTTAACACACTTGCCAGGAAGTGTTTTGTATTCCTAGTAAGAACCTGATCATCAGCTGGACCAGACTTTATTAATTACCGGTAGGTTTGGAGCTAAACTCTGCAGGACAGTGGCCGTTCAGGAGCAGGATTGGACACCCCTGCTTTACAGTGTTTAATGTTATTGTCACAACAATGTCAATACCTAATTTTTCCTCTTTAGTCTCACACCGCTGTTGAAAGAGTCTGTAAAGCACTTTCAATATCCAATGGAGTGGTTTACCCAAGTAAAACGGTGCTTTGTGCTTATTTGCACTTTGAAGCATTAACTGATCACAACTACCAGTTTTCCTGCTTAAAGTGTGGATTCCATCCCTCTGTTGTTATCATGGATGCTCATCGAAAAGCAGCTTTTAGCATGCCAGGTATGATACAGATCTAATTAGAATTTGAAATATCCTGACTTGCATGTAACTTATTAGAATCAATCATCAATTGAAGTTTTGAGTTGAGCTGTCTTTTATTCATCAAATAATCCTGAAAAAGTATCACAGGTTATACAAAATATTTCCCATTCTGTCATAATAAATTACATTTAGTTCATGTGACACTGATGACTAACACTGAAATAATAATGAAATAAAAATAAATGACTGACACCGAAATCATTTTTGATGGTATATTAAAATAGAATGCCATAATTTTAAATTGGAATTTCTGCTCCAATAAATGCAGACTTGATGATCATAAGAGACTTCCTTCAAATCATTAAAAATAGTGATGTTTTATAAGTTTTGACTTGGCATTGTATTTGTAATTTTATTTTGTTAGTCAGTGAAATAGAAGAACCTCCAGCAAACTTTGATGGACAGGTGGATGTGGAGGCTTTTTGGAATTCACTGCGATTGGAGATTATTGCAAGAGGTCTTGTGGAGAGTAAGTTATTTTATTCATTTGGATCAAAGTACTACACAGACACAGGTATTTGTTTTATCTGGTATTATGCCTAAACTTTTACACTGGGAGACATTACACATGGATGCAACATGCACACACACAAATTAGAAAAAACATCCCAGAAACACCTGCTATGAGTGTACCCCATGACATGATCTATTATTACATATTAATTCATTTATATTTATGTATAACTTTATTTTGTTGTTAAACTTTAGAAATAAAAGTGGAGTTATCACTGGCAACAACATTATGACTTGTTTTTTTGTTTTGTTTTGTTTTTGCAGCTGGAAACCCCAATCCTTTTGCAGTCAAACCAAGTTATCACCTTTGGGCGCCCTGGATTGGACCGAATACTAGGAAGTCTGGCTCTGTCTTGAATACAGAATGGGAGAAAGTACATTCATCAAATCCTAATCCTGCATCTGAAGTTCCAGTAACTGAGGAAAGGCTTATTGATGAGCTGATGTCACTGAAGGTGTAGTGTTGTTTTGTTTGCCTTTTTGTAACAGTATTCTATTATCATTGTTTATTTCTAATAAATTCTGAGTTTTTTTGTTGTTTTAATTCATAGGTGGCTGCTGTCCGACAGTTATGTGCATCATGTGGGTTAGATAACAAGGGATCAAAGATGGACCTCATAATGAGACTGAGGAGTGAAATGCAAAACAGATCATCATATGACAAAATTTTTCAAAAGGTTTGGGGTGCATCAGGTTTGTATGCACAGATATATCTTAATTTATAATAGAAAACACACAATTCTTTATTTTTTTACTTTAAGTGCTGCAATCATTAATTTGAAACAATCTATCACTTAGGTGGCTGGGCAGTTGTTATGTGCCCCTGCGGTGTCGTTAACAGCATTAAAGTCCTGGTAAGAGCTGAAAGTCCAAGGGACTTCGCTGACATGTTGCTGTCCTGGAAACACCTTCCCAACATATCCATTTATGACTTTGCAAGAGGACTTTCCACTCATGCAAATCTCCGCAATCCAAACATGATTCCCTTCAGCCCACACGAGGGTCGGCTTTTGGAGCCAAATGATGCCAATATTGCAGCAGCAGAAGAGGGAAGACTTAAGATTTCATTGGAATGGCTCAAAGAGAAGAAAATGCCTGCTGATGTGAATGGGCATCCATTAACTGGTTCATCTGATCACTATGTACTTTCTGACAGATTCCATGAAAACAACACAAAGGATCCCCGTGATAAACTTCGTAAAATACAGCTTGTGCCTGAGTTGGCTGGAAGAGTTAATTCTCAGTGTGCGGAGCAGTTGTTTTCTCAAATGAGAAAAAACAATTACTTCCTAAATGTTATGAAGCCAACAAATCACTTGTTTCTTATGCGAAACCTGCTGCACCACTACAACGTTGCGATTAACACTAGGTTTACAGAACAGCTTACCAAGGCTTTTTGTTGCAGTCAGGTTGTCCTGGATGAGCATGGCCAAGCACTTGCAGGTAAACGTAATTTTTCATAATGCAATTTAATGTCATTATTTGTCTTTTCCAGAAATGTTATTTGACACTGGGGTTAATTGACACTCGCATGCTTTATTGCATGCGAGCATGCAAATCACCTTTTCTTCGCTGAATGGTTGCTCCCAGCCAGTCTTGTTGGGCATTACATCCTTCAGCCCTGTCACAGACGCCTTGTCTGTACTTGGCTCATCATCCATTTCGACTGTGCTTTTACTTAAAGTCCCTTAATGTGGATTTCTGTCTAGATATGCAATAAACGTTTGGCAAGAGAAAACCTCAAAAAGGTTAATTATAGATCAAATAAGACAGAAACACACCCGTTCACCGGTCATTTTCCTCAGCTGTAGGCAAAGGCAAGTTTCAAATCAGTGCTTCTCCTGGGAGACTAGCGCTAAATTAGCCTATAGTTTAGCGCCATCTACTGTTTTAGAGGAGGAAGTTGCTCAACTGCATTTGTGAGAAAATCTGCCTGGACGCATTTGTGAGAAAATCTGCCAGGACACATTTGTGAGAAAATCTGCCTGCACGCATTTGTGAGAAAATCTGCCTGCACGCATTTGTGACCTTTGTGCTTGCACATTGCTTTCTGTTTGTTTGCGATGATTTCCTTTGCAAAGCGGATCGAGTTTGTTTGCGAGTCGAGTTTTCCTTTGCAAAGTAGATTGAGTTTGTTTGCAAAATGCTGGATTTGTTTGTTAAATTATGGCACATATTTCGCTCCATAGTTATTCCCTTAACTAAGACGAGTTGATGCATACCTCTCTCGTCTCAGTGCGTGCACTTAAAGGGATAGTTCACCCAAAAATGAAAATGCTGTCATCATTTACTCTCCCTCAAGTTGTTCCAAACCTGTATGACTTTCTTTCTTCTGCTGAACACAAAAGAAGACATTTTGAAGAAAGTCAGTAACCAAACGACTGATGAAGTCGTTGACTTCACCCCATTGACTTCCATAGTAGGAAAAAAAAATACTATGGAAGTCAATGGGGACCAGCAACTGTTTAATTACCAAACTTCTTTAAAATATCATCTTTTGTGTTCAGGAGAAGAAAGTCATACAGGTTTGGAACAACTTGAGGGTGAGTAAATGATGACAATTTTCATTTTTGGGTGTACTATCCCTTTAATCGCTCTAGCGCACGGCGACACTTTGATAGCACTTCGACTCGGCGCAGTAAAAAGTCACGCTTGTAAAATCCTCTCCCTCTCACTTCTGTCATTAGAACCAACGTGACTTTTTACTGCGCCGAGTCAAAGTGCTTCCAACTTCAAGTGCTATTCCACCATACATTATAGTTATCCTTTTTACCCGCTTAGAAAAGCGCCACGTTTCTTTTTGTCACCATACTTGGTCGGTCGTGTAACTACTCGTGTAACTGTATTTAAATAGGGAAAACGCTTATGTGTTTGGTCACTTCTAACTTCATCTCTGTTTGGTCCCTAATGAATGAACTGGGCTAAGTTAAGTGCTATCGAAGTGTCACTGCGCGCCTGAGCGATTGAGTGCACGCACTGAGATGAGAGAGGTATGCATCAACTCGTCTTAGTTAAGGGAATAACATAGTTTAATATGAAAAAACGGTGAAGTATCCCTTTAAGCTGATGAAGGCTCAAGTAGCCTCAAACATTTTGTAATGTATGTTGATAGTGTCCAAAAAGATTTCACAGAGCAAAATAAACAATGTGCATCATTTTGTATTATATTTATTTTTGATAGGTTGATGCTTCTACAAAAGACTGCATTCTATTTCCATCTTGGATCAAGTCACACTGGATGCTTTGTGTAAGTCATGAAGACATTTTTATCCATGTCAAATTGATTTCTGTATTGTGTTTTTTTAACAACCATTTTCAGATTTTGCGCCCAAAGCTGAAACAGGTGTTTTTTCTTGATTCACTCTGCGCGAGTGGTCTGAGTGATGGAAGATACAGTCAAGTGTACAGGTCTTTTACATAGCTCAGTAGTTCATGTTCAGAAGTTCCAGTTGAACAGTTCTTGTTCAAATGTTCTCAGCTGCTGTATGGTGGTTCAGTTCTAAACCATTCAGCATTTTTCTTTTTTTCTTCATTTGTGACGTTCTTGTGTTAATGTCTGATGTGAATTATATGAGGTCATTTAAGTTTATTAACGTTGAAAGTACCAAAACACTAATAACCAATCAACAGTAAGGGGCGTACACAATCAAAATGGGGGACTGTTGTATAGTGTGTTCATAAGTTTAGCAGCAGTGTTATAAAGATAGGGGTGAGATACCTTTTGAATAGGGGGCGTGTTTTGTTGATTTTGAATTTTAACATAATTTCTCGATTTCTAAAAATCACTTAATAGGAGGGTTGCTCAGACTGTCATTCCTGGCCATTGGACTGAGATCTCCTGTAAGGATCTTCCAGTAAGTTTTTGAATCATCACTTATTCTTCTAGCACAATTAAATTAATTGCTTTCTTGCTTACTTGCTTTTTTCCATTTCTTGATTTGCTTGCAAACCTTATCCAGGAGATTCCAATGCAGCATTTCTCCAATAATTGTGGAGTCTTTGTGCTCATGGTGAGTTTTTATATGACAGTAACATCAGTTTAATTTAGAAACCAAATAAAAAAGTCTAAACAAGTAGCCTTTGAATTTCAGTATGGCCTGTACATTTCTCTGGGGGTGGCTTTTGACTTTTCTGAGGTGAGTCTTCAGATCTTTGTTCTACACATTTTTTTTGCAAGCCAGTATAAAAACAGAATTTTAAACATTGTTTTTTTAAGGCTAATATGTCAAGAATAAGGAAATGGTGGTGTGTACTGCTACTTGAAGACTCGGGGTAAATTCTAATTCTAATAAATTTAAAGTAATGACATTTTAGCATTTTGTAATCTCTCTCTCTCTCTCTCTCTCTCTCTCTCTCTCTCTCTCTCTCTCTCTCTCTCTCTCTCTCTCTCTCTCTCTCTCTAGGTCTCCTACAGATCGAAAAAGGCACAGAAAAGATGCTGAGGTTGAAGGCTCATGTGAAGTCAAAACTGGTATGGTAAACAGTTTGAAATATAACATGTAAAAAAAAAAAAAAAAGGCCAGTGAAAATTCCTTCTTTTTTTTTTTCAGCCATGGACCCAACAGGAGGCCTTGCTGATGTACTGCTGAATATTATTTCTTTAAAAAAAAATTGGAGTCATGTAATATTTTAAAATAGTTTTTCCATATTTGTATTTCCAGCTACCACCAGAGGTGCTCAGTCACATTCTTCTTGATGTTGTTTATGAAGAAGGAGACAAAGCCTTTCACACTCTGTCACTAGTGTGCAAAAAGTTTAATGAAACTGTCCACCATCCAGGTTTTCTTAAAAAAGCTCACTTTGCCTGGCTGGACAGTATGTATAAGTATTACTTTATGAAATGAACAAGTTAAGCTAATATATTAAATTCATTTTTTTGCATTACAAATTCATTTTTTCTTTTGTCTTGAAGGTATCGTTGACTGGAAGTCAGTCAATCCGGATGTGAGGAAAGAATACAGGGTGGAGTTTAAGCTCACCAGATGTGATGCCTGTGGATTCCTCTACAAAAACACCACTGGATATTGCGGCAGTGGAAAGAAGGGGGTCTTCACTGCGTTCTATTCAGACAAAGAGTTTGATGGCTTCTGTTCTATGGACTGCTACTACAGTATGAATCAGTAAAGGAATGAGTTCAGTTCTATAGACTGCTACTACTGTACAGTATGAGTCAGTAAAGGAATGAGTTCAGTTCTATAGACTGCTACTACTGTACAGTATGAGTCAGTAAAGGAATGAGTTCAGTTCTATAGACTGCTACTACTGTACAGTATGAGTCAGTAAAGGAATGAGTTCAGTTCTATAGACTGCTACTACTGTACTGTATGAATCAGTAAAGGAATGAGTTCAGTTCTATAGACTGCTACTACTGTACAGTATGAGTCAGTAAAGGAATGAGTTCAGTTCTATAGACTGCTACTACTGTACAGTATGAGTCAGTAAAGGAATGAGTTCAGTTCTATAGACTGCTACTACTGTACTGTATGAATCAGTAAAGGAATGAGTTCAGTTCTATAGACTGCTACTACTGTACAGTATGAGTCAGTAAAGGAATGAGTTCAGTTCTATAGACTGCTACTACTGTACAGTATGAGTCAGTAAAGGAATGAGTTCAGTTCTATAGACTGCTACTACTGTACAGTATGAGTCAGTAAAGGAATGAGTTCAGTTCTATAGACTGCTACTACTGTACAGTATGAGTCAGTAAAGGAATGAGTTCAGTTCTATAGACTGCTACTACTGTACAGTATGAGTCAGTAAAGGAATGAGTTCAGTTCTATAGACTGCTACTACTGTACAGTATGAGTCAGTAAAGGAATGAGTTCAGTTCTATAGACTGCTACTACTGTACAGTATGAGTCAGTAAAGGAATGAGTTCAGTTCTATAGACTGCTACTACTGTACAGTATGAGTCAGTAAAGGAATGAGTTCAGTTCTATAGACTGCTACTACTGTACAGTATGAGTCAGTAAAGGAATGAGTTTTTCAGTTCTATAGACTGCTATTACAGTATGAGTCAGTAAAGGAATGAGTTCAGTTCTATAGACTGCTACTACTGTACAGTATGAGTCAGTAAAGGAATGAGTTTTTCAGTTCTATAGACTGCTATTACAGTATGAGTCAGTAAAGGAATGAGTTCAGTTCTATAGACTACTGTACTGTATGAGTCAGTAAAGGAATGAGTTCAGTTCTATAGACTGCTACTACTGTACAGTATGAGTCAGTAAAGGAATGAGTTCAGTTCTATAGACTGCTACTACTGTACAGTATGAGTCAGTAAAGGAATGAGTTCAGTTCTATAGACTGCTACTACTGTACAGTATGAGTCAGTAAAGGAATGAGTTCAGTTCTATAGACTGCTACTACTGTACAGTATGAGTCAGTAAAGGAATGAGTTCAGTTCTATAGACTGCTACTACTGTACAGTATGAGTCAGTAAAGGAATGAGTTCAGTTCTATAGACTGCTACTACTGTACAGTATGAGTCAGTAAAGGAATGAGTTCAGTTCTATAGACTGCTACTACTGTACAGTATGAGTCAGTAAAGGAATGAGTTCAGTTCTATAGACTGCTACTACTGTACAGTATGAGTCAGTAAAGGAATGAGTTCAGTTCTATAGACTGCTACTACTGTACAGTATGAGTCAGTAAAGGAATGAGTTTTTCAGTTCTATAGACTGCTACTACTGTACAGTATGAGTCAGTAAAGGAATGAGTTTTTCAGTTCTATAGACTGCTATTACAGTATGAGTCAGTAAAGGAATGAGTTCAGTTCTATAGACTACTGTACTGTATGAGTCAGTAAAGGAATGAGTTCAGTTCTATAGACTGCTACTACTGTACAGTATGAGTCAGTAAAGGAATGAGTTCAGTTCTATAGACTGCTACTACTGTACAGTATGAGTCAGTAAAGGAATGAGTTCAGTTCTATAGACTGCTACTACTGTACAGTATGAGTCAGTAAAGGAATGAGTTCAGTTCTATAGACTGCTACTACTGTACAGTATGAGTCAGTAAAGGAATGAGTTCAGTTCTATAGACTGCTACTACTGTACAGTATGAGTCAGTAAAGGAATGAGTTTTTCAGTTCTATAGACTGCTACTACTGTACAGTATGAGTCAGTAAAGGGATGAGTTCAGTTCTATAGACTGCTACTACTGTACAGTATGAGTCAGTAAAGGAATGAGTTCAGTTCTATAGACTGCTACTACTGTACAGTATGAGTCAGTAAAGGAATGAGTTCAGTTCTATAGACTGCTACTACTGTACAGTATGAGTCAGTAAAGGAATGAGTTTTTCAGTTCTATAGACTGCTACTACTGTACAGTATGAGTCAGTAAAGGGATGAGTTCAGTTCTATAGACTGCTACTACTGTACAGTATGAGTCAGTAAAGGAATGAGTTCAGTTCTATAGACTGCTACTACTGTACAGTATGAGTCAGTAAAGGAATGAGTTCAGTTCTATAGACTGCTACTACTGTACAGTATGAGTCAGTAAAGGAATGAGTTCAGTTCTATAGACTGCTACTACTGTACAGTATGAGTCAGTAAAGGAATGAGTTCAGTTCTATAGACTGCTACTACTGTACAGTATGAGTCAGTAAAGGAATGAGTTCAGTTCTATAGACTGCTACTACTGTACAGTATGAGTCAGTAAAGGAATGAGTTTTTCAGTTCTATAGACTGCTATTACAGTATGAGTCAGTAAAGGAATGAGTTCAGTTCTATAGACTGCTACTACTGTACTGTATGAATCAGTAAAGGGATGAGTTTTTTCAGTTCTATGGACTGCTACTACAGTATGAGTCAGTAAAGGAATGAGTTCAGTTCTATAGACTGCTACTACTGTACAGTATGAATCAGTAAAGGAATGAGTTCAGTTCTATAGACTGCTACTACTGTACGTGTACAGTATGAATCAGTAAAGGAATGAGTTCAGTTCTATAGACTGCTACTACTGTACTGTATGAGTCAGTAAAGGAATGAGTTCAGTTCTATAGACTGCTACTACTGTACAGTATGAGTCAGTAAAGGAATGAGTTCAGTTCTATAGACTGCTACTACTGTACAGTATGAGTCAGTAAAGGAATGAGTTTTTCAGTTCTATAGACTGCTATTACAGTATGAGTCAGTAAAGGAATGAGTTCAGTTCTATAGACTACTGTACTGTATGAATCAGTAAAGGGATGAGTTTTTTCAGTTCTATGGACTGCTACTACAGTATGAGTCAGTAAAGGAATGAGTTTTGACTTAGAACACAAGCCTTTGATGACATTCTATTGACGTTTCAAAAAAATGAATTGTAAAAATGACAATTGAATAAATGTATTTTGTATAAAATGGTGTTTGTTTTGCTTAATTGATTAATGTCCCTTACAAGTTTATTAAACTGTTTTTACTTCATTTTATAATTATATGGTGAGTGTTTGATCAAACATGTATATATGCCTTTATACAGCAAAAACACTTGCTGTACCATTATTATAAAAATAACATTACTTTTAGTTTGTATGTACTTTAAATGAAAGTTCAAACTAGTATGACTTTAATAGTGTCAGGAGACATTTTTATCTTTAAAATAATTATTTAATTTGTTTTTTAATTATATTTTTATTTTATTAGTTCAAGTACAGACATTTCAAGTATAATGCAATAAAAAAACAAGATTAACACAAGGCATTGTAAATGCTCAAAATGTGTAAACCAGAGAATAACAGTAAGTATAAAATGCACATAATACAAATAAATGCAAAAATAAAAGTTTATAATATCAAGGTAGTTATAGATATTTTCAAAAACTTTGTTTTATGATCATGTTTGAAAGGCTTTCAAAGTATACTGTGTGATCAGTGTTATAAAAAGGTAATATATTAGGGTTTCTTTTATTTTTGTCTTATGAATATAAAACTTCGCCAAAATATTTGAATTATATAATTTTGTTTTCAGAAAAATATGGGTTTTGGAAACAAAGTAAAATGTCATGAGGTTCTAAATTAAGACAAATGTTTCTCATATCTATTTTAAAGTCAATCCAAAAAGAAATTGAAAAAGGGCAATGCAAAAATAAATGTTCAATATCTTCAAGTGATGTGTTACAAAAAGTGCATTTATCACAAACAATGTTTTTTAATGATTGATCCTATAAAAAGTCGCGGTGGTGATGACGTCATGTAACCCGCGCCATACAGAAGGTTTCGAAGGTAACGTACTTTTGAATGTATTCTTAATATCATCATTGCTATTTTTACAGTGAAAGAAATGTATTTGGTCTTGTATAATTATTTGTGTAATTATAGTGATTAAGGTTATGGCTCGCTTTCATAGACCGTAAGCACGCTTTTATGCGGATCAGGAAGCTTTTCGCGTCCAATAGAAAATACCTCACGGCACGCCCCATACCTCACGGCACGCCCCATTCCTTTCCGACCTCGTGGCACGCCCATTGCTCCAGTCTGCAGTTACCTCTACTAGCAGCCAGTTGCAGAGGGGAAAAAAACTCACAGTTCGAGCGCCAAATACGCACAGCGAGAATCAGCTTCAAGAGAGTGAGTGAGACAAAGAAATCTATCATGTAGTTTATCACATTAATACGAAGTTTAAAACATTTAAATAGACACATCAAGTTGTAATTCATGTATATGAATCTTAGTTGATTATAGGCTATAAGAGCTGGTTGGTTGCTGAGAGACGGAGACAGAGACGGCAATTAACGCGCTGTTTGATTTGTGATCGTGCTGTGCTTATTCCATTCATTCGAGTATCATAATTGTACAAGGCTTAAATCATTTAAATATACAATAATTATAATATACGATATCATATCGTAGAAATATGATGTAGTAGCCTATTTGAGTTGATACTACTCTTGTCAAGCTCTGATTTCTGAGAGATGCATGCATAGACAGATTTGCGCTCGTTTCATTTTTAATCTCACTCATTCCCTTCACTCATTATTGCATAGATTTTAGATAATGTATTTGGCTTCAGGAACACCCCTAATCTACTTTATTTTTTTTTGCTTCTGACGCCCCTGCATATGAGTATGTGCGCGGAGAGTTCCGCGCGTCTCGTGTGTGTAGGGTTTGCTTGTATGTGCGTGAGCGACTTTAGGTGTGTCGTTGTGCATTTCATATGTATTTGTTTTATCAAAAACTAATAAATTATAGTGTTTTTATTTAAAATAAAAGGAAAAGGAATTTACAAAGGAAATGTTTACTGTTCATGTTTTTTTATTGTGTGGAAAAATCCCACTTAAAAAAACAGACCGCCATTACATTTTTCCTCTCGCGCACCCCCTGGTGGTAGCTCGCGTACCCCTGGGGGTGCGCGTACCACACTTTGGGAATCCCTGATCTAGAGCATATGCGATGAAACTGATAAGAGTCACGAACGTAATAACACACATTACTTAATGTAAACATATACATCATACAGAACCCAGAATTCTGACGAAAAATTACTTACAAAGATTTGACCAAACTCTGTAATGACGCAGACTCGTGGGTGATTTCAGCGCTGTTGCTCGGCTCGAACACTAGGTCCGTCACTAAAACGGGTCTGACTAGGAAACGAACTAAACGCCGAAGGGCGGAACAGTTAATGTTGCTGAGTCCCAATTCGCATACTATCCGTCCTAAATAGTATGCGAAACTAGAATTAGTACGTCCCAAATCGTAGTATGTTGAAATGAGTATTCCAAAGATACCCGGATGGTCTACTATTTCCGGTTAGAATTCGAAGTGCAGATCAATGCACACTCTAACGGCTAATATTGCCCACAACCCATTGCGTGCGGGAGGGAGGAGCTTTGCGGTGATGGTGGTGATGTAAAGGCAGTCGGATGCAGCAGCGGAGATGCGCCCTCAGTTTTTAAGTGTAAGAATTCAAATGTTTAACCCTAATTAAAGTTATACTTTATTGTCTCGTAATATGAATGGGTTTATGTTGTGCCAATAAAGCACCGTGTTTATCTTGTAGGGTCCGATGAAGATACTGAGCGCCTCATTGCAGGCTACAAAACAATAAATAAAAAGGCTCTAGTACAGTGTCATGCAAGTGTCTTTTTTATGTATTTCTTTTGATGTTTCTGTCTGACTTATTTGTAGTAATACTGTGGCTGTACAAATGTTAACTTTATCAGTTCAACCAAAGAAACAGGGTTACTACACTTTTACTATAGTAAAAGCATGGTTCATTTTCATCGGGGTATTTTTAAGTATTATACATAAGTATAAGATTAAGTATAAAATACGTTAAACAATAGTTACACTATAAACTTTAAATATTTTAACTCAGAAAATAAGTAGCTTTCGTTACACACATTTGCACATGAACGTCAGAACCAGCCGCCTCACAAACACCTGCGTTTGGTTGATCTACGACGACGCCCTGCTTCACTCCTACATTTGGTGAAACACATTGCAAATGTATTGTGGAAAAAAAGATGGGAATAGTAAATTAAATTATATTGGATATATAAGAATGAATGAAATGTAAAATGTTTTGTTAACAGTCGCGGTGTGCGTAACTAGGCAACCACGTTCCCGTTTACGTTGCATGACGTCATCGAAGTATGTCCCAGAACGTGCATACTCTTTTGCTACACACTCAAAAGTATGTACTTTTTCATCACAAAAAAAGTACATACTTTTAGGTCGTAGTATAAGTAGGCGAATTGGGACTCAGCCTGTGTGACTAATGATTATCTAAATGTGTCTTCTTCTTCTTCTTCTTTCGTTTTTTGGCGCATTGCATTCTCAGTGCATACCGCCACCTACCTTTGCTGTTATGCAGTCATGATTTCTTATAATCAGATTTTCCTTTTTTCTTTTTTCACTCTCACTTGCCTCTTCCTCACAAATCAATCCTTATATATAATTATTTGATGCTCCATCTCATTCCATTTCCCATATCCGATCTGGCGCTGCGTGTTCAGCTCCTCCAGACCGGCCTATGAAATCTGGAATAGACCAAAGCATCCTTATATTAAATCCTTTCACTTAAACCTGTAGTATATATGTATTCTATTAACATTCTGTATCCTACTCTATCTCTATTAAAATCATAACCTAACAAATATGCCAAATCCTTATTAACCTTCCCTCTTTCGTTTAAATATGATATCAACTCCTTCCTTTCCTCATCAAACCTTTTACAATCATATATCACATGCTCTACTGTTTCTTTCTCCCCACAATTCTCACATAAACCAGTCTCATGAACTCCAATTATAAAGAGCGATGCATTCAGTCTTGAGTGTCCAAGTCTCATCCTAGTCATTATAACCTCTTCTTTCCTATTTCTACCATTTATACATTTCTTACCTACAATTTTTTTAATATTATATAAATGCCGCCCCTTATTATCTGTATTCCAGTTTTCCTGCCACTCTTTAATAATATTTTCCTTAATAATAGATTTGATTTCGCCTTTACTTAATGGAACATTAAAATCTATTTTTTCCCTTTTTAAAGCATTTTTTGCTAATTCATCAGCAGATTCATTCCCAGCTATTCCTGCATGCGCTGGCACCCAGCAGAATGCAACTTCTATTCCTATCCTTTGTATTCTCCATAATAAAGAAAATATTTCACACATCAAATCTTCTCTAGCAGTATAATAAGTAAACAGTGATGTTAAAACAGAAGCAGAGTCAGAGCATATGACTACTCTGTCCGGTTTTACCTCCTCTACCCATGTTAATCCTATTATAATAGCGACCATTTCAACAGTATAAATTGACAATTTAGATGTTAATCGTTTAATTATTGATATTTTAAACTCTGGAATATACACTCCTATTCCTGTAATCCCTGATCTTGGTTCTTTAGATCCATCAGTATAGATGTGCATACTTGCATAGAATCTTTCCTGTATGTATTTATTAACTTGGTACTTAATCATACCCATTTCCTCCCATTCCCGTTTTTTATCTAATATTCCTAAATCAATTTTAACCTCAGAAATAATCCATTTTGGAACCTCTCCCCATACAGGTGACACACTACATTCCATATTAGCAATCTGATATTTCTCTGCTAACTGATTTATCTTCCATCCATATCCTCTCTCGTTACTTAAATATTCCCAACAATTATTTAAAACATCTTTAGCTATACTTTCTCCAGTGTAACTCTTTAAGGATGTCCAAAATACCAAAGACAATTGAACTCTCCGTAATTTCAATGGCATTTCATTCGCTTCTACTAATAATGCATTGACTGGTGTTGTTTTAACTGCTCCTAAGCATATTCTGATAGCTCTATATTGAATTCTATCTATCTTTATTAACAATGATTCTGACGCTGACCCATAAATCATGCATCCATAATCAACTGTCGATCTTATCAAGGCTTGATAAATTGTTATCATTGAGTCTCTTTCTGCTCCCCATTCTTTCCCAGCTATTGCCCTCATCACATTTAAAACCCTCCTGCATTTTTTATCTATTTCCTCAATATGTTTATTCCAGGTATATCTCCCATCTAACCACATTCCTAAATATTTAAAACTTTTAACTTGTTCTAAAGGCTTTCCATATAATAATAATTTAATATCCTTAAAATCTTCCTTTTTCCTACTGAATATCATATAACTTGATTTTCTAGTTGACATTTTAAAACTCCATTCTATACTCCATTCTTCCACCTTATTAATAGCTGTTTGCATACCTGAAATCACTTGCTTTGTATTTCGCCCTCTCTTCCAAATAGCCCCGTCATCAGCATATAACGCACATCCCACACCAAATCCTACATTGTCAAAGATATCATTTATCATAATATTAAAAAGAATTGGACTTATAACACTCCCTTGAGGAATACCATTTTCTGCCTTATAAATTGATGACTGACACATTCCCACTTGAACTACAAATGTTCTTTCAAACAAAAATTGAGATAACCAATTATACATATTTCCATCTATTCCTATCCTTGATGCTTTGATTAATAGCCCTTCTCTCCATACCGTGTCATACGCTTTTTCTATATCAAAATACACTACTGCCATGATTTCTTTCATAGCTATTGTCTTCTCTACTTCATTACTAACCTTGATTAACGCATCCATAGTTGATCTTTTACCTCTAAATCCACATTGATACTTACTAAATTTACCCTTTTTCTCTAGCTCATATGTTAACCTCTGAACTATAATCTTTTCCATTAATTTACATAAATTTGAAGTCAGAGCAATTGGTCGATAACTTCCTGGGTTTGTTGAATTTTTTCCTGGCTTTACAATAGGGATTACTACAGCTTTCTTCCATATTTTTGGCATAATTCCTTCCATCCATATTTTATTATATAACTCAAGTATCTTTAACAATATACTATCTGACAAATGCTTTATCATTTTATAACTTACCCTATCCACCCCAGGAGCGGTATTGGCACATTTTTGTAATGCAACTTTCAGTTCTGTAAGTGTAAACTCTATATCCATACAGCTACTATTGCTATTTCTTTTCTTCATTATATCTGGATTTTTGTCTAAAATGTCCTTTTTCCTTATCTCATATTCTTCTCACAATTCTATTCTATGCGCTCTTTCTAAAACCTTGCCTAACATGTTTGCTTTATCTATATCTATTACTGCAACTTTATCTTCTTCAATTAAAACTGGTATTAGAGCCGACTTCTTTCCTTTCCCACTCATATTCCTTAACATATTCCATATTTTATCCATAGGAGTATCTTTTCCTATGGTAGAACAAAATTCTCTCCATCCTTCTCTCTTCGCATTCTTAATTATTCTTCTTGTTTTAGCTCTTGCTTTCTTATACTCTACCAAATTTCTCATACTCAAATTTTCCCTGAGTTGTTTAAATGCTTTATTTCTTTCTTTAATTGCATTACTGCATTCTTCCTTCCACCATGGAATATTTCTGTTTTTCTGACCTGCTATTCTTTGTGGTATAAATAATGTTGCAGCTTCCATTATTAGATTTGTAACTGAATCACAAAAAGTTTCTACTGAATCTCCAGCCACTGAATCTTTATTATCTTCACAATGCTTACTAAAGGAATTCCAATCTGCCTTCTCATACAACCATTTCTTTTGAAGTAAACATTCTGTATTATTATTTACATTTATTTTACAAAAAATTGGAAAATGATCACTCCCAACTGTGTTCTCGCTATTTATGACCGCCGCTAGCGTAGCTAGCCGGTCATATAGGGATTGTCAAAGTTTTTTTTTTTTTTTTTTTCGTCACCTTACTGAATTTTTCGTCAACGATACCAGGGACACCGAAGCACCGGGGAACATGAAATTTGGTGGGCATGTAGCCCCACTAGACTTCTAAGGAAAAATTTCGTTTGGTCCCCGGGGGCCACTCCCCCCCCGCGCTGGGCCCCCCCAAACCCCCAAAAATGCAGTTTTTCCTAAATAACTACCTGAACCGTGGCACCGAGGATGAAGAAATTTTTATGGTATGTTGGTCTACTAGACTTTTACGGAAATTTCGTTTGGTCCCCGGGGGCCACTTCCCCCCCCTGCGCTGGGGCCCCCGTAAATTTTTCGTCAACGATACCAGGGACACCGAAACACCGGGGAACATGAAATTTGGTGGGCATGTAGCCCCACTAGACTTCTAAGGAAAAATTTCGTTTGGTCCCCGGGGGCCACTCCCCCCCCGTGCTGGGCCCCCCCAAACCCAAAAAAATGCCGTTTTTCCTAAATAACTACCCGCGCTGGGGCCCCCGTAAATTTTTCGTCAACCATACCAGGGACACCGAAACACCGGGGAACATGAAATTTGGTGGGCATGTAGCCCCACTAGACTTCTAAGGAAAAATTTCGTTTGGTCCCCGGGGGCCACTCCCCCCCCGCGCTGGGCCCCCCCAAACCCAAAAAAATGCCGTTTTTCCTAAATAACTACCTGAACCGTGGCACCGAGGATGAAGACATTTTTATGGTATGTTGGTCTACTAGACTTTTACGGAAAAATTTCGTTTGGTCCCCGGGGCCACTTCCCCCCCCGCGCTGGGGCCCCCGTAAATTTTTCGTCAACGATACCAGGGACACCGAAGCACCGGGGAACATGAAATTTGGTGGGCATGTAGCCCCACTAGACTTCTACGGAAAAATTTCGTTTGGTCCCCCCCCGCGCTGGGCCCCCCCAAACCCCAAAAAATGCAGTTTTTCCTAAATAACTACCTGAACCGTGGCACCGAGGATGAATAAATTATGGTATGTTGGTCTACTAGACTTTTACGGAAAAATTTCGTTTGGTCCCCGGGGGCCACTTCCCCCCCCTGCGCTGGGGCCCCCGTAAATTTTTCGTCAACGATACCAGGGACACCGAAACACCGGGGAACATGAAATTTGGTAGGCATGTAGCCCCACTAGACTTCTACGGAAAAATTTCGTTTGGTCCCCGGGGGCCACTCCCCCCCCCCCGCGCTGGGCCCCCCCAAACCCAAAAAAATGCAGTTTTTCCTAAATAACTACCTGAACCGTGGCACCGAGGATGAAGAAATTTTTATGGCACATCAACCTAGCCCATAATCACTCATTTGTGATTTGCGCCCCTCCCATAAAAAATGAAAATGCAATATTATTCTGCTTTAATCGCCCCTATCTTCAGTGGAGATGTTCAGAACTGCACCATATTTCATGTGTATGATTAACTTGACAACCTCTGGGGGTATCCTCTGCTAAGTTTTGTAGAATTTCATCCATGGGGGGGTATAAAATAAATTCATTTATGTGCACATTTAGTGACTGTACACTCATCGGCCTGTAGATGGTGCTGTTGAGCGAAGGGTTGCTGGTTTAGGATGATACTGTCACACACACACATGCAGGAATACAAACAAACGCAAGCATGCACACACCCATACACACACATACAAATCCACATGCACAGACACACACACACACAAACACACACGCGCACACATGTACGCACACATACATACACGCACAGACACACACACACACACACACACACAGACACACACATACACAAATACACACACATACACACACACACACACACAAACACACACACACACACACACACAGACAGACATGCACATACTATTACTTTTTTTAGGTATATACATAAACACGCAATACAGCCAAATTACTCCACGTCATTTATTTTTGTGGAAAGCCAGTGCAGGCCTGAGCGGCGGTCATATTTTGTACCGCGATGCGGTACATCTAGTTACTTTCCATTCACATAAGTCAGCCATACCATTTGATATTAATGTTAAATCTATACTTGATACCGTTTTCTCTGTTAAATTATACCTAGTTCCTTCTCCTGTGTTTAAACATACTAATGATCTATCATCCATGAGCTGTTCAATTACTTCCCCGTTATAATCTAGATTTTTACTTCCCCATAGCCAATTATGTGCATTAAAATCACCACACCATAATTCCTTTGTCTCTTTCCTAATTTTTTCAAACAACTTTATTGAAATCTTCTTACACGGGTTATAAAAATTATATATTACAATTGATTCTTCTCTAAAATATATTTCAACTACAACACATTCCATATCTTTAATCTCACTTAATTCCCTATAAATAGTTCCTTCTTTTATAAAAGTTACCACCCCTCCCCCTTGTTTCCCAATCCTATCCTTTCGAACAGACTTATATCCTGGTAACACAAATTGCAGATTTGGCTTGAGCCAAGACTCTTGAACACAAATTACACTTGGTTTATGTTCCAAATCGAGTACATATTTTTTTAATTCTTGACCATTTGCCACAAGGCTCCTTGCATTCCATTGCATTACATTTATCACCATTGATCTATTCCGATCCCTGTGAACCTTCTACTGTTGTTGCTCTAGATAGAATTTCATGTATTGCGCTTACTGAAATCCCAGATATCCCTAGGAATTCTGATGCAGCTTCAAGAATTGTTTTAATCTTTGCCGATCTGCTTGGCAACATAGCAGTGACATTAATTACCTTAACAATAAAGGCTAGAAAGTTCTCTTTAGTCATTATTAAAGTATTTTCTTTTATATCACACTGTTGTTCTGATTCTTTAGTTTGAACCTTTCTCTTGTCCCTTGCTTCTTGGTTGAGATTATCCCTCATCTCATCCCTCCTGTCCTCCTTACCTTTACAAACCTTCACTGCTTCTGCATAAGTGACTTTATGCTCAGTCTTGTATTTTTGGACTTCTCTTGCTTTAATTTGAACCTCACATCCTCCATATGCGGCACTGTGAGCTCCTCCACAGTTGCAGCATTTTAATCCATTCACCTCTGTGCATTTATCATAATCATGCTCACCTCCGCATTTTGCACATCTTACCTTTCCCCGACACACTGCAGCCACATGTCCTATTCGTTGACATTTAAAACATCTCAATGGCATTGGTACATACACTCTTACAGGGTAACTTATGTATCCCATTTGAACCTTTTCAGGCATTTTCCCTTCAAATGTCAACAAGACACTCAAGCTTTCCTGTCGTTGTCCTTCTATCGTCTTATACAGTCTTCTCACATTACTAATCTTACCTCCTCTTATATTTCCATGCATTTCGTCAGTGGATATATATGTTGGAATTCCATATATTACACCTTTTTCCCCAATTTCTACTCCAACCTCTTTGGTTGTGACCTTTTCTCCGTTCATTTCTTTTATCTTGAGAAGTTTGTTTTTCTGCCCAATATCTTTCACTATGATCAGAACTCTCCCTTGCCCCAAACACTTAGCCAAAACAACTGCCCCAATGATTTTATCGATCGCCTTGGATAGTCCTATTGGATGTAAATGAATTCCTGTACTCTTTTCAAATGTCAGCATAATTTTGTGTCCATTTTGTTCTCTTATTATTTCTTGGTTTTCTTTTGTCTTTTTTTTTGTTTTATCCTGCATTGCTTCTATCATATCTTCGCTATCCTCCTGATCCTTAGATTTCTTACGTTTAGCATTCTTTTTTTTATTACTTTTCCCCGAATATATCTCCGTAAATCCTTCCCTGTCCTCCATTATCGATTCCTCAGAATCTTCCTCCATGACTGCACAACAGCAACACCCGCCTCTCCTTCTCCCCACTTGTTTATTTCTCTTCAAGAATAATCTTCAAAAGCCACAAGTTGACCTCGCTGCCACACGCTGCCTAAACATCTAAATGTGTCATCATGGTTTAATTCCCTTAAAACTTATTTTATTAACTAAAATAGTTAATTAATTTGTTAATTACTACAGTGAGTAGTAACTAAAGAGACACTAAATGCAGAGATATAAAAAAGAGATATAAAAAAGAGATGTACAAAATATCACACACACACACACACACACACACACACACACACACACACACACACACACACACACACACACACACATCAACAAACTGATAACTGGACTAGTGTAAGACCTTTATTTATTTTCAATGTCTAGCTTTTTAACATTTTGCTCGAATGTAAAAAAAAAAAAATTTTTTTTTTTTTTTTTTTTTTTTAAACACATAAAAACCGTAAAATAAATAAATATACACCACCCTTTCTATGCCTACTGAAAAGTTCATGTCAAATAAATAGGGACATATATGACATGCATTTATAGATAGATATGTCCATTTTAGTAATAATGACTCCTGGAACTATTTTTGAAAGGTTGGATGGTTTTTTCTCTCTTTGATAATAAATAAATAATTGAAATCTTTTTGATTTTTTCACTTTATCAAATGCTGATTGCAGTCCAATATGGGATCAAATTCCCGCCAAATATATAGCGGTCACGTATAAAAAAATAATAAGCGTGAATAAAAAAATTAAAAACACATGTAAAAATATATTGCACAAACTGAAAAAAAGAATGCAAAATGATCAGAATAGCAAACAACGTGGTCACGGATCAAAATATAATAAGCGTGAATCAAGAAATAACAAGCATGAATAAAAACTTTAAACACATTAAAAGTTATTTTGCAGAAAACTTAAACTTATGGTCATGCTTTCTTAAAAAGTATGTTTTCCTTGGTTTTATTACTGTGTTCTTTGTGCTTTCTTGCATTTTCTGCTCATATTTTACTCTTTTGTACGCTTGTGCTGTTTTTCTCTTCGCTCTTCTTTCTATGTTCTGCGCTTGCTTTCCCAAATGTTGCAGTTCGAGTTTCATGTAAATTAGGGCGGGCTTAAGCGTCACCATTGGTCCACTAGTTCTAGATTGACAGCTACTCCTCTAGCCAATCAATCGAAGAGGGGAGTTGACGTCACACCAATGCGACTCTCGTGGCTACTGATGCTTATGTAGGAGTACAAGCTGTTTATGTTTGTACAATTTCTTCAATTCCATTATAATATACTAAAATGTTATTTTTCTAATACTTTTATATACTGTTCAATTTCTTATTTGTGCTTTGTTATGTGCATTTATTAAATTAATTATTTTCGCTTGGCATACCAGCGTGATTACGTCACCGCACACTTCAGTGGGTGGTGCGCGCCCGTGATGCACTTCATTCTGAGTAAATATAACAAAAAAAGAAGCACTGCTGCGCTCTCTTTTATTTCATTTTTCTTTAATCCTTACTCTTTTTCAGGAGTGCTGCACTTACTTATACAGGGGAAGACGGCAGTTCAATTTAACTTTACAAAGACTTTCAAGCAGTAAAGCTATCTGAACTCTGGACATGAATAATTAAATTAATCTTTTTTGAGATACATGAGAATGTTAATGTGCACACTGGTAATTGGTGTTAAACAATATTACTTGGCTCATGATGTCAATATGCTAAGGTTGCTGTAAGTGAAACATCCTGCAGTTATGAAACGCTACAATTCGTTGCAAAAACTAAGTTAAAAACGGCCATTGTCTGAAGACTTTAGGACTTTGACCTGTCACCGCTACGCATTGCCTACCTTTTTTTTATTAACCTCGCCAAATTTGACAAGATTATTGAAAATGATTGTGTTACAGATAAGATATACAGAAACCAGTTGAATTTAATAGTGATTTATTACAAACTTATTGTGTTTACTTACATAGCTACATAATTGCATATTACTTTAGGATTAATATTTTAAATATAGCTTAAAATTTGAATACAGCAACATCTCCATCAGCGATAGATAACGTTGTTTCTGGAGTGCCGCTGTCCTGCAGAGTTTAGCGCTAACTCCGATAAAAACCTCACCTGTCTTAAATATCCTAAAGACGATGATTAGCTGGTTCAGGTGTGTTTGATTAGGGTTGGAGGAGCTAAACTCTGCACCCAGGACCGACATTACCCATCCTTGTTATTGATTAAATATGAAAGTAAAACGGCCAGTAGGTGGTGGCAAGTTACTGCTCGGAGAAGATCGACGCTCGCGGTGCCAGGTCCAGTGCATTAGAGGTGAATGATGGATAATCAGACAGGCATAACTGTAACAGGTCATCGTTAGGATGACGAATTTAATGATACCATATTGCCAGGTATACGTATATACCGGCAACAGGTTGAGTTGCAGGCACACATGCAGTTTAAAGGTGTCCTGCCACGGAAATTTTTTTGCCAACTGAGTTGATGGTCATCTTCCCCTGTATAACAAGTAAGCATCAGTAGCCACGAGTCGCATTGGTGTGACGTCAACTCCCCTCTTCGATTGATTGGTGTGACGACCTGGGTCTTCATTGGGTTTTTCCCCAGTAGCAGACGGATGACTCCGCCCCCCGTAACCGGGTTGCATCTGTGACACCTGTGCCTAATTTCCCTTGCCTCTTTAAGAGAAGCAAGCTCGATGGGAGAGAGCGCGGATGGCCAACTTGATTGCTTTAGTTATTGTTTGATTATGTTTCTTTTTGCATGCATCACGACACTACAGCACATTACATTCTCACACATACACCCATCACGACATTACTAACTTTTTGACTACTACAGTACATAGTTTTTGTATATTTATCTTATCTAATTAAAAACGTTTCTTTACGAATTGGCTTTCGTATGTCCCCTTTTTTTTGTTGCGTCCCCTTTTTTGAGTCATGGGGCGTAACAAATGGGGGCTCGTCCGTTTTTAGGCTAATTCTATGCCTTATTTTTTTTGAGTTTTCGTCGATTTGTTTGAAAAGGTTTGATTATTTGGATTGTTTTGTTGGTTCCCATTCCTTTAAATGGGATTTGAAATTATTGTTTGGTCGTGACGTTTGAGGGAATCCCAAATTGAATAATTACGTCACGATAAGTGCTTTGGGGACATCTGAAAGCATTTGGGTGCAGTTGTTTGGTCGTCGTTTGAATCCTCCGACTGGTAAGTTTCCTTTGTGCAATATTGTTAGTTTTGACTTGGAATTTATCCCTGTTAGGTTTAGCGATGTGTTTCCTTTGAAACATGTCGGGTTTTGTTATTTTTGTAGTGTTGTGGTGAACGCGGGTAGTAGCGATTGTCTCGGGAGCATTTCCATGGTGTTGAGAATTGTCGCTGGTTTAACCAGTTGCAGTTCCACCCACTGGGCTTGTGCTTAATTTCCCCCCGCCAGTATCCACATGAAGACTAGGCTTTAGTTAGGTAGGTAGATTTTAAAGAGTTAGATAGTGGGTTAATTTCCAAGTATTTGATTGCATATTTGAATACTTTCAGTCTGTGGGTTATTTGCTTATGGCTGATATTGACCGATTTGTTGAATCGCCGTCGCACGTGTTGCACGTGTTGTTAAATAAATGTACAAAAGAGCAACTTTTGAAAATCGCTGAGTATTATGAAGTAAAACTTAGCGATAAGAGAATAAAAGAAAGTAGTATTAAAACTGAGTTGAAAAATAAACTGGTTGATAAGAAAGTTTTGACAGTTGAAATGAGTGAAAGTGATCAGCACGCAAAAAGTTTGACTACACAGTCTGCTTTAACTTTTGACCAGCAAAAAGAGTTATTATTGTTACAAATGGAACATGAGAAAATAAAGCAGAAGTCGGAGCGTGATAGAATGGAATTAGAAAGAGCAAAGGTGGACTTGCAGTTTTTAAAACTGAAGCTCATTGAAGAAGGTAAAGTTGGTGACGCTGGTTCAACTGTTGGTGAGAGTGAGAAGTTTCCACTGAATCAAAGTTTAAAACTTGTTCCTAAATTTAATGAGGTTGATCCGGATGTTTTTTTTACTATGTTTGAACGTGTTGCTGTGTTACAAGGTTGGTCTAAAACAGATTGTGTTTTGTTACTACAGAGTGTATTAGTTGGTAAGGGGCAGTTAGCTTTTGCTGCTCTGAGTACAGAGGACTGTAGAGATTATGAAATCGTTAAATCCGCGGTCTTGAAAAGCATATGAGTGTGTACCAGAAACATATCGACAACGCTTTCGGTCGTGTAAAAAAGAGCAGGGACAGACTCATTTGGAGTTTGTGCAAGATTTAAGACGACATGTTACTCGTTGGTGTGCGTCGCTTAAGGCCAAAACATTTGAGGAACTGCTTGAATTGATTATAATTGAACAGTTTAAACTTTCCGTTTCTGATCCAATTGCGATGTATATCAGTGAGCACAAAGTAGAGTCTCCTGAGGCGGCAGCGTTGTTGGCTGATGACTTCATGCTCACTCATAAAAACACTGCTGCTGATTGGAGAACACGTGAAGTTGCCGCGAATCGCGTTTCATATGCTGTTTCTCAGGGTGGTTACTTTTCTTCAGGGAAGTCTGATTCGTCTAAAATCTGTAACTACTGTCGGGGAAAAGGCCATTGGAAGGGCGACTGTCCTATACTTAAAGAGAAAAATAAACAGATTGATGTAAATAAGTTTAAGCCTGCTGCAGTTGCAAATTCTGTTCATTCAAGTCTGAGAATAAACTGTCAAATGATTATTTGTCCACTTATGCTCCTTTTATTACAGAAGGTCGAGTGTCATTGTCAGATGGAGTTGAAGTTCCTGTCAGAATTCTGCGTGACACAGGAGCTATGGATTCTTTTATTTTAGAGTCCATTTTGCCGTTTTCAGTGCAATCTGAAACTGGTAATAGTGTCTTAGTTCGAGGTATGGGCTTAAATACATTAACAGTTCCTCTTCATAAGGTTAAGCTTCACTCTGATTTAGTGACTGGTGAAGTAGTAGTGGGTTTGCGTCCTGCTTTACCAATTGAGGGTGTACACCTTATCTTGGGCAACAAATTAGCAGGAGACAGGGTGTGACCAAATGCGTCTCCGTCTCCTATGGTTTCATCTAGTGGAGAGTTGAGTGAGCATGAAATGGTGGTAGACCCTGTGGGTGTTGTAACTCGTGCTATGACTAAAAGTATGGAGCATTTGACGTCTCAGGAAAGAAGTGAGTTAAAGGCACAGCATTTTTTTTTGCCTGTACCTGATTTATGTGCTCTGTCTTTTCCTCTGTCTGCAGATGAGCTGAGTAAGGAACAACAGTCAGATTCCACTTTGGATGAGCTGTTTACCTCTGCACTTCAGGATGGCGACGTACCAGATAAGGCTAGAAGCTATTTTGTACAAGATGGGTTGTTGCTGAGGAAATTGAGTCCTCATGGTGAAAATTTTGTGGGAGATCCTATTGTTCAGGTAGTGGTTCCCACAAAATTTCGCCATGGTGTGTTGGAGGTTGCACACGAAAAGTCGGGTCATTCTGGGGTGCGCAAGACCTATGATCGTGTTTTGCAGTATTTTTTTTGGCCACGTTTAAAGAGCGATATTTCAACCTACATACGGTTATGTCACGTTTGTCAGGTAACCAGTAAGCCAAATCAGAAACTGAAACCGGCTCCGTTACATCCGATTTCTGCTGATTGTAATCCCTTTGAACACCTTATTGTCGATTGCGTGGGCCCTATGCCACCTTCAAAGTTGGGAAGCAAATATTTGCTTACGGTCATGTGTTTGGCTACACGTTTTCCTTCGGCCTATCCATTGCGAACAATTACATCGCGATCAATTGTAAGAGCTTTGTCACAATTCATGTCATTTTTTGGCATTCCTAAAATCATTCAAAGTGATCAGGGTACTAACCTTACCTCTCATCTCTTCCAACAGGTTTTAAAACAGCTTAAAATCAAACATAATCTTGCTAGTGTGTATCATCCGCAAAGCCAGGGAGCGTTGGAGAGATTTCACCAAACGTTGAAGTCTCTTCTTCGTGCTTATTGTGTGCAGCTGGATAGAGATTGGGAGGAGGGTTTGCCCTGGTTACTATTGGCTGCACGTGAGGTTGTGCACGAAAGCACTGGGTTTAGTCCCAACGATTTAGTTTTCGGTCATAAAGTTCGTGGGCTTTTGGCAGTGTTACAAAGTTCCGTAAAAATTTCTGACTCGCCGAAAAATCTGTTGTCGTACGTTTATGGGTTTAGACAGAGGTTAATTGAGGCTAGAGCATTGGCCAGAATTCATCTTGAAAAACAACAGGCAGGTATGAAACGGTTGTATGATCGCCAGGTGGAACGTCGTGTTTTTGAGCCAGGAGACCAGGTTCTTGTGTCACGTCTTTTGCCATCTTCTCCTTTTGAGGCAAAATTTGAAGGCCCATATGTGGTAAAACGTAAACTGAGTGATGAAAATTATGAGATTTCCACTCCGTTTCGGAGAAAGTTAACTCAATTATATCATGTGAATTTACTGAAACCATATTATGAGAAGTCTAGTACGGAAGTAAACCCTGTTCGTTCTGCTCTCCTTGCTGTTTCAGGTGCTGGAGCTGGGTTTTGCTCCGGGAAAATGGAGGATGAGGGTAAAGAACCAGATGATGGCATTTTACGTGGACGTTTAAATAATTCTGAGTCTCTGGAAAGGTTAAATGATGTTCTGGTCCACTTGTCTCCTTCGCAGGTAGCGGAGTTGAGTGCACTTTTGCGGAGTTTCCCTGGGTTGTTTGGAGATACGCCGTCTCGAACAGACTGGGTTGAGCACGATATTGATGTGGGTAATGCTTCCCCTATCAGACAGCGTTATTATCGTGTGTCACCAGAGAAACGAGATTTGATGTAAGCAGAGATTAAGTATATGCAAGAAAATGATATTGCAGTTTCTTCATGTTCAGACTGGGCGTCTCCATGTCTATTAGTAGGAAAACCTGATGGGTCTGTAAGGTTTTGTACAGACTTTCGAAAGGTAAATGCTGTGACAAAGCCTGATTGTTTTCCACTCCCTCGGGTGGACGATTGTGTTGACCAGGTAGGCTCAGCTAGGTATGTAACCAAACTTGACCTGCTAAAAGGTTACTGGCAGGTGCCTTTGACTCGGCGAGCTCAAGAAATTTCTTCCTTCGTTACTCCATCAGGTCTTTATTCCTACCAAGTTATGAGTTTTGGGCTTCGAAATGCTCCTGCCACCTTTCAACGCCTGATGAACCGTGTGGTATGAGGCCTTGAGGGGTGTGCTGTGTATTTAGATTATCTGGTTGTCTTCAGTGACAGTTGGGATTTGCACTTACAACGTCTGCATGCAGTTTTGATGCGCCTTTCGGAAGCTAGCTTGACTGTGAATTTAGCCAAGTGTGATTTTGCTCGGGCTACTGTGACATACTTGGGTAAAGTGGTCGGAAATGGTGAAGTTCGACCATTAAATGCAAAAGTTCAAGCTATTCAGGAATACTCTGCGCCTACTACCAAAAAAGAGCTTATGCGTTTTTGGGGTTTAGTAGGTTATTATCGTTCCTTTTGCTGTAACTTTTCGTCAGTTGTTGCACCACTTACCGATCTGTTGAAAGCCAAAACAAAGTTCATATGGTCGTCAAATTGTGGGCTAGCTTTTGAAAATGTGAAGTCTCTTTTGTGTTCGTCTTCTGTCCTTGCTGCTCCTTGCTTTGAAAGATCATTCTCTTTGCAGGTTGACGCAAGTCAGGTTGGAGCTGGAGCTGTTCTCCAACAGACTGATGAACAGGGGGTTGTTCGGCCTGTCAGCTTCTTTTCGCGCAAGTTCAACTCATACCAGCTAAATTATTCTGTGGTGGAAAAGGAGGCTCTAGCTTTGATTTGGGCGTTACAGCATTTTGACATCTATGTTGGCTCAAGTCAACCTGTTGTTATTTATACAGACCACAACCCATTGACGTTTTTAAACTCTCTTCACTGTCCGAACCAAAGGCTGATACGTTGGTCTTTGTTTCTTCAGGCTTACTGCCTTGATATTAAGCACATTAGGGGGTCTGAAAACGTTGTGGCAGATGCACTGTCACGTTCCCCTATGAATGATGTTTAAATTGGTGTTAAAAAAAAAAGGCACTATTTTGACTCTGGTTGCTGTCCTTGGTATTTAATAATTTTTTTTCTGTATGGGGTTTGTTTTTGTTTTAATTGTTTGTTGTTAGAACAGGGATCTATTAAGAATCCCTGCAAACAAAGGGGAGGAGTGTGACGACCTGGGTCTTCATTGGGTTTTTCCCCAGTAGCAGACGGATGACTCCGCCCCCCGTAACCGGGTTGCATCTGTGACACCTGTGCCTAATTTCCCTTGCCTCTTTAAGAGAAGCAAGCTCGATGGGAGAGAGCGCGGACGGCCAACTTGATTGCTTTAGTTATTGTTTGATTATGTTTCTTTTTGCATGCATCACGACACTACAGCACATTACATTCTCACACATACACCCATCACGACATTACTAACTTTTTGACTACTACAGTACATAGTTTTTGTATATTTATCTTATCTAATTAAAAACGTTTCTTTACAAATTGGCTTTCGTATGTCCCCTTTTTTTTTGTTGCGTCCCCTTTTTTGAGTCATGGGGCGTAACAATTGGCTAGAGGAGTAGCTGTCAATCTAGAACTAGTGGACCAATGGTGACGCTTAAGCCCGCCCTAATTTACATGAAACTCGAACTGCAACATTTGGGAAAGCAAGCGCAGAACATAGAAAGAAGAGCGAAGAGAAAAACAGCACAAGCGTACAAAAGAGTAAAATATGAGCAGAAAATGCAAGAAAGAACACAGTAATAAAACCAAGGAAAACATACTTTTTAAGAAAGCATGACCATAAGTTTAAGTTTTCTGCAAAATAACTTTTAATGTTTTTAAAGTTTTTATTCATGCTTGTTATTTCTTGATTCACGCTTATTATATTTTGATCCGTGACCACGTTGTTTGCTATTCTGATCATTTTGCATTCTTTTTTTCAGTTTGTGCAATATATTTTTACATGTGTTTTTAAATTTTTTATTCACGCTTATTATTTTTTTATTCATGACCGCTATATATTTGGCGGGAATTTGATCCCATAGTCCAAGTCCACCAGTATCCTCTTGAACTAAAGCGGTTGCTGGGAATTTTGATTGTTTGCCATTTTGCCAAAACTCTTCACACAGTGATCACAACATCAGTCTATGTGGCTAAACTGTGCATCATTTACCATTGATTTGTCTCAAAATACTATCAATGACTACATCTTTCAAGTGTCATAAATTATTTTCTCCTTCAAACAAAATCACCAAATCTCCAAGTACAATTTCTAATGCAATAGAAATAAAATACTATGTAATTCTACATGCTGTTAGAGTTAGAGAGTGACAATAGCCACGTTTCCACCGCAGGAACCAGGGTCTAAATGAAGTTCTGGGTAAATATTTCCCAAATAAATAACAAACAAAGTTCAGGAACTTTTGGGGGTGGGACTTGAGCACTGAACATGCAGATTTGTTGAGTTCATGCCACATTTTGATTGGTTGACTGCATATCTGTTGCGGTGCACTAATTTGCCTAATCTTCACGGTACTTTAGACTGCGGTGGAAATGCAGACAGTAACGGGTTCCTGGGACAAATTGTTCAGAGTGATTTCAGTGGCTAATGTGTGCTTTGTTGGGTGACAAACTTTGCTAATGTTATGGAAGAATGAGTTGATTTGAGACATGAATGAAGAGTTTTGTTAGTCAACACTGTATCAACATCACCTTGCTATCTGGTTCATTGTAGAATATTGACACTTCTAGTGTTAAGTTGATCAAATATTTAGTTTGCAGCTGTTTTACAGTCTGGGATAGAGAATCAAGAAGCCAGGTAATGTTCATCTGCAACACATGAGAAGATGGTTGGGTGGGTGTAAACAGTCCTGGTTACATTTCTGAAGGCATGCACCTACTACCTCAGAGAACTCTTTTAACAGCTACTGTACTGTGTACCAGACACTCACTTATTCAGTGCAAAGTTGTGCACCGAGTTTATTATGCAAAAACTAGATTGGCAAATGTGTTTCTCCAGCATGTCCATGTGCAGATGCTTTCAAACTCCAGCAAACCTGATTCATATGTTATGCCCTTCATTATATAATTATTGGACCAATATTTTTGAAACTTATTTATCGCAGGGGAAAGAATTGAAAAAAATTATCTCACTGCTTTGTTCTGGATTTTCCCCTCAGTACCATCCTTGTCAACTCTTAAACAAGATGCAATTATAAACAGCTTGAACAACTGATTTTTTTATTCTGACTGTGGTTTTGTTGTTTGTTTGTTAAAGATGTTTTTTTTATTACTATTGGTACACACTGTTTTTATCTATGCTTTTGTCACTGTTTACACTCTTATTTGTTTATAATCAATAAAAAAAACTGAACAAAGGTACTGTACTAATGCCTCCTCACAGGACTTTTTGTAAAGAGTAAAAAAAATAAAAAAAATAAAAAACCTTTTTGTCTGATACATAAAATGTTTCTTTTGTTGCAAATGCTCGGAGTACTGCAGATTGTTCTCAAATGTTAAAATGTTTAACGTGTTTTAACCAGGTATCAGTTGTTGTCATGGTTATAAGTGTTAGCCTCTGAAATTTAAGATTTTTTGCACTGCTTGTCATTTTTATTTTTACTGTTTAAGTTATTATTTTCTCTGACTTGTTACTTGAGTCAATCATTGCTCGACTCTGCTCTTTTAAATGAACGTTTATTTTTGATTTATATCCTTTCTAAAGTGTTTGCTTATTTTATAGATTTTCAAGCAGATGTGTGTAGCCCACAGAACAATACTGTTCTACTGGTAATAGGATTGAAGATTCATTACTTAGATTTCCTTAACGTCAAAATGTATTTTAAATCAGATTTTTAGACTTATTTTTATTTATTTAAATGTTATTTTATGATCAATTATGCCTTTGTACAATAAAGAGTGAAAACTTAAAGGAGCCATAATATTGTTGTAAATTAAATAATCACACGGATAATGTTTTACAGAAAAGGCTGTAAAATAATTACAGATCTATAGCGGCGTCTATTGCACATAACCACATAACTGTGTTACTGCAGTTACTGTTGCACCTCATCCTTCCCTCGCGGGTCAAAATGACCCGAAGCCCTACAATTATATTTCATTTGTTTTTGTCCAGAGAGCTTATTTTATTTCATTTTATTTTATTAATGCATTTTTGTTATTTTTTATTTTGTTTACCTTTAAATAACTAGATTTGATCAATAAATAATAAATAGTAATTTACTAATTTAAGCACATTCCACACATTCTTTCAACTTACAGTTTTTTTTATTCGCTTTGGTACTATTTTCACAAGTAAGGTGTACATTTTCAAAACTCTTAGTACAAAAATCCAAACTGATCCCACTTGTAACACAGCTAGTCATTCTTTCAAAACCTGATCTCATGCTTTCATTACAGTTATACACTTTTCAGTCCACATAATCATCGTTTCAAACACAAGATTATTGTAATATGTAATGAGAACATTTGGTTTAATCACAGAAACACAACAGTATGATCTTCTTTCAATTTAGTACTTTTAACAATCAGTTCATTCAACAGCAAACAATGCAAGATACATGTTTCAAATCACAGTTGTTGCTGAAATAATTACAGTAATACAGGCTACAGATGCCACATTAGAAAATACATGTGCATAACCTAACTTATGTAATTGAATCCATAATGTTTGTAATAGTATCTATCCAGTGTGTTATCAAAAGGTGTGATGAAGCACAGCCATGAGTTTCTGTGCTAGAACAGAGTTTGCTGGCAATGAATACAGTAAATGATTTTGACTATTTGACTGAATATACTGTAGTGGACCTTTACAGATGAAGGTTGAGGTACAGTAATGTAACTACCATGTCTCTACCATGTTTACAGTATCACATGGCATACATACTGTAATGTAAAATGCTGTATTTGATGCCATCTGTCTCCCTTCTACTGATGCATCTCTGATCAATCTGATGTTTTACAGTCATTGACTGTTTCCTCTCCCTTATACTCTATTCTGCTTTACAGTATTTGCACAAATGGCAAATTTCTCTGTATCTTTCTCTCTCACACACACACACACACACACACACACACACACACACACACACACACACACACACACACACACACACTTGCGTGTGCACACACTTTGAACAGTGGTGGTTATTATCTATAAATCACTTATGTAAAAATAAATAATTTGGTTATCCATATCATATCTATAGAAATCTATAGGTGTACCAAATGATTAATTGATTAACCATTAAGATCAGTTGGATTAAATCATAGACAAATGTATTAAACTGAACAAGAAGAGATGCAAATCAAAAGTTTGATAGTAAGAGCTTTATGAAAGGCAGTGACTGTGAATGAAACATTTATGCAGATGAAACACTTATTTTGTGTTGTGAAAAGGATACTTTGTGATGAGTATTGTACTTACACAATTGAAAACATGATGAAATGTTTGAAAAAAGTGCACTTTTGATGATCTGTTGTGATATTAGCACTAAGAGTTTTGAAAATGTACACCTAACTTGTGAAAATAGTACCAAAGCGAATAAAAAAATTTTTGTAAAATTCAAAATAACTCACACTTTCATGCATAAACCTTTTAATTCAGCTCAAAATATCTTACATTGGGTGTCTTTGCCGACCTCTTGTGAAAAAAAAAATATATATAACATGATATTTCATGACTCTTGCCACTAGATGGCCTTATAGCTCTATATGGAGCAAATGAGCTGTTCCTCTGGGTCCTAAAGCCAGTTCCTCTACATTCAAATACACATGTAGACATTATAAAATCATTTTTTGCTAAAGTTTTAGCATTTTTAGTTACAATTTTTAGCATTTTTGGGTTTTTTTTATGTGTACTGAAGTAGGGCCACAACGACGCGTCGACGTCATCGATTACGTCGACTATGAAAATACGTCGACGCGCATGAAATGCGTCGACGCGTCACATTCATTATTTACGTTTAAATATCGAGTAATGACGGCTTCTGCTCCCTCTCATGGTGAAAATGACAGACCACAATCATCCAAAGTATGGGAATACTTAAACTATGGCCGAACAAAAAGGTGCTTTGTTCACTATGCAAACTATTCCCCATTCGGAGACAATAAAATGGACTTTAATTTATAACTTCAACTTAAATCTGTCAACGAAGCTTTCAGTGCATTTGCCAGTTTTTAAAAGTTGTGTATGCACATGTAGACTAGAGACCTGCACTCCCGCGGGACCCAACGCAACAGAGTGCGGCGCGGGAACATAGATCTGATGGCCGAGTGCGGGCGGTAATGCACTCATGTGTGTGCTGGTTGCGGGAGAATAAAACGATTCGCGGGACTCCTGCAAAATAGAAATATCTATAAATTGAACATCTAAAAACGAATAAATTGTCATTCATCTGTTGCACAAAAGCAACAAGAACAAAATAGAAACGATTTACAGGCCAGAGTCTCTTATCTATTTATAACATGTTTGTAGCGTTGAACAATGTAGCCAATCACAGACATATATGTTGATTTCTTGAACGCAATGGCCAATCAGATGCATTTAAGATAGAATCCCCTCACCGCTCAAAATTGACTTTTTGTTCAGTGCTGAATTCTGCATACTGGCAAATCATCTGATTATAGCAAACAAAGTGTAGATATTATGACAGATTCATTGTGCAGCCAGTTTCATTGATAATAACAGAGATTTGTGAGATCACGATGAACTGAGATGTCTTTTTAGGAATTATTAAGGAAGAAATCCGTCCCGCGCAGGTCTCTAATGTAGACTTTAAAAACAAATGACTAACGCTATATTTACATTAACAGTAGCCTAGGCTGCAATCTAGTGTATGTGAACCTTTTTGCAGATAAACACAAGTGCAGTATCGGACAAGATAATGGACAAGTTAATTGAGTAAATCATACTCCCACTACGGTAATTAATAACAGACACATTTCCTAAATAGGCCTGTGACTGTATACATCTTACATTTTATGAAATAGTTCCATTAGTTAAAAATAAAGTTTAAAATGCTTCTTGTTCGCATATTTCATAATACAATGACAATTACCCTTTCTGAAATACATTTTTTTTTTTCATCATTCATAGATTTCATGTTAAAATAATATACAGATGCACTACCCTCTTCAAAATACAGCTGATATATTGTTGTACTTATTATTTATTGGAAAGTTTGCCAATGGATAAATCAGCTAATCCCAAAAATAGCCATTAGATTAATCGGAAAAATAATCGTTAGATTAGTCGACTAATCGAAGAAATAATCGACAGATTAATCGACAACAAAAATAATCGTTAGATGCAGCTCTATACTGAAGCATTCCTCGCATTCCATTCATTCTATGGGGGTCAAATTGACACTCGATGGAAGGATTTGTTACTTTTTTTAAATTTCAACCACAAAACTCCTCGAATCCATACATTTTGTGTGTGTGTGTATTCGTGGTTCAGGTGTGACAAAAGTCCTGGGGTCTTTCAAATAATTAAAAAATTTCAAATAAAAATTCCGGGTCAAAATGACAATATATTACAGTAATACAAAATATCATACACACACACATGTATATATTAGTGGTGGGTGGTATTTTTCTAAATTATACCGTTTCATGGTATGTGTTTTTTTTTAAGCATGACTGGGTGTTAGCCACATAGTGAGAATTATGGAAATGGAGGATTGGGGGGGGTTGTAAAAAATAAAACAAAAAAAGTGTACGATTGTCAAAACAGAATGTTTTTAAGCTGGTATTATTATTAAAGGTTAAAATAACCAAACAAATTAAATATGATGCGGTTCTTATTGTTATATGTTATAACAACATATTTGAATGATATAGGCCTTAGTAAAATTATAATAAATATGTAATATAGTGCACATATTTAGCAAAATAGGCAACTCCTCTCTATAGCTAAACTAGCCAACTCACGTGCTATGGTCATTAAAGGGCTTTTTTCTGAGGTAAATGTTAAGTGACAGGCTATTGTTCTCCAGCTGTTTTATTGACCTCTTTCCGCTGGTGAAAAACATTCACCAGCGATTGATCGATATTATGTATGAGGCATATACATTTCAGTAAGTTGTAATGTATCTTTCAACATACCTGTTCATTCGTGTTTATTTACTTCGAGTAAGAGATGATCGGTTCACGTGCCGCTTGAACTGAGGCGCTACAGCGATCTGTCGCTTCACATTTACAAGCGCCAAAACAGTATTTATTGTTTGCATTTCGTAATAAAATTTACAGAATCTGAGAGCTGAGAATTTGCTTCATATAAAAAGAGTAACCAGCTCTGTCTTGTCTGTCGGTGTCAGTGTCCTCTTTGCTTAACGATTTTTCTCTGCGTGAGAAAATGGATGTGTGGAGTGAGAGCGTGTGAAAAGTGTCAATTGTGTGAGTCTCATGCTCAATGTGTGAGTGTTGGCAGCAATTTTCCCAACGTAGTTATCAAAATGTCAAATCTGCAAATTTTCATACAGTGAAAATGCCCGGTGATTACTGTCTGTCAAATTCAGTTGCAATTATTGCTTGGTTTATTTAAAATATATATTTCAGATGAGGATATTAACCCGGGCCAGCATACTAAAATGAAATGATTGTTGAATATTTAATCAGTGAACTTTCAGTCCCTGTGGATCAATCAAATGCTAACCCTGAACACAGACGATCCAACAGGAAGCCCTTCTGGTACTTCAGCAACAAATGGGAGGTTGAGAAAGGCAGGATCGTTGTCATTGAGGTCCAGGAGGTTCACATACACCGTAGCGCTGGCTGAAGAGCGCAGTGGAGGTGTCCCACCTGAGGAGGGCAGCACAACAAAGAGAATACTCAAATATGGCATCACTTATCTGAGTTTTCTGTAGTCATTAGATCCACTGAGGGGGAAGGAATTCTTTAAAGAAATATCTGTTTATATTGTCAAACACAACTAATAGAGGGAGAAAGACAAATTGTCAGGAGGCAGACAAAACAAAGGATGTGTTTGGAAAGGAGTAACACCTTACAAAGTGAATACTGCACGATACACTGGATACTATTTTTATAGTAAGTGAAATAGAATTAGGCAATGATCAACATGAATACATACTTTGATATATAATATTGTGATTATAAAATACAGCACATGGATATCTTGGAATTAATGAAATGATTTTTTAAATCTGATTTCATTCAGTTTGTGAAAGGTCAAGTTTTTGAAAGAAGTCTCTTACGCTCAATTAAATCTCTTATGCATTTGACTAAACATGTACAGAAACAAACAGTAATATAGTAAAATATTTTTACAATTTAAAATAACTGTTTTTATTTAAATATATTTTAAAATGCAATTTATTCCTGTGATGACAGCTGAATTTTTAGCATCATTACTCCAGTCTTAATGTATTCACATTTTATTTTTCAGGATTATATGATGAACAGAAAGTTCAAAAGAACAGCATTTACTTGACATAGAAATCTTTTTGTAGCATTATAAATGTCTTCACTGTCAAATCTGTTTAATGCATTAATAATTCATAAAGTATTAACTTTAGAACTGTAGTGTGTCCAAAGTTTACATACTGTGCACAACATACAAACTTTATACTGGAGATTTGGGAAGACTGGTGTGTTAGCATGATTTAAAGACACTGAAGGTTGGCGACTGTAAAACTAGCTTTATTGTGGCCTCAGAGAGAGAGCGAGGCATTATGGGACAGCTGAGAGTTGCTTACGGTCAATAGCAGAGACAATGATGGTCCTCATAAGCTGTGCGGACCGGGCGTTTTGACTCTCTCTGTCCAGCACAGCTCCACTGGTGCGGATCTTCCCAGTGTTGCGGTTGATGGTGTAGAAGGGGTTCTCTGGATTTATGAAATAAACCACTGTCCCATTATCACCATAATCAGGGTCCACTGCTAATATCTGCAAAGAGAAAAATAAAAAATGAAAACAGAGTTCCAAGGTGCAGAAATTAAATCACACCAATCATCTCCCCACAGAATGGCATGATGGGAGATTTATGCATGGGGCATAACTGTATAAAACCCTGGCTGTTATTTTTTTTAAAAGAGCCAATCAATTATTCACAGTGCTGGTGCAGAAAGCACTGAAAATCACTTAATTGGTCATTAGAGAACATAGTGCAGCAGATTAATGGCATATTTCAAGAGAATCGTTCACTTTGGTATAGAAGCATGAAATTTGGCACAGATACTCTCTAAGGGTCACTTTTTGGGAAAAAGGCGTTGGCCACCCAAAAATTCAAATTGGCGGCCATTTTTTCAAGATGGCCGCTATTTCTGTCAAATGCTCATTATGTCAATCGTTCAAACAGTGATGTAGGCATAACATTTTGTGAAAATACTCTCTTCAGAATGTTTTTTTGGAAAAGGGTGCATTTTCTGAATTCGGAGTGGCAGTTGGGAGTTGAGAGTTGCCATGACGACTGTGGCATCCTCAAACAACACAGAGAGGACCACTGAAATTACACAGTTTTTGTCTCTCTCACTCTCATTTATTGCTAAAGGTTAGTAAAAATGATAAGATTTCAGAAAAAAACTGTTATTCAGATGCTTTGGCATCTACTATTTTAATTCAATTGGATGTTCGTTTTATTAATGATTTTGGTTTAGTTCTAGTAAGTAAGTAAGTAGTAAGTAAAGTTTATTTCTAAAGCACATTTAAAACAGCTTGCGCTGACCAAAGTGCTGTACATAATTGTATTGGCCACAGGGTAATAAAAACACATGTAATAGAAATACATTTACAAATAAATTGAGTTTAGGCTAAAACAACATTTACAGAGAAACGGCAGGTTGAAACACACTAGGCAGGAAAAACATTTAAGATGCCTAAAAGGCCAATGTAAAAAGGTGGGTTTTAAGTCTAACTTTAAAAATATCAATATGAGGGGCATTTCTGATGTCGGGTGGTAATCGGTTCCACAGCTGAGGGCCAGCAACATAGAAAGCTCTGTCACTTTTTCGCTTAAGCCGGGACCGTGGGACATACAGCAGGCCCTGACTGGAAGATCTGAGGGCTCTGGAAGCTGCTTGGGGCTGAATGGTATTTGCTAAGTAGCTTGGGGCCAGTGCGTGTAGAAATTTAAAAACCATTAGCAGTATTTTAAATTGTATCCTAGACTGGACAGGAAGCCAGTGCAAGGAGGCTAGGATGGGTGTAATATGTTCATGTTTTTTTGTGTTTGTGAGCAGTCTGGCCGCTGCGTTTTGAACCATTTGAAGCCGTGCCACTAGAGTCAGTTCTATTATAGGAAATCTGTTAGTGTATCAATCATCTAACATTACTGTGTGAAACAACTGTGAGAGAGTCTGGAATATTGTATTTATTATTATTATTATTATTATATTTGTTGTTTTCTTTGTGTGTATATTTGTTTACTTATTTATTGAGAGTTAAGAAAATTAAATTTGTTTAATGACATGGAAAACTATGATTAATAGTGAGAAGCGGTTCATTTCGACACACCTGTTACAAGCCACAAATCACTCAATGATTTAACAGTTTTAAATCGGATGAAACAGCCTCAACATTCCAACACGACTGATGAGGTAAACAGCAGAAACATTGTGCCATGAATGAAGTTAGAAGACTCTAAATCCCTTAATCACCAGCCTTACAAACATTGAATGTATGTACTGTAGTAATTTACCATGGTTTGACTTTGGACAGAAATGTGGAATATTTAAATATTGAATACTATGTTATAGTAAATAGGGTTGGGTATCGAGAACCGGTTCCATTTTAGAACCGGTAACAAATTTCCAAAAACCGGGTATTCGATAAGACGCACGCATACGATTCCTCTTATCGAATCCTGACTTTCAAATTCGTTATTTCAAATGTAGGCGCGCTGCAAGCACGTTCATAATAGAAGCGACGTGGGCCGTGGGCGCGACGAGCATGCGGTGCGTGGCGCTCATTTTTACAGGCGCGCCTATGCCTCGGCGAGATGAAAACATCTCAAATTTTCAGAATGCCGCAAGCGGTGCGCAGGTCATGTGACAAAACACAACCTACCTTTCTGTAGGAAAGCTCGGCCGAACAGCTGATCATAGCTGAACAGGGCGGGTTTTTATTTCTCATCTCCATAAATATATCTAGTAGCCTAGTAAAGCTAATGCAAGGGCTATAAATGAATTAATCCTTTGCTGATACTTCCTCGTCGTCATCATGGAGAGCGCAGTTCATGGTTGCATAGCAACGACAGACGCCATGGGAGAGCAAGCGCTTGTCGCAGCCATGCTTTTCCATGCATTTTTAGATGCGATATGTGAACAGTCCCTAATTCAGGAATCTATGTGGCTTAAAATCATTTTTGTTTAGTTTAAAATGGAGATCACGATTACATACATCAGACAACTACTCAGAACAACATGTTTAGTCTAATAATCTATTTTAAAAAAAAAAATAGTTTGAATAATTAATTCAAACACTAATTAAGTCAGTGTCTCATAAATACTTGTTTAATGAATGAATGATTCACCGTTTTTGAACGAATCTCTCGAGTCTTCTTGAATAAATAATTAAATGGAAAAAAAAAACCAGTCGATTTTTGCCACCTACTGGAGCAATAATGTAATCAACACCTTTATATGAAGAGACTCCTTTCACTTTAGCCATTTTATTGGTTATTGCTTAAAATTGGCAAGAATAAAAGGTAGAAATATTTATTCTTCAAGTATTTGCCCTTTTTTCTTTCTCCAAAAAATATTGGAATCGGAAACAAGAATCGATAAGAACCGGATTTGATAAGCAGAATCGGAATCGCTAAAAATGAAACGATACCCAACCCTAATAGTAAATTATATTGCATTAGATTTATTAGGTGGGTAGAGGAATATATAATTCGCTGTGTGTACAGTTTTTACCTGTGTTTAGGCATTTCTCTATAGTGGTAGTGAATGAGTAGCCATGCATGGTTTTACCTGTGGTTACCAAGTCTCACTGTCAGAATTTTTAATTTAAGCCTAACAATTATGAATAAAATAATTCTTACCAATAGCTATGAGCATGTATAATTTATATATTTGTACACAACTGTAAATAAGTTATTTATTATGGTCTTATAAATGTGCATACTGTTAGGTACCACATTTCCAAGTAAATACAATACTTTTTTAGGTTTACTTTAGCTTATTTATTAATACAGTTATGTTTCAATAAGGAATAAATAATGTTTCAATAAATCAGCCCTCCTCAAATTTTGATTTTATAATCCGGCACTCGAATGAAACTAATTGAATAGCCCTGCTATATACCATTATTTACTTACACTAATTTGTCAATATCTGCTTGAAAATCTAAAGCTCTATTATTACTCTTCTCAACAGTCAGATGAATTTCAGACTGAGATGGCAATATTGGACACCAGCATGACTTCAGTCTACAGCGATGACGAGAAAGACATGACTTTTAGTCTATCCAGCAAACAATCCACCTCCAGTACTGCATCTAGTTCAATATCAAGTCCTTCAGAAACGCAATCTGAATGGGATGATAGAAAATGGATAGTCAATGAGTCACATCTCATGAGGCTATTCAGGACCTGTCACAAGTGTGGTGTAGCCATCACTGAGAAGAAAGTGACTGTCCAGTCAAATTACTTATTTCCAGTGATACATCAGGCTTACAAGGAACATCAACAGAACCTAATACAGCGGAACATGCAAGTGATGGCGGAAGGCAAACCGGTCGAACTGTGTGGAGATGCCAGATCTGACTCACCTGGTAACATATTACGTGTGTATTTGAAATTAAATGTAATGGCACAAAAGCACGTTATTTTTTTATGTTACTGTTACTGCTGGTTGGCTTACACAGAATATTGTTGAATTTCACATGCCACAGTTGCAAATACTCCACATACTTGTTCCAGCTTCTCTCCACTGATGAGATTATTCATTTTGAATTACTACAGGTAGGTTTCACAATCTAATCAAGGATTCAGTGGGGAAAAAAAAAAGATTGGCTTATACATATTTTACCCATAGGGCATTGACGGAGCATTGTCATGTACACAAAGTGTTGCGTAAATCTAATAATGACTCATTAATTTATTCATCTGTATCTCTCTTGTCACTGTGCAGGTGACTGAAGCCAGCAGTTCGGTTGCCATGGAGTCAGAAGGTTTTAGGAGGAGTCTCAATGAGCTACTGTATAAGGAGGGACTGGACATTGACCTCATCGCCACAGACCGGTCCCCATCAATAAGAAAAATTATGCGAGAGGAGTTTTTTTTATAGGTCTGTCCTGGGTAATACAGAGGTCTATAAGATTACCATGATGGCATTTCTTTACAGGGGCTCTGGAGGTGTTTCACAACGCAATGCTGAAGTACTTGCCCAAAAGACTGCATTTTGCATACGAGACGATGGTTGCTCGAACAAAACTGGCCATCATGGACAACAACTTCAACGTTGGCAGAGAGCAGGCAGTGACTGCACAAGGTATAGTAGGATAATGCACAGCTTATTTGAACATTTTTGTGAATGCGTTTTTGTGATAATAACTAGGTGTAATGTTTGACACTATAGGAACTCCAAGATACAGTCTTTCATTTAAAAAAACAAAACAAGGACTGGATAGTGAGGAAAATCTATGAGCCAACCAGTCAGACCTTCACCACTGGCCTTGTGGAACGTGTGTTGGAGAGAAGGCAGAACCAAACATCTGATGACCGACCACATTTTCAGCAGCCTCCAAATATTGCTTCTAAGCCAAGACCCCTTAAAGAGGATGCCATCCAGAAGCACCTAAGTAGATTTCCTGAACAGTCTGACAGTTAAAATCCGCAGAATCTACACTGTGGGCAATTGTGCAGGGCACTTGCAATTGTCATAAAAATTATGTAAATAGTTAGAGAGTTGGCTAATTGTGAAGTGTTCATATTTTTTATAAGAAATACTGCACAAGTGTTGTATATATAAAAAAAAGTTTATTTTAACATTCTGTGTGGCATAAGAAATGCAAAACTTTTTCTATATAAAACAAGAACTTTTACTTCAGCATACTGTGTTTTGTGGTTAATACACTAGATGCAGAACAGGAGGGTAGGTGGAAACTGGATGGTAAAGATAGATAGGCTAACTATTTTGACACCGTGAACTTGGAGTAGGCTAGTGCACTCAAATACCTTATTGAGTTGTTCAGAACACAGCCTCTATCTCCCCTTCTTTGAATCCTGTGTACTGTCCAGTGGGGGATGGGAACACATCTCTGATGGCCCACACAACACAGCTGGGCAGAACGACTCAGGGCCGGATTGGGACTCATTTTCAGCCCTGGAGTTTCATGCCTTAGACCGGCCCACTTTAGTTCCCGACTGACTAAAATAATGTAATTAAACCCTCAGTATATAAGGCCCAATCTTTCAAGGGCTATCTGGCCCTTCCCCCTACCCCTAGTGCTGCCCCTCCAACCAAAAGAGAATCGAGACAACCCTACCCCTTCACGGGAACGCGCAAAACGGAGGGGTTAAGGGACAAGGGGTAGGGGCAAGGCCAGGGCAAGGGGTGAGCTGGGATTGAGCCTAAATCTGCAATAGTGCACTGTTCTGTACAGCCTTGTAATTCATTGTATTTTTCAAAAATATAATTTTCAATTCAGTGCAATATCAGTAAACAGGGTTTTATAAATACAGAGGTCCCAAAAGTGATCTTGATAGGGGGTTCGGGGGCATATTATTTTTCCACTGTCATTGGCAAAGAACATCTGTGTTAAATAGGAATCCATTGTAATAAAGTTATTCTCATTATTGGCACAGTATGTAATAGGCTATTGCTCTACCTGCTCTCCTCTCTCATCTCCATCTCTCGTTCTTCTTCTCTCAGTCTCTTTATCTTTACCTGTAAATCTCCCCTTCCTGAAGCTGAGCTTAGATTGATACAGTCTTTGCAAAGTGATTATTTATGTCGGTCGTTTAAAATTTCTCTCGTAAAACAGCTGTTTAGTTTAACCACTTGCACCTTATCTCGTGAAGCGTCGCGTTGGGATTCGCGCGCGGCCGCGGCTCGCGCTTCTGTGAACATAAATCCCGCTTGCTTTGATCGGTCATCTCAAACATTTTGCCATTGCCGACGAGCGGTGTTTGAGTGCTGAAGCAGCTCAGATGATGAGGTCGGTTATCGTCGCGATATGCGAATCATTGCAGCACCAAATTACTCAGCAAAAATGACCGCGGTCCGGACCTCGGAGACCTCAATGGTCGGTACGGCCCTGACTCGTAGGCTATTTGGCCGCTTCAGTTTCTAGAGATGTTTTATTATTCTGGCCTTTTCAGCGCCGCCTTTGCGCCTATAGGCTATTATACTCGTTTTGTATCTCTTATTTTTTGTTAGCACATCTCTAACAAAGTGACTTCATTTTTTTTGTTGGGCTGCGAGAAAATAATAATAAAAAAATAGTGGGGCTGCGCTATGACTGGACACCGGCCCTCCTGGCCAATAAAACAGACCGGCCCACCGGGAATTCTCCCGGTGCTCCCGATTAGCCAATCCGGGCCTGGAACGACTCGATTGCCACGTCCGAGTTGTTGACCCTTGAGGGCCCACTCCAGAACCACTCTGTATGACACCAGTCGTAACTGTCTGAAAGTAACGTGGAAATTATGTAATTCATCAGCAAATCGTAAGGAGAAAATACAATAGCAATAAAAAGAAACCTAAAGTTCTCGGGACAGCAGCATGTGTCCAAATTTTAATCTTAACCGTTCTATTTCATCAGAAACGATCTGTAAACAGGGCTTTAAGTGTAAAATACCAAACTTGTCCTTTAATGATGAAAAACAAGATATGGTATAATTTCTTCTTTCTGGTAGAAGTCTTTGCCTTGCTGACTGTTTCTTTTAATTATCTATGTCTTTTTAAAACATCATTTTTTATGAGAGATTTTAAAATTGGAACTCTCAATTTAAATGGTGCCAGAGACAGTCAGAAGAGAATGTGTTTGTTTGAATTTATTAAACAAAAACATATTGATGCTACTTTTGTTCAGGAATCACATAGTGACTTGAATACATAGTTCCCACAGGCCAATTAATGTCACGTGACCTCCCCGGAGACGCCATCTTTGAGGGCATAAGCTGCTGTGTTTACCATATACTGTCTATGGTGTTTACGCAAATTTTAAGCAAATTTATTTCTGTTTATAATGTTACGAAAACATGAAGAGACAAAGTGACAGAGATTATAAAGAGACTCTATTAATACAAGACAGAGAGAGGTATAATGCGAAAATTTCACTCATAAATGGTGTGGATCCGTATGCGCTAACGAAGGAAGCACTGAGCACTGATTATGTAGATTTGCCTCAGATACAGTATTATCATGTGTACCATTATCTGGTATTGGCTAGGAGTTTTTACACATGTGAGCAATTCCGAGCCTGGAAATCACTGGAGGCGTACAATCAGTTTGCCGAGGGTTGGGTTGGTGACGTTTGCTCAAGTGCAATCAATGGAAAAGTAGTCATCATAGCGAAGGTAACTTATGTAGCATGATGCTAGACTATCTGTCTATTAAAAAGCCATAGCCTGCACAACTTAATTCATATGTTCCCCTTAAAACAGTCAGCAGTGCTTTCTGTAATATGCATGTACGTATTTCTACACTGAAGAATAGGGGTGGAACGGTAACGTTAAACACGTCACGGGCGGTGCATGAATATACACGATATAAAAATAAATAAAACTCGCGTGCAAATTAATTAATGTAATGCGGAACTACTTTATACGGGGGTTCTTAAGGGACATAATCTGAGTTTGCAATGCTGGAATGTGTGTGTGTGTGTGTGTGAGAGAGAGTGAGAGAGAGTCGCGGGCGCGTTCGAACAGTGGAAACAATTTTGTTTTTGTATGTATTTAATACCTCGTCATTTTGTTCATACAGGACATCATTCAAACTGCAAAGTGTTAACTTATATTTGTGTACACTCGCAATAAAACACAACATTGTGCTTTTGTCAAACTGCAAACTACAACTGTCACCCAACCAGAATGTAAAATAATTCCTGTAGGTTTTTCCGATCACTGTTCTGTTGTTTGTAATATTTTTATTAATTCTGTGTATTTAAAGAGTGCTTACTGGCATTTTAATACATCCCTTTTAAATGATAAAAAGTTTATTGAATTTTTTTTTTTTTTTTTTTTGGAAAATTAAAAAAAACAAAAACAGTTTTATACTTCCTTACAACAATGGTGGGATTGTGGCAAGGTCCACATTAAACAATTATGTCAAGAGTACACTCTTAATGCCACTAAAGATATGGCCCAGTCAATGAAGATTTTAGAAAATTAAATTATAGAACTTTTAAATACAACAGCTATAGTGCTTTCACATATGCTGCGTTTGCAGCGTGTAACTGACCCACGGCTGTACCACAAACACATACTCACTATTTTTATTTCAAATTCAGAAGTTAGCAGCAACTTTTATTTAATAGAAAAGTTTAGTCAGCATTGCGATTCTCTTTGTACACATATTGTAATGCAGCTGAGAAAAGCAGGCGAAGACGAGGATCTAAACGCAGGGTGATTTTAATAAAGTAACACAAAACAGAGAACACAGAACTCGAAGAACAAAGGAACAAAACCTTGGGAATCACAGAGAGAGGCAACCATTACACGAACAACAACTGATAAAGAAACAAGTGAAACACAAGGGCTATAAATACACAGGACAAACAAGCTAAGCTAGATAAGAAGGGGGCGTGGCTAATTAGAAACACCTGGGATGACTAATAAACAAGAAAAACTACAAAGGACTACAAAACATGGCACAGAACAGTTCATAACAAAAGTCCACACAAAACAAGGGGAATACAAGACGGGAATCATGACACACATACACTCTTTAATAGGTGTATTCACGTTTAAACACAATTTAAACAACGTATTATTCAATGCATTACTTCTATATAGATTTATATATTAAGTTGCTGAAGCAAGTGGTAAAATAATTAACCATGTACTTGTATTAAAATTGCAAACATTTTAAATTAAAACATAAAATTGACAAAAACAGGCGACTCTCATGCCTTTTATTTTGCATTTAAATTTTAATACAATAAATCTTGCATGTCACAAAGAACTTGTTTTTCCACCTCCACGCATGAGACGAGTGTTGCTCATTATGTCCCCTTGTTGAGAGTCGGCTTGTTTTTGTCAATTTTAAGTTTTAATTAAAAATGGGGTAACACTTTATAATAACGTCCAGTTGTAAGTCATTTATAAAACATTCATAAATGATTAGCAAGTGATATGCTAACATTTTATATATGTTTTGTAAATGCCATTACAAGTCATTTACAAGTGATTAGTAAATGATTAACTAATCATTTATGAAACATGACTATGTGTTCATAAATGATTAATAAGTGATATGTAAATTATTTATGAATGTTTTGTAGATTCAGTTATAAGTAATTTACAAGTGATTAGATAATGATAAACTAATAATTTACAAAACATGACTATATGTTTATAAATGATTATTAATAAGCCAATGATTTACAAATCTGTCATAAGTTATTTAAAAAAAATTGCATATCATAAAAGGATCAAAAAGATTCTTAGTAAATGGTTGTAAAGTTACTAGTTAATATATTATTAATCACTGAAATGTCAACGTACCATTATCTCAATAAACAATTGTTAATCATGAACAAATGATGATCAAAACATTAGTAAATGATAAGTATATAATTGTTTGATGCATCGTTAAAGTTGTACGCTGGTTGGTTTAAACCCACGAAAATGCAATTATGTTAAAGATATATATATATATTTTTTGAAAGAATAATAAATTACTAGTCGTCAAATGAATAAACATTTTAAAATGACTTAAAGTCAGGGGATTGCAGTGGGTTAAGTTAAATCCTTTCACTCATCAGTGCAGACTTGTGTTCTGTGTGAGATCTAGTGATAATGTGAACTGGTTTTACCTTCCACTGAAGCTCACATCAGGTGCACAGTGGTTAAAGAATCTGTGTGTTTCAGAGAAGACAGCTGTCTATACCCTCACCAGTCAGCACTTACACTGCAGTACACACTACACTACACTACACTACAGAAGACAGCTGTCTATACCCTCACCAGTCAGCACTTACACTGCAGTACACACTACACTACACTACAGAAGACAGCTGTCTATACCCTCACCAGTCAGCACTTACACTGCAGTACACACTACAGTGTTCAACACCTGTTATAGATGATGTGTAAACGCATGAATAAATAATTTACAACCCTTTCTGCATCCCCTAATCTAAAGTGTAAACTATTCATCACTTGCAAATGTGTTACACATCATTCGTAGATTTTTCTTACATGTTACAAATGATCTATATGTGTATACAAGGCAATTACAACCCTTTCTGCATCCCCTAATTGCTACAACAAATGTAGCCTACATGTGAAAATTCAATTCTGCTTTTCCTCACTTGTTGCAATAGAAATGTGTAAGTAGGCAAATCATCTGATTACTGTGTAAGATTACAATCATTATTTTACAGTGTCCAAATATGAGGAAATTATGCTTAAAAGTGACAGCAGAATAACATTTATTTCAACAATGCAGTCAAAAAATAGCATAATTTCTATTAAATGTAGCAACTTATAACAAATTTTGGATAAAAAAAAAAATATATATATATATATATACACACACACACTGACACACACAAATAACCTGTAACTGGCAAATTTGCAAAACAATTTGCATTTCTATAATCTCCACATGACAAATGGTAGGCTAACTTTGGTAACAACACTTACCACATCTCTCAACACTTCAAGGGGAATATGTTCCTCCTAAACATGTATTAATGCCTATAACGTTGCCAAACTGGCACAGCACCCTACTTTTTACTTTCTCTTAATTATGGGGAGAAGCTTTCCATTCTTTTTCAACTGATCAACCTCTGACAAAAGTGCTGGAAATACCACTGAAAATGCAACATCATCTATCTATAGAGTTTTCCAATGTCATGAATGAGACGACCTAGGGCTCCATTGTGGTATTCGTTTGCCAGCCATTCGTGCCATTCAATAACTGCAAGGTGGTCTACCAGTAATTCCTCTGTGCGATTTTCCCCTGAGCTTCCACACATTCTCCTTGTAGGTTCTCCAGGCCCTCTCAATGTGTTGGGTATGAGCTCCTGTCTGGGCATCAACAAATGCCACACTGTGGTTCACGGTATAATGCCTGTAACCGAGCTGGGGCAGGGAGACCCTTCAGGAGGGGTTTCTACAAGCCCCACCACACAATCAAAATGAAACCACTGTAATGGACAGTTCTGGTTGTCACATGCCACCATATGATCTCTCTCAGGTCCATGACAGAAACACCACAGTGCTTTCTTCCTCTTAACAGTGATGTCTTTTTTGCCAGCCTGCTTTCTTGACTTTTTATCACTCACTTTCTGTTGCTGGAGCACTCTGCTGTTCAAAGATGCTTGGTCGGTAGGTTGTCAGGTGAAATACTCTGCTACCAATTCAGGGAGAGACACCTCTTTGAAAAACTCCAGTGCCTTTTGAAGCAAGGTTATAATCGTTAACGAAAACGAACGAAAAAACAAAAACTAGGTGGGAAAAAACATTGTCGTTAACTGAAATAAAAATAAAAACGAGGTATTACAAAAAAACGATAACTAACTAAAACTGTAATGTGTGTTTGGCAAAACTAACTAAAATAAAATAAAATTATAGAGTAAATGTCCTTAGTTTTCGTCTTCGTCAAGGTCTTTCATTTTTTTAAGCTATTTAAGGCCACGTCCACACGAAGCCGTTCTAAAAAAAAATTCCGTAAACACGGCGTCGTCTCAAGAAATATCTGCGTACACACGAAACCACTGAAACCGACTGAAAACGGTGTAGTATATATGCCAGACCAGTATGGGGCGCTGTAATTCTGCCACAGAGATACACTATACACGGAGAAGAAGACTTTGAGCATGCGCATAACCTTGCGCGCTGTATACGAACCAAGAAGAAGAAGACAAAGATTATCGCTTTTTGCTCACCACAGTTGCAGAGAAGCAATAGATTTTGCTGTAATAAAGCTAGTAGGCTTAGTAGCTTCTGCAGCACGAATACAATCATATAAGTCCGCCTTTATCCCTGTCAACACACCCATGTGGGGCCCATAAGGGATGGATATGGGCTGGTGAGTGGGCCCCATGTGGGCTGCCCACATGGGGCCCAGTTAGTTTTGTCCAGGGGTTCCATGGTGGCCCCATGTGGGCAAGCCCAGATGGGCTGAAGGTGGGCTTTACATGGGCCCTAGCTAAAACCCACATGGGCAACCCAGGTTTCTCCCATCTGGGGCCCACACTAGCTGGGCCCCATGTGGGCTGATTATGGGTCCCTGCTATTCTACCCATATGGGTAATAACCATTATTATTATGGGCTAAAAAAATCATTTTTGGGGCTTATTTTACAGTCAGCCCATACAGTTCAACAACTGTAGGATGTTAACATTTTTGTTACACAGCCAATATTCCCGAGTCTGGTGGACCCACCACATTATTAGGCTTTTAAATCAATACAGCCATAACAATTTGTGTAAAAATACTTAACAGATGTTTACTTTAGCTCAATATTACCAATGGTATATACATAATTTATGGTTCTTATTCGCCATTTACCCCTGTGAGATCACAATTATGATCATATGATAGTTGTTTTTTGTGAGAAAACAAGGAAATTCAATTATAAAAAATGTTAAAAAAAAAATAGAAACAAGATTTGATTATTATTGGTGCTCATTTCTTAGAACTTAATCAGAACAGGTGAAAGTGCTTGAAATGTAACAATTTTGTAACTTTGTGTGGGAATAGCAGTTGCAGAAAAAAAAACATTCAGGCACACAGACAAGACACACACACAGCAGGCCTAGTTAGGAGGAGGACACAGTTAAGTTTCATAGCACCTACAATTATTATTCTCGGGTTCAGTAGAGCCGAACACCTTATATGTAATAGTTGTGTAGGAGGGTGTACCATGTGCAGTTGTCACCGGTGCAGGCCGGGGCGGACTCGGATGACCAGCCGCCCCTGACTCCAGACACCACCGTGAGGAGCCAACACCACAGGCACGCAACAGATGGACAAAAGAGGAAGCAGGTAATTTGGTTCAAAGGTAACAATCTTTATTGAATAATAATCAACTTGAAGAAAGAATGAGCAACTCCTGTCTTCTCGAGCTATTGGACCGGAGTAGCCGCTGGAACGATTTTCCACTGTCTTCGGGGCACAATGGAACGATAGTGGCTAGGAAGGCTTACTCCACGGCGTTGCTGCACGTTTCACAGCGTTGCTGCACATCTGCAGGACTCAGGCGGTAGGTAACCGGTAAGGTTTCTTCTCTTAACAGCAGATTCTCTTAACAGGACGTGAGAGGGGAATTGTGACTTTAAAACTCACTTCACAGCGTTGCTGCACATCTGCAGGACTCAGGCGGTAGGTAACAGGTAAGGTTTTCTTCTCTTAACAGCAGATTCTCTTAACAGGACGTGAGAGGGGAATTGTGACTTTAAAACTCACTTCACAGCGTTGCTGCACATCTGCAGGACTCAGACGGTAGGTAACAGGTGAGGTTTCTTCTCTCAACAGCAGTTTCTCTCGTCAGGACATAAAAAGGAAATTGTGACTTTAAAACTCACTTCACAGCATTGCTGCACATCTGCAGGACTCAGACGGTAGGTAACAGGTGAGGTTTCTTCTCTCAACAGCAGATTCTCTTAACAGGACGTGAGAGGGAAATTGTGACTTTAAAACTCACTTCACAGCGTTGCTGCACATCTGCAGGACTCAGGCGGTAGGTAACAGGTAAGGTTTCTTCTCTCAGCATCAAACACTTTCATCAGACATTAGCAAGAGACTCGATAAGCAGCTTTATCAGCGATGTTATACACCTTCAGGGCTCCATCACTAAGTATAACGGTTCAGACTTTTCCACAGCCATACGGTTCTTCACGAGACTTGTAATTTCAGAGAGAGAGAGGTTTAACAGGAGCCTTCAATAAGGGATTACTTCACAACAATACTCAGTGGAAGAGAGGATAATACAAAGCATTACTTCACCAGTTCAGTTGCATCGTTCTGAATTTTGGATGAGGACAAGTAGATCATTTCACAAGAATGAAAGCAGGCGTTGGGAGACTCTTCTCAGCATAGCACACAGCACTCGTGTCCACTACAAATCCACAGCATTAATTCAGCGTGCATCAGGTAAGGCAAACAACTGCAAATCACTCACACACAGTAGGGCTGATCAGAAAACTCGCTTCGTCCATGCATTTCAATGGGAATATTCAACTCTCCATTCTCTCCAGCGCATCTGAAACAGATGTCCTCCTCAATAGTAAGTTTCACATTCACAGTCTTTGCTTCAAGCTTTACATTTGATTCAACGATGTAATTTAATTCACTTATCTTTCTCTTTTCCTCTTCCAGTGCAGATCCAAGCAACAATTCAATCCAGTAATATTCCACAAGCAGCTCCAAACGACAGACTCAAATGGCAGTTCCTCACTTACACGAATTTCCAGGATGACAGCGTCCAATGTAAGCGTCCAAACCGGAGATCTTCTACCCCAAAACACAACGACAGAGACCCAGCCAAACAACTGATCAACTGAACACCGATTGACCTTTACCAGTTCCAACCTCCACCTTACCAGTTCCAACCTTCCCCCTAACTCGACTCTGAATGGCTCTTTTATCCTCCTCTTGTGAAGCGGAAAGCCTGTACAAACACCGCTCCTCTCTCTCCCTCACACCTGTCGTGCATCAGCTGTAATTAGTTTGCGCAATATCTCCGCTACACCCGGAACCGGAGTGAGGTGTTACACCAAAATAACTCCCCTCGGGGACATAGAAAGAGAAAAGAAAGGTTCCGCTTTTCCCAGCATTTTGTCACCCGTGACACAGTCATTGAAAATAAGTTATTTTTTATGTTCTTCACAGAAAACTTTCTTTTAGCAAACATTGAAAACGGGTCCCACAGACCCGAACACAACAAGCTACAATAACAAAGAGACCAGTAATACAATTAATAAAGTTTTTATTTAAGTAAAATTTATGACATGCTTTTGCAATGTTCCCTCACTGTCACAGACAGAATTAGTTTCTTTCCACCTCAAATGAGCCTGAAGCATGAAGTCCTTGTTGAGGGGTTGCCTGTTGGGCCTGTCTATTACCCCCCCGGTCCCTAGCACCAATGAGCCACTTGGAGACCGCCTTCTCGGCATCTTTACGGGTGATTTGGCTGGTCATGGCGTTTTTCTTTAAGCCTCCTTCAAGAAACAAATATAACGGTCACTTACTTCATATGTGCCAACAACTCTCAGCCAGGACTGTAAAGACAACTATGTTAAAGGAATGGTTCACTTTAAAATGAAAATTCTGTCATCATTTACTCGCCCTCAAGTTGTTTCAAACCTGTATGAATTTCTTCTGCTGAACAGAAAGGAACAGTTTCTGGTGTCATTGACTTCCATAGTATATATATTTTTCCTACTATGGAAGTCAGTGGGACCCAGAAACTGTTTGGTTACTGACATTCTTCTAAATATCTTCCTTTCTGTTCAGCAGAAGAAAGAAATTCATACAGGTTTGAAACAACTTGAGGGTGAGTAAATGACAGAATTTTCATTTTAAAGTGAACTATTCCTTTAAGAAAAGCGCTATATAAATTAAGATTATTATTAGAAATACAGACATTCTCTTAAACACACAAGCTAAGCAACTGAGAGACATGTGCGAACACACTGCTTAGCCAGGACAACAAACGCTCCATTAACAATATTTAAAATCGACATGTTTATAATGTTAGGGTATTGTGACACCTTTTTATTATCGGTAGAGATGCACCGATTACAATTTTCTGGGCCGATTCCGATTTCCCATTAAGTTTGACCTGCCGATTTTTTCTAACCACTTTACAGCACACACAAATATTTATTTTATATCTTTTCTGTAATAGAACATTTTACAATTTGGATAGTACATATTTTTTGAACAGATAAAACACTATAAAATAGAACTATATAAATTACTCCAGGTGTGGGTAATTCACACACATCTAAAGTGCAGTGTTATCATGGAGGAACAATTTCCTTTTCACATTCAATATCCAATCATTTTTTTATATATGTATTTAGCAAACTAAACGTCTGTATGAAAACAGGGAATGACAATAAAATAATATTTAAATAAAAAATAAAATAAGTATAGCCTTGCAGTATAAAGATATTTCTCAAAGCACACACACACAGGCCTATTGCAATCACTTGTATAAACTGAATAATAAAACAAGTATAAATGGGTACGTTTTCTATAAATATCAGTCTTCGTTTTCTTTTCTGACATAGCCTACTCCAGTTCTTGTTAAAACACACAAATTCTGTGCATTTTGGGCACTTTTTTTTTGTGAAACCCTGTTTAGGCTATATTTTGTAAATCAAAAGTGTGCTTTCCCTTGAATTGAGCGTGAGCAGTGCAGCAAATAGACTCGGCGCCGAAACACACGCTTCACTGCTCGCGACGCTCCTACTTGACACTCACGCGCTTCTCCTGCTCGCCTCCCGTTGTCAATACACTCATTGATAAACATGCACGCCGAAACAAAATACGCGCTTGCGGTCTGAACAGACGTAATTCATGAGGTCTCCTGTGCGTGTTCCGTGTGCACGTGTGATGCTGATGTTGCGCGATATTAATCATGCGGCGCCCGAGTGCATTTGACCGGCATACAATCGGCTTTTGTCAGACTGACCGGCCGGTCGCCGATCACGTGAAAATCGGCCAATTCCGGTCACCAGCCGATCAATCAGTGCATCTCTAATTATCGGTACAACTTAAAACATTATACACATGCACACCTACCATATATTACTTCATACAGTTTTAAGGCCTTGAACTCTCTCTTCCCATTTCGGCCCAGAAAGTTATACTGCCTGGATAGGCCATGGTCTAGGAGGAAGGTCATCATCCTTTTTGTGGCCTCGTCAACAGTCCCCCCCCCTATGTCAGTCACAGCTGCAACCTGAGGGTGAACAAAGGCAATACAAATCAAATTTATCCACAGTATATTGCTCATTGGCGTAAACCACTCAACATGAAAAAACTGCCAGAAGCATGAGTGTGAGCTAGGGGTGGAACGGTACATGTATTCGTATTGAACCGAAATGGTACGGGTGTCACAGTTCGGTGCACGAATATACACGGAGAATATACGTATAAAAATAAATAAAACTTGCGTGCAAATTAATGTAATGCGGAACATTGTGCTTTTGTCAAACTGTAACCCACAACTGTCACCCAACCAAAATCTCTCACACACATGCACACTGTTTAAAAGCAAAAAATATTTATCCAACCCCATTTAAAAACAGTCTGTCGGTGCCGTCTTTTGGACATTCATCATATTGCATTGGTTTTCATTTCTTGAACAGAGCACTAATCTGTTTATTTTTAAGTTACACATTCTACATTGATTAAAAAAGAAATCAAATGTTTTTAATGGTAGTATTATTTTATACAGAAATAAAGTATTTATAATTCAGATGAGAATAAAGTTAGTGTTAATTAAAATGATGGAAAACAAATAAATTGATCTGAAATATAGCAAATTAATTTTAAATTCATTCAGGTACAATTACCAAACATACCTAAACAAAGAAAAAATATATTTTTGTCTTTTTATTAATTTAATTAATAAACTAATTATATAAAACTAGTGTCAGTGCACTACAAATAAACTGGTTCTATGCCTTTACTTTATTAATAAAACTTATTTAAAAAATACAAGGCTTAAGACATTTATTTTACTTTGGTGGTACAGCCTGATATATGCAAAATAAAATAAAAATGTCTGAGCCAAGGTATGAACCGAACCGTGACTTCTGTGTCCATTCCACCCCTAGTGTGAGCACACCTGGGGAGTTTCAGATCAAATTCACTGCAAGCCCCCCAATAACAATTTAATTGAGTTGCACTACCCTAGACTTAACATACATACCAGTTCGGACATGAAGTTTGGGTTTGCCAGTTTTTCTTCCATGATTTCCACATCCCTAACTGTCTTTAGGGGGAAACCCTCTGGGGTAGAAGAGACGGTGGTGCTCATGTTGCTACGCTGTTGTATAAGCGTTTGTAGCATCCTCCCCTGGATTCTTTGTGTCTCTTTCATCTCCTCAAGCAGTGTTAAGATGCGTACAAACATGTTGTCCCTGATTTGTCTTCGAGGGGTTTCTGGTGACGGGGTGACGAGGTGATGGGTTGAAACATCGGGCCATCTAAGGTTACCCGGTGGTGGTGGAAGTGTCGGCCTAGCAGATTGAGGTTGTTACGCACTTTTAGAGTCTAGGGAATGTACCGTAACATTTATATATCAACATACTGCTGGATGTGAAGTGAGGTGAATCTCGCTACAGAAAACTCATTCCACTACAAGGAGCTCAGTTCGCTACAGAAAACTCATTCCACTACAAGGAGCTCAGTCCACTACAGAAAACTCATTCCACTACAAAGAGCTCAGTCCGCTACAGAAAACTCATTCCACTACAGAAAACTCAGTCCGCTACAGAAAACTCATTCCACTACAGAAAACTCAGTCCGCTACAGAAAACTCATTCCACTACAGAAAACTCATTCCACTACAGAAAACTCATTCCGCTACAAGGACCTCAGTCCACTACAGAAAACTCATTCCACTACAGAAAACTCAGTCCGCTACAGAAAACTCATTCCACTACAGAAAACTCATTCCACTACAGAAAACTCATTCCACTACAAGGAGCTCAGTTCGCTACAGAAAACTCATTCCACTACAAGGAGCTCAGTTCGCTACAGAAAACTCATTCCACTACAAGGAGCTCAGTTCGCTACAGAAAACTCATTCCACTACAGAAAACTCATTCCACTACAAGGAGCTCAGTTCGCTACAGAAAACTCATTCCACTACAGAAAACTCATTCCGCTACAGAAAACTCATTCCACTACAGAAAACTCATTCCACTACAGAAAACTCATTCCACTACAAGGAGCTCAGTCCACTACAGAAAACTCATTCCACTACAAGGAGCTCAGTCCACTTTAGAAAACTCATTCCACTCAGGAGCTCAGTTCGCTGCAAAGAGCTCAGTCCACTACAGAGAGTTCAGTTCACGATCGAGAGAAAGCATGAATGAACACGCCATCCTTTTAACCCAGCTGGGCGGCCTCCGATTGGCTCTCAAGCGCCGCCTTAATGATAACTGACGTCCGACTCGGCCACTCACAGCAACCTGTAAGCAGAGAGAGTGGGCTAGAGACAGAGAGAAGATAATGAAATGGAAGTGTAAGCACAGACCTGAGGGTGGATGGAGGCGGTGCAGGTGTCTGCACTGACCTGAGGGTGGATGGAGGCGGTGCAGGTGGCTGCACTGACCTGAGGGTGGATGGAGGCGGTGGAAGTGTAAGCACAGATCTGAGGGTGGATGGAGCCGGTGCACTGTTTAAAAATCCACACTGTAAAAATCTCGTACAACAACAACAACAAAAAAAACACACAAAAAAGCCAAGAATCAAACCACCCAACCCAAGGAAGCGATCATCACCAAAATGGTAAAAAAAATTACAGTGTGGAGTTGATTACCTGAGGGTGGGTGGAGGTGTAGCCCTGATTTGGCTGCCGGACCAATTGTCATCATCCTCATCATCACTGGACAAAATCACTCGCCTAGAAATGTATAATATACAAGCACAGTCAACGAGTTTTTCAAATTCAAATTTCATCATCCATTTAGTAGTAGTAATTCAAATAGCCTCACCTCTTTTTGCGCTTCCCCCTTCCCGTCTTCTCTGTAGAATCGGACTCGGTTGGTACATCTGTGTTCTGTTCATACTCGACTAATTTTGTGCGGGCAATTTCATACGTTGCTTTGGGAAAGAGACAAATGAGTGGCAATTAGTTTCATTCAGAGCTAATTTAAACCGAATCAACAGTGAACTCATCATGTCAGATAATCTCATACAAATGGACACCTTACCGACTTTTCTCTTGACAGTCAACTTGTATGTCGCCCAGTCAGTGTGAGGGTCCTGTTGCTCTATGACCGCCTTTGCCATGTTCATTCTTGCTGGTGGCCAGTAGCATTCATCCTCCTCAGGCCCGATAAACCATTTGGTCGGTATAACTGCCAATCCTCCACTATTTATAAATTCTACTATTGCAAAAGGTAACATGCTTAAAGAAAAACAAATACATACAAAAAAAAAAAATAAAAAAATAAAAATAAAAAAATAAAAAAATAGCACACTAGTGCAGGAGTGGCAATGCCACATATCCAGTCTTGAGTGGCAATAACACCATTTTTGTTTTTAACTCCTCCACAGGTAACAGCTGCAAGTCTTCAGATAAATTAAAAACAAAAAGGATTCCAAGACATGATGAGTCCATTGGATAGGTGAAAAAGGATTTGGCAGTTTCAAAGAAATTACACAGGACTTTAACAGTTCCAGAATGTGACAAAATGTTCCGCACAATAAGAATCCTTCCCCCTACAGAAAAACAGTCATCGCCACGAGAGGAGGAGATCAGTGTCTGTCCATCATTGTAACGCCTGTATTGTTCCCATGTTGCAATTGAATTAATCAATGGTCCAGAAAAGTGGAGCTGTTTAAGTGGGCTGAAAACTGATGTGGTCTTTTGGCTTGCCACTTTCTGCTTCTCATGGATCCGCCTGACGAGTTGTTGGACAGGGTTTTGAGGGCGACGGACAAGTTTTTTCAGTTTACCTAAAAATGTCTCAAAAGGAAAAGCTGAAACACTATCTAACGGGCCGAATTTTCGTGCATCTTGAGCTAGGTGGATCAATGAATGCATGTTATAGCTGACAAACTCAGTGCCATAAATCGCAGCAAAATCTGTTACAAAGAGTTTCAAAATCTCCTCAGCATAGTCACAATTGTCAGGAGAACACAAGGCAGGACTCAGAAGAATTCTCATAGATACCGATAGAAGTAAAAAGTTTCTGTACATTATACTGGGTATATTATTTAGAAGAACAACAGGGCCAGTGTAAAGTAAAAATTACCGAAGCTCTGTAGCTTTCCATGTGCTGAATTCAAACAAGGATCGTGGTTTCCTTGCAAAATTGCTAGGTAAATATTGCCTGATAGAAACCATATATGCTGACATTACAACAAAGAACTTCATAGATTGCCTGCATTTCAGCGGCCCCTTCAACCAAAGAAATATTAACTTACGCATTGCCCCCAAGCACACAAGGTGCACATAATCTAACACAAAACTGGTAACTAAACCTATACCCAGATCATTTAGGGGGGAGACTGACAGTTGGTGCTGTTGATAGCCTTGCCTATCAAATTGCTCATCTGTCCTGAGCTCTGCTGATATTTCAGGATAAGCCACCTTCCCATTAATGTACTGGCCTTTTTGAGTGCACCTCTCACACCCATAATAGCCTGTATGGCCTTTGGAGCATTTAAGAAAGGCACGAGCAGGTGCATCACAAATAAAAGCATCGGGTAATGGTACCCTGAAATGTACACAATTGTACACAATACCACTCTGAGAAACGGCTTTCATATCTACAATGAATTCTTGTAAATACTCTTGCACATTTGCGGGTTTGGACGCACCCGAGTACACTCCAATTACAAAGACACTACACTCTGGAATTTCCTTAATCATACCCAGAATAGGCCACAGACTCATACTGGAGCTACGGAATAAGGGCAATCCATCGATGTTAATTCGAAGTGTGAGAGTATCAGTCACATTTGCTAAATGTCCTAAAGATGTTAGTTCAGCTATGAGAGCATTTTCGATTCCAAAGTGGTAGTAGGACCCCCCAGCCATATTCGCCACATTGCAAGATCTGTCAGTTGACATAAGAGTTCTGCCATCCATTGGGATATCAAGGCCCTTTCTCCTTAGGATTTTAAGAAGTGCAGACAGCGCTGTTTGTGGTATGTTGAATTCTGCAGCCCACTCTGCAAGCCCATGCGAATCATCATCATTATCATCTTCCAAGTCAGAACATTCATCTCCATGCAAATCACAGTCACTATCACAACCAGGCACCCAGTTTTCAGAATCCAAATCATCAAATGAGGAAATGTTAAAATCATAAAAAGAATCTGAGGAATTTTCATCTTCTAAATCATTTGATGAATTCTCAAAACAAATCTCATCACAAGCATCGTAGAAAGTGTCCGTGGAATCTTCGTTTTCAGTATGCTCTAACAAATCATCCAGTGGGTTTTCCTTTTCAGAATCATGTGCCAACAAATCATCAATCATAGACTCCTTTTCAAGTAGACGCAAATGTTCCTCCACTTTCGCTGATATTTTCCTCCTTTTAGTTCTTTCTGAACACTCCATTATTTCTATTAAAAAATAGGAAATAAAAAAAGCATTTTAGTTTTTAGCTATGATTACAGGGGATCGGGAATGACAAATCAATTGCAATGTAAATCGATCTACTTGTTGAAGTACAATTGCAATTCATATAGTTTGGTGAAGCTGGTATTAATGTGGCTGATTTTACCAACTGTTCTTCTAGTAGCCTTCAATTTGATCAGTACACTATTTTAAAGATAGCATTAATCTCTGTTAAGGCCTAACCTTTTACTATCGTGTGTCAATTGATTTCGATTAAGGCGAGACAAGCCAGGCAAAAACATTGTTTTTTTTTTTTACTGGTCAATTTTGAGATGTTGTTGATGTCGACCCGAGAAGTGATTGAGCCTTCTTTAGAAAGTTAACTAGTCACAAGTTTGAGGTAAAATGCACTTTTTGGTTGTGGTTGTCGATGTCAAACACTATACCCAGCTAACAAAGGACGTCCTCCGGACGTTCCGTACGTCCACTTACGTCCTCATTTGGTCCGCTTTGTAACGTTCGGTGCGGGACGTTCCGAGGACATCCACTTACGTCCGCATTTGGTCCGCTTCGTAATGTTCGATGCGGGACGTTCCGAGGACATCCACTTACGTCCGCATTTGGTCCGCTTCGTAACGTTCGGTGCGGGACGTTCCGAGGACATCCACTTACGTCCGCATTTGGTCAGCTTTGTAACGTTCGATGCGGGACGTTCCGAGGACATCCACTTACGTCCGCATTTGGTCAGCTTTGTAACGTTCGGTGCGGGACGTTCCGAGGACATCCACTTATGTCCGCTGGTTTAAATTGTGGTTCCTTAAAAATCCCTTTAAAGCAATTTTGATAATGGATTTTATGCAGAAACCACGTTCTTAAGTAGGCTATCCTACATAAGATGGGAAAAATAATATTGATTTTCTTAATATTGGGCTACTCAATATGCTGTTAAAAATGGCCTTTTAAATATTATATTACAAAGAGCCAACTAAACCAGTTTATATTTGTACTATAACAATTTAACTATTTTAAAAATGAATAAAAATATCCGAAGCCATGTAATTGTTTACATTAAATCATTTTCCCCACCATTATGATTTTTAAAAACTGTCTATTTAATGTGTGCTTCATAATGAAAATCACAGTTCACATATTCATGCAATAGTTTAAAGAATCCACCATTGTGCTGTTAATTTTGTAACAGATTAAACATTTGAATAAATGTATGACAATGCCTATTAATGGTTCTTTTCATGCCTCTGCATATATATATATATATATATATATATATATATATTTGCAACCTCCTACCATATATGAAGTGCTGTGAAAAATTGTCACATAGCAAATCTCCACACAAGCACATTAAATCAAGATAAAACAAACTTGACTGTACAACTATAACCAAAATGGAAAACACTTTTATTATTGCTAAGGGTATAAAATGTAAGCAGAGTAATGCAAACAGAAATGCAGATTGACGGTCGCTGAATCAGATGAAAACAATGACTTCAAATGCAGGAGGCGCCAAAAAGGATGGAAACGAGTCCAATTGCTAAAAAAAAAAAAAGCAGGTAAGACATACATGTAATCTTGGGCTATATCACATTCTACAACCATAATTTAAATTTAAACTGACAAACTGTTGGTCAGGCTGCAAAAGGTTTGTTGCTTGTAATGTTTTTTTCCTCTGTTATTTCATTTCATTTATTTATTTTAGGACAGTGCACATTAATCAACATTACTGTAAATGTGCCAGTGTTAGCCAGCAGGCTAATTTTCAACTGTAGTCCATTGGCAAGATGTTATACTAGGCACAAGATAGCTAAAAAAGAACATATTAAGTCACACAGCAATTGATATACAACAATAAAACATAATGCCATAGCACTGGCTACATTAAAACATAAAATCATAAAATATATAACCATACAGCCATACAACTGTTTGGGAATTAATAAAGTAACCATCTATCCATCTATCTATCATACATATACCATAGGTTACAGGACAGCTAAAGTATAGAGTCAGACATACATTCATTATTATGAGAGGTGCTCACATTTTTGTATGCTCAAAAGCCAGTCCTTAAGATGGTGTGTAAATGTATGGTGTGAGGTGAAATTTCTAATGTCCACTGGCAATTGGTTCCATAATTTAGAGGCTCTCACAGAAAAGCATAATTGGCCAAAGTAACTGGACCTAAGAGGGACTACACAGTCCCCTCTTAAGGCAGACTAGATGATTTTTGCTGCTAGATGACTTGTTGTATAAAAGTGCAGAGTGGTGGGGGAGCCTTCCCATTAATAATCTTAAAGATTAGGCATGCATCACTGTGTTTTAAAATATTTTCCCAACTAAGTAGGTTATATTTGTTAAGAATGTTACAATGATGGTAAAGTTTGGGTTTTTTGTCCAATACTTTTAGTGCTTGTTTGTGAAGTGATAAAATAGGCCTTAGTGTTGTGCTACATACCTGGGTCCAGCTTGTTATACAATATGTTAGGTGAGGAATTATTATAGTATTCATGTATAGCTTTGCTACAGGTGTTGTCAAACAGTTCCTTATATACCTAAAGTTCACTAGGTTATATTTGGTTATTTGCACTACCTTTCTCACTTGATGTTTAAATGATAGAGTAGAGTCATTTATATGGTTTTTACCTCTTGTAACACAGCCACGTCCAAGTGATCTGAGGGCGCAGGCGCTTCCTGCTGTGTGACGTGTGCGCAGACTGGTGCATAGATACATATACACACTAGATGTCGCATTAAAGACATTCGTTCCAATGACCTGCCGTAGCCAAGGCGACATTGTGTATATAGCTATGCACCAGTCTGCGTACACGTCACACAGCAGGAAGCGCCTGCGCCCTCAGATCACTTGGACGTGGATATAAATACTGTTCGTTTTCTCACACAAACCGCTCGTTTCGTGTCTTAGGCCATCAATGTGTACTTACGATGGGGAATTGTTTAATTTGGACGATGGGGAATTGTTTTAATTTTGAAAAAAAAAAAAGAGGTAAGCTAAACATACCAAAATTTAATTTCAAAGTGAACTATCCCTTTAAACAACAACATAGCCATATCACAAATATTGATACCATGGAGTTGATCACATTTTATTCAGACAATATTACGCGCAAGCAAATTGGTGGAGCTCCACAATATACATGTATTGAGTCTGAGATTTTCTTTGTACCACTGCAGAATATTTCCATTCCGGAAAGAATGAACAAATTCATCAACGTGAAGTGAATTATTTTGTCAGATTGAAATGTGGAGGGACAGTTGCATTTGGAATAGATGTTTCATTTCAAATTTTGTATGTTTAATACAAATATTAAAAAGCTTTACCCGCTATGATACCATCCATTTGCTCCAAGGCGGCAGCCAACATGTCACTGGCATCAGACATCATCTTGTCCAACACTGTTAATCCTGCATAAAGGGAAAATAGAACAAATTTTACAGTCGACACTCAGCAGTTTAAAATGCATTTAAGTCATCTCTAAATGCATTAATAGAAACTTTCTGACAGCTTAGACACCGAATAAGACAGAAAGCGATGCGAATGTGCTGCTGGTTTGAGATATGAGTAATGTTTTTAAACTCTTAGGACACAAAAAAATTTCAGTTGTTGGTGAATTTAACAGAATCTAGAGCCAGATAGGATGAACAGAATAACATGCTGTATACAGAGGCCGAATATACAGATGTGTATAGAACTAGTTATTTTAGTATTATTTATATTATAGTATTTATTAATATTTTTAGTTTTAGTAATTTTAGTATAAGCTTTAACCTAGTTATTTTATGTGCTTTTTTTTTATTTTGGGTATTTTGGGTTTAGTAATTATAATACTATTTAGGTTTATTATTTTACTAGTTTGTTTAAAAAAAATTCTATTTAGCTTTTATTTATTTTTAGTTTAGTTTGTGTTTTAGTCATTTAGTACTAACTTATTTTAATTCAGTTAGTTGCCAAAGCAACATAAAAAAAAGAAGAATAACAATTTTTTTTATATACTATTTTATTTTAACTTTATTTATATTTGATTAACTTTATTTATGATTTGAATAGCTTTAACACTGATGTTAGCACAGAAACTATTTTGCATGTGGTTTTATGGTTGAATAACAGAAATATCAATGCCGACTGACACAAGCGCTTATCGAAATGTCTATATTTCTCAACCTTCCCAATGATGTTTGTATCTAAATGCGTATTTATCTGAAACAGGTCTCCCTATGGTGGTTCCAGAGAGCAAAGCACATCCTTTGGGTGAAAGGTTAGCTGGTTCTCAGCTCTGCTGTTCCCTGGGCACAGGTTCATTGCTGTTCATTATTGGCACAGTGCTTGTGCTGCTGCAGGGGACACTGGGTACTTTGTTGGGGGACTAGCGGGGACACATTGTTAGGCCCTTTTGGCTCATGGCCCGGGAATACAGCGGCGGCATTCTCTCAGTTTATATATATATTAGGGCTGCACGATTAATCGCAATTTCCATGTAATCGCACTTAAATCGAGATCGCTTATCGCGATTTTAAAATCACAAAGGCTGCGATTATTTTTTATGCGCAGTTTGTCATTGATGTACGGCTCTGTAAACGCTGCTCCATCTGAAAGCACTGTGAGTTTGAGTCACTTATAACGTGCATTTGAAAAAAACAACACGAGTCAAATATCTTTCCAAACACGAGAATCATTTATGAACCTCGTTTTAATAACATGCAACATTTAATAACATGCATTTACTCCAAACTCACTTCATAAGGACAGTTGAGCTCCTCCTTCTGTGAGATGATGAGCTTCTGACACAGAATAAGGCAGTCGTGCATTTATAAGTCATGTTTAATCAAAGCGTTTCAATCTTCTGACTATTCAGCTACAGCGACAGGGATTTCCTGGAATGATGCGCCGTTATTGTACTTCTGCGGCGGGGCATATTTAGCGTGTTTGCGTGAGAGCGCCCTCTGGTGTTCAAATGGGGCAGTGTTTACTACCGATCAGCCGCACTCCACTGACAAGCTGCGCTTAAAATAATCGCAGCCTTTGCCAAATCGCGTGCGGTTTTATTGCGATTAATCGTGCAGCCCTAATATATATTTTAATTAGTGGTTGGCCAATATATCAGCCGATATGTGGAATTTTTTTATATCGGCATCGGCCGATATATTTCAAAACATTTTGTGACTGTGCATTAGCGCATTTTTTCCACTGACGCGAACAGAGCGAGCATGAATGAACTGAACACACTCGCTCTGCTCCGCCCAGCACGTAAAACAAGCCACTCAGAAGTGAAGCAGACGTCTGACAGACACAGTAAATGACCGATCAGCATTCGCTTTCTAAAGCCGCATTTCCACCGAAATTACCCGGAACAATTTGTCCCAGGAACTTTTTTCCAGAAACTTTTTTTGCCCCAGACCGGTTGCTTTCTGCGTTTACACCGCGGTCTAAAGTACCGGGAAGGTAAACTGCGCGCAACTGCTCCTCCCAGTCTGCGACGGACAGTAATCAGTTTTGAGCGTCACATTTATAATAAGTATGGAGGAGATTCAAACTGTGCTGCAGTATTGGTTTACTAACGAGGTAATTAACAAAACAAAATAGACGAGCACTGATACTAAAGCGTGTTCAGAAAGCTCGTATGCGTATAAAATTAGACAACATATGTTATCAGTTGGTAACTGGTGAATGTGACAAAGTGCACCATAAGTGAGTTAAAACCCTCCCCATTTATCCGGGCTTGGGACCGGCACTGACATTGCACTGCTTTGTGTAAAGTCAGAGGCTGGGTTAAAAATACATAATTTTTTGGGGGGGGGTTGTTATTTTGTAGGGTTTTTTTTGTTAGATTTTTTTTTTTTTACTTTTAAAACAAGTGTGCTTAATAAAAATTAAAGTGGGTTTTTAATGAATAAAACATAAAAAAATTAACCTTAACTACCTATAACTAAAAACATAAGAAAAAACACTATAATACATTTTGCAAACTATATACAGGAAAATTAAAATGTGTGTAAACAAATTAAATGTTACACCGGTTTGAATGGGGCCTACTCATCCAGCCATTTAAGGTCTAACCCTTCCCCACGAAAAAGATTTTCGATTGACCCCGTAATCAAATTTTAATTCACAGTCAACAGGGATTGCAACAAGTGCTTTGAACAAAACTACCTCCTTTGGTTGACCATCAAACGTCAAAGTGCAGCAAAAGGGCTTTACATTTGCTGCTTTTGATGAGTGGTTTATACGCCTACCGAACGTATCTACTTGTGGGTGACAGACACAAGGGAATGTTTAGGCTTTTCTGACCTGATTTTAAAAAAAAAAACAGGTAGCCTGCCTCATCGTGAAGGTTCTCCATTATTGCTCTCCCTTCAGAAGCTGTGATGACTTGTCCATGATAATCACAGACAATGTCATCTGGGTGAAAGGTTCTGGTTGCAACCACTCCTGTAATTAGGAAAACATTAAATTTGGAGTTACTGAATATACTTTGCATGTAGTAAAATGTGTCAATAACTATTTATAATTATTGGTGTAGTCAATAGCTGTAACAATGTACAATTTACAGTAGTATTTTATATTATCTGACATTAAAATTAGCTGAAATGTTTTCTTACCGAGACCTTTTGGAGGACCAAAATCTTTAAGAGCTAGGCCTGTCCAGGCCTGCTCGGACACACAGTGCCCCACATAAGGGTCGGTCTCAACCATTTGTTTTGTGGGTGGCTTCCACAAGCGCACCACCTCCTCAGCTTTAGGACAATTAGTGGTCCAGCCCTCCTGTCCAATCAGCCTTTGTACTTTGCCTGCCGAAGGCCTCCGCAGGTTGAAGTGACCTGAAAGACAGAATGACAATACTATACTAATGCAAGTCATTTGTCACAGTGAATCAATGTCAAATTAATGAGTGCCAATGCTATATTGATAGATTTGAAGACTTACTGAGAAGATAGTCTCTTCTAAGACTATATTGATCCAGGCGCCACTTGTCATAGAAGGACCTAGCCTCAAAAAATCCTGAGGAACATCGCTGCCTCTTGGATGGAGGCTGGCCCTGCAGAGTCACAGGAAAGGTTTCCAAGAAACACGAATAATAAAATTGAAAAGGACATGTTAATCATTACATGACTGTGACTGACAAGATGTAATTGAGATTATACATTCAGACATGTGTACATGATTCTGTGTAGGTATGTACATTGAATGGAGGTGATTCATATCCTGGGACACGCTATGAACCTTTTCTCCAGACACAGAGATAAAAAATCAGTTGCAGCCTTTGTCTGCCACAACATACTGGGGCCTGATGGAAATGTACTGCTGCAATATCTATGAAAAAAAAAAAAAATCAGACAAGTTATTACATTTAAAACATTGGTGGTAAGCTAACTACTCTTTGTTTCACAATGAAACTTACAGCTTCCTCGGACTTGCTTAGGGCAACCCTCATGCCGACAGAGTTGGCTCTTACAGTCCGTACAATCACCCTACTGCCATGAGCGACACGTCCCACCCACTCCGCATCCTTGAAAACATTGAAAAGGTGTCATTCAAAATGTGTGTGTGTGTGTGTGTGTGTGTGAGTGAGTGAGTGAGTGAGTGAGTGAGTGAGTGAGTGAGTGGGTGTTCGCACAACCAAAACTCTGTATTTAAAATTTTAAAATTCTCACGCGGAAAAAACTTTTATGTCCACTAACGAAAAATGTGGTTGCTTTCATGTCCGCTGCGGACATTAATAGACAAAACGTCGGCAAAAAAAGGAGAGCGAACATGAATGAATGGAAGGACAGAGCAAGGAAGTCTTTGAGGGATGCTGGGAAACCATATGTGAACCGGAGAGGAGAGCAAAAACGAGGAAAAGGTCCACCAAAAGAGGTGAGTGAAAAACCGTATACAAAGTATCTACCTAAAGTTAGCGGTTACAAAAATAAATAAATCTTGAAGGACCTCATGCTCTCGTCCTGTTAGTTTTTAAAGCTGCACCAATGTCAGCATCAGTTGCCCTACAACATTCCCTGGTCTAATGGTGCACTGGACGCTGGCATTATAGGGCGTCGGGTGCCTTGCCACCCTATAACGCCAGCGTGCACGTACCGTAATGGTTAGGATTCAGCTAACTGTTGTTGCCCAGTCAGGAAACATATTTTTGCACTTTGAGATTAATATCAGAGGTAAAGTGCTATGCAAATGTAATGTATGATTATTCTTTGTATCATTACAACATGTGGATCTTAAAGGGATACTTCAGCTCTGGAAAGATTAATGTGTATTTAAAAAGAAAAATGTATGTAGTAGAAATGTGACATTATTTTTGAAGTTGGAGCCTTCTAGACTGAGAAAAGCCAGAAAATGAATTTTTGATTTATGGGGATGAAGACAACTCCCAGAATGCACTTGCTTTGCTGGCCTATGAGGCCACGCCTACCGGTAAGATAGCGCAGTTTAAACAACAAGGCTAGGCTACTAGTGAGTTTCCATGATGAGTCTGCCTGGGATTTCGAGATCGGCCAAAATGTCCGGGATTCGGCTTTTGCGTTCTACAGTTGCCATTCATTATGTTTACTATGGCGAGTCATTTGTTGAATTCCTTGTTGAATCAAGATTTCAGCTGCTGATCCATGGTGTGTCCACACAAAAGGGAGCCACAGCCTCTATGAGGGATGGAAGCACTGGCTGATCACCAAACAGAGGAAGAATCAACCACCTCCAGCTCCCTTGTTCTTCACCACGTATGCTCGTGCTTACGAGGACCCTCTGAGTTACCCTCAAGAATAATGCCTAGATATTTAAACTGTGTAACTGTTTGAATGACCTCCCCAGACACACAGACATTGGGTTCACAATGAGATACAGTGTTGCTTTTGCTAAAAAACATACAGACTGTCTTCTTAACATTGAGGTCCAGCTGTGAGCCAGTAAGCCATTTACGTACATGTACCATTGTGTCACTGAGCTTGGCAGAAGCTTGAGCTTTAGTTTTTGCATGAACATATATGACTGTATCATCAGCATACATCTGCACCTCACATCCAGTGCACACTAATGGCAGGTCATCTATGTAGATGCTGAACAGAATAGGGCCCAGGACAGATCCCCGGGGTACACCCAGTTCGTTCCTCAGGGGTGGTGATGTCTCACCATTTACTCTCACACACTTATTGATAGCCTACTTAAAATTCTTAACATGTAATTGTATTCATTTAGTTTTTTAATGTGTAATTATTTTTAAAAGTAGCCTACTTATAATTACATTATGTAATTAAATATTTTTAACTTTTATTAAAATTAATAATTAATTAATAAGAAAACAAAGTTGATCGGCTCATGAGGTGCCTAAAAATTGCCATCCATATTTTACAATGATTTATACTACAGGGCCGTTGAATGCTTGAATCTAAGGCGTTCATTATTTTCAGGGAAACGCACGGCTAAAGTAGTTCCAGGCAGGTCTTGACCGCATTACAGTTCCATATCACTTCGCGTAGTTAACTGTAATAACGGAAAATAGGATGCAATTCATAACAAGAAAAAACATTTAGCCGCATGCGCTTGATCTGCAATTTTCAATGTCTAGCTTCACAATAAATAGAAACATGCAATTTTAATACATAAAGTATATAGTCCTATCTATAATCAATAGAAAATTAAACTGAAAATAGGCTAAATAAATGGATAGTCCTGCAGCACAGATTATTATTGCAGATAATATAACAAATAAAATTATTGATAGGCCTACTTGTTAAAAGGGCTTTGTGTTTCATTTATTTGGCTATAGTCTACTGTCATCTGTCAATAATGAAAAAAAAAAGAATGAACGAATTAATTAAAACGAACTGAATTAATAAATAAATAATATTGACGCACATGCTTTTCTGTCTCATTATTGCAACATCTCTCTCTAATAACTGCATTAATAACTGCATAATGAATGTAATTTGATACTTATGACTGATCATGCCCAAACCCGTGTTCAGCCCGTTCAGTCTGTGTTCAAAGTCGGTGTTTAAAATCTGCTGCAGTCGATGAAAACAGTCAGAGAATGTGTCAGCATTAGTCTGCTCTGCTATCAGCGGCTCAAACCTCCGTTACTAATCAGCAGCGGAGGCATGGGATTAGATGCGTAAGAAATTTGTCCTACAAGAGCGTTTTAATGACAAAAACTTTACAAAAGTCTTGAAATACATAATCTGAACAATGTTTCGAGGTGTGGTAACCGTAGTATAAGCGGAATAATTGACGATGAATTATTAGAAAAATAATGCAAACTCCACCTCGCATCGTGACCGCATTACCACCTCGGGTGTGCATTATTTTTCTAATAATTCAACGACCTGTCGTCAATTATTCCTTACTTATTGCTAGTCTTTGTTGAATAATAGAAATGATAAGAGCTTAAAAAATAATTGCATATTAAATCGCAATATTGGTAAAAAATAATACCGCAATATTGGTAAAAATAATTATTTTCCAAAATCATTCAGCCCTAGATATAACTGAGAAGGGTCTGGTGTTAAAGGGATACTTCACCTCTGGAAAAGATGAATGTGTATTTGAAATGGGTAATTTATGTAGTAGAAATGTGAAATTTTTTGAATTTTTAGACTTCTACACTGAGAAAAGCCAGAAAATAATGTTGTTTTTCATCCTCAAGCTAAAAATACAACTCCCAGAATGCACTTGTTTCGCTGTCTGAGGAGGCCACGCCTACCGGTAAGAGAGCGCATTAAACTCAAGAAGGCTAGCTACTAGTGGGTCTCCGTGATGAGTCTGACAGGGATTTCGAGATCGCCCAAATGTCTGGGATTCAGCTTTTGTGTTCTACAGTCTCCATTCATTATTCTACTGATACAAAGCTTAATTAGCATATACCGCAGATTAGCATCACGCAAAGCAGGGATTTTGGAAAAATTAATCGTTGAACGAATCATTCTGGAGTCGCTGAGCAAATCAGGTAAAAATAAATGACTATTATAAGACAACAAAAGTGTTTTTTTGTCATTGCATGCATGTAAAACTGTTAAACTCAGTTTGTAAAACTCCCAAAGCAATATTAGGAACATTTTAAATGCCATAATAGGGGCCCTTTAAAGCTGCATTCAGTAACTTCGGGATTTCTTCGCTGTATTCTCGCTTTTTGCTCGCAGGTTTCTCTCTAGAGCTCCCCCCACAGCTTCGGAATAGATATTTGACAACACTGTTGTAAAAACTCGTTGGCTATTCTCAGACACCAGAGGCTAGTAGATCAACGACATCAAAGCAGACGGGACATTCTTTAAAACGTCTTCTTCATTCGGGTTCGAACAGCGTGAGGGAGCGCAATAATGACGGCATTTTAGCAGATTTCTTTTGGCCGTAAAGCAATTGTTTACATCGCGAGACCTGATATCACGCGAGACTTCCTGCCCGCCGCCCCAAAGTTGCAAGTGCGTATTTTCCACTCACGGGCACCAGGGGGGTGCGAAACGACCACCATTCAACCCGAAATAAGTAATATAACCATTTCAATGACTCCGAAGCTGTTCAGTTAAGGTAAAAAAAGTTACTTAGTTCACCTTTAACCAGGCTACAAAAAATGAGCTTTCAGTAAGATTTTGTTTTGGGCGCAGTACCACAAATTCCCCATTAGATGCCAGCAAAACTCCACTGGGACACAGAGGTTTAATTTGTTATTTAGAGTGGAGTTTTTCCTCTCAAATTACACACATTCACATTTTACTTTACTATTGCACGCATTCAAACCACACAGAGGTATAGTTTTCTTTCTTTTTTTATAATACATTGTTTTAATAAATGACATTTTTTTTTTGTTATTTCATCTGTTAACTCTCACTCGTTCCTACTCACTCATTACATGGCATTAGTGGTTTTAAGGACAAGGAGTTGGTATACATATACATGTTTATGATCATATGTAGTGGCCGTGGGCCGATTTTTTGTCCCAGTCCAGCCCTGTACATCAGTATATTCAAAATTCAATTAAATGTTTTACTTTTGGTTAGTTTGAGCTTAAACTAACATAAAAATTAACTTTTGTTATAGTGTTGCTGATCATTTCCACACTGTTCTTACCAAATTTGTGTTTAAAATGTATTTTGTTTCGTGAGGACAACAGTTCCAAAGCTGCAGTTTGATTGATAATACTTCAAATGCACAAAAAAAAATGATAATAGTGATACGGTGTCAAGTAGTGGTGTGGCATTTTAATTTGCTTACCTACAGCTTCATCCTTCAAGCCACGAAGTAAACTGTCATCAGGCACTTGAACACAGAAACAGAAGACACAGTAATGAGCATCAATTGTTAGGTTGTGTGAATGCGCTCTCTAAACAATTTCCCCATGAACTATGCATGTATACACAGAGCAACAGCCTCAACATTAGCTGCAGGGTCATCATCATCATCCTAGATGTTATACATGAATCCCAGAACATCTTCTGGTGGTGAGGCAGCATCCATCTTGCTTCAGCTGGACACTGGATCCCCTCTAATGTCTCTCATCCTTTTCTTTCAATCTAGACATCCTTCACAAGCTATAACTTACCTGCATGTCATAACTGACCCGGTTAGGGTTGTAAAGTTATACTGGTATAATGCTATATCATGGTACACACACAATTAAACTGAGGGGCTTATAGTGCACTACATATGGCCTTCACCAAGTTCCAAACAAGTTGCCTATTACATCATATGTCCAGTAAGAGCGGCAATACGCTGATTTCACGCAGCCGCCATTTTGAAATCGAAAGTGAGGCTCCGGTGGGAAAAACCCCGGAAGTAAAGATAAACAACAATGCCTTTGGACTACCAACCTGAAGCTGCTGCCGCGATTTACACTTTTGGATGTTAATATCCAATATAGGATATGTATATAGTTCATTCCTGCTTCTTTTTTTACTTTCTGAATTATATAAAAAAATTATTTTATTTATAAATGAATTTCACTGTATATAGTCTAAAGTATGAAAGAAATGTATGTACAGTTTTAGAATTGACACAACATCATTAAACACAACAATACGCCATCGCATTCACGACTCTCCTGTGATTAAAGGCGACACTTCCGGTTTTCTTCCCACCGGAGCCTCGCTTTCGATTTCAAAATAACGGCTGCGTGAAATCAGCGTATAAGACATTTAAAATGTTTCTCGTCAGTGATACTAAATAACTGCCACGGAATTAATGTTTGTTGTTTTAAGACGGTGGTGGAAGTAGACGAGCTCGAGTTGATTTCTTATTTGTTTCATATAAATTGCGCGAATTTTGTAGTTAATTGTTAGTTGCTTCGTTTGATTTACATTATAGGATTAGTTAGTTACCATTTATTTGTATTTATATTAGTTGTGTACAGTTTGATAGGGTCGATTTTCAATAGGTTATAGTTTTTTACCCTTAGATTTAGTGTACAGTTAAGTTGTGTATATATAAGCTGTTTACGTGTTTGTGTATATAAGATTAGCTAGTTTATACGCCGTTTGTAGCTTTATTTACTTCTTTGTTTTGTTAGGCCTAACGTTACGCGTCGTGTTAATATCGTAAGGACTATTGTTCTCGTAATTTTAGTTTTTTTTAATTCAGGTCCAACACACCACTGTCCCCGTGAAAACAGTTACATTTGTGGTAAGTACGTTAAATTTATTATAAATAAATTAAATTTATATAATACGTATAAATTTATTTATATTAACCTTTCGTCCACAGCTAACGTTATACCCAGTTAGAAATGTTACGTTCCCAGGACGTTCTCAGAACGTCCCCACTGGTGTCAAGGACGTCGCCTAGTAACGTTCCGGGAACGTTCGGAGACGGTCATGATGTGGAGTTCTTTAAAGGGTCGGAGGACGTTATTTTGCGGACCTTCACGGAACATTCGGGACGTTCTCGGGACGTTTAGGGGACCATGTTTTATTTGGAAATGTGATGTTCTCAGAACCTTCTCAGAACGTCCCCACTGGTGTCAAATACGTCGCCTAGAAACGTTCTGGGAACGTTCGGAGACGGTCATGATGTGGAGTTCTTTACAGGGTCGGGGGACGTTATTTTGCGGACCTTCACGGAACATTCAGGACGTTATCGGAACGTTAGGGGACCATGTTTTATTTTGAAATGTGATGTTCCCAAAACGTTCTCACAACGTCCCCACTGGTGTCAAGTACCTGTAGGGAACCAAACTAGAATGTTACTGCAAAAAACACTTGTTCTTGCAGAACCTTAATCAGGAATAAGCATGCACGTTTAACACATTCAAAGATAAAATACAAAGCAGGGATCCATTATTGATTGATTTATTTATTTTGTGTGAACAAAAACAGATTATAAATAAATTATATATATAATTTTAATAATATATATATATATATATATATATATATATATATATATATATATATATATATATATATATATATATAATTATAAATTAATATTAATGTTGTCATGCATAGGAAGCGTATAGAAAATAAATCAAACACAGTAAATAAATAAAAAAGTTTTTCCAAATATTAGGAAACAGTAACAACAAGAACAAAGACATTAACCTTTAATTTATTTATATTAAATATATACTGTGTGTGTGTGTGTGTGTGTGTGTGTGTGTGTGTGCGCGCGCGCGTGTGTCTCAGTCACTGTCTCCATCCTCAGGAGGTGCCCGAAGTTCTTCTTCCGCTGCCTGAAAAAACAAAACATTATATTTACCAATCACTTCAACGACTTTTTAATTACTTTTAAAATGAGATCTCATTGAATAAAACAACTTACAGGTGTCGCGACCACCTTGGCACGGTGAGGTGCATGTTTGAGGGTTTCCCCTATACATGTATCTATTTCCTTTTCCGTGTGTTTCGGAAATTGTTTGGCACAAGCACCTAGAAGAGAAAAAAAAGGTAACAAAATAAATGTGAAAGTCTCTAAAGACTATGCTGGAAAGTATTTACAAAAACAATAATTCAAAGCTCCACCGAACAAAAATGGAAAAAAGAAGCACCTAAACATTTAAAATGGACCATTATTATGACATTATTGTGATACATGATTACATTTTAAAATATGTAGACTAGGCTATTATAGTTATTATTATAGTTTGGATTATTTTATATTTTTATTTTATATTTTTTATAATATCCCATGAGTCCTAATAGGTGCAATTTCAACTATTTCTGAAGTGCTTTTATAAAGAACACCGCTTTCTCACATAACGCAGTGAATCAGCCCCTGCACGAGAGAATAATTGATTCTCGAGCCATCGATATCAACAGATTCAGCACCATCGCCACGGACAGCACCGGGTAACGGCGCGATGTGGAAATAAAATTGCTACATTATGAGACACAATTGCCCTGCTCCCTCCAAAATGGATAAAAATGCATATTCTGCAAGGGGGGTAAAACAATCTAAATAAATCTATGACAAGTATCACTATTGAAATAAAATGTGAAAATAAATTAAAAGTGTTGCGCCATATTACAGTAAGTTAGCCTACACATGGCATGCAACATATTACTTTTTATTTCAGCGTTGAGCATTATAAACAATCAGACACGAATCTGATGAGCTCATGATGCAATAACCAATCATATGAGTTTAGATAAGAGTCAGTGAAGAAAAAAAAACTGCTGGTTCGCGGGAGTTTTTGCCGCGTTCACGCCACTGACGCCAGTGCCGCTCACCTCAGACAGTGACAGACAGACAATCTGGATTTCACCGAATTCACTCGAGGAAAACTGTAGATGTAAGTAAGATATTAATTTATAATGTTTTTCATGCTACTAAAATAACGACTTGATTTTGTTTGATTCGGAAAAACGAATTAACTAATTCATAAATGGTTCTTGTGATAGCCTACAATAATTTGTATTTGTTGTAATATTGAAAATGTTTTTGTGTTTTCGTGAAATTAAATATAAGCATATATGGTGTAGCCTACAGTTACAGTCCTGCACGTGTTCGGGTACCCGACGGGTGACCCGCAAATTTTGCTCAAACGGGTGAAAAATATCCAACTGTGTCGGATACGGGTGCGGGTCGGGTCGGACACGGGGGAAACACGGGTCTAAAACACGGATTTAAAACAATCACATGCAAACGTAAAAATATATGCATTTTTAGGAACACATCTACAAAAATATGCCTGTATTTCAAGTTGATAAAATAATTTAAAATCCACATCCGTTTATTTGTGGCCACGCGCCACGACCTCCCAGGAATCTATACGTTACCTATACTTTCATTTTTAAAAATTCATCATAACCGCGCGCGCGATCTGCTTGCTGAGGAGTTGAAGAAAATAATAGCTAGTGGAGATTGTAAAGTTGTCGACAATACGTCATCAAAAATCAAGTCCAGTGTGTGGGAGAAATGTGGAGTTAAGAAAATATTGTGAACGGCTTATTTGCTGCATGCATTTTCGTGTTGGATAGCCGCAAATGTGGAACTTCATCGCTGAGGAAGCACGCAGATAACTGTGGTAACAAACCTAGCAGTTCTATCGAACAGTATTTTTCAAATTTAACACTGTTAAGCATGTGTGGTGTGCAGGGCGTGTTTGAACCAAAAATGGTCAGATGTAGGCTAGACGAAATTGTGTGGCATAGTGTTGTCTGTTCGATTGGATAAATTTTACAAGGCTACTCAGTTTTGTGGTAACGTTAGCCATGTTCTTCATGGACAGGCGAAAAGTGATGGTCTGCCGAAAATTGATTTTATTATTTATTGCAATAAGTAGAGGCTTCAATCATTTTGTTGTAAGTAGAATACTGCATTTTATGGGTTGGTTTCGACATTTAAAGGTATTTTAACAGGTAAAAAGGGCTGGATTGGTTTATACACATCAGGTAAAATAATGCAGAGTCATAATGATAGCCTAATTGCAAAGAGATCATGGGTGCGTTCTCCGATAACGTTGTCTCTTAGCGCGCTACGAAGACTCAAAAGGTACACCTTAACTACAGGTATACCTTTCCTACGTGTGTTCTCCGAACCAGGGACGTGCGGTCAGGGTAGGCAGGGTAGGCAGTGCCTCACCAAAGGAAATGCTGACATTACATTTATTAATTCCAAGAACTTTATTAATTCACCACATTATTAATTGCATTTATTTTATTCCAAATATAAATTTTTGTAACAAAACTTTTCAGGAATACACATATAATATACTCATTTTGCCATTGTTTGCTCCTAAAACCATTGTTTCATGCAAGAAATGCAAGGCCATGGCCATTGAGGCAGAGGTTAGCAGTGCCTCTTTGGTCCATAGAACGTAGTTTACGTAGGTTTGCGCATGCGCAGTCAGTTCTCATGCTGTCTTGAATGATCAACATTGAGGCAGAGACCGAGCTTGCTTCATGTCACGTGATCCACTCGCTCTCACTCAATCCGCGCTTCCCGATCTAGCGGCGCCTAGCGTTGGCTGTCAACAGGCCCGGGGTGGGTAATCGGGAGAATTCCCGGTGGGCCGCTTCACTTTTGGGCCGGTCGAGGATTTTTTTTTTTCACATTTGTCACGTTAGTTACATTAGGCTACACACGTTCGGACGTTCCGCATTCTGACACCGCAGCGCGCAGCCTCTGCATGGGTTGTACCATGTGAGGGAGTTCTCCCCTCCCCTCCTATAGAGTTGGTTGGGTCCATAGCCCGTCTTTTCCAAAACGTTTTCTCAGGAGTAGGCTACCGCGGCACCGCCGGCGCCTACCGATAGCTGGGCCGGCCCTACCATAACACGTCAGGGAGGATGGATGAGAGGAAGAGGCCAGGAGGTATGGAAGCTTGTTTCCGCCACAGAATAAAACATTTTAAAGATAATTGCGACTTTTTATCTCACAATTGCGAGTTTACATCTCGCAATTCTGTCATTATTTCTCAGAATTGCGTGAAATAAAGTCGCAATTGCGTGTTATAAAGTCAGAATTGCGTGAAATAAAGTCGCAATTGCATGTTATAAAGTCAGTGATTGCTTTAGTTGGGCTCTTGGTCCCCTTGCTTTATACTTTAACTTTTCTTTGCCAAAAGCATTAAAATTATCACCTATTTGAAGGTGGATAAAAATAATGTGCACATGATGTTTTGAACAAATGTATCAAATAGTCACACACAGACATCAAGATTTTGGATATGAATCACAACAACGGTGACAAAAAAAAAAAAAAAAGCTTCATCCTGCAATGCATGATGGGTAGCTTTCATAGTACAAAAATCATCCTTGATTCTCAAGCTTTTTTGTTTTGATTGTCACCGTTGTTGTGATTCATATCCAAAATCTTGATGTCTGTGTGTGACAATGCTTTTGGCACCAATATTGCAGTTCCACAAGGATGGTGGTTATTAATGCCAAATATAAATACAAAACTTTAAACAATATTAGATGCCCATTTTGTGATGATTATGTCTTCATCAACATTGAGCTGATAACACTCAAACTTTTTCTAGGCTTTCTCTGCCACAACAATTGTGTTACACAAACACACTGTTACAGCAGCCAAAGGAAAGTTAAAGTATAAAGAAAAGACGTCTTTCGGACATCATTTTGCTTAGTGGTCATGTTATTATAGGCTACAGTCCGTTTTACGTTTTACATATTCCATTGGCAACAACAGGCTTCTATTATTTCCTATAATAATGTAAATGTCATACCTGATTAAGCTATAAACTGCAAACACTTATTTGGGCACAGTTGTTACTATTATGTAAAAAGAAACGTTAAAGTATCACACAGATACCTTTGCTATTACCACGGACATAAACTGATGATTATTTGCACGTTATGTCTGTTTGATCCAGCTGTAGACGTAAAGAGACTGTGCGCAATCAATTTTCGGTGTATAGCCTATACCATCACTTTTCGGCACGACACCTGTCTTTTCCTTGTGTTATTTGTCGTGTAAGTTGGGCAATACACATTTTTGTAATTGAGTATAATGTGATTGGCTAAACTGATTTTATTTCGGGTGCGGGTCGGTCGGTTCTATTTTAAGCGGGTCGGGTGCGGATTTTAATTAGTGCTGCTGTCGGAAAACGGGTCGGATGCGGTTTTAAGCACTGCGGGTACGGGCGGGTGTGGATTTACACAATCGGACCTGTGCAGGACTCTGCCTACAGGGTCTGGCATTTCAGTTATTGGTTTATATTCCGCCTTGGGTCGTATATGACTGGCACAAAGAAAGAGAAGAAAGCAGTAAACATTTGAAATGGGCCGTTATTGAGGCATGTGCATCACAGAACAGCGCTCGATTCTTGCGCTTGAATGGTTTAAAGTAAAATCACTTTTCTATGATGTGATAAATGAGCAGTTTCTTAAAAAAACTAAATTATACTTAAGAAAACAAATTATCCGAAGGAACGGACAGTACACTCTCAGAAAATAAAGTACATAATTGTACCTTTAGGGGTACAATGGCTTGTCACTTGCGCTGTCCCCTGAAAGGTACAAACAATATTGTACCTTAACCTTTAAAAGAATTGGTACATATATGTACCTTTTAATGCTTTTTGACCCTCAAAAAGGTACATACATGTAGCCTACCTTGAGGTCCAATAATAGGCCCTAATGTAGATTGTACCTTGGGGGGACAGAAATGGACTCCTACTGTACCCCTATTTCTGACAGTGTACAGACATTTTTCTGTTTATCATTTGCTCTTTAAAAAGTTACACGATGAAAAGTTTTGAAAAGCATACTTAAAACAATATGGTGGAGGGCTGTCCCAATGAAGGTCAGTTTTCCTTTTCGGCCTTTCAGGCTGTAATTTGACCAGGCCTCATTGGTTGCTATTTTCCGAAGTATTCTCCTCACAGCATCTCCAATGTTGCTGCCTCCCATCAGGCTCAAAAACTGTATCTATGCAACATATAAAGATAAATATTAAAAAGCAAATGTTAGTGTTGCAATGGCACGCGGAGCAGGGTTAATCGCTGGCACACAAGCAAATGTGAGTGGTGTATATATTTCATTCAGGTAAATTAGCCTACATGCACACAGATCTACATTTTGAACTTAAAAATGGCACTTTATGACAAAAAGGTTTGCAGACCCCTGTGCTATATCACCATACCATCCTTTTTTTTCCTTCTGGGCCCTCAAGTTTTAATATTAAAGCTTGCAGCTCCTGCACTGTTTTGCAGGGCCTCTCAATGGTCTCCTGTGGTGGTGTTGTGATGGTTGCCGGACCAGGACGATTCTGTTGAATAGCCTGGACCAGACGCTCAATAGAATTAGAAATGTCTGTTGACATTCTCTCTATTGCAAGGAGCATCCGCTGCTCAGACTGCTCGATGAGATGCTGGAAATCTGAAAAATTGAGATAGGTGAGATGATGGGGATGGGGGGGGGGGGGGGGGTGAGATGAGATGATTGGGGGGGGGGGGGTGAGATGAGATGATTTGGGGGGGGGGGGAGATGAGATGATTGGGGGGGGTGAGATGAGATGATTGGGGGGGAGATGAGACGAGATGATTGGGGGGGTGAGATGAGATGATTGGGGGGGGGGGGATGAGATGAGATGATTGGGGGGGGTGAGATGAGATGATTGGGGGGGAGATGAGATGAGATGATTGGGGGGGTGAGATGAGATGATTGGGGGGGGGGGATGAGATGAGATGATTGGGGGGGGGTGAGATGAGATGATTGGGGGGGTGAGATGAGATGATTGGGGGGGGTCAAGATAGTAGGTCAAGTCATCTTCATTTATATAGCGCTTTTAACAATGTAGATTGTTTCAAAGCAGCTTTACAGAGATAAACGTATAATTTAAGGTAACAGAGATTGAGATTAGTAGACAGTAATAAAAAAAATTCAGCCATAATCTTAATTTACTGAAGATTTAAAAAAAAAAACATTTCTTTTAACAGATGAATAGAAGACCAACATTAAACATACATACCATGGAAAGTATTTTTAGCTGAAAGATTTGGCAGGGATGGCTCATCTTCCTCAGGTGAGTGAGCTGTGATTGTGATGTCAGTAGGTGGTTTGTCTAAGAACAGACATTGAAAGCATGGGATAAACTCATAGTTCAGGGGAGTTGAGTACTTTGACAAGGAATTGTAACTTACACAAAATGCCATGACAAGAAATACCAACCTACAACTCGCACAATATTATAAGACACTTCAACCAAATTCAAAACATTTTTAAAATAGGATTTTCATCAGAAATCTGTTTGTATTTCACACAAAATAGCCTCTTCGTCAGCTGGCAATGCACTTATTTTGCCTGTTCACTAATTGACACTGGACACACCACCATCAAATCAACACAACACAAGAAATTACATCAAAATTTAAATCTGTTACTTACAACTCGGAGGCTTTGGGAGGCTTGCTGGCTTTTGAGAGGATGTGGACATTTTTCTCCTTTTTTTGGAAGGAATCTCACATTCTCCTATTAATTCAGGATGAAACAGTTTATATATAGTTTTATGCAGTAGTTATCTCTGTAATCATGCATGGCATATGGCAGGATTTTTATACATAAACAGCGGAGTAAGTAATGCATGAAAAAGCAATCACGTGTGTTTACCTTCACTCTCTGTCCAGTATTTTGATGCTACTTTTTTTTTCCGCTCTTTTAGCTCCTCTTCTTCTGTTTCCACATTTGAACTTTCTACAGCTTTTTTTGGCTCGCTCTCTGGCTGTCTTATAGTTGTCTTAGGACAGAGTAAATTTGTGTTGTGTTGTTATTGTTGTTTTTGTAATCATTTTACTATGTAAAGGCAGTGTACCTCCATATGACTATATATTTATTCAGTTTTCTCACCAGTCTCGGAGAGTATTCTTATTTTGTGCCGCTTCCAGAGCTCCTTATCTGGCCTTTGGGAGGCCTTTGCCATGGCAGCAGCGTTTCTACGTGGCCAGTAGCAAATCAGAACCTAAAACATTTCAGGTAAAAGTTAATCACATCTTATTTTTTTCTGTTGTTAATTATGTGTGTGTGTGTGTGTGTATGTCTGCATGTGCATGTACCCTTACCCCATTCACCTCCTCTACCCATAATGCAGGCGCCACAGCAATTGCATTTTCTTGTTCAAAAATAACTATGTAAAATCCAACCTACATTACAAACAGAAGAACATACACTCCTTAGAAAAGAGGGCCGATAAATATGAAATCTAAGTTAAGACATTAAAGCAATGACAGAAAAATAAATAATACTAACTATATACATATTTCCATGTTTCCTTAATCAAGGTCATGAAGGAGAGAAAAGACAACTTTGCGGTCATGCCCGTCCTCAAGGATCATTGCCCTTCCTTGCAAGTTTGTCTTGTCCAGAATCTCCATCTTTGATGGACCACATACATAGGCTCCATAGATCATCGAGTCACATGGCTCGTAAAGGTACGATGTTAAGTGCGAGAAGACTCTACACAAGAGCTTTCCGGAGTTGGTCCTCTCCAGAACTTCACAGCAGGATGTTGGGCTAACAATGTAAACATTATTAGGATGTTTCAATTGTATTGGTCTCTCTTCACTTGCTTGTATAGGAATCTGTGAACGTTCTTGGAGCCGTTTTGCTGCTTGGACTAGAACATGGTTTCCTGATCTAACCATCTTCTTCAGCTGGTGCAGGTAGCTCTCAAACGCAAAGGCACTGCATTTGTCTAATGATCCGTATGTGGTGGCATCAGCAGTGAGGTGAAGCAGTGAGTGCACATTGTACACCAGGAATTCTTTCCCATATATGTGCCGGCCTTGTTCCACAAAATATGTGAGGAGCTCATGGGCATACACACTGTGGGTTTGTGTTAAATGTGGAGACACTAGTATGCACAAAGCCACACTAAAGGCCATGAAATGACTGTACAGGGTTTCTGGCAGGATTCCCCGGAGAACAACTTTGCCAGTGTAGAGCATAAACTGCCTGAATTCAGTGGCCTTCCACCTCTCCAATTCCTCCAGACTCCGTGGCTTCCTGGCAAAAATATGGGGTATGTCACTTCTCAAATTTATTAGCCTCTGATTGACCTCCCTCAGCTGAGCCGGCGATAGCCGATGCCCCGACTTGCCCCGTGACCATAGTAGGAGCATTTTTCTCATCACTCCCAGGCAGCACTGGTGCATGTAGTCAGCAGGGAAAGACTTGATCATGTCAATTTGGAGATTGCTGAAATAAAAGGGGACACAGCATTTTCATGATGATGTTCTGGCTGGTGTTGCTCTCTAAATGAGATCATTCCTCAAAGTGAGGTCATGCACTTGTTGGTATGTGATGCGCCCTTCCCAGTTGCCTTTTTGGGTGCATTTGTCACAGCCATAGTAACCTGAGAATTGTTTGATGCACTTCAGCATGGCTTTTGCTGGTGCATCACAGGTAATGCATCTCAATTTTACACTGATTGTTGTTTCTCCCCATGCAAAGCCATTCATTACAAGCATGTTCAGTTCATCTGATATGACTTTAATGAAGTCCAGTGATTTTGGCTTGGCCTCAGTAAGGGCAATGGTCAAAGGAAATGTGCTTGCTGGTTTTAGATGTACTGTGCAGAGTACAGGCCAGAATGATTTACCAGTGCTCTTAAAGAGTGGCAGTCCATCTACATTGAGGGAAATCTCAAGCTCAGTGATGTCTCTTGCATAATTGTTGGGATACCGATTCAAGCACATGATTAATTGTTCAGTCACTCCTAATTTAATGCATTCCACACCAGACACCATTTGGCTTTCAACATGATCCGTTTTTAATAATGTTTTAGTAGTTGATGGCAGGTGTTTATGCCCTTGATCCCTGAGAATTTTGAGCAGTTTGTCTGCAGCATTGTGCTTGATATTATATTCATTGATCCACTTCTTTAACTCCTCTGCTAAATTTTCAGTGGGCATATCATTGTTGGCAGTATTCTCAAAAAACTCTCCATCCATGTCACTACTGGAATATTCAAGAGCCATATTCTCTGTGTCTTCTGCCATTGTATGTTGTAGCGATGTGACTGCATTGATGTCAGTATTGACAAACGACATTTCATCGCTGTCACTATCAGATTCTCCCGTCATTGCACTTTTTAGGCCTGGGCTCCAGATTGGCATAGTGTCCCTGGGATTGTGTGCTTCACTGTCTAGCACAGTACTAGGACCAGCTGCATTAGTGTGCACATTTCTCATTTTCCTTTGCACCCTCTGCCATAGTCGTTTATATTCTCTTTTCCTAGCTTCTGCAGGCATCCAGTTGTGTGACAAAGCTATGTGTTTTTTTCTCTGCAAATGGGTACACACATGTAATTTAAATAGAAAACCTAAAGATCATTCAACCTTTTTGCAAGACAAGCCTACCTTCTGAGATGACATCATGCTAGTCTGTCTGTAGGGCAGGGTCTGGAAAGCACAGAGAAGAGGCATAAAGTGAATGGAAATCATATATATGACGTGGGAGAATGTTATTTACACTGTTAGTGTTACTTCAAAGGATAGATGATACTAGATCCATGCCTGAATTATGACTTGCCTAAGTTGCCGGTTGTGCATTAAACTGTAATTTCTATAATAATTATTATTTATTTATTTAATTCGGTTTTATTTTATTTTGTTTGTGTGTTTTGTATACAGTGTATTTATGTATTTATTGTTTGTTCTGGTTTTGTTATGTAGGCTATAAATAAAACCAATACAAATTTAATTTCATGAACATTATTAAACATTGACATTTTATTTTCCCCAAAAAAGGCTTATTTCTCCTATTGTAGGCAATAGGTCTCCTATTTTTTTTCTGTTCGGCCAGAATAAGCTCTAGGTCGTGCACCTCTGGAAGCGGAGTTTCACGCGAAGTCACAAAAACTGCGTGCACACATCCACGCGAAATGGCAGTAGCACCTCACTGCAGTAGCCTACACGAGATCCAGGGGGCAGAGTTGGATCCAGATTTAAGGTGTGGAGATTGGTAGATTTAGGGGTGGGTTTAGGGATCAGGGGGTGGAGATGGATAGGTTTAGGTATATGTAAGGTGGGAGGAGTTGGATCTGAATCCAACTCCTCCCCCTGGATTTCGTGTTCTGCAGTGAGGGTCTCGCGCCCACACCGTGATGACGGCACCGTCGCGCTCGTGCGGAGGCTGAGGGGCGCGCGCGCTCACAGCCAAGCCTGTGAGAAGGCGCGTTAATTTTCAAATAAAGTATTACAATATTCATAATAATTGCGTTCATAATTTATTTTAAAGTAGCTAATGTTAACATGACAGTAATAATAACCCTAAAAAAATTAATCTGAAAAGGATAGGCTACTCCTTCAGACCAAATGACGTCACGTAAACATAACGGTATTTAACGACAATTAGCCTATAGCCTATAACAGCGTTTAACAGTGCGGGCGAGTGGTATAAAGTTAAAGAAAAAGACGGAAAAGCAGTTTGTGTGAGTAAATGTGGTACATTTACTACTGGAAAAGACAGTCCGTAAATTTTATGTCAATTTATTCAATTTATTATGGAAACGGCCGTTTTACCATGAGAAAATTTCGCTCAAAGGCCTTAAAATTCCATATTATTATTATTATTATCATCATGTCTACATATTTTATGTCATTTTGTTTTGTGTTTTTAATTTAAATGAAATGGTTAATTAAAAAGACATTTAGGCCTACCTCAGACTCAGAGAAACTGACAGTTGGGATGTCCAGTTGGGATGTCCACTATAGGTGAGGTGTGAGTCAAAGAGTTGGGCTGTGTGTGAGCGCGATGGTCACAGACCCCAGTTTATATATGCCCTCTGCCAGATTTAGAATTTGTGACATAGGTGTTAAACGTTTTTTATTTTATTAAAAAAAAATGTAAAGTATATTTATATAATGATATATTGCGTTATAATAATAATAATAACGTTATATTATGTAAGGGATAATGTGAAAAAATAATAAAGAAAATAGTCCGTTCCGTCTCTAAGAATCCTGCGTCCATAGCAACACTCTGTTTTTCATGGCAACGAGAAAAAACAGACCGCATTCTACATTAGAATTCAACCAAGCCATGTAATAAAATATAATATAAATGAAAACAAAAAAACTGGGTTCCGCTGCCGCACCCAATAATTAACTAATTAATTAATGCAACTTGGAGTATATCTTCGTGTGTGTGTAGGCTTGGCCTAGCTTATATTATTATTATTTTAATTAAAACATAGGCCTACCATTATATCACCATACTTTGCGTTATATTGAAACTAAGTAGGCTATTGTTTTCAAATAAATGTTGTGAGCATAATTTAGTATTAGTTACTAATACATAATTCGTATTATAATAATTATAATTTAGTATTATTTTTTTAAATTTATTTAAAAATGTTGAAGTGCAAATAGACCCAATAAGTCATATTTCCCGGTTGTAAAATTGTCGTGTTTTATTCGTCTTATATAGGCTACCTAACATTTCTCATGAAAAATCGTTATTGTAATCATGTATGAGATTGTAAACGTCTTACCTTTTTCTTCTTCTCAGATGTGCAGAACCTGACTCATCCAATTGATTTTTTCTTCAATGGTAAAATAAAATAAAATTCTTCCCCCAGAATGAAGTTCAGTCGTGGTGTGATCTTTGTGGCATATTGAGTTTATGGACAATTTGAAATCCCCATTAACTTTGTCCACTTTATCAAGCAGCTGCTTTCCTGAAATTATGTATCGCTCAAGCGGTTTTTTATATAGGCTATATATGTTTTTTTTTGTTAATATATCTTCATTACCTAGATATAATCATACAACATACAAAAAGTAGTCAAAACACATCTAACAGACAAAAGTTGTTTATTTATTGATACAACATTAAAGTGCTTATTTTTTAATTAATGAAATGTCATATTCATCTTTATAGAAGATACAATACAACAATCTTCAATCTTCATATTCATAGCAGATTGTAACCTTTAAAACAGTTCTTTTTGTGGTGGTTTATTTTGCAAAAGCACAATGTTTTCTTGATATTGTGCGTTTACACAAATAAAAGCTTTGATTAATGTATTATTCGTATCTGTATGACCAGAAATTATTGTATTTTATTTTAAGTTGTTTACACTGTTGACAGGAAAAAATGCAAGTGATTGCGCGGGCGCTTCCATGGCCTGCAGTGCGCGCGCTCCCCACTCCGCACATAAAGGACAGATAATGGAAGATATATAGCCAGCACCAGCACCAGTGGCTCACAGTTGAATGGGGCTGCAGCTCTCCCTTCTGAATACAACAGAGTCAGTCAGCCGCGGGTGTGGCAGTGCCTCACTAAAATATTCATTTTTAATATTTAAAATGTATAGACATTTATATAGAAAATAATAAATGGTAAATGTGTTCACCATCCTGCAGCAATGTTGGTAAGTATTTTTAGACTATATTAAGTCGTAAAGTGCGCTTGATAAATTCAAATTGAATGCACGACTTCAGCTTGTAGGCTAGGAGACAGTGTCAGAGCTCCACAAAAATCCACAATTTTCCAATGTAAATCTGTGGTGAAAAATTTAACTGCATCACTTATGCATCGCTTATTTTCATGTTGCCTTGATCTATGACATTGTATTGTTTTGTATGTCTATTTGTTAATAAGGGATTTATGGACACATCAAGGTTTTTAGATTTGTAGAGTAAAAGTCATAGTTTTTATTTTGAAGTAAAAAAGATCAAATCCTACCCACAGAATTAGCAGAGAGGACCTAATAAATTGGCTAGCATTTTAACCAGTGTTATTATTTTTAAGTTTAATACTTATTGTATTATTATTTAATATTTTCATGAATTGGATGAAAATTCAATGACTTAATATAGTCGACTTAATATAGTCTAAAAATACTTACCAACATTGCTGCAGGATGGTGAACACATTTACCATTAAATATTTAATACATATTTGCTTTCATTAATTTGTCATATTTGTAACGTTGTTGTGTGACCATATAATAACCAGTATGGAACGTTCCCCTAAAGTCACATTGAGAACGTTATTATATGACCAACAGAGGACCATGTGAGAACGTTCTGTTAACGTCCCGAATGTCCTTTTTGTAACGTTTGCTATGTGACCATAAAATAAACAATATCGAACGTCCCCCTAAAGTAATAACGGGAACGTTATTATATGACCAACTGAGAACCATATGGGAACGTTCTGTTAACGCCCCGAATGTCCTCTTTGTAACGTTGTTGTGTGACCATATAATAACCAGTATGGAACGTTCCCCTAAAGTCACATTGGTAACGTTATTATATGACCAACAGAGGACCATGCGAGAACGTTCTGTTAATGTCCCGAATGTCCTCTTTGTAACGTTTGCTATGTGACCATAAAATACCCCAAATAGAACGTCCCCCTAAAGTCATATAAGGAACCTTGAACTGCAGCACTTTCATAACCAAAAGAGGACGTTCTATGAACGTCCCGAATGTTCTGTAAAGGTTCGGAACTTTCGTTACCTTTAGAGAACTTTTAGGGGACGTTGCACAAGGTCGCGAGAACGTCCCCTCCTACGTGGGTACATCTCATCTCGCACTTGACCGTAAACACGTGTCGACTTTTGAGTCTCCCTGCTAAATTCGCGCCCAGCGTCTGTGAATATAAAAGCCCTCCTACTTTGATTTGATTGGTCATCTCAAATATTTCTGACATTGACGAGTAATAACAGACCAATGAAGCTCAGTTGAACACGCACACACAAACACACCCTGTCCTCTGCATAGATATATATATAAACACTAGATGTGTTATGGCGCAGTCACTTCCGGCATCATCGTTCGGCCATCTTGTGACAGTGCTCTGTGCATTAAGGTGAATGATCAGCACGCACACAAATCCTCTTATCTCGCTGAAATCTTGACGGATTTACAAACGGTTTGGTTTCTTACAAACGTTATTAACGTGGCTATAATTCCGAATGCTTGAAAATGTATGTTATAATTTTTCATATGTATGCAGTGTATGTATGCAGTGTCATAACTACATTTCTGACGTTTATAACAAACCAAACCGTTTGAAAATCGGTAGAAAAATGAGCAAGTTATGGTTATTTAAAAGTACATGCACCATTGAAGTAGTGAGCGAGTACACTGTCGCAAGATGGCCGCCACGTGCGGACGTCGACCTCCATTGGCCAGCAGTGTGCACGAGACATCTAGCCTTTATATATGATATCTATGGTCCTCTGTATCTGACGTGCGATTGAATAACGCGCTGATTATAAGATGGGTTTTTTTTCTTTGAAAAAAGAAGTGTAATAATTTGAATCAGCAACATTTTAATAATAATAATATCTAACATTTCATAGGAATATTGGTGTATAATTTATATCCATATTCAATTGTTGGGTCTCCCAAAATGGCTGATAAACATGATTTAAGTCTTGATCTCCTCTACAGTGGACATGTATGAAATCAATGCCCTTTGATATTATAAAGATAAAGACTTTCTGTTACAGAACAGCTGTTCTGTAACAAAGTCTTTATACCAATAATATCAAAGATCATAATAAAAAAAAAAATCTATAAATATCATTAGATAGCCTAACTTACATTAGCCTATGATGTCATAAGTAAAACAAGAATAGAGAGTATATTTAATTAGGCCTAATGTATACATAGGCCTATATCATGTAGCCTATGTCTGAGTTGCGTGTGTGACAAAGTCGCCATGCAAGCTTATGAGTTACATTATGAGCTCATATGTAGAGATCAAGCTGCATGATGTTTGCATTTTCACATAAATGCACAACGATAACATAAACAGATACTAATTACTGTGCTTATTTCGTTATTTCAGGTTAGGAGCCAACAGGAACAATTTCCATCGGAGTAACCCCGGCCACAGCTGACAACCACAGAGCGTTCACACACTCACGCGCGAGCGCGTACACACACACACACACACACACACACACACACACACACACACACACACACACACACACACACACACACACACACACACACACACACACACACACACACACACACACACACACACACACACACACACATACACGCCTACACACCTTTAGGCTACAATTGTTCAGTTCAAATAAATGTACTTTGTTCCTTACAATTTCTCACGTGTCTTCTTTGGCTGTTTTCTGGTAAAAAGTAAAATAAAAGTAAAATAAAACGAATTAAGCAAAAGTCCCCTAAATGTCCCGAATGACCGCTGGTGGTCCTGTGAACGTCCTCTTGAACGTACGGAGGACGTCTTCGCAAACGTCCGCGGGACATCAAGCGGACTCCACGTGGGGACGTTCGGGGGGACGTTCGCACAGGCCATTTAGGGGACGTTCTGGGGACCTTTTTTTGTTAGCTGGGTAAGCTGTGATTCAAATATTAAATAATGTTATGTCATTTTTTTACTTTTACACTGAATGTTTGCTGCTTCAATCCAGATGAGTAAGCTATTGACTGTATAGGGTAAATTTAGTATAGGGTGTGAAAATTGTACAGCTGTGGTATTTGTTATAGGGTGTGAATTCTGTATAGAAGATGTGTAGATTTCTGGTACGGCGTGTGGATTTTGTAAGGGGTAAAGGAATTTCAATGGGGTGTGTGAATTTTTTTCTAAAATTGTATGTTTTTGTTGAGTTATTATTATTACACAATACTTTTTCTGACCTTTTTGAATCTTGCCCCTGACAAATAACCCAAATTACAAAAAAGACTAAAACTAACACTAAAACTAATAAAAACTAAGCATTTTCAAAAAATAAACTAAACTAGCAAACCCACTTTAAAAACTAATTAAAACTAAACTGAATTTGAAAACAAAAAGTCAAAACGAAATAAAAATAAAAACTAATGAAAAATGCAAAACTATAATAACCCTGTTTTGAAGTCATGGCTTCCAAAAATCAGTGTCCTGGGTGATGCGCATAACAACACAATCTTTCAGTGTCCAGACAACAAAGTCACAGTCTGTGACAAAAATTTGTGTCTGTACTTGGCTGTAGTACTGGTGACCTTTTCTCAGATGCACCTGTCCATCTACAAGTTGAAGGCAGAAGTTCCTGTTCCTCCAACGGAACATGCATTGAGGATTATACAGTGTTTGTATTTTGAAGGACACTTAATTTCACTTTAGCCTTTCCCACAGCAGGTACACCTCACAATGGCATCTGGTGACGCTCCTACTTTTGGAAAGGCTGAGTTGATAAAAAACCCACAAATTTGCACCTCCTGATTGCTGTGTTGTCCTCTTGTTTTGTATGCCTTCCTTGCATTCTCCTCCAGTCTGATACACCAGGTGGTGTCTGCTGTTTCTGGGCCGTGCTTAGGGTAACAGACTAGGGGTGGGCGGTACACCGGTGTCATAGTCATCACCGGTGTGACATTGCGCCACAACATGGATTTTCTAATACCGTCAATACCGTAATAAATCAATTATGTTCCTTGAACGGCTGCATTTACATCAATAATATCTAATTCTAAATAATAAGGCATTAAATTTTCTTCAAACGTTCAGTTGTGGTCTGAATACCGAAACGCGACATTTCTCATTTAGAAACGGTTTCTATTTTTCTGCGACGTCGCGCTGGAACATCAAACACAAAGTGTGGCAAACTGGCAATGATAATCTCTGGTACTGTTTATGTGATTTATGTAATGTTAAAATCGTGAAATGTGACTCTGAATATCATTTAGTGCTCCAGCTTTGTAGCTGTAAGCAACAATGGATAATTCACCTCAGATCTTGAAATTAAACAAATGGAAACATAAACAAACAGGTGAATTATTTGACAAAGAATGTTTTAGTAACTCAGTAGCCTATGTATTTTTTAAATGGTGTAATATTTGTGAATTTTATTATGTAGCTATCCATTTTCTTGCGAGTGCCGTCAAGTTTACTCTCTAGTATGGATGTTAACCGATGACTGTTTGATCGATGGTTGCCCGTATCAACATTAACCGATCAAAGTTGTCGGTAGTCGGCAAAAAAAAAAAAAAAAAGTGATCTCTAAATTAGGTTGTTATAGGCAGTGGACTAAACGCTATTACAGTTAGCCATCTCATTCCAAGATCTTTTTGTGTGAAGTGAACAAATCCCTCACACTCAATTTTTCATAACACTCTCTCTCTCTCTCTGTTTTCGGTGCTGATGCAGTGACGCGTTCATGTAGGCTAACGGCACCTAAAAGCTGTCACAAAGAACCAGCAAAAGTAATGATTATTATGAATATGTAAAATATTGCAATGAGACATTTTAATTGTCTATTAATAAACAAGTGTTTTCTGTGTCAGCTGCAAAGATGAAGTCTGACTCGCGATCTTCGCAGTAGCCTAGTGAACGCGCCGGAGAGAAATACACATTTCATACGGATTACATCGTTTTATTTTGTTTTGAATGGTTCTGTTTAAAAGTAGAGATTTCTGTAGATAATAGATTTTTTTTTTTTTTTTTTTTGTGTGCGGCGAGTAGGCTATACCTTATACGTTAAATTTCGGTTCATGGATCATAGCTTAACGTTAGCTCCAGGCAGTTCAGGCGCTGGCGCCTCCATGATTTTATTTATTTATTTGTTTATTTAACAGAGATTTGATTAAATCGAGAAAATTGAATAATGAAACACTGATTAAAATTAAGTTACAATTAATACAAAACGAAATTCGTTTTAAAGAAAGGCTTTGTGCTTTCTGTTTGAGGTCTCTGTGAAAGTTTTAAAGCAGTCTTTTAGTTCCTCTTTGAACGGTCGCGACGCGTCCGTAATGGAGAACTGTCACATAAGATAGTAATATTATTATTATAAATAATAAATCGTGTAATAATCCCGCCCCCCTAATTAAGAGGCGATATTTGACCGGCATATCATCAAAATGTCCGGAAAACGAAACCTCTGCCGGTCACTTTGTTGTACACTGTTAAGTAAGATCTTTAGGTTTTTTGCAAAATAAATGTTGAGAATGCATAATACTCTCCCATGTCTCTTTTTGATAAGGATACCTACCATTTACTTATTATATTATAAAAATATTAACTTTATTCACATACTAAAGAGAGACAGGACAGGCTACTCCTCCCAAAATGTACCAAAAAAAGTTATACCGTGATATTATACCGTCACCGTTCAAAAGATGAAAAATACCGTGATATTAATTTTAGGTCATATCGCCCACCCCTAATGTCTTTACAGTAGAAAGAGCTGGTGAGTTTATGTCTGTTGTACAGACATGATGCATGCAAGAGGCTGTGATCCTGCCAGCCCGTGCTGCAAACCAAAGTGCAGAGTTGTGCTGTTCCCTTGTCTTTCTCTCAACCTGCACTGCCTGATCCTCTGAAACATCCGCTGTGCTTATTATCGCCTGGCAGTGCTTCCGCAGTGTTGTAAAGTCACTCCCATCAAGGCTGGTGTTATGAACGCTTGTCAGAGATTTTAAGTTTCTGATGGGCAGAACAGGGTCTTTGAAGTCCTCACAGTAATGTGGTAGCACACACAGAATGGTTGATCTTGCCAGTGTTGGCCTGGGGAATGATACAGATTTCATGATTTAATTTGATTCACAAGCTCTCGAAGTTTGTGATCTCGTTTCGATTCATGATACCAATGCCAGCATTTACCTAAACCAACCCAATCCTAAATTGTGTCACAGTAGAATGATGATGATCTTTTTTTCATTTATTAGATTGAACCACAACATTGGTTCGGTGGATAGCAACAGGTTCTCTGAAGAGAAAAGGGCAGAGGCAAATATGTTCTCATTATCACATCACACGCATAGCCTTTAATGGTGCGTTCACACCGGACGAAATTTCGCTTCAAACTTTTGTTTTTACACGCGTCAATTTCGCTCTTGACGCGCGAATTGATACAAAGTGGTCAAGCCTATCACTAGACGCGGCAAGCGCGAATTTGACATATGATCCCTTTTTGAATTTGACGCGCTATTCGAGTCCGGTGTGAACGCACAGTTAGGCATAGGCAGTTTATATAAAACGAAATGTTTATAATTGGAATGAATAAGGCCTGTTATTATTTTAATTTCTAGTTAGTTTCTCGATCTCGCGTTTCTGAAATGTTTTGCAGATGTTTTGTTAAGTGGACAAACTCAAGCCTAGGTACTTTTTGAGGACTTGAAAAACTCTGAAGATTAATAATCCCCTAAAATCGCCAAAGGTTTTGAAATGTTGACTATATTCCAGTGTTCTTATTACTGTATAGATTTCATACTCCATTGCTATGGAAATAAGCCTGTTGTTCAAATGAACCTGATTATGCCCTCGGGCGCTTGAGTAAATAAATAAATTAAATATGTGGCAGCCGTTGTGTGCAGTAAACTTTCTTTTAACAAGCCTGTTGTACTGATGTGATGACCAGTTATAGTTTTAGTGCTAGTAAGCCTATTTAGAGGTGCAGATTAATTCAGGTAGGACTCTGTGTAGACATATTTTATATATGTCATGGACCTTGCGTCAAATAAAGATGGTACATCTGACCAGGAAGACAGCATGGCAAGCTTATCCCTGGCAACAGACCTGGCATCCTGGGCTTCTCAGTTCGAAGTAAAGAACAATGCTGTTGACCATCTGTTGAAGATTCTTCAGAAACATGGCCACACTGATCTTCCATCCTCTGCTCGTACTCTGCTCAAAACACCTAGGAAAATAAGCACAATCCAGAAATGTGGCATGGAGTATTTGCATTACCCACTGCGTAAACAGTTGCTGGACAAACTGGAGAAGTACCCTGTTGAAGAGATCCTGGGCCATGACACAATTAATATGTCATTCAACGTTGACGGCCTCCCATTGTTCAAAAGCTCAGGTGGCCTGTGCTCTGTGCTGTCCACCTCAAGCCCATCATCGTTTTTCCAGCGACTTTAACATGTGGAAACAAGAAACCCAACAATCTGACTTTCCGAGATGATGTTATTGCAGACCTCAATGATCTGATGTCTCGTGGCCTTCAGTATAGGCAGAGAAATTTCACTATTAATGTTCTCTGTATTGTGTGTGATGCTCCGGCAAAAGCCTTTACATGAGGCACAAAGCTGTGCTCTGGGTACTATGGATGTGATAAATGTGACCAGAAAGGTAAATAATAAATTAACATTTCGGTTTAATAAAGTAACATTTCCAGCCACAGAAAACCTCACCTTGCGCACAGATGCTTAATTTAGGAGCCGAGTTCAGCCTGAGCATTACAATGCCAATACTCCACTCATCCAGCTGCCCATTGATATGGTCAAAAGCTTCCCAATCGACTACATGCATCAGGCATGCTTGGGGGTGATGAAGAGGCTCTCCACCACCCAAAAACAAGTAGTCAGCTCTAGGTTGCTTCAACTACGGAGTCAAATTCCTTCCATCTTTACTCGCACCCCTCGAGGCCTGGATGAGCTTGAGAGATAGAAGGCAATGGAATTCCGTCAATTCATGCTGTATACAGGCAAGCTTGTGTAGCCGCATTGGGTATTGAACATTAACATTAGCTCAAATGATATATAGGGAATTTTAATAATTAATCATGAATATGATTAATATATTGCATATTACAGTTACATTAAATTATCGAAGTTAAAAATAGATCGATTGTATATATGAATAATCAATCACATTGAATTATAATTCCTCATTCATATATCAATAGTCTTATTTCAGATTATATGAGATAACCCTTAATGGAAATTAATGTAATTATCAAACAGTTGTTTGTCCAGCAAACGGCCGTAAGATTAACTTATCAACTTCTCAAAGTTATCACTTCTTATAATTTCAGGGAAAAAAATTTTCTGGCCATGAAACTATTCTCCTGTCCTTATAAAATTTAGGTTACTGAAAAGTAACAAATCGTAAAGCTTGTAGCTAAGATCAAACATTTCATTGACTTTGTAATATGAGCATTTTAGACAGAAGCAATCAAGAATATAATGGTTTTAATAATTCAACTAATAATACATCGAACTACAATTCACACAGAGTAAATACATGTATTTACAACAGAAACAAACAGATGAAAACATTACCAAACGGACACGAATTAAAAGAGGATGAGAGAGGGGAGAGAGAGATGAGAAAGTGAAAGCAAAATAGGGAGAGATCACAGAGACACTAAGGAATCAAATCACCTTGAAAAAGGGAATAGACAACCTTAAACAGCATTCAAATTTCAATACTTGCATGTGGCTTTGTTGTGACTGCGAAAGACAAGCGTGCGCGTGTCCGTTTGAGTGGAGGCGTGCTTTCTCGTCTCTTCCGCCGCGGTCTTTGCGGGAAATTCAAGGTCTTTTGAAAGCAAAGTTACTAAAGAAATAATTCAGGCTAAGTTCATTTTCCCTCGTAAGTGGAAATGAACAAAGGAGAATATGAAAAACAAAGACGAAAGACTAAACTAAAAAAACGGAGTTGTCCTTACGGAGTTGTACAACCGGGAACCTCTCACATGACGAAGTGCTCTGAGAAATTTCCTGAGTCGGTCTTTTATGGAGATTCTCAACTTACGCCTACTTCGCATACGTGGACCAATCACCTTAGAGCAGGGATTCCCAAAGTGTGGTACGCGCACCCCCAGGGGTCCGCGAGCTGCCACCAAGGGGTGCGCGAGAGGAAAAATGTAATGGCGGTCTTTTTTTTTAAGTGGGATTTTTCCATACAATAAAAAAACATGAACAGTAAACATTTCCTTTGTAATCGCTTTTATTTTAAATAAAAAAAAAAACTAGAATTTATTAGTTTTTTATAGAAACGTAGAAGAAGACAGCTGCTGTCTTCTACGCACTGCTCTTCTTTTATGCACTGCAGGCTAGCTATAGGCTATATGCGCGCGCCAACTCATTTCATTCATTCCATATATTATAAATATGCTTAACTGGCTGAAATCAGGGAAACTGTCAAGTGGGACGTCTTATGATAAATATGTTAGTCACGAAGGAGGAGAGGGACCAAGAGAGAGTGAGGATTTGGAGGCAACAGAGACGGAGAGAATAGAGAAAGAAAATGAGCGGGAGTCCGAAGATGCGCCGAAGGAAACCGAAGAGGAGGGAAGGAGATGGCAAAAAAGAGGTGATGAGGGTGACCACCAGACGGGGAAAAAAAGAAGGAAATATGATGACAATTATCTGGGTCTGGGCTTCACTTGGATCGGCGATACAGATTGCCCGAAGCCTCAGTGCGTGTTGTGCAGTGAAGTTCTAGCAAACAGCTGTCTGAAGCCGTCTTATCTCCGTCGTCACCTGCACACGAAACATGGCAATTTAAGTCAAAAGCCCCTTACATTTTTTAAAGCAAAGTTGGAGGAGTTGCAGAAAAGCCAAAAAAAAAATGCAGTTTCATTCATGCGTTGGGTCTACGAAAGACGCATTACGGGCTTCATATCTGCTCAGTTACAGAGTAGGGAGAAAGGGGCTGCCGCACACAATTGCCGAAGACGTGTGCTTGCCAGCGGCCAAAGAGATGGTGGAGTGTATGATTGGAGAGAAAGAGGCAAAAAAGTTGGACATGATTCCTGTGTCCAATAACACTGTGTCGCGCCGCATTGATGACATGTCTGAAGACATCCTGGCTACACTAGTCAGCCGTGTGAAGAAAAGTGAGTTTTACTCTCTGCAAGTAGACGAGTCTACAGATGTTGCAAATCTGGCCAATCTTCTTCTGTATGACCGTTACCTTTTTGAAGGAACGGTACAAGAAGATTTTTTGTTCTGTCGGCCCCTTGCTACCCGAACAACAGGACAGGAAATCTACTGAGAGCGCTGTGTGGGAATTTGTACAGACGGGGCAAAATCAATGACGGGGAAACACACAGGGCTTATAGCTCATATTAGGAGAGTCTGCCCATCCATCAGCTGGTTACACTGCAGTATTCACAGAGAGGCCCTCGCAGCCAAAAACATGCCAGCTGATCTACTTGCAGTGTTGAACGACGCAGTCAAACTGGTGAACTTCATTAAAGCTCGTCCGCTAAATTCACGAATATTCACACTGTTATGTAATGAGATGGGCAGCGAACACAAATCACTGCTGCTGCACACAGAGGTGCGTTGGCTGTCCCGCGGCAAAGTGCTGACAAGGCTCTTTGAACTCCGGCACGAATTGCAGCAGTTTTTTGAGGAGAATCCGTTTCATTTGGTCTCCAGTATGCATGACGAAGATTTTCTGAAAAGGCTCGCCTATCTAGCGGACATCTTCTCAGCTCTGAATGAACTCAATCTAAGTCTGCAGGGAGTCAGTGTAACTGTGTTCAACACACAAGACAGGATTGAGGCCATGATAAAGAAGCTACGGTTCTGGGCGAGTTGTGTGAGTGGGAACACACACCTGTGTTTCCCTACTCTTCACAAGTTCTTGGGGGAAAATGACGTGGACCTGGGTGAGCATGTAAAAAGTCTCATAATTGAACACCTCAACCAACTCGCCGAGCATCTACGGAAACACTTCCCACCTATGGACACATCTCGCGCTTGGATTCGCAATCCATTTGAAGTTTCCCTGCCCGTCCCACAGCTGTCATTTCACGAGCAGGAGCAGCTGATCGAGCTGTCATCTGATGGAGCACTGCAGTTACAGTTCAAACGAAAGTCACTTGTGGACAACAACTTGTGGAGTCACTGACATCATACACAGTCTTGGCAAAGCAAGCCTTGAGAGTTTTGATGCCCTTCGCCACAACTTATCTCTGCGAGGCTGGTTTCTCTGCTATGGCAGCAGTTAAATCTAAACATCGGCAAAGACTGGATGCTGTTGAGAAGGAATTGAGGCTTAAACTGTCGTCCATTGCGCCAAACTTCGGAGAGCTTTGTGCTCAGATGCAAGCCCACCCGTCGCATTAATATGGGTAAGTATTTAATATTAGGCCATCCTTAAAAATATTTTGGTTTGCCATAACAGCCAAAAAAATATATAATATAATATAATACATATATTAATGTATACATATATTAAATAATTAGAAAACCTGAATAAACTGAACACCAAAGAATAATATTAACTATGCCTATTGAGCGCTGGTGACGCGTTCATGTGTAAGGGCGCTGCCAATAACGCACCTAAAAGCTGTCACAAAGAACCGGCAAAAGTAATGATTATTAGTATGTCAAATATATCAAGGAGACATTTCAATTGTTTGTTAATAAACAAGTGCACATTTCACGGATTAGGCTACATAAGCAGAGAACAGTCTGTTTTCTTTTGTTTTGAATTGTTTTGTTTAAAAGTACACATTTCATGCTTTCTATATATATATATTTCTCAGGTCTGTGGGGCAAGTAGCTTATAGGCTACGCTGAGTTTCGGTTCATTTAAGAGACGAGCGCGCCGGCGCTCGTAAGCATATTTAGCCTAGAGCTGTAATCGGGCCTTAAAAGTTCGGCCCGAAAAGGCCCGAGCCCGACAGAGTTTGGCCCGAGCCCGACAAGTACATTTTGATTGACAGCTTTTTAAAAGCCCGAACCCGTTTACAGCCCGACTGTCCAAAAGGCCGTCTATCGGCAGTGATAAGAGTGTCGGAGAATAGCGCGGACACGCGCTTCACACCGCGAGCCGGCACACGCACCACTCGGCGGAAAAGGGAGAGAAAGAAAAAAAGAGACGCACGCACACAGCACCTTTGTCTTTCGTAAAAAAAAGGAGTAATTTATAAATTTTTTAACATCATTTATTCATGACTAACGGAGGCTAGAGGCCACTTGGAAGTTGGAACAAAGAAATAAAATAAGTCCTCCAGAGACCAGCCTCCATTTCACCTCCTCAAGATCCATTTTCACGCTAATCTAAACACATCACCTGACCGCTCATTTACCACGCAACCTGAAGCGCGAGCCCGAGCCCGGCCCGAGCCCGAGCCCGTGTAAAATAATAGAAATTAAGACCGAACCCGACCAAACCCGTCGGGTCCCGTCGGGTTCGGGCAAAGATCTTCAGCTCTAATTTAGCCTACCTCTTATTTATTAAATCCAGGAAATCCAGGAAATTAGTTGATGAAACATTGGTTAAAATTAATATACAATTAATACAAAACAAAATTCACTTTAAAGAAAGGCTTTCTACAAAAACAAACTTAATGAAGTGGTCAAAATCATGTCTGCCCACTCCATTTGTCTCCCAATATTTTCAGGATCATCTTATCTTATTCATGCTTTTCACTTTTCATATAATCAACATGAAATTTAAAAAAATATATAGCCTATTATTTTATTTAAACATGAATATGAAACTAAATCGTTTTTTAATGACTGGGCTACAACACATAGGCCCATAGGCCTACGATTTTCGATCAATCATCGAATATTATTTTGCTTGATATGCCAATCCTTAATATTTGTTATTTTAAATGCCTGTTTGAAATCTCATGTGAAAGTTTTAATTATAGTGCCGCTTTCAGAGCGTTCACGTCCGTAACATTGTTTCTTCCTCATAAATGCAAACACGAAAAATAAAATAAAATGAATTTTATGTTCTGTGGAGAGCCGACCCTTCGGTGACAAATTCAGTCTTTCGGGCCATCTGGTTTCGCTCCCTCGCTCCCTGGGGAGTCATAAGGGAATCAGGACGCCCCAGACTTCTGGCTCCGCTCCGTAATTTACATCCAGGAGTTTAAGGATTAAAGGCCCTTGCACACTGAGTCCGAAATTATCGCATGCGTTTTTTTGCTTTTGTGATTCAGTGGTCCTGAATTGTCAAAACACCATTCAAAATGCTTGCTACCGATGCGAAAAATGCAGAAAATCGAAACTGATTCAAATTTTTTTTTGACGGACAAAAGTTTCAGAGGCAGTGTACAAGCGTGATTGACATAACGTGAGGTCGTATTTATTTTTTAACGTGCGAAAATTTCGGACGCGAATTTCGGACTCAGTGTGCAAGGGCCTTAAAGTTTCGGGTTTCATAAGGAATGTGCATTGTTTTAGATTCAACAAGCCATGATTCATTAATTCAGAACCAATGAATGAATAATCTGCTCATACGCTACACTTGTGTTGAAAGGAATTCTTGAACATGACGTACCTATATTTCTTGGCATTCAGTGTGGCAATGTGCTTTTTAGTTTCCCCAACACTGGTCAAAAAGCACTCAGAATATGTAAGATGCTTGCTGAGCTACTTTGTCAGCAGGGGACGAGAGCTCTATGGAAATGGCTTCATAGTGTACAACATCCACTCAATGCTCCACATCACTGATGATGCTGTACAATTTTATGGTCCGGACAACTGCAGTGCATTTAAATTTGAAACATACCTGCATACGATCAAGAAGATGGTACAAAGTTGAACACATCCTCTTAGCCAGATTGCCAACAGGATTGAGGAAAGATGTTATAACTTCAATAAAAAACAAACAGCAATGAGGTGGATCCCCAAAAAACGAATTGAAAAGAGAGCAATCAAGATTGAAAATGGAGACACAGTGACATTCATGGCCATTTTACATCAGCAGTACATCTTTTATAACAATGTAGGAGAACTTTAATGTGCATATTCTTTGAGATGCAATAAGCAATGGTTTTGGCAAATTACTTACCTTCCTCATCCCTTCCTTAGTATGTATTTCATCATTGAATTTACGGAGTCAACGGTTGGCATTGTAGCCCAATGCTGGACACACCAGGAAAAATGGGGAAAATTATGAAAAAAACATTTTTCATAACCTTCCACATTAACAATATAATCTTGATCAAAAATATAAAAATTAAGAAATGTATATAAATATTTTAACAATGTCTATGACTTCACTGGACACATGCTAGCAACAATACAGCTACTGGCCACCTTCAAATCCAACTAAAAGCGTAAAAAATGAAGAAATTCCTAATGAAGAAAACTGGATTTCCAAGAAAATTCATGTATTGGCAAATACTGGTAATGTTTAATTTATTTGAGGATACATTTAATTATCTGATTGTACATTATGATTATATTTTAATTGTTTTACCATTGGCTTTATATTTTCAGTTTTTTTGCGAAGGCCCTCAAGTGGTGCAAAGCAGCAGAATACCATTCTGCCGTGGAGAGTGAGGTTGACACCTACGCAAAAAGGCCAACCAAAAAAACCTGTCCGGTATGATGACAGCAGCGAAGGTATGCATTACTTTCAGCCTTCTGAGTATTGTGTAGTCCATTAAGATCTTCTGATAGTGAAACAGAAAAAGTCAGATCATTATAAACTTTCAAAGAATACATGGCTAACTGCACATTAATAATGTGTGATCTATTTAGATGAGACACCACTGAGTGCACCCCCAAGCAAACGAAAGCATCAAGGTACCACTGTAAATACCATTCAACAAATGGCAATTCAAATTCAGCTTAAAGTAAATTAATATTTTGCATGCCATGTAGATGGACCATTTCCTAAAAAAAAAAGCAACAATTGTTGAGAAAAGGCCAGACAAAGGTATAATTATATTTGTATGCTTACTAAAAACAACTAAATAAATTCTTTAAAATTAATGTTTAAAATGAAAAATTCCCCCACTGAAACATATTTGTTATTTTACATTTCTTTGATACAGCATCAGAAACAAAACTTCCCATCCCACCCCAACATAAACCAAGTACATTAGTAGAAACACATCAAACAGTATAGTACCATGAGTACATAAAATATATTTTCTGCAATTACATGTAATTCTTTCTTTTTTATCTTTGTATACTCAAATAGAAAAAGTCAAAGATTCTTCCCAAAATCCAACCTATGACCATTCAGATCCCACTCCATCACATGATTTACCTAAAGGTAGAATTGAATAAATGATTTAACCAAACACTATGGGGTGAATTCACTAAGACATTTTCACGAGTTCACACTTACATATAATTTGAAGGGGTAAGGTTTAATGCGTATTTGGCGTGCTGTCCGGAGGGAGGGCTCCGAGCTCGGAGTTCGGCCCGAACCCAGAGTACTCCCCCCGTATGTAAGTGTTTAGGACTAGAAGCGTGGAGAAGGGGTGGTGGAGGGATGCTGCAAAACTGTCAATGGAATGAGGTGAGACTGCTGAGTGTATACCCCTCTTACCATTGATTGCTGAGTGCTCTCCACTTGTGTTAATTATCTGAACGTGCTCCTCCCGAACCTTGTTAATAAAACATCATTTTGTGTACACTGTCTGTGCTGGTTTATAGCCAAATTGACTAAATAAATATGCAAATTAGGCAATGGAAATCATTCTCGGATAAATTACTGCTGCCATGATCTATACAGAAACTTCCTTTTAACAATTTTCACGATATATTAATTTTAAATTATTTAAGATATTTAATTAATTAATTTGTAAGATATATAAAATTAGTTGAAAAGAATGACAATGACTTGATTTAAATACTCAAATACTAAATTAAATACTGCTTAAAACGTTCTCCTGGATTACTAAGACAGGTTTTGTAGTAAAATATCACAGGCAAAAGTGGCGCATCCGTTTAGAGGATTCGTTTCAATATGATGTTTTTCAAGGTTCAAGTTGACAACTGTGCAACAAAATAACAATAATTATGCAACAAAATAACATTATTAAATAGCTCATATATCATGAGGAATCAAATTTCCCATACTATAGATAGACCTTTTCCCACATAGATAATTCTGGTGTAGCTTCAAAGTTGAGTGCTTGTTGTATAACATTACATAACTTTTTTAGAGGAGAGACAAACATCTGCAAGGGCTTCTTGGAATGACCCAATGAAGAGCACGCTTAAAGGTACATTTTTATAGGCCTAAGAAAAAAAATGCATAGAATGTAAATTATAAAAAGAAAAAGAGTATATATTGCTACTGATTTCTTCCTTTAGATAGAGTTTTGGATATAAGTGAATTGTGATGTAAAGTTCATTTTTCCTCCAACTAGACGGGTTTATGATGTTTGTAGTTAATAGATTACACTAACATTAGGCTACCTTACCCTAGAGTTGGTTCACCCTTAGTGTGTAACTGGTGCTCTCTAATTGCAGAAACACTGGAGGTTCTGCTACGAAAAGTAGACAGCCTGGCAGCCACCCAGAGAGAGATACTTCTCCTACTGAGGAAACGCCAGGGTCATCAAAGAGAGGAAGACATCCTGAAGCTCAATATTGCTTGGACCAAAGAGGAGCTTGAGGCCCTTGACCACCAAGACTCTGATTTCAGAAAGAGGGTGGTGAGTATTTGGTTATTTGGTTGGAGAAAAACACTGACATTCTGGATTCGGACGGCAATAAAATCACAGACTAACCCCTGTAAATATTGAAAATACCGTACAACCCCATAAGAAACAATTAGCTTCCGAATAGGGCTAAACTGGCATTGTTAGAATGCCTTTACTAGGCTTTAAAATGGCTCCGCGGACTGCACCGTCTTTTAGCACAACTATTTGCAGTATCGCTGCTATAGTTTGACCAAACTCCCCACCAAAATCATTCCCTTCAAATAGACTCCTTTACTGGCTAATGGTTTGCCAGCTGATGTATATTTGGATAATATGCTTAAAAATCTAACAACAATCAGTGTAATGACAATTTTATTCTTTGCATGAAAACACTTGAATTATTTGAACTAGAGATGCACCGATTACAATTTTCTTGGCCTATTCCGATTTCCGATTTTTCATTGAGTTTGACCTGCCGATACCGATTTTAGCCGATTACGATTACATTTTTTTCTAACCACTTTACAGCAAAGACAAATATTTATTTTCTATCTTTTCTTTAACCCTTTCACGCGCAAGTTTAAAATATTCTAACTGACACCCCCACCCCCAGAGTGAGTTTTTTCAAGGCGAACGTTCCCTTTAATGTTTCCATGGTGACGCGTCCACCCCAGCCACAATAATACTGTATGACAGATGTCTCGCTTTTATTTCGCTTTTCCTTTTTTATTCAAAATATTCACAAACTTGCTTACCATGTCATCAACTAGCCAATCTGATATTCCGATGCTCAAATACGTGTAAGTGAGTGTGTTTGGTCGTTTAAAACCCTTTATAAATAATCTTGATCTATAACATGAGATGGGCGCCGCAATGTTGTCCTGTCAGTCGGATTTACAGCACGTGAATTCATCAGTTTCTCCCGAAATAAATGCAAGAAAGTGGCCGGTGAACTGAGAAGAATAGAGTAAACTTTATAGTTACTTCCACTATGTTTGTCTGATGAATAACACATGTCGGCAAATTATATTTGAATAGATTGTTATTGCTGCTTCCACAGACATCAGTGTGTATTTTACAAACTCCAAATGTATTGTTTTACTCGTGCTTATGTGTATTTAAATACCTGAAACCTAAAATAAACATTATGAGGTTGAAAACACTGCTTAGTTGTGATCAAGCGGCAACCTCCCCGTCTCTCTCTTGAAACCAACACGGAAGTGAGTTAAACTGCAATTCATTGACTGGCCGCTTGGCCTGGCTGCAGAAGTGAGTCAAATCTGTATCTCCCTCATGTTAAAATTACCAACTTTACAGCAGAAAAAAATATGTTTACAGCCTGGATCTCTATGTGGCTTTGGTCTATACAGCTAATTTTGCCCTTCATAACAACTGTGAGGGGGGTGAATTATTTTATAACTCGTCCGTTTAGTTGATTAATATTTAAATTTAAGGGTGTGGCCAGTGGCCACTTGAGTGACAGATGGATTGCCGCTGTCAGTGCTAGCCGTTTGTCTGCTGTTACTAGCCGTCACTTCACCTCAGCAAATGTTGCTGCTGAACTTGCCATCTCTGCAGTGTTTGTGCTTTTTTTCGGGATTATTTCATACAATTTAATACTTGGATACAAAGCCCACGTTTTTGGATTCCGTCGTTATCGTTCGAGAGAACAACCAGCGCTGTATTTCAGTTGTTTTCCTCCGCGAACCTGCACTAATGGATGTCTGACAATTTCGTTGCTTTTTGGGGTTTTCAAATTGAAAACGTCAATAAATACTCGTTCGTTCTGCTCTCACGGAACAGATGGATTATAATATGTTTATATACCGTCAGATGAAATCCTGCAGGCGTCGGCGCTTTCTCCGTCCATGCAATAAATGCACATGAATGAGCGCGGATTTTCTAGCGCATTTACTTGCACTTCAAAGGCAATATATCTATGGTTTAACCCATTTGAGAGACGGCCAAAATCAGAATTTAAAATGGACTGAATAAGCTCTCTACGAACTTGAGCGATGCCGCGCTGACGGACCATGAAAGAGTGACGGACATGTATGCACATAAATCACTGTCACACACAAACACTCTCGAAGTAATACACAGTCTCACTTGTAGCCATGTCTTTTAACTATTATAATATTTCGAAGGGCAAAAATAGGAACGTTTAATTGGCTTTACATCATCAGCTAACTCGATCACGTCGAGCTAGGTGATTTCAGATAGCCAGGCCAGGCTCCTCAGCTCCACTCACGCCCCGCCTGTTTGCCTATTTTCTGTTATCCGGGAGTGACGCAAGGCCAAGATGGCGACGGCCGGCTCCGCCCACTTTAGGCTTCAAAAATGCTCTTCAGAAACCTACGGGTGACGTCACGGACACTACGTCCATATTTTTTTACAGTCTATGGTTGTGATCTATGACAGCGCTGAACGCGTCCGACTCTGGCTCAGCGCCAGCCAACGCGCGAAAGCACAGTTTGAATCTGGCAGTTATTCGACGTCACTGAACATCCTAAATGTCGCACCCGCACCGTACTCTCAGGGGCACTGAAATAAAAATCCCATATAGACCATTTCAACGGCCTTTCGTCTGTTTAAGGAAGTGACGTATTTGGCCCTAGGACGTTTCCGGTTAGTTGTCGAGCGCATTCAAAACAATGGCGGGATGCGCTTGATGTACAGTGGGATTGCGATAATTTATTTAATCCTGCTATTTAGAATATCTAAATTAAAATTAGGTCCTTGTTGCTCGTTAGTTGGGTCCTCCTTCTGGCCCGAAACGATTTTTTTTGGGGGGAAATTAAAATGTTTAAATTCCTGAAAAACGCGCCTGGATTGCATCAGTGAAGCGAGAAGGCTGAATACAACTAGTAATATACAACACACATTTCGATTCTGGTAAGTAAAATACTGGATTATTTGTATTTCTTTACGTTAACTGTTTATGTATGCTGCAGCATAATTTAAGATAGCTCTGTTCGTTATTGTTTACATAAACCTAGCATTTTGACGCGTGTAATTTACTGAAAATAGGCCAAGCTTTTATTTCAGTCTTTTCCCCTAAATTTTCTGTCTTCTGTGGGCTGTAATTAAGTAGGAGTTAACATTTGTTGGCTAGCTGTCTAGTTAGTTGACAACTGCAGTAAGTAACACATTACAGAATGTATACTGTATAACAGTTTGGTGTGCTGCAGTAGTTTACAAAAGGTAACGGTAAACATTTTTCATCACTTAAGCTTGGCTAATGTTAATTCCAACATTTACTATAGTACACAATAGTAGCATTAGTTCTTAAATATTGTGCATTAACCAGATTAAGTTAATAATTGTTTTTCTGCTTTTGTCTTCAATAGGAAAGCTATCATTTGTAATTTAAGACGTCCAAGACTACTACAGGGAGACAGGAACGACAGCCAAACCACATGTGACCAATGACCATACAGTGTGTGCAGAATTATTAGGCACCTTGATTTTCTGATCATATTTTGTTTTTCAGACACATTTTTACCAATTCAAAACCACATTAAGCTTAATAACTACTATTCATTTTGTATTTAATATATTTAATATATTTATATATAAATATTTATATATAATTGTACATGAAGACTGGAAATGAAAACGCCTTATATTCAGGTGTGCATAATTATTAGGCACGTTTTCTTTTACAGATAAAATAAGCCAAAAAAGAGATTTAACTCAGACTGAAAAGTCACAAATTATTAAATGCCCATGAGAAGGAGCATGACCATTGGACAGTGAAATCCACATTGGGTCAGCAGGGTAAGACAAAATTAGATGGAGAAGAAAATACACATGTTAACTGCAAAATAATTAAGTGTGAAACCATCAGGAACCCTTTAGTCTCCAGCGCCACCATTTTTTCAGAACTGCAACTTACCTGGAGTCTCCAGAAGAGCAAGATATCAGGATCTCAGAGACTTGGGTTCACAAGCTGAAGTGTAGTAAAATACATGAAGACTGTTTTTATAGGCTTTATGGACAGACAGATTGGAGCTGACTCTTGAAGGACCAGCACATCCTCTTGTTCCACTGTTTGAAGAATTCATCTTCATCGGTAAGTTTTGGGAGTTAATTTTTAAAAATGCTAAAAAACTCCTAAAACATAATGCCAGATTCTGGAAGATTAATTCTTCATGTATTTTACTACACTTCAGCTTGTGATTCTTAAGCGTGGGGCATTTTTTAGTATTCTTTACCTCTCTTTTTTGGCTTATTTTAACTAAAAGAAAACGTGCCTAATAATTATGCACAGCTGAATATAAGGTTTTTTTTTCCATTTCCAGCCTTGATGAACAATTCTATATCACTTATAAATTATTAAATACAAAATGAATTGTAGTTAAGATTAATGTGGTTTGGAATTGGTAAAAATGTGTCTGGAAAAAAAATATATGATCAGAAAATCAACGTGCAAAATCAATAATTCTGCACACATATGAACCCCCAGATGTGTTCGAGACCTTGAGGATTGATATTGACCCCCTTTGTTCAGGGACTCATAACTCCATTTCTGTTTGTCAAAAAAAGTCTGTGAAATGTGTTTTATGTTGTTGTCTCAGTTGTTGAAGCAGATTATGTTCATACAAGTATTTATTTACACATTAAGAAATTTGCTGGAAATAAAAGCTGTTAAAAGTGAGAGGATGTTTCTTTTGTTTATGTATTTTTAAATATATACAGTAGTCAACATTTGAAGTGGATAAAAACCTTTCATCAAAGTTAACATTAATTTTGAACAAAACCCGTTCTTGTCTTAGGACAACTTTGATTAACTTTTTTGATCCACTTCAAATGTTGACTACATAAATACACACACAGCTAGCAAATCTGTATGTGACTATACTAACCATAAAATAAGATTTTCCCTTCAAGGACCTAAAAAGTGTATTCTGTATGTTTTATTCTTAATTTTACAATTATTAATCTTCACGTATACATTTCTCTTAAATGACTAATACAGGTTTATGCATTAGAAAAAAAAAAAGACAGCCAGTATTACATTGCTTTCACCTTCTATTTATTTGTGACCACATGAGGGGCTCAGATAGGACATTTAAACCCTCTCGCACACCGTTCCACAGCAACACACTTCACCCAACTAAGCACACACATTTGGAAACAAATGAAATGAGTACTGGCATAACTTGTCATAAATGAAGTCCGTTTACTAGCGTACATTTAGCGTTGTAATATACATGCATGTTCTCTAAAGCTGCTCTAAAACGATATGTATTTTGAATAGCGCTGTACAAATAAATATGAATATTTCCATAGATATGCCAGCAAATGCAAGTGAAATGCCCACTCGTAACCTCCCCGGACAAACCATGATAAGTACGTTTTTGACGCTGTTTGACTTGCTTCATCTTCACCAAACACAAGACCGATGTCATCAACATTTTACGAACAAATGTTACCAACCTTTCTGCTAATTAATTAATTGTATCCAGACTGCGATAGGCTTTTACCGCATCTCTCGTGTACACGCATGCAGCCGCAACACCCAATCGGACTAACTTACTCAGGCAAACGTTGTTCTGTGTAAAAAGTATACGCATCAAAGTCTTATTTAAAGGGTCCGGTAATTCCAATCATTGTTAATTTTCAGTTTTTGGAAATACTTTAACTGTTGCCTTTTCGCTAGACGTAAAAGTTACGCGCTTGTTTTCACAGACCTGAGATTTAAAAACGCCGCCACCGGAAATGCTTCAGGGCCAGACATGCGCAGTAGCATTCCAACGGAATGTTATTGTTTACGTCCTTGAAATGGTCTATATGAGACCGTCCCGCTCAAAAGGTTAATCATGCGGCGCCCGAGTGCATTTGACCGGCATAAAATCGGAATATGTCAGACCAGGGTTATTATAGTTTTGCATTTTTCATTAGTTTTTATTTTTATTTTTATTTCGTTTTGACTTTTTATTTTCAAATTCAGTTTAGTTTTAATTAGTTTTTAAAGTGGGTTTGCTAGTTTAGTTTAGTTTTTATTTTTTGAAAATGCTTAGTTTTAGTTTAGTTTTTATTAGTTTTAGTGTTAGTTTTAGTCTTTTTTGTAATTTGGGTTATTTGTCAGGGGCAAGATTCAAAAAGGTCAGAACAAGTATTGTGTAATAATAATAACTCAACAAAAATATACAATTTTAGAAAAAAATTCACACCCCATTGAAATTCCTTTACCTCTTACAAAATCCACACGCCATACCAAAAATCTACACATCTTCTATACAGAATTCACACCCTATAACAAATACCACAGCTGTACAATTTTCACACCCTATACTAAATTTACCCTATACAGTCAATAGCTTACTCATCTGGAGTGAAGCAGCAAACATTCAGTGTAAAAGTAAAAAAAATGACATAACATTATTTAATATTTGAATCACAGCTTATATAGTGTTTGACATCGACAACCACAACCAAAAAGTGCATTTTACCTCAAACTTGTGACTAGTTAACTTTCTAAAGAAGGCGCAATTTCGCTTCTCGGGTCGACATTAACACACTGACAAAATTATATTCAGAATTAAAAAAAAAAATTATACCACTTTTGAATGTGTGATTGTGTAAAGGTGTTCACGAGATAGAGATACCACCAACCTTTCGCGAACTTGCTTTCAACGTCGAACGAACACACGTTCTCATGGAGACGCACGGAGGAGAGGGGAGGTGCTGTGTGTGTGTGTGTGCGCGCGCGCGCGCATGTGAGAGAGGCGGAGGGAGAGCAGGGAAAGGAAATGCAGCGTGTTTTAAAGCGTTAAAAAATGAAAGACCTTGACGAAGACGAAAACTAAGGACATTTACTCTATAATTTTATTTTATTTTAGTTAGTTTTGCCAAACACACATTACCGTTTTAGTTAGTTATCGGTTTTTTGTAATACCTCGTTTTTATTTTTATTTCAGTTAACTACAATGTTTTTTCCCCACCTAGTTTTCGTTTTTTCGTTCGTTTTCGTTAACGATTATAACCTTGTGTCAGACTGACCGGCCGGTCACGTGAAAATCGGCCAATTCCGGTCACCAGCCGATCAGTCGGTGCATCTCTAATTTGAACACTGGGTGTATTTTAACTTCAGAATTATATTCCTATATAGACGGTTGTTACGAGTTTAAAGTTGTAAAAGGGGATGATTGCGTAACATTGATGTGAGACACTGTTGCTGTGAGTGAAGGCAGGAAAAACAACCAGGAAACAACACTTAAACGTTTTGGACGTTAAGACGTTTATTCATAGTCTTCCTCAGGAGGATGAAAGATAATTTCAACAACATGATCAAAAATAAAAAGTAATACAAAACAAGGAAAAACAAGAGTGTCGCCAAATCAATGAAATAATCAAAACATAAATGTAATATCTTATTTTTAATCGTACCTCTAAACTAACTATCAAAGGAAAATGTATAAACAAAACCGAGTTCTTCAGCGGATACGCCGCCTTAACCAAACTATATACTAACTAAAAACAAAAGTACAATAATGGCGAACACTCACGCCTAATTAACAGAGAAAATCCTACCTCCCGTTGTGTTGGGTATACGCCTACCGCGATCGGTAGAGTTAACTCAATACTCAATGCTCTAGATGTAATGAACAACTGTTCGCTCGTTTAGAAATCAGCAACACTAACAACAAATGCAGCATTCGTTTTTAACAAACTTACAGGAGTGTTTCTCAAATCACGTAAATCAGGCATATCAAAACATTAACAATAACCCATAAACTCAGGGGAGTGTTACTCAAGTCGCGTGAGCTAAATAAGCTCGCAGACATTCCTAAACAGTGGTCGTTTCAACACAAATCTCGGTACGCAAGTTGGGTGAGATCTGGCGAGGATCTATCTTCCTTCTCGTGAATGGGCTTTTTAAACCCAGCAGCGCAGCAGTGGATTGGTGGAACAGCTGCTGACGCATGCCCGCAATGACGACACGTAGCCAATAAACAATCACCACCTAAAAAGATTGAATGGAGACACAGAAAGCAAAAGAAACATACACAAATACACGTGGAACGTAACACGGTCAACAGTTATAAGGTATAACTAAGAGTGGTTCAGACCAACCTTCCGAACGTAGGACTTACAGAAGGTATACTTAAAGCTGCAGTCGGCAGATTTTTTTTTATCATATTCACTGAAACCGACACTATGCTCTGACAGAACAACATAAATCAGCCGGTTTTAGAAAAAAAAACGCGCTTCTACCTCCACCTAGAGCCTGTTATTTGTTTTGCAAAAATCCACCGCTTCTGGTCCAATCAGCACAGGGCTGTGTGAGATCTGACTGTCAATCACAGTTCGTGCACACGCCACAGATCCCCCCTCCCCCTCGCGCACGTTACAATATCACATACACACGCCTGAAGTTCGCAGGAGTGTTGGATTGTTCGAAGCGTGATGGCGGAGAGAAAATCTACTAACAAGCTTCCAATTCCTCGGTTAACAATCAGAGCTAGGAGGTCCAAAACAACCGGGGAAAATAAAATGATGCTTCGATGCTGAAGAGACGGGTGCGTTCACAGAAAATCTCGTGCACACGCACTGACGAGCACGAACTCGGTGGTAGTGGGGGAGGGGGACGAGATTTGTAAACATTAAACATTTTGGCCAAGTCCCCTCAATCTGCCAGACTTGCCGACTGCAGCTTTATAACCGTACAAAACCAGTAGTTCTGTGTGAAATTAGACATTGAGCACCCCCATATTGCCAAAATGGTACGATCCTCTTTTCATAACACCCGCGAAGATTCGACTGTGAGATCGGTGGTCGAATCAGGCTCCGCATATCGATGCATCGAATCTTCGACTATTCGGGGTCACCCCTACTTTGAAGAGACTCCGCACCAGTAGAGGTGATTCACGACACTCTTTCTCCAGTAAAGAACTTCTCCGCAACCTCGTTCTTTTCCAAGAACATCTATTTTCTTGGCAAGACCTTGGACAGTTAGAGAGAGAGAAAGAGAGAGATTGATTGTAGGGCACTGCAAATACGACCGCTGAGTGAACAGACTTTCCTTGAAAGGGATTTTGTCAGAACTAACTGTTATACATATAAAAGCCCAACCATCTTATTAATATAATATAAAAAAGACATTAATATTGCATATTGTGATCCTAAATTCTTTCACTGCAACAGCCGTAAATTCTCAATTTCGAATTCAAGTTGAAAACTACATACCTTTAGATACATGCCAAGTGTCAAAGTAATGTCGGATGTCAGGTCGCTGCTCCCTGAGGTACTTCTGAATTGAAGGATGGCGATCAGTGACAAGTGCACCAATATTCACACCTGCAGATTCTAAGAAGTTGATGCTCCTCAAAAAACCTTCCAGTTCCATCCGAGGGCTTAAACCTACCTCGTTACTCTGAAAGAATAAAATATTTTTTTAAGTGCTTTAACACATTAAATCTCTCCTGTTGGACAGTGGAAAGGGAAAATAAACAAATTAGGGGAATGTTTTATTTACCTGCACCAACTGAATGTCCACCACCCTGTTGCCATCCAAGCTCATCATTGTGTAGCTACCGTACTTTGCACAGTGTCCTTTAGCATAAAAAAGATAAGAATAAAGATGTGTTAATTAAAGTTGTTTAGTTGTGTTTGTATTACAAGTTTAAAAAGTTAAAATAAGTGACTAGATATCACCACCAGCCTTTGGATCTAAAATCTTATTTTGTAATTTGTCATATAAGTGTCTTATTGACAACATGAATAGTTGCTTCATGTTTGAACAGTTAAATGCGAAATGTCAACAAAAAATATCAAACCTGGTGAATCAGCTCTCATATCACCACCCAGAACTACAGTATGGCCTTTCCAGACAGCTTTGCATGTTCCACAAGTGTTTTTTGCTCAGACCTCCAGTGCCACAAAATTGTTGGAAAGAGGAAAGCCTTTTGATGGTTAAAAAACGTCCTGGGACACATACATTCAAGGCGCAGAGCTGAGAGAACAACAACATTACTGAGTGCACAAGTAGCATATGAGCCATTAGATTTATACATTGCAAGAATAAATGCAAACCTTGTGAACTTGTATGTATGATGACCCAGTGAAAGCTACTGCAGCTGACAAGTGCAGATTGCCAGCTGGGATATTCTTGATGTACGGCTGGCTGTTCCACTGGGTTTTGTGGAGACAGTGAGAACATATCTGTGCAATAATAATATTGACACGAAGGTTCCAATCACAAATTTGTTGACAGTGCAGGTGTGCATACAGGTCGGACACTTTCTGAATAGGTCCAGCAAGTTGTCCTCGTACACTATGTATTTTGATGCACTGTAGAGGGGTTGGCAAACCCTGTACAGAAAGCAGGACACATACACCATTAGCACTATAAACTAAATTAAGTCACACACACAGCAAAACACCAAGATAGACTTACGTTTGGCTGTCCTCTTGAGTGATATCTGGCTCGTATGTGGAATCAAACTTTGTTGAGTCCTTTATTGTTCCCGACGAGGTGTCATTGATCTCATCGGCACTATTTTCCATCCGTGGCCTTTTGATCGGTGTAGACGTTATAAAAGGATCCTCAGTAGAGCAGGACACAGAGGGGCACAAAGGTTTTACCTGAAATTTCAACACAAAGAAAATAAATCAAACCAATGAAATAAACGTAGATAACCATTTACTCACAAACACACAAGTAATAGAATATAACTTTGCCTTTACTCCGTCGTTTCGGTTTTGGAATAGAAAATGCCGCTTGCACGCCAATGCTGGCAACTGTTTTGGTGGGACATTGGCATCCAACATCTCGTGTAAGTGGCTATTGGACAAATGAAACAACTTAAATTTCAGAGCATCCATCTAAAAACATTACACGTTTCTTTCTAGTTAGCAAGTTAATTTGTTTTACTAACCTTCGCATTCATTGACGTCCCAACTGTGTACACAGATGGGACAGCTGTGTCTGTCAAATGTAGGACTTGGACTAAACCCATTTCATACCGTCTCAAGTTTGTGAACATTCTTCGGTAAAATTCCTAGCACACATACACGATTTCGCTGTTATTCCTCCTTCTTCGAAATGTAGGAATTCGAGCCAGCGAGCTCGCAGGCTGGGTTGTTTGGGGATAGGGAAAAGGACTTGCGGAGGAGCGCATCCAAAAATGCACCTAACCACCATATTGCCGCTTCACTGACAGGTTTCTAGAGAGGAGGGGCAGAAACGATAGTCCAGCCCGCGCGCCATAGCACATGACAGGAAGAGAAGTCATTTCGATGGGGGAGGTTAATGTTTTAGATAAAAGATTATGACATACCAATGCCATCAAGTGACTACACAATATTTGAGGCATGAAAGTGGACTGCCAATGGCCTACATAGTACCTTTGCAGCATCAATTGCTGCCATGTAATCAGCAGGTTGATGAACAGGTAATGAAAAAAGTGTATTTTTCCAACTTTACATTTGTTGTGAATGTAAATTATAAATTACAAATTTGATTTAATTCTGTATGTATAGGTGTTTGCAATGTAGACTTGCCACAGATGTTCCCTTGAGGTGCCACTCTGTGACCTGTAAAGGCATTTAACCCAGTGTCAAGAAAAGAAAGTTGAAGGGGTTGTTGATGCAAATATGAAAATTCATACACTTTTACACCTACACTTAGGGCAATTGAGCACCCCCAGTTCAGCTAATCTCCATGTCTTTGGACTATGGGGGAAACCTACTCTTACACAAAGAGCACATGCAATAAATAAATAAATAAATCCCCAGCTATTAAACCATATGAGACATTTTTTTAGTGCAGACTATCGTATTGTTTTTATGACAGTTCTTTTGCCATTGTACTTCAAAGTATTGTATGAGCAAATTAATTTTGTTCAGTTATTAACTTGCACTTGTGTCATTAAATGTAAATAGTATCAACTTGATCATTATTGATTAATTTCAAGTATTTATGACATGACTTTTTTTTATATATTCCTTTACCTCGGTAATGTTAGTTTATTATTTATAATTATAGTCTTTTTTTATAAGACAGCTGTGACATGTTTTGGTCAATAGTGTTCAGTGCTCGTCTGTGCTCAACGACAGAACAGTTTCATGCTTAACTGGAACTTTTGCCATTGTGTTAGAACTGGTCACTGTTGTCGCTTGCAAAACCAAATGTCGGCTGGTGGTTGTATATGTGCAGATTAAGGGCCAGTAATATTATTTATTTTTTGACATGCTTGCAGAGAAAGGCTTGCCAAAACAGTTACTGGGTTTCACTTTTCACGTTTTCTGGGTTGGTAGATGTACCAGGGACCCGATTATAGCAGATTTGCATGATGTCTCCTTTAAATCCAGTGTCATGTTCCCTATAACAACAGGATCAGAGGATATGTGAAGCAGAAGAAAATTAACAGAAAAATTTAAAGGTAGGGCTTTTGGATTAGCTCACCATAATGTTGTATTTTTCAGAATCCAGTTTAAGGAGAAAATAGCAATGGTGTTGATGCTGAATTTGCACATGGTTGCACAAAGCATATTAAAAACACCACATAGACGAATAAATAGATTTTCACCCCAGGGGGTCTTTATGTTTTGCAGATAATTGATGAAAGAAAAAACAGAGTCCCTGAGGAACCTACTGATGGCATGCCATTAAAGTTCAATTTCCCAGATGATTCCATAAAAATTAGAAGGTTCCAACCATCTGATCTTATGCAGGTAAGAACAGTTTAATACGTAAGGGATATAGAACGAGTATTAATGCACATCTTACAGCCAATCAGAACCAAATATTCAGACAGAGCATGGTTTAATTGACATTTATTCATTGCATTAAACCAGATAAAAGCGTATGCAACATTGTATAAAAATTTTTATGAGCAGTACATTTTATAACGTAAATGTTTTGGGGTTTTCAGGTCCTCTTTGACTTTGTTGGATCACATAACTTAGCAACAGAGTTTTCATCATCCGGGAAATGACATCAGCCCTGTCAATTATGATGAGCACTGCCTCTGGAACACTTCTGGACCACAACATAACTTCTCCATTGAATATTCATGTTCAATGGATGCACATGGTTGGATATATGTGAAAATAGCCTCATTCATATTTCTTACTGTCAGCTTTTGGTTGTTTTGAATGCATTTAAGAAGCACATTAATGGGTCAAATCAAGTACTTGGGTAACACTTTACAATAAGGTACCATTAATTACCATCTGATAGTACAGTAGTTAATATTATCAAACAGTGAACAATACTTTTACAGCGTTTATTAATCTTTAGTTTATCTGTTAACATTACTTAACCAGTTCTTCATTGTTGTCTATTGTCGTAATACTGTTGTAAAGTCATGCTTGTGCGCATGTCCCTGAGAGGAGCCGTATTCTGTAACTGTTGAATTTAAATACAGTAATCAGATAGCGTTCTGCCAAAGCACTGTTTGTGTGTCTATTCCTGAACATAACAATTACAATAGATGAAGGTTCAGGAAACCAGAAAATGCATCTAGAGCATGATGTGTTTTGCAAGTTGCTTAGTTTGCAGACAGGTGTCACATATGAGTGATAAGTTGCTGTCGAAGATTCTGAGTCAGGAAAGGCTATGGGTTGAAATGTGTCAAGGAATGATTGTGAGTGCTGCATTTGCAGACAATGAAGAAAAAAGGTCAATTTCTGAGCAATGAACACTGAAAAAAGTGCATATGGCTTGTCATTATGTTAAAGAACTTTTTATACTTGATCTGACTCAATAAATTCACTTTTATGCCTTGTCATTGGTCTAATGTAATTGAATTTAGTTGTCTTGAAGTAAAACTAAGTTTTTGGGTGTAATTTAAACTAATTGCTTTAAATCAAATTACAATTTTACGTCCACGTCCAAACCACGTGACTACTGACGTCATCGAGTTTGGGTTGCGAATTTTTCTTTTTTACACTGTTTTACATCGTTAAATTAAATTTAATGCAAACTCGTCTTCCCTCTGCTGCAGCTGTCAATAATTCTCCATTCAGCATTCAAACAGTGCGTCAGTAGGCTACGGTCAAACTTCTCGTCTACCAAATTTAAAAATCGATGAATATTTAAAAATCGATGAATATATGAAAAATTGAATATGCACAATATTGTTATCGCGGGCACTTCAAAATTCGGTGAAAAATAATAGATTCGAATTAATTTTTTTAGAACGCACATAAGCTTATTTTCCATCAACCGCTTAAAAAAACTGCGTATATGCTGTGCAAAACATGCGCGCACTCTGATGTAAACAATCTGTCACAAACCAGGATTGATCTTTCTCCTCTCTCTCTCTCTCTCTCACACACACACACTCACTCACTCTGTTCCTCATCGCAATCAGCACGCGCGCTGATCATCTCCACACCTGTTTTCTCTTCCCCCATATGAAAAAAACCTGCATGGTTCATATACAGCAACCATATATCTTCCTTACTTAAATCGGCCAGAATTACCTTCTGTGTTTCATATAAGGCCAATATATGTCCTATACAAAATCAGACCGATTATGGCCACTTTCATACTAAATAGCACACATACAACTTGTAGGGGATTTTTGCGTTATATATGAATACTGTTAAAAGACTTATATGAGTTTTACATGACAAAAGTGTGCAAATGTGTATGGTATTAGTAGAAATATATAAAACTCATATAAAATTCATATATAAATCATTTAAAGTTCTTATATTTAATCATATGCTAGTCAAATTAAAGTCATATAGAATTTATACACATTTTGTGTCATTTGTTTATGTGTTTCATACAGATTTCATGTGTTGATGACCAACATCTGATTCATTTATATGCAATTGGCAAATTTTTAAAGGGATACTCCACTTTAAAATGAAAATTCTGTCATCATATACTCACCCTCATGTTGTTTCAATCCTTTATGAATTTCTTTCTTCTGCTGAACAGAAAGGAAGATATTTAGAAGAATATCAGTAACCAGACAGTTTCTGGTCTCATTGACTTTTTTTCCTACTATGGAAGTCAATGAGACCAGAAACTGTCTGGTTACTGATATTCTTCTAAATATCTTCCTTTCTGTTCAGCAGAAGAAATTCATACAGGATTGAAACAACATGAGGGTGAATATATGATGACAGAATTTTCATTTTAAAGTGGAGTATCCCTTTAAATTGTACACAGTGCAGAAGCCGGTTCGAGGATTACTAGCTGTCAGAATATCACTGACCTTTATGAAGACTGTTAATTTTCCTACAGGATTTGAAAGAGCAGTTATAAAGCAATGACATTGTAAGACCGTGCATTTACATTAATTGTGAACTGTCTGGGCCTGTTGTTTGTGAACAAATCATAACATATTATTGCAAATGAACAAAGTTGAGTCAAATATGTTTCTAGAACAGTGATTAAAATGTTGAAAATTGGCTGGAATATGCTTTTGTATATGAACTCTGGTGGTGATTCACTCAAAAAACTTTATATATTATTTACTAAATTTTTTTGGGTGAAACATTTTTACACTTAGAATATTGATTAGATTTTTAAGCAGTGAAATAAATTACATACACTGTATTAACTGAGTAAATGTAAGTAAAACTAATTAAATAGATCTGAGTAACTGCATTTGGTACATTAACAAATAAAATTGAGTAGAAATAATTTGGGGAGAACATTTAAAAACAAATATTTATGAGTAATATTAACTGTGTTTATATGCCAGTAATATTAACTTTTTTATTTCCTCTAAACCTTTGTAAAAAATATTCCATACAACCACCGGTATAACTACATGACATTGGCCATTATTGTCAATGAGTAGCCTACAGCAATACAGTATATTTTATAATCTTTTTAACACGTATACAATATTTAAACTCATGTAAGAAACATTTTCGAAGTAAAAATTAAACATTTAGGCCTAAACATTCAAGTAATTCAAGTGTAATCAACCGGTCTGTTATCCAGTATCCACCGGATCAGCGCTGGTTCCCATCCCGGAGATGGACTCGCCTCTGCGGGGGAGCCTCTAACTTTACACCGCCGTCCTGCGTCACTCACGGCCGAGAGATGCTGCGACGCGACTGACTCCATAACCTGCCAATAAACAAATAGTGCACAGTTCTGAGGACATTTTATCATCCAAATTAGTTATATTCATTATCTTTAGGAATATAGTCGTGTGTTTATGCAAGGCGTTACAATCATGCGAAAAGGCAGACGCGAGCCGACACTCGGTGAGTAACATTGCATCTCTGTATGTTCTTAATGATAAAGCACATTAATGATTATACAGATAAAATAAAACATGCACACACCTGAATTTCACAGAGGAAATGCACCAATTCTGCGCCGCTGAGAAGAGAGGAGGAGACTGGAGAGGAGAACTGCTCTGGAGACTGGAGAGAGCTCAAACAGCGCGCGCTCACTCAACCGCTGAGCTGTCGTCACGTCAGAGTGGAGGGGGGAGGGGGGAGGTGCGCGCATTGTTTTAATTGAGTAAACTTAATTTCTTATGCGTGTTAAATATTAATAATATTGATTTTATTTAAGTAATATTTGTGGTTCTTGAAACAGATCATTTTAATTATCCATTCTCAAATATGGTGATGGAAATTTCACAAATATATTAGCTCAGTGTATTTTAAATAAATAATTGGTTAGTCAAATACTAAATTATTTTAGTGAAAAACTTCAAACTTAAATATAACTGTAAATTTCAGACAAAATTAATTGTTGGAGTTTTAGTCAATTAGCCTATTTCGGTATGTTCAACTCAAACTATCAAGTAAATGATATTCAGAGATTTTATTAAGTGAATAAAGTTAATTATTGCTGTGATATTTACTTATATTTACTTTTTTTTTTTTTTTTTTTTTTATTTTACCCATAAGAATCACTTCGACATTTAGGAAAGTTTTATGTTAAAGCTGAACTCGGCAACTCTAGCGAACTCTAGTCACTTCTTCGCTGATTTTCCCTTTTGTTGTCGCATGTTTTCCCCACGAGCTCCCCCTATAGCTGTGGGGGTGCTTATATATAACAACACTGTCGTAAGAAACTCACTTGCGGCGGCCTCCTCCCCCTCTCTACCGCTGCTCATGTGCGTTTGTTTTGATCGGAGCAAGCCAACTGTATCGTGTGGAGCTATGTCTACCGAGGTGGGTAATCATTATACATGTGCGTGTGTTTATGTTGAATTGCCGTAAAGCAATTCGTGTTTCGCGCTCGTTCTCGTTCTTGTTCTCGCTTCTCACGAGACTTCCAATTTCTATCTTGCCGGGACGGTAGTCCCAAAGTTGCAAGGTTGGTTTTCCGCCTGGGAACGCTGGGGGGAGCGGGGAAAGTCACCAATATCACTAGAACAGGTTGTTTAACCATCCAAATGATTTCTAGACAGTTTTATTAAGTTAAAAAAGTTACCAAGTTCTCCTTTAAGACTAGAACTGCATGTTGTATACCATACTGTGATAATGTTTAGAGAAATTTTCACAAATGAAAATGAAATCTGGTGATGCAGGATTTAAAATGAAAACTATTTATATGTGAAATATGCAACTGTATCTTGTAGAACACACTCTAATAAATGTGTGCTTGTTAGTGTAGTTTAAATGTTGTGTTTCATCTAAGGCTGATTATACAGTATATACAGCAACCATGATTGACTACAGGCATAGGGCTTGACTTAGGACAAGATAAGAACAAGCATGAGTGAAGTACAGCCTTATACTGATTGGTAAACTGCACTGTTTTATACACATCCATGTTGGACATTCATATTAAATTAGCATTATTTTCCTATGTTTTTACATCATGAAAATCTATATGGCTTCAGTTGTATGTAGGACATATATGACATAATATGATTAAAAATACACTAATATTATACAATTTATATATGTGGTTTTTGCAGCATATATGTCCCTTACAATATTCTGTTGGAACATATAAGAATCACAGGAGTTTTTAGCAAACCTTTTCCATATGGGCCCTCCTGAATTTGCCTGCTCCCTCTAGCTACCTTTCTCCCTGTTTCAGTGCCAGATTATTGTTGCTATTGAAGGCTCGTTCCTGTATGATCTGCTGTTATTTTCTACTCAGCCATTCCTCTACTGCAGTGTTTCTCAACCGGGGGTACGCGGACCCCAAGTGGTCCGTGGCATAATTGCAGGGGGTCCGTAAAACCATTTAAAAATATATATATTTTAAATATCCTAAATTTATTTTTTAGCTTTATTGTTTAGTATTACTAAAACCAGAATTAAGGTTGAAATTACAAATTATTTTAAATGACCTCATTTATTTTTGCCGCGATTTGCCGCCATTTTACTCAATCCAGTATGTTTGCAGCGCATTGATTTCAGTCAGAGAACTGTCACATAGGGGAGAGCAGCAATCATGGACAGGTGGCTTAAAAAAAATGATGGGCCATCTACCAGCGGGTCTGACACAAGACAGGAAAATTCCAGCCCACCAGAAAAGCGAATTAAAAAGGACAGACCAAAAGCACGTCAATATCAAGACAGTTACAAAATGTTTGGGTTTACCATGACAACGACTGAGCCTCCACAGCCATTATGTTTTCTGTGTGGTGAGGTCCTGTCTAACCACGCAATGAAACCATCCCATTTACAGCGACATCTGACAACGAGACATGCTTCATATGTAGGTAAATCTGCAGACTTTTTTTACAGAAAACGTTCCGAATTTCGGAAAAGTCAAGACACACTAAAAGAGGCAACACAGATGAACAGTTCTTCCCTGCTTGCTTCATATGAGGTATCTTTGCTTGTAGCCAAATCGAAAAAACCATACTCAGTTGCTGAGGAATTAATTGTGCCAGCAGCTGCCATCCTAGCAGAAACAATGTTAGACAAGAAGGCAGCAGATGCTATTAAAACGGTGCCTTTATCCAACGACACTGTATGCCGTCGGATTGATGATACTGTATGTCTGCGGATATCCTTGCGCAAGTGGTGGAAAAATTCAATTAGATAGTCAACTACCTGCACCCAGACCGCTCCTGTTACTCTCCAGGAAAGACTTATTGATTTGTCCTCAGATAGGGGTTTGAAAATAATGTTTTCAGAAACATCACTGACACAGTTTTGGTGCAATGTTGAAAAGGAGTACCCTGATGTTGGGAAACATGCTCTGTATGAACTGCTGCCTTTTGGATCAACCTATCTGTGTGAGGTCACATTTTCAGCCATGGCACACATAAAAACAAAACAGAGAAACAGACTCAGCTTGGAGAGGAACCTTATTGCTGCTGTTGCTACACTTCACCCCAGGATGCAAAAGCTTATTTGTGATAAACAGGTGCAAATTTCACATTAAACAAAAGATTCAAGCAAAATAACATTCAGATGGATGTGTTAAAAAGTTAAAGCCAAATTAGATAGATGGCAGTGTTGAAACTGTTCCATGTGTTGAAAGAGAATGTTGTTCCAAAGAATTGGTTGTAGATGAAGCATGTGTTGTGTAATTTTAATGCAGTAAAATGAAATTTTAGTATTAAAAAGTGTAAATTTTACAAAAGAAAGTAACATTCAAATGGACGTTGTTAAAATATTAATCTCAAATTGGACATTAATGGACATGTAATGTTTTACAGAATGCAGTAGAATATTGTTCTGAAATTGACAATGTTGTTGTGTAATGTGTTGTGCCATTTCAATGCAATCAAATTAAATGGCCAGATGCAATTCTAGTTGCCAGTCATTAAAAAAAATGTAATTACTTAACTTGCATTCACTGATATTGCATTCATAGCGTTTAACTGTGAAAATCATTGTGGTTGGAAAGAAAACAGTGGATGGCAGATGAGAACTGGGGTAGGGGGTCCATGAGGCTGGTTTCAGATATTATGGGGGTCCAATACTCCAAAAAGGTTGAGAAACACTGCTCTACTGGATACCTGCCTTGTCTTGTCCTGTCTCATCTACGTGTCTGCTGACATTGTGTTCTGCCCAGTGATACTGCTGCTCGTGGCCATCGACTACTCTTCAACCTGCCGTCCGGTAACTACTGGTCTAGAACTGTGTTCCCTCACTGACCGCTGCTATCCAGCCCAGGGGTCCCTGCTGTTTCCGTTTCATTAAGCCAAGTCAAGAATATTTCTGTTTACCAGTTCTGTGCCCGCCTGGCGGCTGACTGCCTTTGTTCTCTTTACATTAAAGACATTGTTTGTACCTGCATTCGCTCTTGGGTCCTCTGTTCTCCCTGACACAATCCCCACATGTATAAGCTATGTGTGCATGTGGCACAGTGTGCACTCTACTCTAATGTAAATAATCCTCACATGGAGAAGAAGCATGTCTTTTCACGCCACACATCCATTTTCTCACGCAGAAAAAAATGATCAGCTCTCAGGTTCTGTCCATTTTATTATGAAATTCAGACAATAAATACCGTTACAGAGTACAGATAGGGCAGATGTACAGATCTATACAGATAGAGCTCTCTGTATGTTTACAGCATTATGTGACAGATATTTTTTCTTGAGAAAAATTAACATGTAGGCTATCTACTGTAGCCTAGCTAATATTTATCCAAAGAGTCAATATTGAATCAAGATTGAAATCAAATCCCAAGAATTAAATTGAAATCGTGAAAATTGTGTTAAACAATAATGTAGTCTACCAGTCATTGTACTATGTAAACATTGTAGCCTAACATGTTGTCACTAAACTTAATAAAATGTTAAGTTACAAAATGTTTTGACAATCACAATTACACCTATTGTGATGCAAGTTTTTTTTTTTTACACCTGAATTACAACTGACATGCACTTGCAAACTTCCCTAAGCACTTCCCCTCGAGGGAATCCCCGTCACCATTTTGAAGTGCGTTCCACTTCATGACCTCAAATCGGTGTCGACACAGATTTGAATGATGCGATGTGGTTGTTTGAATCGAGATCACAGTCTTTTAAAGATGAATCGTGCAGCTATTGTCTTATCTATCTCAGCATATCAGTAGCGCGAGGGCTTTTCAATGCATTCGTCTCACGGCACTTTCACCCGTCCACTTGAAACTGGCATGAAGTTGGTTTGACGTTGGACGTTCGATATTCGCATATTTAGGGACCGTCTCAAAATTACATGCGACATCGGTATAAACGTTTCTAACTTCAATAGCTTTTGAAGATAATGACTTAGTCATAAAACCAACTGTATACTGTTCACCCAGGTCTCATGTATGATGCACACCTTTTAGATTTTTTATATTTATGACAATAAACGGCTAAATCATGCAAATATTGTTATTTCACTACTGTATGGGATCATGTACAAAATATGACAATATTTAAAGCTCAATAGCTTTTGAAGATAATGACTTACAGTCATAAAACACACTGTACACTGTTCACCCAGGTCTCATGTATGATGCACACCTTTTAGATTTTTGATATTTATGACAATAAACTTCTAAATCATATGCAAATATCACTATGTATTTTACTACTGTATGGGATCATGTACAAAATATGACAATATTTAAAGCTCAATAGCTTTTGAAGATAATGACTTACAGTCATAAAACCAACTGTATACTGTTCACCCAGGTCTCATGTATGATGCACACCTTTTAGTTTTTTGATATTCATGACAATAAACGGCTAAATCATATGCAAATATTGCTATGTATTTCACTACTGTATGGGGTCATACACAAAATATGACAATATTTAAAGTCCAATAAAAAATGATGATACAAAATATCTTAATATATCAAACATGTTTATTTGTATTCATTTTATTTCCGTCGGCTGCCAATAAGACTCTTTTTTGGCCTTTGACTCTTTTTTTTGTACTTGTAGGGAACTGTACAAATACCAGTGACCAATCCACAACTATTTGCATAGGCAGCACTTCCACTCAACCTTCTGAACTCTCTTGAGCTCCTTTGGTGACATAGAAAGGCATGCCCCATGGAACCACCTCTTGCAGCGGTGACATTCAATCTGTTAAAAGATAATAATAACCTTATAATAATGCTCAGTAATCAATTACTTTATCACTCAATTCCAATTCAGTTTTCTAATGTTCTGTGACCTAATCTAAAATGAGAATAATTATTTTGAAGTTTTACCAAATTGTATAATCAGTGCTACATTACCCATCCAAAATGTTTCAGCACCACCACTGGGGGGTTTTGAGGCAGCACATAATGAGCAACAATGTCCCCTCTTGAATACTGAAAACAAAGAGTTATATGTTAGCTGTGTTGACAAATGGTGCATACTGTAAATAGCATAACATACATTCCCATATGTTTACTACTTAATTTTTACAGATCTTGTATTCCTCATGTAAAAAAAGAATAGTATGGTGTTACAAAGTGTGTGGTTTAATGTGATAAAACAAATCTACACTTTATGACAGCTAGGCGTTTTTGTACAAGAAATAAAAAACCTGAGCCTTTCAGAAGTTCCTCTGCCATCGTCAGTCGCATATGTTTCATATGTTTGTATTGCAAAATGGCAAGGGATACTTGGAAAAGCACCAACAACTTCTTTTGCCATCTATATAATTCAAGATAAGTTAAGGTTTTTATTATTTTCCAGGGGAGATTGTTTCACCACATCAGCAACACATACCAAAAAATACATACAAGTCCATAAATCATATTCAGTTGACTATTTGGATCATCTTCATGTCTTCATACAGTGACTAATTTACTAAATGTAAAAATCAACATTTTGCACCACAAATTTATACAAAACTGTTAGAGTTTATTAGAAGAATTTGTTTTCACAGTTTATTGAGGAAAACCAACCTGCATTACAAACACTCCACAGCTGTACCCGTCTCGTTGTTTGGAATGGCTAATTAGTCCTTCATTCCATTTTATGTCCACCCAGTCATTTTTATTGAGACAGATGCGTCTCATCTTGAAGAACTCTCTAATGTAAATAAAGACAATCATTAACATACACATTAAATGTAAACAATCTTTGTGTTTGTTACTACTTTGTCTAGTCTAAACCACAGGAGTCAAACTCAGTTCCTGGAGGGCCACAGCCCTACAGATTTTAGTTCCAACCCTGCTTCAACACACACACACACACACACACACACACACACACACACACACACACACACACACACACACACACACACACACACACACACACACACACACACACACACACACACACACACACACACACACACACACACACACACACACACACACACACAGAACACGCACACCCACACACAGTTTTCAAATAAGCCTGAAGGACTTGATTAGCTGATCAGGTGTGTTTAATTAGGGTTGAAGCTAAACTCTTCAGGGATGTGCCCCTCCAGGTACTGAGTTTGACACCCCTCGTCTAAATGTAGAGAAAGGTGCCAAATCAGTGACAAATCAGTTTCTGTTGTTCTACAGTGAGGGGATTTGTCCTGGATCATAGAGTATTTTCCTGATCAAATCCCCACTCTTCTACCCTAAATTGTTCTGTCAATTCTCCATTGAATGTGAGGCTATATGTACAGCGCTTTGGTGGCCATAGGTCTGTGAAAGCGCTATATAAATGCAGTCCATTTACAGTTTTTCTTAGTCGCTTTGGTGCATTTCTCACATCCCTATTTACATTTGCACAACAGTTAGTTCAACCTCCACAACATTTAGTCATGTGTGCACATCATAGTAGCAGTTTCTCATTCCTTCCAACAAATTGCAAATGCTTTTGGACATGCATCAATTGCTTTCATACAACTCTCTGCTGTTTTATATCATTATCATTTGCTTATGCCATGTCAGTCAAAATTAACTATACTTATGAATGCTGAAGTCATTCCATATAAAACTAATAGTCCTCATTCCATTGCTTGAGTCATTACATACAAAAATGTTGAACTAGTTGTCAAAATCTGTCAAGCAAATTTTACACATTTTTTAAATCTTTTTTTTTTTTTTTTGAAAATGTCTCCTAAATTGAACAGTTTCTCTCAGGTGAATCTCAGCTTTCACTGATGAGGAACATCTGGATGTGCATGAATGATTACAGTACTATGTATGCTGTATGTTCAGTTCCAGTATGTACTGCAGTATTGTGTACAGTTGTGCACAGCTCTACCCAAAGGGAGTTTATGTTTGTTGTAAATAAGGGTGTATTTTTTCTTTTGTACAATGCTGTGAACAAATTAGAATTGCAAAGAGCATATGCAGTAAAAAATGTGAAACATACATATTCAGTGTCTTGTACTCAGTTACTTCACTAAATACAGTAATGTGTAACTTTACTGTATTTTTCAAATGGCTGTGCAAATAGTATATAGTGCTGTCTTGAGCATTTTCAGGTAGTGTCACCAAGACCTGACTTTTTTGCATTGGAAAACATTTACAAAGTAAACTGTCATAATGAAACATGACAAAGCCATTTGACTATCTTGTTCATAAACAATGGTGTCAGGACTTTTCATCTTGATGACACTGACACTTTCATTGACATGAATACTTCCTTTTGAGGAATGAGCTATCCATTTTGAGCAAGTGACTAGGTTTTGCAGTTTGTAATAATTGTTTTGAGAACTGCATTAACTGTTTTGCAAATGTAAATAATGATGTGAGAAATGCACCAAAGCGACTGAGAAAAACTGTAATATGAACAAAAGCTTTATGGTATGATTGAGAATTTCATAATACCTGGGCTGATGTGACCTCTGACTGACCCTCAGAAGTTTGCTTAGTTTGCTTCTTTTTGATTTTGGCACTATGTCTGGTGGATCAAAATCAGATTTTTCAGATAGGGGCCTCTTAGCCAATTTCTCCTTTAGTTTGTCAATGGTCTGTTGCTCCTGAGATGCAAGATTATGCACAATCTGATAGATAGATAGATAGATAGATAGATAGATAGATAGATAGATAGATAGATAGATAGATAGATAGATAGATAGTATTAAATGTGTTTTGAGTTAATATGAACAAAAGCTTTATGGTATGATTGAGAATTTCATAATACCTGGGCTGATGTGACCTCTGACTGACCCTCAGAAGTTTGCTTAGTTTTTCTTCTTTTTAGTTGTGGCACTACTTCTGGTGGATCAAAATACTTTGAATGATGTTTTGCTGATCTTTCAGATAGGGATCTTTTGGCCCATTGCTCCTCTTGTTGGTCAATGGTCTGATGCTTTGGAGATGCAACTTGGGACAGACTACCAAGATTATGCATCATCTGATGTTGTGTATACCTTCCTTGCAGAGAGTTAAACATCTTTGTAATGAAATCAGCTGGACGCAGGAACCTCTTTCGGTGTAATATGTGATTCTTCACAATTGAGAACCACTGCTCCACATGGCAATTTGTCTCCCTTGTTTTTATTTCTTTACTACTCTCTTTGGAGAATCTGCTCAGGTCCCCAAGCAACATGCCACTCCAAAGGGGGAAAATGCCCATGTAGTTGCTCATGAGGAAATTGATTATCCCTGGGCAGTAGAATTCATTATTTGTGCCACTCTCTGTCTGTGTGCACCTGGTCTTCTCTAGAATACCATTGAATAAATGTGTGAAGGGAGATTTGCCACATATTGTCTTGATGTTGCTGCTCCTCTCCATGCCTTCTACGTATGGTGGAAGTGTTTCATCCATAGTAGTAGGTTTGGACTTCAGGATTTTTTGGTCCAGTGTGTTCTTTGCTGCCATAACTGCATTGGACTTGTTTGCTGACATGAACAACATAGCCATATCCTGAAAGTGGTTAAGTGCTTCTTGTAGGGTGGTGCTGTTAAGAAGAAGGCCAAAACAATAGGTGGCATATTCCTTTACAGCATACTCGCCAGTTTTCTTAGAAAATCCTTGAGTTACAGCCTTTATTATGAGAAGAACAAAGATGGAGCACTGTGAAATTGAAAGCATCTGCACTTTTCACTTTTTGGCTGACAATTAAATGTGCTCTGTTTAAGTAGGATGAGACACTTTCTTTGTTGAAGGCCAGGAGGACACTACCAATGAGTGCCCAGCTAAAATCGGTCTCAACCTGGTGGACCTTCCGTGCCGTTATCTGGCCCAGTTGTCTCAGTGTTTCCATCTGCCAAAACGTGAGAGTTGGTATGGAGTGCTCATTTGATATGAACTCAGACACAGGAAGGGGTGGCTTATCTTTGCCCTTTCCAGGGAGAACAAGAGCATAATAGAGAATCCTTTTGGTATGGTTGGGGATGCGTGACATGACACTGCCTGTAGCATCTAGATGCAATGTGACTGGGGGTGAGTTTTTTAAATGATCTGCCAGTATTCGTAGACCACAATCTGTGTACAAGTGGACACCAAATGGGTCCACTTGTAAGTGTTGGATATAGCCTGCTACTTGAGAGGCTGTACCACTGCACTCCTTCATTATCTTCTGACAGAGCATCATCTCCATGATGACATCATCGTGGAGTCTGGTGCTTTTCCTGACTTCGCTAGAGATTACCCTTAAGACGTCCATAGAAAGGCATCTGGAGATGTTGCCAGCCAAGAGCTCGTCTGGTGGGGTGTTTCTCAGTGATTTATAGTAGTGCTGGCTTACTCCTTTTTCTAATTCTGCAGCAATTTTTCCTCTTTTGGTGAATTTGGCATTTCTGAATTTTAAATCTTTTTCTTTGTGGGTCACTTCGCCAATTCGTAAAACATGGATATCAATATGCTTCTGGCATGGTTTGGGCTTTGTTTGAATGGTAAATTTGTATTTTGCTGAACAATCTTCAAAAATACAGATGGCAAGTGCCTTGAAATAAGGTGCTCTTTTTTTACGACTCTTCCTGCATTTTACATGCTGATACTTAAATGCCAGTACACAGCAGGGATTTACTTTTGTGAATGCTTCATACAAGACATCTGTCCAGGGCTGTTGTAACTGAGTTAGGCCTGCATGTGGCTTTATTTTTTTCCAGGTTTTTGTTTTTATGGCCACTACAAAACTCTTTGGACCTGGTCTTGTTTTCCTCCATTTTCCCATGTCTGTCTCATCATCATCCTCATCTTCATCATCTGCAGTTTTGTTCCTGTCTCCAGCCTCATCTTTCCTGTCACATGTATAATCCTCATCCCTTCTTTTCTCTGTACTGATCATCTGACTGTTCCCTGGACTTGTCTCATCATCATCCTCATCTTCATCATCTGCAGTTTTGTTCCTGTCCCCAGCCTCATCTTTCCTGTCACATGTATAATCCTCATCCTTTCTTGTCTCTGTACCGATCATCTGACTGTTCCCTGGACTTGTCTCATCATCATCCTCATCCTCATCTTCATCATCTGCAGTTATGTTTCTGTCTCCAGCCTCATCTTTCCTGTCACATGTATAATCCTCATCCTTTCTTGTCTCTGTACCGATCATCTGACTGTTCCCTGGACTTGTCTCATCATCATCCTCATCCTCATCCTCATCTTCATCATCTGCAGTTATGTTTCTGTCTCCAGCCTCATCTTTCCTGTCACATGTATAATCCTCATCCCTTCTTTTCTCTGTACCGATCATCTGACTGTTCCCTGGACTTGTCTCATCATCATCCTCATCTTCATCATCTGCAGTTATATTCCTGTCTCCAGCCTCATCTTTCCTGTCACAAGTATAATCCTCATCCCTTCTTTCCTTTGTCCCTTCACTTGCCTCATCAACTTCATAATTTTTCTCAACATTTTCCCTATCTTTAAATAAAAAATAAATACAAATATTTGGGTCAATCCCTAACTGCATTTTCTCGAATTGCTTAATAGCTTGCATATCAATATTACTATTATAAATCACATATTGATACCTTATTCTGCATGACCATATTCTAACCCTAACCCTAACCTCCCTTAATCCTAAACTTAACAACTACCTTACTATTAATAAGCATTCAATGCTTGTGTAATAAGACATTAGTTACAAGCTAATGAATAAGATGGCAATATGCTATAAAGTAGTTTATTAACTAGTTGCTTATTAGCATGCATATTTAGAATGTTGTCTTTTTATTATTACTTGCCTTATTCTGCATGACCATATTCTAACCCTAACATCAAATGTACCAACAACCTGACTAGTAGTTTATCGGGTCAAAAGTCGTAGTCGTAGTTAATTGCCATTTAAGTGGAATTACTGAACATAAATATAAAAGTTTGATAAAAAATGCTAATTTTAGAAGAAAATTTCAGATGGCACTTAGACACTTTTGCATCTGAAATCTTTTGTACCATATTACATAGCTTATTATAGCAGACTTTTATAGCATATTACATATTAATATAGCATATTAATGTCTTACTAAACACACAAATACTGCACTTACACACACTTACTTCCACTATATATATATATAATATATAAATATATACATGTACTTATTAATATATACTTATTAAACACACCATCAAAATCAATATAATATAATATAATATATATAGCATTTACACAGGATTGATGCTTGTCATTTGGTAGTGGCAGTAAGTGTTTGTGTAATAAGACATTAATTAAAATGTAATAACGAGGGTAATAACTATGATGGTAATATGCTATTATGGCAGATACTGCCAGGCTACTTGGAAAAAAAATAGTTAAGCTAACTACTTAGCAATATATTTGTATTTAGCTACCCAATAAAACTGAGAAACACTACATACTCAAATAAATATGATATTTACCAGAACTGCCTGTTTGAAGCACCTGTTCTCGAACACCTTTCCTGTCCTCGGTCCAAACAGTTTGCAGCCATTTAGCCAGTTTTCTGTCCGGTGAGTGGGAGTCGAAAACGGCTACAGCAAGGGTGGACCACTTTACCTGTCCTTTTCCCACGCCATGTCTGAAAAATGTCTGAATAATTTTTTTTCTGCCACCAGCCTTTGCCCAAAGATCATTTTCTTTTTTGTGTTTCCCTTTTTTATATCTGGCCATGATAACTGTGACTGCAGTATGCTAACAGCATGAAAATCTTAATTGACTCTTGAGCCCTTCCCCCGTTGGTATACAATGGAGAGGAGCCCCTCCCCCATTAGAGGAGGGGCTCAGAGTCAATCAAGACAGTTCCTAGAACTTAGAAGTCCCTCAGGTCATATGCCATTTGTTGTGCCACCTGACACCTAGATGAACAATGTACAGTTGGTTTTATGACTGTAAGTAATTATCTTCAAATACTATTGCACTTTAAATATTGTCATATTTTGTATATGACCCCATACAGTAGTGAAATACATAACAATATTTGCATATGATTTAGCCGTTTATTGTCATAAATATCAAAAATCTAAAAGGTGTGCATCATACATGAGACCTGGGTGAACAGTGTACAGTTGGTTTTATGACTGTAAGTCATTGTCTTCAAAAGCTATTGAGCTTTAAATATTGTCATATTTTGTACATGATCCCATACAGTAGTGAAATACATAACAATATTTGCATATGATTTAGCCGTTTATTGTCATAAATATCAAAAATCTAAAAGGTGTGCATCATACATGAGACCTGGGTGAACAGTGTACAGTGTGTTTTATGACTGTAAGTCATTATCTTCAAAAGCTATTGAGCTTTAAATATTGTCATATTTTGTACATGATCCCATACAGTAGTGAAATACATAGTGATATTTGCATATGATTTAGCCGTTTATTGTCATAAATATCAAAAATCTAAAAGGTGTGCATCATACATGAGACCTGGGTGAACAGTGTACAGTGTGTTTTATGACTGTAAGTCATTATCTTCAAAAGCTATTGAGCTTTAAATATTGTCATATTTTGTACATGATCCCATACAGTAGTGAAATACATAGTGATATTTGCATATGATTTAGCCGTTTATTGTCATAAATATCAAAAATCTAAAAGGTGTGCATCATACATGAGACCTGGGTGAACAGTGTACAGTGTGTTTTATGACTGTAAGTCATTGTCTTCAAAAGCTATTGAGCTTTAAATATTGTCATATTTTGTACATGATCCCATACAGTAGTGAAATACATAACAATATTTGCATATGATTTAGCCGTTTATTGTGTTTATTTAAAAGGTGTGCATCATACATGAGACCTGGGTGAACAGTGTACAGTTGGTTTTATGACTGTAAGTCATTGTCTTCAAAAGCTATTGAAGTTAGAAACGTTTATACCGATGTCGCATGTAATTTTGAGACGGTCCCTAAATATGCAAATATCGAACGTCCAACGTCAAACCAACTTCATGCCAGCCCACTTGAAAGGGATATAAAGGTAAAAAAAAAAAAAAAAAAAAAAAATACGTCTGACGTTCTCGACTGAAAAGGAACCGCCGGTGGCATGCCACCCAAAAAAACTTTGGCAGACCGACGGCATTTTCAGATTGGTCGGCTTGCCGATGGTGTGCAGCCGGAGGTCCGACCGTGTCAAGCCACTGACTTTGTGCCGCCCCAAAAATGCTGGTGGAGCGCCAGGTCATTGTTAGCTGGGAAGTTATCACTTTTAATGTTAGTCTACTGTATGAAGAATTGTTGGGTATAATATGTCATAGTTTACTATATTTTGCTATCCTCCCTGTTCTGCACCCAGTAGTAAAAAAAAAAATCCAAAATTATATCTGGTGTTTGAATAATTTTTGGTAAAAAATATATATATGTGATGCGATCTGGGAAAACCCGTCGGATGTCGCGCTGGGCCGTTTTCAGTAAATTCCAAAATAGTTTGAATGTCAGTTTTTTTGTCAAATTTTTTTTTCCATTAAATTATTATTCTATAACATCTTTTCTCTTATCTCTGAAAATATCTTGGCAAAATTCCCTTGTTTAGTGCAGAAAAACAGCGATTTATAGTGTCAAGCTGAAAATACTCTCTTTCTCTAATGCATTCTATGCGACCATTAACGCCCGGCAGAGGTGAAAAAAACAAAACAATCGCCGTATATCCCATACACCTGTCCGTCTCGTAACACTACAAAGATAGTTTACCTTTAAAATAAACCACATACATGTACAGTGAATGTGTATAGTGCGCATTTCACGCCAATCCTGTTTATGTCACGCAGTTTCATAACAATCGCGAGATGGACGCGTCTCAACGGTGACAGTTATTTAAACCTGTTTTTCTCAAAATTCCGTTCCAGAAAATCATAGAGATCGGCCGACTTCAGATAAACATAACTTCTGCTACCAACAAGCTATGATAAAAATAAAAACAGATTTGGAAAGGGCTTGACACCAGCATCCATCAAAACCTGTAGGCCTAATAGGTAAAATTTCACCATGTGGTGGGTTTTCCCAGATCGCATCACATATATTTGATTTTTTTTTTTTTACCAAAAATTATTCAAACACCAGATATAATTTTTGATTTCTTTTTACTACTGGGTGCAGAACAGGGAGGATAGCAAAATATAGTAGACTTGAATTGGGTGTGTATCATGAGAAAGACGTAGATGTGGGAGACCCCCCCAGGACAGGTTTATGAATACCTGCACAATTTTTATTTAAGTCATTTTTTGTATTTGCAGCCTTTTCAAATTTATATATATATATATAACGAGCTGGTAAGTTGAATCGGGTGTGTTAAGTGAAGGAGACATGCACAAATGTGCAGTGGTGAGGGGTCCCCAGGACAGGGTTGAGAAACAATGAAGCACAGAAAAGAACATGATAAAGAAGCAGTGCTATGTATTTAGTTGAACTTTTATTTATGTAACATAATCAATGCAAATAATGTAACATTTTACATTGTAGAGTATAATATAACAAAATGTGAACAGGAAGGAAATATAGTTTAAAGACTAATAGTGGACAAGAAGAATAAAGCATTTTATTAAACTTTAACAGTGGAAAAAAATAACATATTTATAACGCATTACTTTAAACATTTATGTGTCTATAATTGTGATGTATATGGTGGTGGAGTGTTTTAATTTTCCAGAGACATCTGTGCCATGTCTTTTAGAGAGAGATCATCGTCATCGCTCATGGTAAGAACTCTTTGGATTTCAGTAGTTTTTTTTTATGTCAGGAGCAAATGCAGTTGGGTCAGAGGTTGTAGGTTGGTCATTTGGAGATGTAGACGACTGGTTTAGGTCAGGTTGGTCACTGGTTGTAGGTTGGTCATTTGGAGATGTAGACGACTGGTTTAAGTCAGGTTGGTCACTGGTTGTAGGTTGGTCATATGGAGATGTAGTGGACTGGTTTAGGTCAGGTTGGTCACTGGTTGTAGGTTGGTCATTTGAGGATGTAGTGGACTGGTTTAAGTCAGGTTGGTCACTGGTTGTAGGTTGGTAGTTTGAGGATGTAGTGGACTGGTTTAAGTCAGGTTGGTCACTGGTTGTAGGTTGGTCATTTGGAGATGTAGTGGACTGGTTTAAGTCAGGTTGGTCACTGGTTGTAGGTTGGTCATTTGGAGATGTAGTGGACTGGTTTAGGTCAGGTTGGTCACTGGTTGTAGGTTGGTAGTTTGAGGATGTAGTGGACTGGTTTAAGTCAGGTTGGTCACTGGTTGTAGGTTGGTAGTTTGAGGATGTAGTGGACTGGTTTAAGTCAGGTTGGTCACTGGTTGTAGGTTGGTCATTTGGAGATGTAGTGGACTGGTTTAAGTCAGGTTGGTCACTGGTTGTAGGTTGGTCATTTGGAGATGTAGTGGACTGGTTTAGGTCAGGTTGGTCACTGGTTGTAGGTTGGTCATTTGGAGATGTAGTGGACTGGTTTAGGTCAGGTTGGTCACTGGTTGTAGGTTGGTAGTTTGAGGATGTAGTGGACTGGTTTAAGTCAGGTTGGTCACTGGTTGTAGGTTGGTCATTTGGAGATGTAGTGGACTGGTTTAAGTCAGGTTGGTCACTGGTTGTAGGTTGGTCATTTGAGGATGTAGTGGACTGGTTTAAGTCAGGTTGGTCACTGGTTGTAGGTTGGTCATTTGAGGATGTAGTGGACTGGTTTAAGGTTGGCTGTGTGGTATAGTAGGGGTTGATCTGGAGGAGAGGTCTAAGTTGTCTTCTGTAATGTGTCGTTCAGCCGTGTATGTCACTTTCAGAGGCCCGGCATTCAGTAAGTATTTTTCGATGTCCACTCCATTCGTAGCATTTATGTCTTTTAAACTTTTGAAGAATTGTTTCAGCACAGAGTTGGTTATAGTAAGCTCAACTGTTTCGACGGGTGTTTTGAAAGTCAGCAGTCCTCTGCATGTGCTGACATAGCTAGTTGCTTTTCTGTTTATTTTGCAGACTTGACAGCGGTGAAAAGTTTGTTTCAAAATTACTTGTTGTGCAGTATTGCATTTAGGGCACCTCTTGGATAGGTTTATCACAGCACCGTAAACCTCTCCTGTGATCTGTTCTAGTAAAGGTTGTTGTTTCTGACTGGTGTGTGGAGGAGTGAAAGCAATGGAGGTTTGCAACAGAGTTATTTTGGTTTGTGGAGTTGTTGTCAAATGTAGGGTACTGTTGTAGATTCGGGTTGTAAGGTTGGTGAAATTGTATGAACAGTTGACTTCAATAAGGTGAATGTGTTTCTTCCACAATGAAATTTCGATTGTGCCTGTGCTGTCTGCTATGCTGCATGTCTTTAATTCACATTCAGCTCCAAAAGCAGTGACTGGTTTGCTGGCGGCGTCTAATCTGTGGACTGCTGCAGATACATTTGAAATCTGTAACAAAGAAAGTATTAGAATCAAGATGGGAGAACAGGTGAAATATGAAACATTACAGCTTATAGTTGTAGGGTTGTAGAGCCATATATATGATTTTTATATTTTATACCTTTTTATACCTGTTTATCTATGGTATTTGGAACTCCTAGCATATTGTTGATATGTTCACATATTAAAAAAATTCCAGTAGATTGCTTAAACTGTTGAATGTCAAGTTGGTTAAGTTACACTTGTAAACCACTGACAATATTAAAGACAAACTGAGCCTTGAATATCCTGGACAAGAAGAGAATAAGGTACCATCATTGCCAAATTTTTGCCAAAAGATTTTAAGTTTTGCTAATTTTATCTCCCTGCACTTTGTTAAATTGGTCTTCAAATGCCTAAATAACGCTGCTCCCCCACCCCTTTGCAAAACAATAGCAAAGTGTTACCAGACCCACCACCCGAGCAGCATTAAAAGGCAATTGTAGTTTCCCTTTGCGTAGAACATCATTTGCCCAAACTGCCTTTTCAGTAAAAGGGGCAAAATTATGGAATTCTCTACCAGACCACTTGAAATGTATTCCAACATTTTCCACCTTCAAAAACCAAAAACAAATTGTGGCTAATTCAGGAACAATATTGCTTTCATATTTAGTTTTTGTATTGTGGTCTCTCTCTCTTTTTTTTTTTTTTTTGCTCTTCTCATTGCATTTCATTTAATTTGATCTCTATCTCATTTATAATAATGTTAGTCTGCATTTTTATGTTTAAAGGGATAGTTCACCCAAAAATGAAAATTCTATCATCGTTTACTCACCCTCAAGTTGTTCCAAACCTGTAAGAGTTTCTTTGTTCTGCTGAACACAAAGGAAGATATTTGGAAGAATGTTTGTAACCAAACAGATCTCAGTCCCCATTGACTACCATAGTATATATTTTTCCTACTATGGAAGTCAATGGGGACCGAGATCTGTTGATTACAAACATTCTTCCAAATATCTTCCTTTGTGTTCAGCAGAACAAAGAAACTCATACAGGTTTGGAACAACTTGAGGGTGAGTAAATGATGACAGAATTTTCATTTTGGGGTGAACTATCCCTTTAACTAAAAGCCCTACTAGGGACAAGTGTTGTGAATTAGCTTTAGCTAAAAACTCTATGATACATACATCAGATGCTGTTTAAGTTTCTATCTGTCCCTATCTAAATAAACTATAATAATAATAATATTAAAGACATTTGTTATCTGTAAATTTGTCATCTGCTTAAAAATAAGTAAAATGAAAGTGTAGTATGGTAACAAGTTGGATAGTGAAGGAATAAGTGTTGTGTTTGAAAACAGATTTTAAGGGTGTATTCACACCAGGAAAGTCCGCTAGTTCACTTACTTAGGTCCGGACCAATTTTTGTATGTTTATATATATATTTCTAATCAGAATTTAAAAGTAATGAAGTAATGACATAGCATGGATATAGCAATATAAATTTCTAATCTATATAAACTCTATATCTATCTATTGTTCTGTTGTTCTATTTCTCTATCTGTCTATCTAATCTGTCTACCTATTGTTATGTTGTTCTATCTATCTATCTATCTATCTATCTATCTATCTATCTATCTATCTATCTATCTATCGTTCTGTTGTTCTATCTCTATCTAATCTGTCTACCTATTGTTATGTTGTTCTATCTATCTATCTATCTATCTATCTATCTATTTCTAATCTATATATACTGCATATCTATCTATTGTTCTGATGTTCTATCTCTATCATTCTGTATCTATTTATCTATTGTTATGTTGTTCTATATCTAATATTTCCTATCTATCTATCTATCTATCTATCTATCCCGTTCATTTAGTGCAGTGATCTTCAACCGGGGGTCCGCGGTGTTACTGCAGGGGTCCCCCAAAATTATTAATTGCTTTAAAATTGTCATCAAAATAATTTTGATGGTTTTTTTTTTTTTTTTGGTGGGGGAAAAAATATTGACAATACTTACAGTTTTTCTCAGTCGCTTTGGTGCATTTCTCACATCACTATTTACATTTGCACAACAGTTAATGCAGTTCTCAAAACAATTAGTACAAACTGCAAAACCTAGTTGATAACCTGCAAAAAGCGTGTCATTTGCTCAAAATGGATAGCTCATTCCTCAAAAGCAAGTATTCCTGTCAATGAAAGTGTCAGTGTCATCAAGATGAAAAGTCCTGACACCATTGTTCATGAACAAGATAGTCAAATGGCTTTGTCATGTTTTCATTATGACAGTCTACTCTGTAAATGTTTTCCAATGCAAAAAAGTCAGGTCTTGGTGACACTACCTGAAAATGCTCAAGACAGCACTATATACTATTTGCACAGCCATTTGAAAAATACAGTAACGTTACACATTACTGTATTTACAGTTTTTCTCAATCGATTTGGTACATTTCTCCAAACTCAGGTAACAGCTCTCAAAACAGTTAACACAGCAAACTAAATGCACTCTTATGTTGACGAAACAGTTAAGTATTCACTGCACAATGAAACACAGCATTTTATTCTAGTAATACATTTATTCAAATTCAATATTAACTTCAAAACTAAAAGTGTGTTCTCTGTTGATTTGATAACAAACAGCAAAAGATACACAAAGAAATTATTGAAAATACATGTTTTTCATTAAGTTATTTAATGAGGAGTTCAGGTGTATAACAATGAGTTGTCACCGCACAATTTCTTTTTTAATGCAAATAAGTACATAGGTAAAAAAAAAAAAAAAAAAACCTGCATTAATTGAATCAATTAATTTATTGATCATGCCTCTCAATTACATCTGGCCAGAGAATTTCATCAACATCACAAAAAATATTTTCACGAGTCATGCATCGTGGGAAAAAACGCCTTGAATGCTGTATCCATCCTTGACATGCTTGTGCCCCAATATCTCCACAGGCCTCTTCCATCGCTTGAAGAAGACTTACTTGGTTGTAAGGGTTGCGACCATGTACTTTCCATCTCCAAGAGGAGAAGAATTCCTCAATTGGATTCAGGAAAGGAGAATATGGTGGAAGGAACACCATCCTGAAATGTGGGTGCTTCTTAAACCACTCTCGCACCAGTGCTGAATGGTGGAATTGGACATTGTCCCAAACAACTACAAAATTCCGCACCATTTGCTCCTGATCACCCTGCGGAAAGAGGATTTCATTGAGGAGGTTTAAAAAATGTAGGAGCCTTGCTGTGTTGTATGGTCCCAAGACAGCATTGTGTGCCACAACACCAGTTGTAGAAATCGCGGCACAGAGAGTGATGTTGCCTCCTCGTTGTCCAGGGACATTGACTGTAGCACGATGGCCAATCACATTTCTCCCTCTTCTCCTTTTTTTGTGAAGATTGAAGCCTGCTTCATCAATATACAGGTACTCATAATGAGTTGCACTGCTATCCAACTCCAAGATTCTCTAGAGTAAAAAGAACACAAGGTACAATACAGTAAGTTAGTGTTTTACAGTAATGGAGGCATATCTATGTATACTGCTGCTTCAAAGTGTGAACTCAAACTTCAGCAACAGTTTCACAGTAGTATTGACTGCAATCAATGTTCTTTTCAATGTGCAATCAAATCTTTTCACTTACAGTAGCATGGAATAGTTTATGGACACTTAAAATTCAGGAAAAATATATCTTTGTGTTGACAGTAAAAGTGCAGTAATTGGGTTGCACATACTTGAACAAACTGGAATCGCAACTCCTTCACTCTAACAGAGTTCCTCTCAAAGGGCACTTTGTATACTTGCTTCATTCGGATTGCATTTCTCCTTAGAACACGATCAATTGTGGAGAGACTGCATTGGTGGATATTGTGGAACAGTTGATTGTCCTCTGTTATTCTTTGCTGAATTTCTCTGAGGCGAAGGGTGTTGTTCTGGACCACCATGTCAACAATGGCATGCTCTTGTTCAATTGAAAAAAGTCTTGTTCGTCCACCTGAATGTTCTCTAACTTCAATTCTGAAAAATGTTTGGACAAGCAGGAACATTTACTGTAGAAATCTAAACCTGTGTCAAACAAGACTACATGGACTCTCATTGTAGAAGTTGAATGATATAGTTACTTACCGGTTTTCCCTCTGAAATGTGCGGATAATTGAAGCCACTGTGGATCTGTTTATATTGGGCTGAACTCTCTGCCCAGCTTCTCTCAGTGAGAGACCATGATTTATGACATGGTCAATAAGTGTGGCTCTGATTTCATTTGAAACACGTGTGTACCCTATCCTTCTACCTCTTCTCCCACCTCTAACACCTTGCCCTCCTCTAACACCTTGCCCTCCTCTTCCTCTCGGTCCATCTCTTCTTATATTTTCTACTCTTTCTCTTTCCACTATACCATTGCCCTCCAATCTATCCATCTCTTCTCCCTCTACTCCTCTATCTTCTCCTCTTCCTACACCCTCAGCTCTTCCTTCTCTTTCTCCTACATCCTCAGCTCTTCTTTCTCCTACATCTTCAGCTCTTCTTTCTCGTTCTCCTACATCTTCAGCTCTTCTTTCTCGTTCTCCTACATCTTCAGCTCTTCTTTCTCGTTCTCCTACATCTTCAGCTCTTCTTGCTCTTTCTCCATCTCCTCTTCCTCTTCTTCTCCCTCTACCCTGTCCACCACCTCTCACTCTTACACCTCTTCCATTTCCACTGCTCATTTTTCTTCTTTTTTATTCTTTTCTCCACATTCATCTTCTTTGTTGTTTTTCTCTTCCCCTTTTGTAGTTGTTGTAATTAAGACAGCTGTGTGAACAATTAGGAAATTGGCTTTTTCTGTGTTAAGTGGATTACTAACTCATCAGATATCAATTTTGGGTTAATTGAGGACATAAGGTGTGCAACTGACTATTTTACAATTCACAGAGTTTTGTTTGTTGTGTTTTGAAAATGGTACAAAAATGCTTGTGATCTTTGTGAAGACCAATGAAAAAGTTGCAAATGTTTTTCCTGATATATTAAAGATTTGGTTGGCTGTATGAACTGCTGTGATAACATTAGGGAATTTTGTGCACAGTGTTTTGATAAAATTATGCTTTTGATTTGTAATTTGTATGAAATGAAGGAGCATTTACTATCTGTTTAGGACAATTACAAAGTGTACAGATCACTGTGTTAACTGTTTTGAGAGCAGTTACCTGAGTTTGGAGAAATGTACCAAATCGATTGAGAAAAACTGTAATTTCATCTACATCACAGCGAATATCATTTCTTGCTAAATGTGTAAAATTTGCTTGACAGATTTTGACAACTCGTTCAACATTTTTGTATGTAATGACTCAAGCAATGAAATGAGGACTATTAGTTTTATATGGAATGACTGTTCAGCATTCACAAGCATAGTTAATTTTGACTGACATGACATAAGCAAATGATAATGATATAAAACAGCAGAGAGTTGTATGAAAGCAATTGATGCATGTCCAAAAGCATTTGCAATTTGTTGGAAGTAATGAGAAACTGCTACTATGATGTGCACAAATGACTAAATGTTGTGGAGGTTGAACTACTGTTGTGCAAATGTAAATAGTGATGTGAGAAATGCACCAAAGCGACTGAGAAAAACTGTAATGCATTAGGCAGTAATAAGCTAACCTACTTAAAAAGAAAATATATATATATATATATATATATATAAAAAATTATTCACATCATACCATGGACGATTAGGATACCGCCATTAAAAAACAAGAAGAAGACACTAATATTAGCCGCCAATAAACAAAAAGCTGGAAAGCAAATAATATTCTCGACTACTAAGTTAGGTTGTTATAATAATGGATCGCTTTGTAACAAAAAGGCCTTGAGCACTGAACCCGAACGCTAATGTTACAGGTGATGGGAATGTCACGGCTCCACCTGCTCCAGAGACACCCGCCCCAGTGGGAGAGGGTAAATGTAAGAGAGAGACGTCCCGAAAATATTCAGAAACCTACCTAAAGTTTGGATTTACCTTCAAGGAAAGCAAAGGAATTGAATTGCCAATGTGTGTTATTTGTGCAGCAACACTCTCAAATGAAGCCATCAAAGCTGCAACGACACTTGGAGACTAATCATGGCCACCTGAAAGATAAACCGCTGGAATACTTTCAGGCTTGTCTGCAGTCTCTCTAAGGCCAACAGACAATGATGAGGAATTCAGCGAAAGTTGGAGAGCTTGCATTGAAAGCCTCCTATCAAGTTGCTCTTTCTTACACCATCTTTTTTATTCTGCAATATGTACTTACATAGATCTCTTCACTAGTCACTGTATTTTAACTTATTTTTTCTCTGATAAATATGGGTAAAGGTCTTTACATTATGCACCTGAATATTAGAAGTCTACTCCCCAAAATCGACCAACTACAAGCGTGGTTGGCCTATAATAATCCAAGTATTATTACATTATCCGAAACTTGGCTTACCAGCAACATCTCTGACACCGATATTAGTATAGACAACTATAAACTGTTTAGATCGGACAGAGGCACAAGGGGAGGCGGAGTAGCCACTTATGTATTATCAAATTTAAATTCTCAACTTATGGTTCCTAATGAGATTCCTGTACATTTTGAAGGACTGTTCATTAAAATCATTCTTCATGAAAACAAGCAGCTAATTATAGGAAATATTTATAGACCGCCTAACTCTCCCAAATTGGAATCAATTAAAAATATTATTTCTACTGTATCTTTCCTGGTTTCTAATAAGGAAATGATACTTATGGGTGACTTTAACATTAATTGGCTTCATTCATCAACATTTACTGAAAGAAATATGATTAATAGCTTAAACTTGACTCAACTTATAACTGAGCCCACAAGACTTACGCCTGGTTCACACCAGACGCCGAAGCGACGCGGAACGGAAAATCACGCGCGGTCCGGCGCCTGCCTGTTCACACCAGACGCGTATTCTCCGCGGCGGTCGACAAGCGCTTCTGCTCAGTTGTTGTTTATTCAGAGCTATTTTTTACTTCATGGGTAAGTAAATAACCTCATAAAATGAATACACCATGTTTCTGTAACCAAGAAGTTTGTACACTTCTTTTATTAATCCGTTGTTGAGACACACACGTGTTTAGTTAATACTCGCGGTATTTTAATTTGAAAATTGCTTATATTTTGACAATTGACCGGATGTCTGGTGTTTATTGGTGTGACTTCCTGCCGGAATGGACGGGGATCACTCTCGGCTCGCGCAAAAAATAGACCAGACGCCGAAACTGGCGCTTCACGGCACGCTCCGCGTCTGGTGTGAACGACACCATAGGTTAACATGGGCGCCGAAAGGAAGCGGCCTCCGTTCCGCGCCGCTTCCGCGTCGCTTCGGCGTCCGGTGTGAATGAGGCCTTACTCTTACCTCTAAATCTCTTTTGGATTGGGCCTTAGTTTCTCACCCTGAACGAATAATTAAATCTGGGGTTCTACCAGACTGCTTTAGTGATCACCACATGATTTATTGTATTTGGAAAATTCTGAAGCCACGTCTCCCTCCTAAATTTATTAAGATAAGACAAACCAAATCCTTCAATAATGACCAATTTATTAATGATTTGCAACAAATTAACTGGTACAGGCTCAATCTAATTCCGTTTATTGATGATGCATGGCATTTTCTATATACTGAGCTTCTGAATGTTATAAACAAGCATGCTCCTTGGATCACCGTTAAAGTTAAAGGTAGTCATTTACCGTGGGTAAATGGAGACCTTATTAGTCTTTTTAAACAGAGGGATAGGGCTTGGTACAGATTTCGAAGTACAAAATACACTGCTGACTGGGAAGAATACAAACGATTAAGGAACATTTGCACTATGCAAACGAGAAACTCCAAATCAAATTATTTCAGAAATTGTCTAACGAATGATTTTAAAAACCCACGACGATTTTGGAAACAGGTTAATAATGTACTTGGGAAATCAGGGCGGGCTACAACTAATCTGAACCTGAATAATGAAAGTATAGATGATCCAGCTACCATTGCTAATGCCTTTAGTTTGCACTTTTCCCTAGTATCACAAGTACAGACTTCTACTTTTCAACCTGATCTGACTCCTTGTTCCCAGCCAGGCAGTTTTTTTTCCATTTACAGAGATCAGCCCAGCTGATGTGCAAAGGGCCATAAGTGAACTGTCCTCTATTGGTGGTGCTGGTCCAGATGGCATCGAGAATAAGTTTATTAAAATTGGTTCGCATGTACTAGCAGTGCCATTGGCCTCACTTTTCAACTTGTCGTTTTCTTCTTGTAAATTTCCTTTAGCCTGGAAATGTGCCAAAGTTATCCCACTTCACAAATGTGGCGATTCTGAAAATATTAATAATTACAGACCCATTTCAATCATTAATAGTGTTGTAAAAGTGTTTTCCAATTATATAGTGTTCCAATTATCGAATTATTTAGCCGACAATAACTTATTATCTCCATGCCAATCTGGATTCAGAAAACATATTTCTACTACTACAGCACTTCTTAAATTTACCAATGATGTGTTTTCGAGTTTTGATAACCGTATGTGTACAGGTGCATTATTTTTAGATCTTACTAAAGCTTTTGACTTAGTTGATCATTATTTACTTTTAGACAAATTGTATTCTGTTGGTCTGTCTACTTTTTCTTTGCGTTGGTTCAACTCTTATTTACATAATCGTCACCAGTGTGTGTCCTTTGGGGGCAGCATCTCTAATTTCACTGACATTGACAGAGGAATTCCTCAAGGTTCCTCTCTCGGGCCTTTACTTTTTTCGATATTTATCAATGATCTTCCGCGTAGCTGCACTGAATGCAATATCCAACTTTATGCCATTCATTTATTGTTCCAAACTAGGGCTGTCAATCTTCCTCTATAATACTATTCGAATTCCATTCCTTATTTTATTTAATATTCGAATAATATTCGAATATTAAATGCTCAAATTCATCCTTATTAATATTTACGACATTACACAGTCTTATTGATCGCCAATGCCAATGCGTGATGTTGATCGGTCTCATATCTTCACAGATAAACCGTGTCAGTTTGTCTGTTATTGCCTTTTGGCGGACAGCTGGTAAGCCCCGTGACGAGGAGAGAGGCAGAAAATAAGTAATTCTTGCCTGTTTTAGCGGCGGTTCCTCGGACAGATCATCTAGCTTGTCAGTCAGGGTGTAGCGTTGTCATAAAAAATAACGTATATTTTTCTCTCCGTTTTGGCCTTCCGTCCACACTGAGACGGCGTTTTAATTAATGAAAACGCACTCCAAAGTGGATACATTTGAAAACGCCGTTTTCACGTTGTAGTGTGGACTGTGAATCAAATTGTCAGGAGTGATGATCTCCGTTTCCGTGGAGACATTGCTCTCCGCGATTTTTTACAGTAATGTTATGATGATACAGCGTGGATAACGTGCACAATTGTGTTACGATTCAAAAACTTTATTCATCACAAGAAACAAAAGCATTTAATTTTCACATGCGTGTAAGCCAAGGCAGCGAGAAAGGCAAGATTGCAAAAAAAATTAAAATATACATTAAAAAAGCAATATTCGAATAGGAACTTAAGCATTCGAATAGTATTGATTTTTTTAATATTCGAATTATATTCGAATTTCGGAATTCGTTCCAACAGCCCTATTCCAAACCTAATATTTATGACATCAGCACTACATTAAAATACCCACCTTCAAAAAAAAAAAAAATAATAATAAATAATTGTGGCTAATTCAGGAACAATATTGCTCTCATATTTAGTTTTTGAATTGTGCTCTCTCTCTTTTTTTTTCTTTTTTTTTTTTTTTTGCTCTTTTCATTGTATTTCATTTAATTTGATCTCTATCTCATTTATAATAATGTTAGTCTGCATTTTTATGTTTAACTAAAAGCCCTACTAGGGACAAAACTCTATGATACATACATCAGATGACTGTTTAAGTTTCTCTCTGTTTTTTGTATCTGACCCTTTCTAAATAAACTATAATAATAATAATATTAAAGACATTTGTAGTTATCTGTACATTTTTCATCTGCTTAAAAATAAGTAAAATAAAGTGTAGTATGGTAACAAGTTGGATAGTGAAGGAATAAGTGTTGCGTTTGAAAACAGATTTTAAGGGTGTATTCACACCAAGAAAGTCCGCTAGTTCACTTACTTAGGTCCGGACCAAATAAAATGTAGATTTTTTTTGTTTGTTTGTTTGTGTTTATATATATATCTAATCTATTTAAACTGTATATCTATCTATTGTTCTGTTGTTCTATCTCTCTATTTCTAATCTATATATACTGCATATCTATCTATTGTTCTGATGTTCTATCTCTATCATTCTGCATTTATTTACCTATTGTTATGGTGTTCTATATCTAATATTTCTTATTTATCTGTTGTTCTAGCTATCTATCTGTCTGTCTGTATCGTTCTGTTGTCCTATATCCATCTCTCTATCCATCTATATATTTCTTATCTATCTAGAGTTCTGTTGTACTTTATCATTCTATCTATCTATCTATCTATCTATCTATCTATCTATCTATCTATCTATCTATCTATCTCTTTAATTTATTGGGTCATTCAGTCTGGTTACCTTCCAGGTCCCTCATTCAAAACTAGTAATCTGTCCAAACTAGCTACAGAAATATTTAAAATGTAACCAACCAACATTAGATTGCTCTATTAATATTAGTAAAATATGAAATCAATAAAAACATGAAAATCTAAATTCATCTTTTTTAACCAGTAAAAATAAAACTATAAAAACAGCTCAGTGAAAAATGAAATACAATCATAAATTGTACCAAGAACATTGTTTTATTTAATGAAAAACATTTTACTAAATTAAAACGAACACATTTCAAAACAGGCTTCTGTTGGGTCAGGATGCTGCCAGTGGGACGGCTCCTTGAGTTTCGAGGGGGTCCTCAAAATAACATCAAACAATTACACACAATTACATACTCACACATAAAGCTCTTCGACACAATCAACCAACCAGTCCCTCCTCTATCCAGAACATATTCATATAAACAGTATGAAATAATTTCAGAATATTACAGGAGATGCCAGGCTGAACCACCGTATTGCATGCTTTACAATGTCGTCATCAGTGGCGGCACGGGAGGCATGACTCTCTCACAGCACCTGTAATACACAAGCAGATTTTCATTAACAAGCTCATTTGCTTTTTAGCGGAGTACTATGGGTTGGGGCCAAATTCCAAGCTCGGAGCCTCCCCCCCCGGACAGCACGGCCAATACGCATAAACTTTACTCTATTTAATTATATACAAGCGTGAACTCGTAAAATTATGTCTTTTAAACAAAGTTCGGGAGAAACACTTTCAGATCATTAAGTCAAGTCATGTCAAGTTCATTTATACAGCACTTTTAACAATATAGATTGTTTCAAAGTAGCTACAGTGATAATAGGAAATTTAAGTAACAGAGAACACACGTGTATTGCGTGTTTAGTCTATAGGTATATGTGTTCGAATGTATATGTGCGCAGGCGTGTAGTCTTTCTTTACAAATTGACCTCACCAAATTACTTGTCTGGCCTTAAAAATTAATACAATACATTAATACACATTTTTTTTTCGCTTCCGCGTATCCATGTGAACTGGAATAATTTTGACAAAGTTTTATTTGAACAGAGGTAAAGGGAACGGAAGGAGCCCTTCACAGGGGAGAGACTAGTTGACACTTCAGGACTGTGTTATCATCGTGTCCAGGCGCAGGTCCTTCATCAGATCTGGATACGGACTGGATCCGGCGGACTGCGGTAAACCTCAGGATAAACAGAGAGACTAATATTAGCATAAACGCCATTCTTCTTATGATGTAACGAGTACATCAGGATTTATGGGAAGTGTTCCCGGTTCCGGCTGACCTAATCTATGCAGCCTAACATTGAATTATAGAAGTTGATAATGTGTTATGTGTATGCTGGGTCAAAGAGATGTGTTTTTAGTCTATGTGGTAGGTAGGGGGACACTGAGACCTGGGGAAGAATTGTGTGAGGCATGACCAGTAAGGGTGCTAGGATTAATAATTGTCACACAAATTAGACCAAGTGAAAGAACTCATTTAAAGGGAGACAGTTAACGATCAGAAGAGTAGAAGGTGAATGGGAAGCTGAGCTCTTAGATCGTTCAGGAGCGAGCTGATGATTATTGCAGTGCATAACGCAAGCTGCTAAGGCAAGGTAGAAACTGCTATTGTGGTTTTGTTTATTGTTTTCTAAGCGTAATGTTATGTTCCTTGTTTGTTGCAGCATTTTGATGCTTCAGGAACGGGGCTGATGACTAATATATCAGTGGATAGCATGAGCTACTAAAACCAGGTATTAGCCGTATCGATAGTTGGTATTTCATTGTTTTGTTTTAGAAATGTACTAACTTGTGCATTTTTATTGTAGGACTCTGGACTTCTATTTTATTGTAGACTGTTATCTGTCTAATTTAGAATTTTGTTTTCTACTGTTTTTTTTTTATCTAATATGGTGTTTTAATGAGTCTTTGAACTCACTGGAAATTGTTTTAAGTGTCCTCAGCATATGTTGAGTGAGTCCCTCTTTTTGACTAGACATTTTGTTGGGAAGTAATGACATAGCATGGTGTTCATGAGAATGAAGGATTGCTGAGCTGTTTGTTTAAATGTGTTTGTTCTTTTTAGGTTTTCCCAGGGGGTGGCACTCAAGGGGCAGTGGGCGCACGTGTGGTGTTTACTTGTAGTGAATGCAGTGGTTTGGTGTGAGGGTGTCACATATAGGTAAATGCTGTGGTGAATGCCTGTGTTTCTGTTTTCAGCGATTGTTATCTGGGAATAACTTACCGCTGGATGGTGCGATTGACCAATCAGAATCAAGTATTCCACAGAGCCATGTAATAATAAATAATAAGGTTAAAGGTGTTAAGATCAAAGTTCACACCACAAAACAACAGCTCACGTTATTGTACCATAAAACAAGTTATTGTGAACCAGTTACTGGGAAACCCAAAATCTAGGCCATTCTTGTACATGAAAAGCTGTAAATCAGGTTAATAATTACATTTAATGTTTTATACATGTAATACATGTCATTCAAATTATATGTATATGTTATATAGTAGCAGCAAGGAAATAATGACATTGATTTTTTCCTCAAACTACCTTTTTGTATTTATTAATCCTTGCATTTATTCAGTTCTACTTCTGTTAATACAGGATGTTGTTGCATGTGGGGGGAAAACATTTTAAAGGAATTTTGTGAATTAAACTCCATCAGCAACATTTTGTCAACATAAATCTGATAAACCTGTCATGTGACCATCTATATCAGAGGTCAGAAATATACCAGAGGTCAGGATAATCACTGTCACTCAAACTTGCATATCGATGTACATTTTTGAGGTAATCATCCCTCACAGTCACAGCCTTTTTTATTTTGTTAGGTGCTGATAAATATTATTAAAGTGTGAGATTTTAACCATTCAACGACCGGAGGTGTGTGCTTCTGTGATTATCCCTCCGCTGATCTTATAACAAAAATAAAATAATAATTATAATAAAATATATATATATATATATATATATATATATATATGAGTCAAAGTTATTTTCTGTTGGGATCAACATAGTGCCACAAATGTTGTGAATAGAGATAAACATCCACTGAAACTGGAACATCCCTTTGATTATGATTAACAATTAACTTGAACTACTTGTTTATTTGAAGCAATGTAAATCATTTACAAAAGACAGTAAATCAGGACACTATAAAAGGAACATGAGAGACTGTGAGGATGACAGAGCAAGAGCTGGAAACAAACATCAGTGAAGAATGAAGGGTTTAGTATGTTTACTGCTGCTGTTGGAAACCTTTGTGTGTGTCGTACAGCATCAGGTAGATGGAGGACTCAATGAGAATGAGATCAGTCAACAGCTCAGATCTGAGGACGGAAGACAGAATCCACCTCAAACAGACACTTTGAGAGATGAAGCTTCAACTGACAGCCAACAAAACTGCCATCTGTGCTTCACTGACATCCATGCAGCGCTGAGAGAACTGACCGCCACCGTTACAGAGCAGAAAGTGAACATCAGAGAACTGACCGCCACCGTTACAGAGCAGAAAGTGAACATCAGAGAACTGACCGCCACAGTTACAGAGCAGAAAGTGAACATCAGAGCTTTAGAGACGCAACTGAGTGAACAACAGACCTTTATCCTGGAAGAGCTGAACAAGAAAAATGATGGTACCTCACCAAAACATTCACTCTTTTATCAATGATCCTCAAAGTAAAACACCAATGCAATACATTGCATAGTGTAAATGTTAGTATAAAATTGAGTGTATACTGTGTAAATTGTGTTATCTATTACAATAAACAGTGTAAATGTCATTTAACAGAATCTTTATTCCTTCACAGAAATGTCAAATCTTACTCTGGGTCAAGTGGAGTTGAGAAAGGAAAATAGAGGTGAAAGTGTGCTTGAATGATGTTAAATTCAGTCTATACAGGTGAAACTCGAAAAATTTGAATATCATGCAAAAGTTATAATTCTGATGATAATGGCTTACAGCTTATGAAAACCCCAAATTCAAAATCTCAGAAAATTAGAATATTATATGAAAACAATAAAAAAAAGGATTTTAAATACAGAAATGTCAGCCATCTGAAAAGTATAATCATGCATATGTATATAGTTACATATACTAAATGTATTAGTTTCACCTTTTAATTTGAATTACTGAAATACACAAACTTTTGCACGATATTCTAATTTTTCGAGTTTCACCTGTACATTCTCAGTGTAATAGAGTAATATATCACAATATTGCTTATGTTTTTCAATAACAGACAGAGAAATAGCTTTTTCTGCTGGACTGATGAAATCTGGCAGTGGATATATTGGTCCTTTTACCACTGAAATCACACTAACCTACAGGGACGTCTTCACAAACATAGGGAACGCCTACAACCCAATTACAGGTAATGATCAATGAAATGAGTCATAAAACTCAGTTTATAATAATGAAAACCCTTCTGCTCCATTCAGACCTCTCTGCAGTTGTGTAATGTGTATAAGAGAATTAGGGGCTGTTTACACGACACCGTTTTCAATTAAACACGTAAAGATTTGTATGTGATTCAGGTTTATGCGCTTTGGCCGTTCATTCACACGTTCATTCATTGGGGGACTGAAAACGCAAACGTTTGAATTTGGGCTTCAAAGTGCAAGTTTTTGGAAACAATATCATTATCGTCTCCGTGTAAACAACAAAAACGTGAATTTGTGAAAACTGTGATGTCATGCGTAATACGTGATCAGTCTATAGGTGTGTGGTGTTTCTTTACAAAGTGATGTTGCCACCTACTGGCCAGGCAGCAGAATACAGCGTTTAAAGTAGTTTCCACGAACCCGTGTTAATGGGGATTGTTTTGACTGTCTGTGAAAAATGCAAAGAAAAAACTTGTCCATATTTAGTACATTGTTGTAATGTAAACAGCCTGAAATGATCTGCCATCTTTTGAAAATATAACACAGTGTGCTTGATAATTAAACAATAATACAGGAAACAGCTGATTCTGTATCTCTTGTTATTTGATTTAGGTGTTTTCATAGCCCCGCTGAAAGGAGCGTACATGTTCAGAATCTCTGTATTGGGTCATGGACCAACTGTAGCAGCTGCATCCATTTATAAGAATGGAGAGCGTGTGGTTTCGGCATATGGTCATCAGCCTCAGTATGTGTTAAACTCCTCGAATGGAGTTGTGTTGATCCTGGAGGTTGGAGATGTTGTCTATGTGAGACTTTGGTCTGGCAGGAGGATATATGATGACCAGGATAACCACAACACTTTCAGTGGTTTCCTACTGTTTCCCTTAAGAGAACAGGAGCTTTGCAGAATGTGATTCCAATAATTCTGAACCTTCAGTGTATGATTTAAGATGGAAATCATGAAGAATCATTAACATATGAACCTGTATTAATGAGGTAAAATGTGTGTGTTTGAAATTTGCAATAGATTACTGTACACTCAAAAAAAATGCTGGGTTATATATATATATATATCAGTGGGGATTTCTTTAAGACTGTTAGGGAAGCTCGGCCTCCCCTATAATGTACAAAAAATGAATGGTCAAATATGTACTATTGTGTTAACATTTTATTGACTTAAAATGCGTTAGAAAACGTTCATCTCAAAGACGAGTTCGTTCAGAATCAGCTACATATAGCAGGTCGGCTGACTCGATTTCCTTCTCATACATTCCCGTAGCGCCACAGTGCATTTCCCTGTTGAAGCCCAGTGTCCATTGACTTCAGTGGGGCTGCTTTGAACAGTTTTTTTCAGTGCTTCGAAACTAGATGGTCATTGGATAAATGCTGCGATTATGTCCCGTCCACGGACGCTCAGCGTCTCTGGGGTTAATGAGGAGTGGGCTGGGCTGGACTCTGGGCTTCTGCGTGATGATTGGAGGGTCTGTCGAAAGACTGCATCTCCTCTTGATTGACAGCGATTTCATACAATAAAAAGTCGCTGATGCTGAAGCTATTCGAGCTCAGTCCCATCGCGGATTTTTCAAGTGTAGTCGAAAGACAAACTACTGCAAACTATTTCTTGGTATTTGCGTGTTGAAATTGCTAGCCAATTTTCATAATACATTTCAAAAAATTACACATTTTTACCTTTATTATATTATTACTTATTATATATTTTTATTATTAGTAGCAATAATTAAAAAATCATTATTAAAAAAAAATATATAGTAGTATTATACTATACTATATTATATTATTATTTATACCTTTATTATATTATTACATTTATACAATTATATTTAACTCTGCTGGCCATTGAGAGGACACTGGTCAAGTCACTGGAAAAGACGCCTAGTTGGTACGACAGGGTCACAGAGCATTTTCCTGAAAAGGAACGTTGAATTTACGTTTAAATAAATAGACAATTTTTATGATGTAGGCCAAAAATGAGCTTCCCCTCTTTGAAAGACCAGCAGCCGCCACTGCTGGTATATATATTAGGAGTGTAATGGTTCACAAAATTTACGGTTCGGTTCGATACAATACACTTGTGTCACGGTTCGGTTCGGTACGTTTTCGATACAGCAAAAAGAAAGAAATGCCAGAGAAATTTCCTTGATTTAATTTTTTTTATTCTTTTTTTTTATTAAAACTAACATCATAAAGTATGATATTTTTTTACTTTGAGCAATTCTGGAACTATAATTGACTCTTCTTAGGAGCATATAAAACAAAACAGCTCCTTGGAAAAAATGAAACGTAATATTGTAGTAGTTTTAAACAAAGGTTTATTTTAGTTCAGATTAACATTTGAGGGCAGCAATTGTATTCATAATGTAAAAATAAAACCAACGTAATGTTACTTGAAAGCATTAGCCGACTATTCCTGCCAAACTTCCATGGTTGCAGTTAGTGTTACTACAGTAAATCCATGGTGAATGTTACTGATCTGTGGACACTGGTTAGTTCATTCATGGCACAATGTTTCTTCCTGGCTTCCACGTCAGCGCTGTTTGATCCGTTAATAACGGAGAAATGTGAATATTTCTCACTAGATCTCATAGCGATGTTATTACTTCTGTGGCGAATTCAAATGCTTTCTTTACTGGATCTCTTATTAGCGCTGTGTAGTAACAGTGTCCCATGATCACGATCGGCTCGCGCTGCACTGGTCCAAACTGATAAACGGTCCTTCAACCACACAATAACAAGCAGTTTCGTTCCGCTTCCATTACGTTTGCCATTTGATGTTGGGCAATGTTGTGGTCGCACGCGACCTGCCTACATTTGAAATAACGAAATTTTGCTCGCCAGGAAAAATGGTCCAATGAACCGTTCGGTTTGAAAATGCGTACCGAAAACCGAACCGAAAGCCTCATACCGAACGGTTCAATACGAATACATGTATCGTTACACCCCTAATATATATATATACACACACACAATAATAATAACAATAATAATAGTACTGTTTATAGATTAAATTAAAGTGTTTAATGCAGGAAAAAATAATCATAAATACATTCATCATGTTTAATCAACAATTAGTCTTATGGAGGGGGAATCATATGTAAAATGTTGGTATGGTACGTTAAAAGATTATAAAATGGCAGGTGTAAACGTGTAAATTGTGTTTCAAGCGTAAATAAAAAGATTTGCAACATTTACTGTTGTTTTGTTCTGTACTATAAGTGTAATTCATGTATTGTGAAACTGCAGCTTCATGCTAACGACATAAACATAAATATGAATTTAAATTTAATTTACAATCTTACGTACACTTCCACAAATCTTACCCTGCACATGCAAATCTTTTTGGCATCATCATCAACTTTTACGTCATTATATAGTGGTCTTCTGAACACAAATTGTTTCAGAGCAGTATTTTCTAATGTTTATTTGATGAAAGAAATATGTATAAATGTGTTTGTGCCCCTATTAGTCAACTACAATTACAGTAAAATAGTGTAATGCACCTACCGTGGAAAACAACTGCTTTTTAAGTAACTTTCCCAGTGTTTATTTATTACATGTTGTATTTTACAATATATTTCACAAGATGGATTTTGCTATTAACAATGTTTTCATCCCCCCAAAAATAAAAAAACAGGTACAGTAAACTATACAGTGGTTTCAACATGTGATTGCTAGTGACGTCACTTGCAGAGGAAGAGCAGGTGACTGAGTCTGAGCGCTCAAGTCATATTTTATAAAAATAAATGTAGGCTACTTTATCATAAAATAGTCAGTTGAAGTACGTAATATCTCCAATAACGCCAACATTTATTTTTATAAAATATGACCACTTTGCCCATTTACCCCCCGCAGAAATGTAGGCTATTCAGAGACTGATTTAATAAACATTTTAAAGTAAAAATATATTTGAAAGAGTATTTTTTATTTGGATTTATTATATGAAATAGGCTAAAAATGGCTGGGTCGTCTCGGAGAGAAAGGCGGATTCTTCCATGTTTTGACCACAAGATGTCGTTAGTGTCTAATGTGTTGATTACATTAGTAATGATGCTTATGATACAGTTGAGGGGAAAGTCATTTCTTCTTAAAGCTTTAATTCACTATCGTAACCACAATGCAATTTTAATTAAAATATGGGTAAAATATTTGTCAAATATAAATACGGAAAATTATTTTAAATTAATATGGTATATTTAAGTATTGTTTTTCTTAAAGTGTGACTGTAGCCCATTGTACATTAAAATAGTGTACGTCTAGAAAAGATGAGTAGTCTATGTGTTAATAAAAGTCAGCACGAGATAAGAGTTGTATAAAGAACAGTTTATTAAAACATAAGTAACAATACAAATAGAGTAACAATAATAATGTAAATATAATGCACAGTAATTACATTGAGACATAAAGAACAAAAACGTACTCGGTTACTAACGTAACCTCGGTTCTCTCTAGAAGAGGGAACGAGTACTGCGTAAGATATCTTACGCTAGGGGAAAATCCTTTTCCGCGAGATATTGAAGCCAAAAATTATCCTTAATTTTGTAATAATGCAAAACGCGTTGCAGCAGCAATGCAGACATAGGCGAGACAGCTCGCGCGCCTATTGGCTGCTCTGCGGCAACTGCAGCAGCCTATCGAGCGAGGCCTGGCGTGACGTCAGACCCAATCAGGGCACTTCGCGCCCGCTGCGTCACGTCCCGCCGAAATGGGCGTGGTCTAGGCCTATAAATATCGCTCGCAGGCAGCTATTATCTGGTTTTTCATCATCGAAGCAACCAGAGCGTGTGCATGCACGGCAAGATACGCAGTACTCGTTCCCTCTTCTAGAGAGAACCGAGGTTACGTTAGTAACCGAGTACGTTCTCTTACGAGAGGTCTCTCGTACTGCGTAAGATATCTTACGCTAGGGGACCCAATGTAAAACGCCGTGCATGCTGAGATCTGACACCAAAGACCCAAGGGCGAAAGCCCGGGGTACATATAGTGCACAATCACTCAGTGAACTCACAGGGAGTCCGGGAAGAAGGAGGGGTGCAGCCTCACTTTTCCACATAAAGTAGCGTCGATGGGACGCGAATTTCATCATACAGTCAGGGCGGGGTACGGCCTGAACTGATGGGGAAAAATGTGGGTCTTACACAGTTTGCCCAGCTTTATACTGTCGAACGCTGAGCTGTGCTCAGCAAACGCAGCATTCTGAGCTGAACGCATCAGGTCAGATAATACTGGTAGTTTAGACCGACAGCAGCCTGGCCTGCAGGGCGGGAACCTCTAGGTTATAAAACCTTATAAATGTAGACGGGGAGGCCCAGCCTGCCGCCATACAAATATCTTGCAAGGCAATCCCACTTGACCAGGCCCACGAAGAGGCCATGCCTCTCGTGGAGTGCGCTCTGACACCCAAAGGGCACTGCATGCCCTTGGAGGCGTATGACAGTGCTATAGCATCAACTATCCATCTGGATAGGCTCTGTTTCGACGCGGCTAGTCCCTTAGAACGTCCGCTAAACGAAACAAAGAGCTGTTCCGTCTGTCTGAAAACAGACGAGCGAGACACATAAGCTCGTAATGCCCTGACTGGGCAAAGGAGGCTCGCGTCTCTTTCCTCATCAGGGACCGGCAGGGCTGACAGAGAGATAATCTGCGCCCTAAACGGTGTGTTGAGGGATTTTGGAACATAACCGTGCTTAGGTTTGAGTATAACTTTTGAGTCATTGGGCCCAAACTCCATGCACGCCGCGCTCACAGAGAGCGCGTGCAGATCCCCTATGTGCTTCACTGAAGCGAGAGCCAGCAAAAACACCGTTTTGAAAGACAGGTGTTTCAAATCGATTGACTGTAAAGGCTCAAATGGCGCACCTTTCATGGCTTCCAGAACCGTAGAAAGGTCCCATACGGGGACTGAGGGAGGTCTGGGAGGATTCAGTCTCTTAGCTCCTCTAAGGAAGCGGATGACTAAATCGTTCCTTCCTATTGACTGACCAAGCGTTGTTTCTGAGAACGCTGCTATAGCCGCCACATAAACTTTGAGCGTGGAGGGGGCCCTGCCCCCATCCAACAGCTCTTGTAGGAAGGAAAGCACCTCCGTCACATCACAGTTTGTGGGTGACACACCACGGGCTGTGCACCAGCCCGAGAACACTGACCATTCCGAAGAATAGAGTCGTCTTGTAGACGGAGCTCTAGCCTGCGTGATCGTGTTTAATACTCCTTTAGGGAGTCCAACATGTACCCGTTGATGGCCCAGACATGAAGGGACCATAGTTCCGGGTGAGGATGCCAGATCGAGCCGCGGGCCTGTGAGAGGAGATCTCTCCTCACTGGTACTGGCCACGGGGCAGTACTTGCTAACTGCATCACGGCTGGAAACCAAGGTTGGTTTTTCCAGAACGGTGCTACCAGCAGTACTGAGCATCCTTCTTCCCTGATCCGTTCTATCACCTGAGGCAGGAGAGAGACGGGAGGAAAAGCATAGAGCGGGCGGCGGGGCCACACATGGGCCAGCGCGCTCCTGCTCTTGGAGAAAAATTCTTGACAGTGAGCGTTTTCTTGAGACGCAAACAGGTCCACTTCCGCTCTGCCGAATTTCTTCCACAGCAGTTGGACTGTCTGTGGGTGTAGAGACCATTCGCCTGCCGGAACATTGTTCCTGGACAGTCTGTCCGGTCCTAAATTCAAGATCCCTGGCACGTGCGCTGCTCTGAGCGAGCGCAGGTTGCACTGAGCCCATACCAGGAGGCGTTCTGCCAGCCTGTACAGTTTCTCGGATCTGATGCCGCCCTGGCGATTTATGTAGGACACCACAGACATGTTGTCCGAACGGACCAAGACGTGGTGACCTTTTATTTGGGGACAAAAACGCGTCAGCGCGTTGTCTACTGCCAGCATTTCGAGGCAGTTTATGTGCAGGAGCTTCTCCCGTTCTGACCACTGGCCGAAGAACGGTCTGCCCTCGAGCAGCGCTCCCCATCCCGAGGTGGACGCGTCCGTGGACACCACTTTCACCCTCGAGGAAGTCCCCAGGCTTACACCTGATTGGTACCAGTCGTTCGCTTTCCAGGGTTTCAGAGCTGTAACGCATTTCTGATTGACCCTGAGGCGAAGCAAACCGGGTGCCCACGCTTCGCGTGGGACTCGCGCTTTCAGCCAAAACTGCAGCGGGCGCATGCGGAGCAGACCCAGCTGGAGCACTGACGATGCTGAGGCCATGAAACCTAGCATCTTCTGAAATTTCTTGAGCGGGACAAACGCGCCGCAGCGAAAAGAGTTCGCTGTGCGTCGAATGTCTACCGCGCGCTGTTGTGATAGTCGCGCTATCATGGATAGTGAGTCCAGTTCTGTGCCCAGGAAAGATATTTTCTGACTGGGTGACAGGGAGCTCTTTGCCCAATTGACACTCAGACCCAAATCCTCGAGGTGATCGAGTAAAATGGTCGTGTGTTCTATGAGCACTGCGTGAGATTGCGCTAGAATCAGCCTATCGTCCAAATAGTTCAGCACTCGCATGCCTCTCATTCTGAGGGGTGCGAGCGCCGCATCCATGCACTTCGTAAATGTACGGGGTGCCAGGGACAAACCGAACGGCAGGACTGTGTACTGATATGCCTGGCCCTCGAAGGCGAATCTCAAATATCGCCTGTGACGTGACGCTATCTGTATTTGAAAATACGCGTCTTTCAGATCTATTGACACAAACCAATCTCCTTGGCGAATCTGCACAAGGATTTGCCTGGTCGTGAGCATCCTGAACTGTCGCTTCACAAGCACTTTGTTCAGTTGCCTTAGATCTAGTATGGGTCTGAGACCCCCGTCTTTTTTCGGTACCAGGAAGTATCTGCTGTATAGCCCTCCCTCTCTCTGATTTTGAGAGAGAGGTTCTATGGCCCCTTTGCTCAATAGTTTCGTCACTTCGGCTCGAAGTAGATGTGCTACTTCTGTTTTTACCGTGGTCTCGACGCGCGCCACATAGCGGCGAGGGCGTCGGCGAAACTGCAGCGAATAGCCTCTTTCTATAATGTTCAGCACCCACTTCGAGACCCCGGGTAGCTTTGCCCATGCGTCTGCATGGATAGCTAGGGGTCGAATACGAAGCGCGCTCCGCTCGCTCAGCGATGGAGAAGCTTCGGTGTGCTGTAACACAAGCGTGTCGCTCGTGACATTTGAGGCATGGGGCGCGCTGATGACAGCGGGCAGATTGCCTGCGCTCGACTCCTCTGCGGTGGTTAACCGCGAGGGGGAGGGCTGGGCGGTTCCCGTGGGAACTGTCATGTCTATGTGTGGATGTGGGCGCGGGACAGCGGGCACATTTATCACACCGAAAGCATCGTTCGCTTGCGTGAAGCGAGTGCACGTTGGTTTCGTTTTTACAGAAACCGTGAGACATGCATAACGTGGTGTTAGTGGGCACTGGGTAGTGGGCACGCTCACCATGTTTGAAGCGCAACCGATCTGAGTCGGTTTTATGTGCGCGAGCCCTGTGTGACAGGCTGTGCTTATGTGTAGGGATGGGCACTGGGCAGTGGGCATTCTTACTACACACGAAACACCATCGGCCGTGGCCGGGACACCAGAAAATACACTCTTTTGGGGATTTATCTGGGTAGCCGTGAAAACGGCATTTGTGTGCAGGCAAGCGGGTGACAGAACCGACTTGTTGGCTGCAGAAAACACTGGAACAGTCACATTTTCTGGAACTGGACGAGCGAATAGCTTTGGTGTGAGTCCGGCCGCAGCGGGACTGGAACACCGTCGTTTTCCTAGCTGTGCTAGGACGACTTCGGGGCCTCGGGCTTCACCGTGATCCTAGGTCGCGAGCCGCGTCCTGCGGGGCGGCGACCGGATGAGCGGGAGCGCGGTCTCGCGCCTCTGGCCTGGCGGCGCTGTGAAGTGGAGGCAGTGGACGGTGGCTGTGAGCTCTGAGCAGACGGTTTCGCACGGCCTGCTGCAGAGCTGGAGCGCTTCGGGAGGAAGTGCTTCATAGCCTGAGACGCTTTCTGTACCTCTGCGAATCTCTCCGCGAAATCCTTGACGGAGGATCCAAAGAGGCCTGTAGCGGAAAGCGGGGCGTCGAGGAACGCGGTGCGTTCAGACTCGGCCATCTCCGAGAGCGTCAGCCAGAGATGTCTCTCAGACACGGTGAGAGAAGCCATAGTCCGTCCAATGGCTTGTGCTGCGGACTTAGTAGCACGAAGAGCGAGGTCCGTGGCACTCCTTAAGTCCGGCACGCAGATCGCGTCAGGTCCTTCCTCGTCCAGCTTACGGAGGAGATCGGCCTGGAAGATCTGGAGCGTTGCCATGGTGTGCAACGCTGACGCAGCTTGCCCGGCGGCGGAGAAAGCGCGGTGGAGCAAGCTTGACGTCGTGCGGCAAGCTTTAGAGGGTAGGGCCGGTTTAGCGCGCCGTCCAGCGGAGGGCGGGCATAAGTGGGCCGCTATCGCCTCTTCAACCGGCGGCAGCGAGAGGTATCCTTTGTTCTTGGCATCGTCAACGGCGGAGAATGCCAAAGAAACAGCAGGACGCACTCTAGCAGAATAGGGGGCGCTCCAGGACTTGGCGACTTCTTCGTGTAACTCAGGAAGAAAGGGCGCCGGTCTGGACACAGGCGAAGCGCGCTCCCCAGGCAGGAAAAATCCATCCAGCCGGTTGTGAGCGGGCTGCTCAGGCGAAGACCACTCGAGGCCGAGGCTCGCCGCGGCCTGTGCGAGTACTCGCATGAGTTCCGTCTCAATGGAAGCTCTCTTGCCTGACGATGTGCGGGCAGGGGGTGCGGGGTCCTCAGAGCCCGCCCAATCCTCACTGCCTGACGCCAGGATAGAGCAGGAATCATCCTCTCCCAGCAGGGCTTCCTCATCCACGATATCAACGGAAGCGGCGGCAGACGGCGGCCGCTGTCCGTCAGGAAGCGAAACAGAAGAAGCAAGCGGGCGAACCGGCGAGCTTTGGCGGCTGAGGGAGGGTTCCGGGGCCCGCTGGGCACGGCGCTTTTTACGGCGCGACGCCGCGGCGGGCGGGGGAGCAGTCTCGGTGAAGACGGCTAGGCGAGTCCTCAGAGTCGCCATTGCCATCAGCTCGCAGTGAGGGCATCCGCCGTCAGCGAGCGCGAGAGCTGCATGTTCCTCACCCAGGCAGGAAACGCAGATCACGTGGCGGTCCCCGTCGCTGAGTGTGGCTCTGCACGAGCCGCAGGAAGGCATCTTTAAAAAGACGCTAGCTCTTTTAGAAATGTGTGTCGCGGTGGCGACACACACACACAGAAATACAGTGTAATAAAAGAGAAGGATATAAGCGCCGGAAAGCGCAGCAGGAAGGCAGGAAGGCGGCGCGGCCAGCGACTTCAGTGACTCGTCCCGCTGAAGGTGCTCTCTCTCGACGGCGCGGCTTCTAATCCAGCTCCAGCGATGCGTGTGCTTCGCTTGAAGGATGAAAAATCAGATAATAGCTGCCTGCGAGCGATATTTATAGGCCTAGACCACGCCCATTTCGGCGGGACGTGACGCAGCGGGCGCGAAGTGCCCTGATTGGGTCTGACGTCACGCCAGGCCTCACTCGATAGGCTGCTGCAGTTGCCGCAGAGCAGCCAATAGGCGCGCGAGCTGTCTCGCCTATGTCTGCATTGCTGCTGCAACGCGTTTTGCATTATTACAAAATTAAGGATAATTTTTGGCTTCAATATCTCGCGGAAAAGGATTTTCCCCTAGCGTAAGATATCTTACGCAGTACGAGAGACCTCTCGTAAGAGAACTATGCTATTTAAAATACAACAACAGAACAGAACTTGAAGTAGCCTATTTATAGGCAACATAGATATTTTAGTTTTCAACTTTATTTTTAATGTGAACGTTATTTGGGAAAATTTGAAATTGTACATGTTAACATTTGATTACTAGTAGAACATCATTGACATTTGAACATTTATTTTACATTAGTTTTGAACAATTAAACTGTTTAATTAAGGCGAGACACTACAGGTGAAGTTAAACATTTTAACTTGGACATATCACCATGAAACTTTACCAGTTGATTACTCACATGAATATGAGAAAAAAAAAATCTATTGCAAGTTCTCTGTAATTTTGTTTAAACATGCTAATCAGGCTATATCTAAATATGCACTAATTTGCATATATTTTGAAGTGACGAATCTGACCATTGAAAAAAACAATGTTCAAAATTATTGTTGCATTTTGTTGATATATTCAATGAAAAGACATTACCAGAGGGGATTATGAATTGCTCCTTATGTTACCCTGTAAATCAGAAAATACTCCCAATAGTCTTCAAAAATTGATTTCCGCCCTATTTTTCATAAAATGTTATTTAAATCAGGCCAAGAATGATATATATCAACAAATCCCTCTGGACAAACCTTCACAATATAGTTAGGAATATGTCTGTAAAGTTTGGTGTATGTAGGTGCTACATAAGTGGAAAATCGTCACTAGGAGTGTGAGAAAAAAATCATTTTGAGAAAACGGCTTTTAAAGATTTTTATGGCAAAATTCCACTAATTTCTATTGAAATTTGAAAGCCATGAATTACAGACAAAATATGCTTTAAGTCCAAGTAAAATCCATGTATCACACTGTTTAACATCCAAAACTCATTATTGCTTCATGCATCACTGATCATAACACCCAAAACAACACATCACCAGTCCATCACACAGGTGTGACAAAAACGAAATATATCACACCCACAGTAGAACGTCACAGCAACATCACGTGACGCTTCTGAAGATGACTGCAGAGTCAGCAGTCGAAACTGTCAAGGTATGACAACAAACTTTAAGCCTGTCGTATAAGAAAGAATCACTTATAAATACAAATAGTTGGCTAAATGAACTTGTTTGGATTAACACATCAACATGGCCTTCAACTGAAGACCATTACATCACAAACTTCAAACTGACAGAACACAACCTTTACACCTAGTTCCCCCAAGTTAATTTACAGTCTACATATCCATGCCAGCACCATATGTAGGGCCCTCCTCCATCTCCTGCTGGTGTCTTTTCACTTTTTGGGCTGTGCTTACACTTTTACGGCTCCGTTTTGCACTAGCGGAATGGACACTATTGGCTTTTGAAATCCTAACCATGTCGTCATCCTTCATTGCATTGACAGTTACGACTGTGCTCTGAAGCCACAGTTTCTCCATCACAGCCAGCATGGCAGAGGCACCCTCATTAAATATAGAAATAGCCATACTGGCTGCAGCCTCAACTCTGCTTTTCCCCACAAAGACTGTTTTTGGACATCGGGCCCATATGACCGAGTTAAAGCATTCGTTGGCGTTTGAGCAGGCTGTCACTGGACATCCGGTGATAGACAGGGATGAGCTTCTGACCCACCTCCCGTGATAAAAAGTTTCCTGTGTGAAGACTATGGCTCTCTGACTTTTTTCCATTCCCCTCTGCTCTCCTGTACTAACACCAGGATGGATTACACCTAGTGTGTGTAGGACTTTCATCACTAGACATGGAGTGGAGGAGACCTGCCCATATTTCCAGTGACCCTTGATTATTTAGAATAGCCCCCCTGTAATAATTCTGCAAGGCTTTATGTAACACCCACTCGACAGAAGTATACACAACAAAATTGACTCAATGCTTACAGGTAGCAACTACAATTTGGTTCAATACACTGAGACAGATCAATGGGCCAATCAGAAGATACAAAGCTCGAAGGAGGCAAAGCACACACAACACACAAGTTTGAGGTTTTAGATTTTTGTTCTATTGGCTGTTATGATTTTTTTTTTCTTTGTGTTGATGTAATGAATGTAATGAACAGTAAATAATAAATGACAAAGATAAACCAAATGTAAGGTCAAACTTTTAACAAAAAAAGGGGGGAGGGGGGGTACATATTGTACAATACAATATGATCAACCCTAATCAAGTTCTTATTTGAAATAAATTGATAAACCCAAAAAGAAAACAAGTAAAATAAATTCTTCAACAAAACTTTTTCTTTCTTGACTCTTTGGTTGATAAATTGCCTCTTTTCTTTTCGGCTTAGGTTTGAATTTCTTGGTTTCTCTAATTTAAATATGACTATTTGTTGTAGATTAATAAGTTTAGTTTCGATTTAAGGTCCTAATTTTCCTGTCTTTATTGTAGTTTAAACCAGTTGCTTCAAATACAAACTCAAATCAGTATTTTAACCCAGATGATTCAATTAGAGTAACAATTGACATGAATTTACCTCAAAAATGTACAATATGTATATATAACCAGATAACACTTCTTTTAAGATATACATACATACATATATATATATATATATATATATATATATATTTGTAACCGTCTCCCTATCCACTCCTAGTGAGACATGTTACAAGATCATTTTGAGGGAGGGACTCACAGACCAAACTGGTTTTAAGAATATAAAGAGTGTAAACAGTTCAAAGATAAACCTCAACACACCAATAGAAATGCTTTCAGTTTATATCAGACGACCCAGACAAGTATAGACACCACCCAGCAAACACTCAATATACAATAATATAAACCCCAAAGATTCACACAAAAGCAATACTGTCATTGATGAGTAGCAATAGTAATAAGAACTGATAACATTAGTTTTTCATTGTCCTGTGATCCATAGAGTTCATCCAATGTTTTGTATCATAGAATCAATTGTTCCATTTGCAGTGATGGAGAGGAATAGAATAATAGTCCCGTGACTGAGGTGAAGCAGCAATTAGTAACAATCCACAATGACTCCAAATCCCAAACGAACGCAGTCGGGCTTTGAAGCCCCTGTCCATTAGGAATTCATGTTCCTGTTGGAATTTCAATCTTGAGCCTCATTGACAAAAAGGAAAATAGATGATACTCAAAGAGTCCTTCTACAAACAAAACATACATACTAGCATTAGCACGCTGGTTTCAAAACAAACAACAACCGTAAAACCCAACAAACTAAATACAGTTTACACAGGAAATAACCACAGTTGACATAAATCAGACAAAGAAAAACACTTACTTGATTGAGCTTGAAACAATAGTTTCTCAACCTGGACTCTAAACAGATTGGGTGAACTAAGAGAGAAGAACCATGCTTCCCTTTCCACACCATAACCTGGGGCCTGTACCATGAAGCCGGTTTAGGTGGCTAGCCAGCTATGTTTCAGTTTCCGCCAACCCTGGGTTTTAGGTACTATGAAAGTAGCTCGGCTTTAATCGGTGTTCGTTGCCATGGTATCTTACGCTGCACGGCTAACCTGCTCCGGGGCAGGTTATGTTCTGGATTCAAGATCTCAGACCTAAGTTTGACCAATCAGCTGAGAGCAAAGAAACATATAGGTGACGTAACTTATTCCCAGTGTCTGTTGCAATGACTTCACCTTTTCTTCTAAATCCGGTGGACATCTCAGCGCAAATTGTTTGACGAGCACTTTGTAGAGAGAGTTTTTAGCCAGACAAAATCCCCTTGCCTTTCATGATAGTTACTTGTATGAAAGACACAGATTTTCCACGGAAGGAATGTCTTATCTTTGCAAACTTCTTGAGCCGCACATAAAGAATTTAACACATCGAATTCATGCACTTACTGTACCGCAAATGGAACTGCGTTGCGTTTTTTTGCAAGTGGTATATACTTGCACGGTGGGTGACGCACAAAAGCTAGGGGAAAACACGGTCTGTCGAACCATTCGCAAGGTGGTCCTTGCTCTGCAGGAGTACATGAATAGTTTCATTAATAGTGTTCCCCGGACATTTATCGACCATGTCAATAAAAGAGGGCTTTTATAAAATTGCCGGTAAGATATATTGATAGGGTGACATCACATGAACACATTTTATTTTTATTTATTTTTCAAAAAGCAAATTTCACAAATGTACTATACAATATAATACATGTTAAGAATTATTTTAAATCTTTATTATTATTCTGTTAATCTTATGACAGGAGTCATTGCAACATGTATGCGGTCTATTGCTCCAATCTCCACTGCTCTAGGGGAACATGAGGCAGATTATGTTAATAGGAAGTCCTATCACAGCCTTAAAGACCCACTCCGATGAAAATCATGTTTTTCTAGGTGTTAACATGTTCTTGTAGCATTTTTCTCATGTTAGAGGACATATCTTGAGAAAAATAAGCTCAAAGTTGTATTTCTGAGTATTTCTGCATTCAAATGTCTGTGAATCAGTAGCAGACGCTAAAATGCCGTTTAAAATAGACTGGAGTTGTGACGTAGTAACTCCACTGGGCGGGGCCACAAGCTCATAAGTCCCGCCCGCTCAGGTTCTGAGGAGTAGAGAAGACGATGGCGGATCAACACCTATGTGCGGTAGCGGGTTGCAATGCTAAGAGGAGAGATAGTGGTATTAGCTTTCATGCTTTACCCAAACATGTTGCTGTAAGAGATAGATGGATTATGTTCCTTGGTCACGGCAATGTTAAAAACCACACATCGGTTTGCGGTCAGCACTTCACTGAAGAATGTTTCACCAACTGGCAGGAGAAAAAAATGGGCTTCGTCACTAAATTATTTTTGAAGCCTGATGCAGTGCCTTCCATCAAGACACCATCAACTGGACAGCCTGTGTCTTTACCGGTAAGTTTATTTTTTTTTTTCTGTCGGGAGCTAGTTCAACGATCCCGCCTGTTTGCTAGCACAGTGCGGCCAAAGTGGCGCTTTTCTGTCAGGAGCCAATTCAACGATCCCGCCTGTTTGCTCGTTACATCAGCTAACGTTATCTACCTGGCAAAAAAGCCAGTGCTGCATTATGTAAATAAGTCACTTTTCACTGTCTATCAATCGTCATCTAAATTCCGCGCTCGTTCAAGTAACGTTAGACTAGCACACGCAGGGTGGCGACGAGTTTAGCCTGTCGCAGTCGTTTCATCACTCGTGAGAGAGTCAGTCAGTTTTTCAGATAGAGCGGTGACAGTAGCGTCATAATAATTCCGAAATTCCGATCAATCCACTGATACTAAATATGTCCTGATTGATCACTGTGGGAGGGATGAAATATCGAAGCGAAGTCGAGCTGTTTTTTACCGTGACATCTCGGAGTGAAAATATGATTGGTGATCGGTGATAACTTTGATTAACTTCGGATAATAATAATTAACGTGTATATAATACTGTAATGCTTCTATATTGACTATATGACTTCTACCTTACTGAGAAAAGTGTATGATTAATGGTAAAGTTATTTATTGTGTTCTGTTTTCGCTGTTTCTTCAGAGTAACGTCACTTCTGCGGCGGCCACACAGACAAGAGATGTAGGCTGTCAGTGGGAGCCACAGAAGAGGGGAAGGTCAACTGTGGCCACCCAGCTGTCAGAGTATACTCTCAAATCCATTCGAAGTAAAGGTAAGTGTTGCTTTGTGTAATTGACATGATCTAATGATTTCTATTGTTTTTAATATTTTTTAGATATTCTTTGTATGCACCGTTTCTTAAAATTGAATATGTGAATGTCACTTATTATTATGAAAATAGTGACACCGGATGTGTATTGACCCCTGGACTGTAATATGTAGTCATAGTAATACATGTCTGTTCATATTTAAAATTGTCATATTACAGCTATCCAAGTCAATCCATCCACCAGTTCCTTTGGAACCAATACTGAGGTGAAAGCAGAGTTTGGAGGATTTACTTCAACACCGGACAAGACAAGGCCCCCACCTTTGAAAAGGAGACGCCTTGAGACATTGCTGGATGACACAGAGGATCTGGATGATGCTGAGGAAGAACCAGTTGACAGTTCTCAGTCAACATATCACCCCAGCATGTCTTCTTTGAGTGACTCAACCATTGTCAGGTGATAACTTACTATGTAGTCGAATTGCTGTATTATGTTTTATGAAAAGAGAGATGAAGAAATATAATATATTTCATCCTCCACCCACCCCACAGCCCTCCAACACCAATACAAGATATTGTAAAATATCTTGTATATGAAGATTGCCTCCTTGCTCTGTTCCATGACTGTCCAATTTGTCAGCGGACATGTGAGCTGGAGAAGTATGTCAGGGGAACATTTTTGTCAATCAGACAGAAATGTCCTTTCTGTGACTATTCCAGGCAGTGGAAAAGTCAGCCGATCATCGGCAGCACCCCAGCAGGCAACCTGCAGTTATCTGCTGCAGTACACTTTACTGGCACGTCATTTAGACAGATCAGCAAAGTAAGTAACAGTACATAAATATGAATAAATGTAGCAAGAAGTGGATAAAAAATATACAGCATTAATGGACGTATGTGTGTGTACTTTCTGTCTAATTTCAAAACATAATCAACTCATCAAGATTTGGTTGTGTTACAGGTTCTGTCTGCACTTAAAGTCTGCAACATAGTAGAGAGCACATATTTTCTCCATGCCTCATCATTTATGGAGCCATGTGTTTTCGCTGTGTGGAAGCGGACCCAAGCAGACCTGATCCAGGAAACAAAGAGTAGGCCTGGGGGAGCCGAGCTTGGGGGTGACATGAGAGCCGTCAGCCCGGGACACTGTGCAAAATATGGCTCTTAGGGTGCTTTCACACCTGCCTCATTTAGTTCGGTTGAATCGCACTAGAGTTCGTTTTCCCCGTTGGTGCGGTTCGTTTGGGCTGGTGTGAATGCGGCAATCGCACTCGGGTGCGCACCAAAAGCGGACCAAACAAGCGGACCGAGACCTGCTCGAAGAGGTGGTCTCGGTACGCTTTGAAACGAACTCTGGAGCGGTTCGTTTGTGGTGAGAACGTGATCCGACCTCGAACAGAACCAACTGCCAAAGAAATGCGCATTTTTGGACTAAACCAGTTGCCGTAGTCAACTGCGCTGTGATTATGGGATGAGGAGAAATGTTTGTTGACAGTTTGCACTCGCGGACAAACTTGGAGTTGTGAGGAGGTGCGGAGCCTGATAGAAATTATTAACAGCCGCATCCTCGCTTCATTCTCAAATATTATTGTTTGTCTAAAGTGGTGTAAACTATAATAACCTATGACCAAGGATACAATCAGCCCACGCAGTCGTCTCTCCATAGTAAACGGTGGCGTGTTATGCACGCGTCGCCTCCTCCTGAAGTGACTCGCCGCGTGCATTGAATAAAATTTTTTTTTAAGCCGCATCCTCGCTTTGGACAAACTATATAATAAACTATGACTAGGGATACAATCAGCCCACGCAGTCGTCTCTCCATAGTAAAAAGTGGTGTGTTGTCTGCCGGATGTTCCTCCTCTTTGCTTAATTCCGGGAGTTCTGTTGGAATTTTCCTGCACGTTAATTCTGACAATCGAAGTGCAGTTATGAAAATACGTTCAAGACCCATCTGGCCAACGAGTGATGTGGATGTTGTCACATGACTGCATTTTGGTTCGTTTCATAAACTGATCCGGACCAGAGCGATAAGTGTGGTGTGAAAAGAAACCAAAACGCCTGAAAAATGCTACAAAGTATCATTTTTCTCCCTTGGTCCGGACCAAATGTACCGAACTACAGATGTGAAAGCACCCTTCCTCAATGATGGACCTCAACACGGGAAAAATTATTGATGTCCAGTTGGTGCAGGTGAGATTATGGCACATGCCCACTTAGTCCAAAAGGTACAGGATATTGTCTTGTACTTTTGTGCATTTTGGACTACATGCTCACGTAGAAATGGTAAAGTTTGATTTCCCCCAGAAGTCTAGGAGCCCAATAAAAACATTTAATTTATTTCTGAATTAGATTTTATTCATTTATGCTCATGTGCAAAACCTGAATAATTCACAGTTTAAAATCAATCTATGAAAATAAATGTCACATGGTGAATATGACAGTCTGACCTTCTGCATTAATCATTTATTTTAATATCTCACCTATGACAGAATGTTGATGTGAAATAGAAAAAAAAAATCATGTGTTTGTGCAATATTGTTTTCTCTATCCCCACAGAGTAACGAATGTGGCGGCAGTGCCAAAATGGAGAAAGAGGGCCTGATTAGGAGTCTCGATTTCCTGGAAAAATCTGCTGTGAAAGTTGCATCAATTGTTACTGACAGACACTCTCAAATCCAGAAGTTTTTGAGAATTGAGAGGAACGATATTGAGCACTTTTATGATGTTTGGCATGTTGCCAAAGGTGAAGTAAATTTAAAAAATTGTTATTCACATGGTTCTTGAACTTTGATATACACGGTCCCATGTAACAGACTTCCATTTGCTCATTCTCGCCATTCAGGTGTTTCGAAGAAAGTAGAGGCTCTGGCAAAGATGAAGGACTGCAATGAGTTAAAGAGATGGCAGCAGAGCCTGGTAAACCATCTGTACTGGTGTGCCATCTCTTCCTCATCGGGTGAAGAAGCTGTAGCTAAGTGGACCTCATTCAGTAATCATGTCCAGAACATCCACAGCCATGACAACGAACGTCCTCTTCCCTGAGTGTCTGCACCCTGCCTTGGATGGAAGCCGCCCGAAAAAGTGGTTGAAATCAGGCATGTAATCTCAAGATCATTTAGTGTACCGGTATCCATGCTTTTGTTTTCTATAAATAATACATATCAACATTAATTTGCCAACTTGTTTGTGCTATTGCACAACTTTCCTAAAAGTGATATTGGATATGTGTATGGAAAAAGAATATTCTAATATTAATGCTATCAATATTTTAATTGCAGCATCAACGGCTTTGTTTAAACTGCAGAGGATTGTGTCAAACAAATACCTCTTAAAAGGTGTGGCAAAACTCAGCCCAAAGCACCAAACATCGGCCATTGAGGGTTTCCACAGCGTCATTCTGCGATTTGCCCCCAAAAATGTTGTCTTCTCCTACAGGGGAATGCTATGCAGGTAAACAGAATAGTCAATTTATTTGTTATTTTGAAAAGCACACACCTGTCTCTCACCTATATTCTTATGGTGCGTTCACACCGGACGCGAATAGTGCGTCAGGCGCGAGTGATTTCAATGTTAAGTCAATGCAAAGACGTGTTACGCACGTAAAAAATTCCTGCGGCGCGGTAGACGCGATTTCGCCTCATTCGCGCGTCAAGTTCGCGCGAATTGAGCTTCTGGCGCGTTACGCGCGAATGATTTTATTAGTGCTTTTTGTGCATTCACGCGTTTGACGCGAATTCGCGTCTGCCGCCCGAGTTGGAAAATCTGAACTTCTGCGTCAATTCGCGCCGCGTTAACCAATCAGGAGCCTGCTTGCTGCTGTCACGTGGTGAACTGACAGTTTATAATGTTATTTTATGTTTGGCCTCAATAAATTATTTTGTAATATGACTAAAATGCACAACAAAGCAAATCTTTCACATAAAAACTCGATTTCAATATGAGAGATACTCATTTTTTATTGAATGCTATTTATTCCATATCTATTCTAGATTATATGAAACTTTATTAATCTAATGTAAAGACAACAAACACAATTTAGTGTATAAAAACTTTTTAAAAAAAATCACAGGACAGGTTTCACTTTTGGAGGCTGGCTCCATTTATTATCAAAACAAAAATAAATGACAGATTAGGTTGGTGCGGGTGAGGGTGAACCTCGCGCCGGGCTGTACAGCGCGGGCTCGTCATGCAGCGACCACTCGAGGCCGAGGCTTATACGGCCTACGCTGTCCTCGTCAGCGTCCTCACCGTTAGGTCCACCAAACCTACCTCCTGGAGCAAATTGTGAAACTCCTGAAACCCTCCGGAGGGTCTGGTGGACCCGAGTACAGCGACGATGTCCCCTACGCAGCTGTTTCTGCTCTCCAGAGCATATACGAGCGGTGACTCTCTCGATTAATGCTACTGCTAATGCTCGATAAACATCTAAAAAAGATGGCCGCCAACAGGTTTCGAAACTTTCGCCTCCGACGCGTGTGATGCGCGTAAATTTCATTTCAAACTTTTGATTTTACGCGCGTCAATTTCGCTCTTGACGCGCGAATTAACACAAAGTGGTCAAGCGTATAACTAGACGCGGCAGGCGCGAATTTGACGTGCTATTCGCGTTTGGTGTGAACGCAGCATTAGTTGAATCCAGGTTGGAATTTATTCATTTGTTTTTTCGGATGGCCATTTTATATATTTGTGATTTCAGGTTGTATCTCGCTTCGCTGCATTTTAATGAAAATGGAAACAGGGAACAGCTGACGTCTAGAGACGGAACACCAGCATACAATATCAAATACCCCAAGCACAAGAAAGGAAAACACACGATCCAGACACTGAAGAAAAAACCATCATATGGTAGATTAAAGACATATCAATAATTGTTTTATTTTTATTTATTTTTTTGGTACATACAGATTAATGATTATCTTTTCTTCCCAGCCTATGTGGACAACCTAATGCGCGTCTTCTTCGACGAGGTGCTGCATGAACCAGCAAAATTCACTGTTGAGCTTCAGGAACTGAAGATCCCAGACACCCTGTGTTCTCAGTTCCACAGACCAGACAAGCAAGAGGCTGTTGCTGCCTATGTATCTTGCTTCAGCCACTGATGCACTTTATTTTGCGTCTTGGCAGACCTCAAACACAAATGACATGGCAGTCTATTCTTTCTGGTTGATTATTTTAATTCATATGATGTTTAATTTCAATCATTAACAGACAGTGCCTGGAGTCAGGGTCAGGACAACATAGAGAGGATATATATATATATATATATATATATATATATATATATATATATATATATATATAGATAGATAGATAGATAGATAGATAGATATACATTATATATATATATATATATATAGATATAGATATATATATAGATATAGAGAGATCTAGTGGTGTAAGAAGCCAACATAATTTCCCTCAGGGTCTGGATACTGCTGGCTGATACTGACCACGACACAGGATGGGATCACTATTCTATTGCCATGGCCCAAGTACCCCCACACCCAGCTGACAAACTGGCGGTAGGCCAGATACCTCCTCTGCCTGTGAAAAAATGCAAGATTATAACTACTGTATATACTTAAATGTATACTTTGATAATAATAATAATAATAAAATGTGATTACTGTTTTAGTAAATCTTTATTTGTTGCAATATTTTGTGCTACAAAAATCTGAAATGCAGACATTTTTGACACAACACGATGTGGGATCTTGTGATTTCTCCTATGCATCTTTTGATGTGCAGGAACTGTATTTTAGTATTATATATTTTATTACTGAATAGGGAACAGTATTTTACTTACGCATTATAAACATTTATTAGCAAAGGGCCGTGGAGGGCTCTGAAAATATTTAGGGCGTTCTCAAGTGCAAATTCATCCAGGCACACTGGCTCTAATCCTGGGTGAAGACTCATACAGGTAGGAGGCTGCAGTAGAGCCCTTAGTTTGACAACAACCTAAAAGGGGAGAAATACCGACAGCATCAATTATGTGGACAGTGGCCTATATTGGAGACAAAATAATTATCAATACAATTGTAAATAAGTAATTTATAGCATCATATAATATACCTTGGGTATTTCCCAGCAGCAAATATTCTCAGAAGCAATGGGCATTGTAATGCATTTACCACATGAGCACCTGATGGGGGAGGGGGGGAATAATAAATACATGCACAATTTAACTTTAAACTTTAGACTTAGGTTTTCAATGTGCTCTATAAGTAAACTTAAATTTAGATTTGATTCTGCAGCACTATGATTTATTCTTTGTGTGATAGCTATGAAAACTTAAAAAAGGCTAATCTGACTAAATGTTTGGAGCATGTCCACAAACATATTTATTTACTAACATGTTATTAGGAGATATTGGCCTGAAAATAGTCAGTTCAAGAGATTACAAAGACAATACCATTCTGATACATCCACTTGTAGACGACTTGAACTATGTACGTCCTCTTGTTCATCTTGTTCCTCGTCCGAGCTGGCATCTGGCTCAAAACTGTAGGGCTGGATAGCTCCAATATTGTTCTCCATTTTTGTTGCAACGGTAATGACAGGTTGGGGGTGAAAAGCTAGGTGCTAGCGGGAGGGAGAGAGAGCTCTCAGCAACGAGGAGGGGGAGGGTCGTCTCCGTGCCAACGGCTCCGCCCACAACGCAGAGGCGAATTGCTAATGAGCTACTGCCGCTCTGCTGAAGCAAAGTCCCAGAAAACGGCACAGGTTTTGTGATTTTGGCTAAAAATGGCATAATCATAATTTAAAGACCACTGAGAATGTTTAAAAATAGCTCAAAATATGATCGGAGTGGGACTTTAATGTTCAGGTAGAGATGATTATTTTCTGTGAGATGAATCTTTAAATATTAACAGATATAACAATGATCTACTAAACATTTCTTCTGCAGACGACTTGTGGTCATGAACGTATGATCACAAGTTTGGATGCCAAATGGCCTGGCTCCAGTGCTTGTCTCACAAATTTTCCGTGAGTCTGTGTTGTGTCAGCGCTTTGAGGAAAGCAAGTTAAATTTGGTACAGTACAAAACACTGTTAATTTGAACTGAGATAGAAAAACCTACACACTAACCCTCTGACCTCAGACAGGGCCACAGCACCGCTTCAATGTGGCCCTCAGTAAAACCAGAGTGAAGATAGAGATGACCTTTGGCCTCCTAAAGGCACATTTCAACTGTGTTCGGCCCTTAAGAGTCACCAGAGAAGCCAGTAGAAAGGAGCGAGAAACACCACAAAACCAGCTTCTCCCCGATGAAAACTGACCTGATCACACTTGACCACCCAGCTGGTGCAGATGTAGATGCAATCACCATACAATATTACACTTAATAAAGCACATTGAAACTGCAGATAGGTCTCAAACTGTTTTATTGGTTTTGTGGGATGGGAGGGAGAAAGAGAGCAAGAGAAAGTTGCATTAATAAATATTAATACAAAAGTGTTACTTGGTTAAATAAGTTCACATACTGAGATCAGTTTTATCCAGCTGTTTGATCTCCAATTTAATTTTTTTATTTTTTGGAGCCTCCTCAGCTCACAGTCCAGCTCCTTTAGTGTGCAGTCTAGTTCAAGACTCCTTTTGTACAGGGCCCTGACTGAGTCTGTTTCCACCTGAAACATAATTCCACCACAAACATGATCATTACAAGTTTTCTGGAGGCTCAAGTCACAAAAAGTTCCTTGACTTCCTACAAACACAGGACTGACTGTAATTTATGTCAAGGGTTTTAAAATCCTTACACATTTCTTCTGAAGCCCACTGAGGTAGAGGCCTCAGTTTCTGGGGCAGGTTGTGAAAAATCCTACAATAAAAGAGATGTGTAAGGGCCAGTCCCTTTTTTATGCCACACATTCAAATGTTTGCCATAGTAAAAAGCCCAGTGCATTCACATCAGCAACTGTCTGAGAACACACAGACAGAGTGTCTTCATCATTTGCTTCACCCTAATAAATAAAAATAGGCCAATGTAAAGCATAGCTGTAGTAAAGCAGGTTATGTTTGGTGTTCTGTCTGCTGCATACTGACCTCTGTGTGGGAGACTGTGTGTGTGTGTGTTGGCTTCAACAGGGACACTGTATTTCCCTCTACTGCAGAACATACAGTCAGACATATTTAAAACGTAAAAAAAAAATAGTAATGTATTGCACATGTACCCAGTGTTACTTGCTTAGAGGAGCCAGCACCAGGGTCAGATTGTACAGCACCTGTAATCCCATCCATAATCGTCCGTCCCTTATTGCCTACTCAGAGCCAACTCCTCTGCCACAGTGTATTCTGGTTTTCTGAATTTAACTCTATTTCGGTTTGCTGCAAACAAGTGTTTGTGATCAAATGTTCACAAAAGTAATAAAAGGTTGTGGTAAATACTCACCACTTTGAATTATATTTTTATATTTTGTCTTTATCTGCTGCCAAGAACATTTGGAGTTGGGGTTGCATCTAAAAATCAATGAATATTAATCTTTCTTAGAATATACATGCACATTTTTTATATATTATAAAAATAGGCTATAGGCTATATTACACATATAGGCTACACATACATAATTTTACATAAATATAGAACGTATTTGTTTAACTTACACATTAACAATCAGCAATCTTTCTCCAACAGTCTTCTCTTGCTTTGGCAGCAGAGACCGTATTGTTTCGAGCTTGAAATACATATTTAAATTAATCGTAACTCTGAATGATTATCTCTTGCTCTTCCGCGGAAAAATATATCGCTCTCGCTCTACCCACGATTGGTTGTTCAGTGTCGACGTCATTGTTTTATGTGCACGCGCGCGTGGAGTAATCATAGCTTAAGGATCAAAGCCTGAGTTGACAGAGAAAGTTGATGAGCTGCATCATGGTACCAATAAAGCCTGATTGCATCGGTGTGGTTTTGTCAACTCAAAACTAATCCTGTAACCCCGAGTTTGTTCAGCTACCTTCATGGTACAGGCTCCTGACCTCTTCTCCCACATGGCTATATACAAGGGAGCATGACACATAGAGCCCCCTACTGCATAGTAGTGGTAACCAAACTTTGGGTGGTTACAATATATACAAAACAAATTGTAAATAAGGTCACAAAACTGCAAAAATAAAGGTTATACACACCTCAGTCCATTCGATAAATTCAGTTCAGAAAGAAAAATATACCTGAGTCCATCAGGAAAAAACGACACCACTAAGTGGATAAGAAGATAAGAAGTAAAAGATCCAAATTCAGTCTGGGGGGCTCGCCATCTTTCTTTTCTCTCAGCGCGGCTTGATGTATCCTCATCATGCACTTAAATCACAGCGGAAAACCCAAACTTCTACACAAACAACAAAAACTGGCCTGTACGCAAAGGATAACATTTTTAGAAACTCATTTTTAACTCTGTTTCAACAGTATTTACTCTTCACACCAACATTTAACGTTCATTTACAACATAGGCTATACTTCATATACAATGAACATATCACTTAATTTTAACACACATAGGAATACAACACACCGTTGTAATTCATCACATATATAAAAATAAATCCACAAATCACCGATTCCTCTGAATTAACAGTGTTCTGTTAATATTTTCTCCAGATTACACCACGAACTATAGCGATGACTCAACTAACTTTGGCTCGATATTCCGGATTAACAAGGCCATAACAGGTAAACTCTTTCACAAAACTTTTCAGTTTGACACTTAACCTGTTAGGCTGCAACCCCACTTTTGAAAAATGCCCAGAAATGGCATACCTAAACTGAAACAGATCCAGTTCATGAACCCTTTGTACTAAAAGCAAAGAGGAATAAGTACAAGAGGAAGGAGGGTTGAGGTTTGAGCAGATGTTTTAATTTTATTTTAACTTATTTATTGATTGGTGCTGAGAGAGTGCTAAGGCACATTGTATTTTATTGCTGTGTTACTCTGTACTAATATGTATATGACAATAAAACTTAAACTTGAAACTTGAACCAAAAGTATGATCTCATTTGAAAGCTGACACTTGGCAGTTTATTGTAAATGTAGAATTAATTATTGTCATAACGAAAAAAAAAAGTTATAAATAGCTTCAAAGTTTTGTAAAGTTATTAGAAATGTATTTTTATGAAACATCTTCATGAAAATAAAATTGAAGTTGGCACTGTATCAATCTAGAAATACACTGCAGCTAAAGACACATGTCTGACCATGTTATATTTAAAATCTGAAGATGATAAGTCTAAAACTCTGTATTTAGTTAAAGCTGCAGTCCGCAGTTTTTCCTCTTTGTCGCCATCTCTGTTCGAAATCTGCAATTGCAGTTATTCGCGGAATTATCAACTTTACGTGCGTTGTGCCTCGGCACACCTAGTATGTGTAGGACTTTCATCACTAGACATGGAGTGGAGGAGACCTGCCCATATTTCTGCCTTCATTTGATCCAGTGAACCTTGATTATTTAGAATAGACCCCCTGTAATAATTCTGCAAGGCTTTACACATCTTGGCAGTGAGCTTACCCTGACCTTTGCCCCCTAACTTACGCTCAGCACTCAGATTCCTAAGTGCTGTGCCCATGCGCTTGTGAGCGTGATTTATGCACTCAAGCTCAACAATTTCATGTCCAGGGTATGGGTTGAGTGCAACCACCTCCTTGAATGCTGCACTGTCCCCATCTGACAGCATCTCTGTGTAGCGCAGCTGATGCTAAAAAACACAGACCTGGCCCACATCCTCTTGGCCGCCTCCTGCTCCATGGCCTTACTTGACCCTGAGAAATTTTTTGCACAGTCTACATGACTCTCCTTCCAGCTTTCAAATTCCTCCCGCGTAAGCTTACCACCTCGCCTAGCACACTCTCTCAGGGTGCAAGCATGGCAGTAGGAGGATAGCACCTCGAAGTCCACTAACAGCCCAGTGAGGATGTCGATGCACACACCAATGCCATAGTGGGATGTGAAGCCTCTCTTCTGCCAGGCGCCATCAAAAGACACACTGATATGTGTCATGGCATCCTCATTATAAAACACAAATAGATTGAGGCCATAATCTATAATGCCACAAATGTTACAGAGAGAGAGAGAGAGAGAGAGAGAGTAGATGTAAGACAAGAGATGAAACGTTTCCCATTACTGCAAAGATAAGTTTTACCATTCTGGGAAAAACTATCTTCACTAAGAGATTTACACCTTGGAAAAATAGCCATAAGAATAAAACTTCCCAAAGTTAACTGGAAGTTCTCCTAGGAGAGGGGACAGCAGCTCCACTGAGAGCTAAATATGCATCTGCCTGAGGGATTCACAACCACTTTAGGATCCCACAATTACATATTTGTATAGATAGTAATTATATTATACAAAAACTGAAATGTGTTGTGTAATGTAATTGTTTTGTATATATAGTGTGTAAAGTATAGTATATATGTGACACCTATATATTTAATATATGACATGTAGGCTATGAATTTCTGTAAACTGCTCTGACACACTGAGAGAGAGAGAGAGAGAGAGAGAGAGAGAGAGAGGATTCGTCTTGATGACGCGTAGATGTATAGACACATTGCCTGTACCTATCGTCTTTGCAGAGACTGCACTCTAGTACTAAACTACTACAGAACCCATGATTCTTTGCATCGATTTTAACTTTCAGCCCTGTCCCTGCGCAATTAGGACAAATTAAACCACCGATCAGTTCATTCAAACGTGCTACATGAACTATCAGCCACTGCTGTGTGGCGCTTTGATTACCTCCGCTGTCTGAACACTCCTGTTTTCCGAACGACAGTTTACGCATTGACGTCGCTGAACTGTTCGAACACATCGAACTGTTTTCGGCTTTTCTGAGAGAATTTTACACGCATATCTTTCGACATTTTGAACTACCGGCGCAGAAATGTCAGAGCGTGTCACGTGACGATTCTGAACGATTTCACGTTGTCAGAAATTAGCATTAGCCAATGAGATTGTGCATTTCGAGTTAAATCACCCATTTTACTTTCATGATTGGTTGCTGATCAACAGGAAATTACCAAATTTGGATCCGACAGCATTGCAAAGGAAAGAGAGAGCTTTCTAACGGTGTGTGTGATGTCAGGGAGCAGAGAGCGATCACGGAGCAGCGTGAAGATTTAGAATGCCAACTTTGGATCAATTTAGACGAAATCTACAGACGCAAACAGACAAAGTGTAGTTAAATAAAGTTTTTTTCAGCACAAGTCATATAGCCCAAAATCTCAAAATTGACCAGTGAAAAAAAAAAGTTTTTGCCTGCCGTGTCTCGCCTTAACATGAACAAATCGTTCTTGAACATAAATACTACACTACTTTGGTATACCTTCTGTCACAGGCATTTCAGCTGCGAGCCCGTAAGACTGTGGAGAGGATTCCAATAGAGTTGCAGTTTCCTCTGGGACTTTGAGCAAATTGTCATTTTGAATGTCGAGTTTCAATTAACCGCATTTAAGGAAATATTCTTCCATGTCCTGTCCATCCTCCAAAAGGTTAGTGGGGTCAAGACTAGCCACGCATTTTTTCAGGACAGAATTGTTGATTTTTCAAGATACTCTCCCGAAATCTCCAAAAACAGTGACATATAGTGGCAGTCACCTTGTACATACCTGTTTTCTCTAGCATTTTGCGGTACACATTTACATTCTTATGAGTTCTTGCTTTCCCTAGGAATCAAACCCATGACCTTGGCATTGCAAGCGCCAATGCTCTACTGTTTGAGCTACAGGAAAGCTATATTCTTAGGCTGAAACTGCATCTGCCAAAACTTGCAGTTCCCGTAGCTGCGAGACACAGCGCCCTCGGCCCGGATAATGGCGCCGCAGAGAGATATCACCGGTTCTTCTTTTACTTTACAAGCAGATATTTCACCAAGCCTAGGCAAGGGTTTGACTTCATCAATCTGGCTTTCTTTGGTCGTTGTAAGGAATAGTTCTCCGTTGAATTCTCTGGTGCTTAAGCGCGTGGTGAATTGGTAGGTTTTTCCGTGCAAAAGAAACCACCTTGACCTTCCCAAAGCTGCAGCCTAATTCTGCCGGTGATGTCCTCAACCTGAGCACTCTGTCGCATTTCAAGTGAGGCAGCTTGAAACGCATTCTCTGTTCCCACGGTCAGGTGCACTATCCGTCCAGTGAGTACACCAACCTGACAAAATATATATAAAAAAAAAAAATTTCTAGAAGTTTCTAGAAATTTGAATCGGTGTAAATCGAGCTTTTGCTATCTTTCTCTGCCTTTGAGAAAATGGAGGCTCAATCAGGCTGATCTTGAATCTCCTCCTTATGACGTCATAAGGAGAAATGTTACCTCCCCTTTCTCTGCTTTGCCCGCCCAGAGAATATTTCCCGACCATGAGAAATGAGCTAGGAAGTAGGAACGCGCGCGCGCAATTTTAGTTTGTCCACGAGAGATATCATGGCTTTTGAGCGAGCGAATAATTGCTCAATAACTGGATGTACAAATGAACACCGAAGCCTTCATCCAAGCCCCAGAAGAACCAGTGGATTAATTTCATTTTCTCTGGAAATGCGCCGACACAACTTCCCAAAGTTTTGCATGTCTGCGGCAAACATTTCAACGACGAGTCGACGACTGTTCCCTCAACTTGGGTCAATACAGAGCTGGGCTTGCTGAACGTCTGAAACTAAAGTCTGGATCAGTACCAACTCTCTTTGGCTCAGCTACACTCCTCGGACAAGCAAGTCAACTAATGATATATAAGTGTGTTGCTTGTTTACTGTTTATGGTTACCTAGCTTGTTACACGTAGAATGTGGACACACACACTGTAAAGCGAGTGTTGTACACTTCTTTGTTATTTGGATAACCGTTTTCCTGTTGGTTATATGGTGCGCGCGATATCCGCATTTCAAGATCGCAGAGCTTGATGTAATTGTAATAAGATAAATTACAGACGTTACAGATCTCTGTACTAGAACATCTAGGCACAATAAACAGTTTTCCCCCCATGATTGATATATATATATATATATATATTACTTTTAATATATATGAAATATATATTACTTTTAATATATATGAAATATAAATTATGTAAACAAATAAATTATGTAATATCATTTTGTCGTTTCATAGATCTAATTTTAAGTATTATTGTTATTCACTAAAGTACCGTATCCAGACATAATATTTTATTTTAAACTAACCATTCGGAAACGTCCTGCTGGTGCCGCTGAGTTGCAACTTCTTCATCCGTTGCTTCTCCATCTGGATCCGATTCTGGGTCGAACTGAAATGCTTGAACGACTGCGTGTCTTCGTGCCATTGCAATACATCCAACGTAAACATGCATGGTACCGTTGCTCAATAGTATGTTCCTGCAAGATGGTCAAGGCCACACCCAGCCTCCACCTTGCGCCGCCTTTCTACTCCTCATTAACATTTAAAGCTACAGACACCGAAACGGCCCGTCTAAAGGAAGCTCATTCTGGGACTGGCTTATAGTGGCTATAATTCTGCACCAAGGCTGAATTTTTGGAAAAAGATTTCAGATACAGTACTAGGGACCACTAATGCCTATATTAAAGCCTACAAAAAGTAGCATGTCATGGGACCTTTAAGTATGATTTAAAATAATTAAGAACTTACATCTTGCCTTTGTGAAATTTTTTTCACCTCCTCCACAGTGTATTTGCATTTAATTGGAGGCTCTCTGTAGGGAAATTGCACGTCGTTGACCACAGTAAGATCGGTCCTTCGTCCATATAAAATGCCCAAGCCTTCTCCAGAACGACCTAAGAAGAAGAGATAATGCAATATATGACATAAATATAAAATTTGTCGGAAAATAAGTATGTACAAAAGCATAGAAAGTTGATTAAATACTTACTTGGTTCTTTGGAGAGCCCGGTCAACTTCCCCGCAGTTTTGCGCTCGAAGGAATACATTTATCTTGTCTTCGCTAAAAACTGCAACTTTTTGGAATTCGTTGCGAATTTCCGCATTAAAATATTTAGTCTTTTTTAATGTCAATTGTTTTATTATTGAGACATTGTGCATGTAGCCGGTTACGCTTGTCTCGTAGTCCACTTTAATTTTCTTAGGGTCAGATGCCATGATGACCTGTCAGGAGCCGAATGTGATACAACGTGAATTCTTAACACTTTTATAACCCACGACCATCAAAACCCAGACAAGGCTAGAAAGACCAATTAGGTATGACAGACAGATGTCAAGTGCACAAGAGTTCAATTAAAGGACAAGCAGTCATGCCAAAGTCAAACATATTAGCATAAATAGGATATTTGTTTATGTATAGAAAAACAGTAGCTATAATTTTAATGTTCATTATTTATTTGTATTAGTAGTATTGATATATGTTATTGTTTTTTCATTATAAACAAGTATGAATATGCATGTTAACATAGAGAAATACATAGCTAGGCCTACGTAAAAAAACTAAAGTTGTTGCATGACAGAAACATTGAACGTTGTAATATATTTTTTTTGTTATATTGTGTTTAAAATACTTTTAATGTCAAAATAATGTACGCTATTGCATTAAATGTATGAAAACAAAATGTTAGAAATGTAGGCCTAGATCATGATAGAGTTTATTTGATACCAAAGAAATTAAAAGTATGAGACTTATAGTGTTCATTTATTACTTTATATAGGCTATTTTTTGACAAAATTTCTTTATATTTTAGGTTTTGTGTAACTTATAATGATTGTTTATTTATTAATACCATTTAAAATGAAGCGATATAGTGTTTATTATCTTTAGGGTAGTTTAAAGCATATTTTGTCTGTAATTCATGGCTTTCAAATTTCAATAGAAATTAGTGGAATTTTGCCATAAAAATCTTTAAAGGCCGTTTTCTCAAAATGATTTTTTTTCTCACAGTCCTAGTGACGATTTTCCACTTCTGTAGCACCTTCATACACCAAACTTTAGTTGTATTCCTAACTATATTGTGAAGGTTTGTCCAGAGGGATTTGTTGATATATATCATTCTTGGCCTGATTTAAATAACATTTTATGAAAAATAGGGCGGAAATCAATTTTTGAAGACTATTGGGAGTATTTTCTGATTTACAGGGCAACATAAGGAGCAATTCATAATCCCCTCTGGTAATGTCTTTTCACTGAATATATCAACAAAATGCAACAATAATTTTGAACATTGTTTTTTTCAATGGTCAGATTCGTCACTTCAAAATATATGCAAATTAGTGCATATTTAGATATAGCCTGATTAGCATGTTTAAACATAAAATTACAGAGAACTTGCAATAGATTTTTTTTTTCTCATATTCATGTGAGTAATCAACTGGTAAAGTTTCATGGTGATATCTCCAAGTTAAAATTTTTAACTTCACCTGTAGTGTCTCGCCTTAATTAAACAGTTTAATTGTTCAAAACTAATGTAAAATAAATGTTCAAATGTCAATGATGTTCTACTAGTAATCAAATGTTAACATGTACAATTTCAAATTTTCCCAAATAACGTTCACATTAAAAATAAAGTTGACAACTAAAATATCTATGTTGCCTATAAATAGGCTACTTCAAGTTCTGTTCTTGTATTTAAAATAGCATAATTCTCAGTAGTTTTTGTTCTTTATGTCTCAATGTAATTACTGTGCATTATATTTACATTATTATTGTTACTCTATTTGTATTGTTACTTATGTTTTAATAAACTGTTCTTTATACAACTCTTATCTCGTGCTGACTTTTATTAACACATAGACTACTCATCTTTTCTAGACGTACACTATTTTAATGTACAATGGGCTACAGTCACACTTTAAGAAAAACAATACTTAAATATACCATATTAATTTAAAATAATTTTCCGTATTTATATTTGACAAATATTTTACCCATATTTTAATTAAAATTGCATTGTGGTTACGATAGTGAATTAAAGCTTTACGAAGAAATGACTTTACCCTCAACTGTATCATAAGTATCATTACTAATGTAATCAACACATTAGACACTAACGACATCTTGTGGTCAAAACATGGAAGAATCCGCCTTTCTCTCCGAGATGACCCAGCCATTTTTAGCCTATTTCATATAATAAATCCAAATAAAAAATACTCTTTCAAATATATTTTTACTTTAAAATGTTTATTAAATCAGTCTCTGAATAGCCTACATTTCTGCGTGCGGGGGGTAAATGGGCAAAGTGGTCATATTTTATAAACATAAATGTAGGCTACTTTATCATAAAATAGTCAGTTGAAGTACGTAATATCTCCAATAACGTCTGCAACCAGACGTTATTGGAGATATTACGTACTTCAACTGACTATTTTATGATAAAGTAGCCTACATTTATTTTTATAAAATATGACTTGAGCGCTCAGACTCAGTCACCTGCTCTTCCTCTGCAAGTGACGTCACTAGCAATCACATGTTGAAACCACTGTATAGTTTACTGTACCTGTTTTTTTATTTTTGGGGGGATGAAAACATTGTTAATAGCAAAATCCATCTTGTGAAACGTATTATAAAATACAACATGTAATAAATAAACACTGGGAAAGTCACTTAAAAAGCAGTTGTTTTCCACGGTAGGTGCATTACACTATTTTACTGTAATTGTAGCTGACTAATAGGGGCACAAACACATTTATACATATTTTTTTCGTCAAATAAACATTAGAAAGTACTGCTCTGAAACAATTTGTGCTGAGAAGACCACTATATAATGACGTAAAAGTTGATGATGATGCCAAAAAGATTTGCATGTGCAGGGTAAGATTTGTGGAAGTGTACGTAAGATTGTAAATTAAATTTAAATTCATATTTATGTTAATGTCGTTAGCATGAAGCTGCAGTTTCACAATACATGAATTACACTTACAGTACAGTACAAAATAACAGTAAATGTTGCAAATCTTTTTATTTACGCTTGAAACACAATTTACACGTTTACACCTGCCATTTTATAATCTTTTAACATACCATACCAACATTTTATATATGATTCCCCCTCCAGAGGACTAATTGTTGATTAAACATGATGAATGTATTTATGATTATTTTTTCCTGCATTAAACACTTTAATTTAATCTATAAACAGTACTATTATTATTGTTATTATTATTGTGTGTGTGTATATATTAGGGGTGTAACGATACATGTATTCGTATTGAACCGTTCGGTATGAGGCTTTCGGTTCAGTTCAAACCGAACAGTTCGTTGGACCATTTTTCCTGGCGAGCAAAATTTCGTTATTTCAAATGTAGGCAGGTCGCGTGCGACCACAACATTGCCCAACATAAAAATGGCAAACGTAATGGAAGCGGAACGAAACTGCTTGTTATTGTGTGGTTGAAGGACCGTTTATCAGTTTGGACCAGTGCAGCGCGAGCCGATCGTGATCATGGGACACTGTTACTACACAGCGCTAATAAGAGATCCAGTAAAGAAAGCATTTGAATTCACCACAAAAATAATAACATCGCTACGAGATCTAGTGAGAAATATTCACATTTCTCCGTTATTAACGGATCAAACAGCGCTGACGTGGAAGCCAGGAAGAAACATTGTGCCATGAATGAACTAACCAGTGTCCACAGATCAGTAACATTCACCATGGATTTACTGTAGTAACACTAACTGCAACCATGGAAGTTTGGCAGGAATAGTCGGCTAATGCTTTCAAGTAACATTACGTTGGTTTTATTTTTACATTATGAATAAAATTGCTGCCCTCAAATGTTAATCTGAACTAAAATAAACCTTTGTTTAAAACTACTACAATATTACGTTTCATTTTTTCCAAGGAGCTGTTTTGTTTTATATGCTCCTAAGAAGAGTCAATTATAGCTCTAGAATTGCTCAAAGTAAAAAAAATATCATACTTTATTATGTTAGTTTTAATAAAAAAAAAAGAATAAAAAAATTAAATCAAGGAAATTTCTCTGGCATTTCTTTCTTTTTGCTGTATCAAAAACGTACCGAACCGTGACACAAGTGTATCGTATCGAACCGAACCGTAAATTTTGTGAACCATTACACTCCTAATATATATATATATATATATATATATATATATATATATATATATATATATATATATATATATCAGTGGCGGCTGCTGGTCTTTCAAAGAGGGGAAGCTCATTTTCGGCCTACATCATAAAAATTGTCTATTTATATAAACGTAAATTCTACGTTCCTTTTCAGGAAAATGCTCTGTGACCCTGTCGTACCAACTAGGCGTCTTTTCCAGTGACTTGACCAGTGTCCTCTCAATGGCCAGCAGAGTTAAATATAATTGTATAAATGTAATAATATAATAAAGGTATAAATAATAATATAATATAGTATAGTATAATACTACTATTTTTTTTTATAATGATTTTTTAATTATTGCTACTAATAATAAAAATATATAATAAGTAATAATATAATAAAGGTAAAAATGTGTAATTGTTTGAAATGTATTATGAAAATTGGCAAGCAATTTCAACACGCAAATACCAAGAAATAGTTTGCAGCAGTTTGTCTTTCGACTACACTTGCAAAATCCGTGATGGGACTGAGCTCAAATAGCTTCAGTGTCAGTGACTTTTTATTGTATGAAATCGCTGTCAATCAAGAGGAGATGCAGTCTTTCGACAGACCCTCCAATCATCACGCAGAAGCCCAGAGTCCAGGCCAGCCCACTCCTCATTAACCCCAGAGACGCTGAGCGTCCGTGGACGGGACATAATCGCAGCATTTATCCAATGACCGTCTAGTTTCGAAGCACTGAAAAAAACTGTTCAAAGCAGCCCCACTGAAGTCAATGGACGCTGGGCTTCAACAGGGAAATGCACTGTGGCGCTACGGGAATGGATGAGAAGGAAATCGAGTCAGCCGACCTGCTATATGTAACTGATTCTGAACGAACTCGTCTTTGAGATGAACGTTTTCTAACGCATTTTAAGTCAATAAAATGTTAACACAATAGTACATATTTGACCATTCATTTTTTGTACATTATAGGGGAAGCCGAGCTTCCCTAACAGTCTTAAAGAAATCCCCACTGATATTTATATATATATATAACCCAGCATTTTTTTGAGTGTACAATAATCTATTGCAAATTTCAAACACACACATTTTACCTCATTAATACAGGTTCATATGTTAATGATTCTTCATGATTTCCATCTTAAATCATACGCTGAAGGTTCAGAATTATTGGAATCACATTCTGCAAACCTCTTGTTATCTTAAAGGAAACAGTAGGAAACCACTGAAAGTGCTGTAGTTATACTGGTCATCATATATCCTCGTGTTAGGCAAAAGTCTCACATAGACAACATCTCCAACCTCCAGGATCAACACAACTCCATTCGAGGAGTTTAACACACTCTGAGGCTGATGACCATATGCCGAAACCACACGCTCTCCATTCTTAAAAATGGATGCAGCTGATACAGTTGGTCCATGACTCACTACAGAGATTCTGAACATGTACGCTCCTTTCAGCGGGGCTGTGAAAACACCTAAATCAAATAACAAGAGATACAGAATCAGATGTTTCCTGTATGATTGTTTAATTATCAAGCACACTGTGTTATATTTTCAAAAGATGGCAGATCATTTCAGGCTGTTTACATGACAACAATGTACTAAATATGGACAAGTTTTTTCTTTGCATTTTTCACGGACAGACGTTGTCAAAACAATCCCCATTAACACGGGTTCGTGGAAACTACTTTAAACGCTGTATTCTGCTGCCTGGCCAGTAGGTGGCAACATCACTTTGTAAAGAAACACCACGCACCTATAGACTGATCACGTATTACGCATGACATCACAGTTTTCACAAATTCACGTTTTTGTTGTTTACACAGAGACGATAATGATATTCACGAGTTCACACTTACATATAATTTGAATGGGTACGTTTAAGCGTATATGGCGTGCTGTCCGGAGGGAGGGCTCCGAGCTCAGAGTTCGGCCCGAACCCAGAGTACTCCCCCCGTATGTAAGTGTTTAGGACTAGAAGTGAGGAGAAGGGGTGGTGGAGGGATGCTGCAAAAACTGTCAATGGAATGAGGTGAGACTGCTGAGTATATATATACACCTCTTACCATTGATTGCTGAGTGCTCTCCACCTGTGTTAATTATCTGAGCGTGCTCCTCCCGAACCTTGTTAATAAAACATCATTTGTTTCCAAAAACTTGCACTTTGAAGCCCAAATTCAAACGTTTGCGTTTTCAGTCCCCCAATGAATGAACGTGTGAATGAACGGCCAAAGTGCATAAACCTGAATCACATACAAATCTTTACGTGTTTAATTGAAACCGGTGTCATGTAAACAGACCCTAATTCTCTAATACACATTACACAACTGTAGAGAGGTCTGAATGGAGCTGAAGGGTTTTACTATAAACTGAGTTTTATGACTCATTTCATTGATAATTACCTGTGACTGGGTTGTAGGCGTTCCCTATGTTTGTGATGACGTTCCTGTAGGTCAGTGTGAATTCAGAGGTAAAAGGACCAATATATCCACTGCCAGATTGCATCAGTGCAGCTGAAAAAGCTATTTCTCTGTCTGTTATTGAAAAACATAAGGAATATTGTGATATATTACTCTATTACACTGAGAATGTACAGGTGAAACTCGAAAAATTTGAATATCGTGCAAAAGTTTGTGTATTTCAGTAATTCAAATTAAAAGGTGAAACTAATACATTTAGTATATGTAACTATATACATATGCATGATTATACTTTTCAGATGGCTGACATTTCTGTATTTAAAATCCTTTTTTTTATTGTTTTCATATAATATTCTAATTTTCTGAGATTTTGAATTTGGGGTTTTCATAAGCTGTAAGCCATTATCATCAAAATTAGAACTTTTGCATGATATTCAAATTTTTCGAGTTTCACCTGTATAGACTGAATTTAACATCATTCAAGCACACTTTCACCTCTATTTTCCTTTCTCAACTCCACTTGACCCAGAGTAAGATTTGACATTTCTGTGAAGGAATAAAGATTCTGTTAAATGACATTTACACTGTTTATTGTAATAGATAACACAATTTACACAGTATACATTCAATTTTACACTAACATTTACACCATGCATCGTATTGCATTGGTGCTTTACTTTGAGGATCATTGATAAAAGAGTGACTGTTTTGGTGAGGTACCGTCATTTTTCTTGTTCAGCTCTTCCAGGATAAACGTCTTTTGTTCACTCAGTCGCGTCTCTAAAGCTCTGATGTTTGTTTTCTGCTCTGTAACGGTGGCGGTCAGTTCTCTGATGTTCACTTTCTGCTCTGTAACTGTGCTGGTCAGTTCTCTGTTGATGGTTTTCTGCTCTGTAACTGTGGTGGTCAGTTCTCTGTTGATGGTTTTCTGCTCTGTAACTGTGGTGGTCAGTTCTCTGATGTTTCCTTTCTGCTCTGTAACGGTGGCGGTCAGTTCTCTGATGTTCACTTTCTGCTCTGTAACGGTGGCGGTCAGTTCTCTCAGCGCTGCATGGATGTCAGTGAAGAACAGATGGTAGTTTTGTTGGCTGTCAGTTGAAGCTTCATCTCTCAAAGTGTCTGTTTGAGGTGGATTCTGTCTTCCGTCCTCAGATCTGAGCTGTTGACTGATCTCATTCTCATTGAGTCCTCCATCTACCTGATGCTGTACGACACACACAAAGGTTTCCAACAGCAGCAGTAAACATACTAAACCCTTCATTCTTCACTGATGTTTGTTTCCAGCTCTTGCTCTGTCATCCTCACAGTCTCTCATGTTCCTTTTATAGTGTCCTGATTTACTGTCTTTTGTACTTTTGTATCTATATTGCTCCAGATAAATAAGTAGTTCAAGTTAATTGTTAATCATAATCAAAGGGATGTTCCGGGTTCAGTAGATGTTTATCTCTATTCACAACATTTGTGGCATTATGTTGATCCCAACAGAAATTAACTTTGACTCATATATATATATATATTATATATATATATATATATATATATATATATATATATATTTTATTATAATTATTATTTTATTTTTGTTATAAGATCAGCGGAGGGATAATCACAGAAGCACACACCTCCGGTCGTTGAATGGTTAAAATCTCACACTTTAATAATATTTATCAGCACCTAACAAAATAAAAAAGGCTGTGACTGTGAGGGATGATTACCTCAAAAATGTACATCGATATGCAAGTTTGAGTGACAGTGATTATCCTGACCTCTGGTATATTTCTGACCTCTGATATAGATGGTCACATGACAGGTTTATCAGATTTATGTTGACAAAATGTTGCTGATGGAGTTTAATTCACAAAATTCCTTTAAAATGTTTTTCCCCCACATGCAACAACATCCTGTATTAACAGAAGTAGAACTGAATAAATGCATGGATTAATAAATACAAAAAGGTAGTTTGAGGAAAAAATCAATGTCATTATTTCCTTGCTGCTACTATATAACATATACATATAATTCGAATGACATGTATTACATGTATAAAACATTAAATGTAATTATTAACCTGATTTACAGCTTTTCATGTACAAGAATGCCCTAGATTTTGGGTTTCCCATGAACTGGTTTACAATAACTTGTTTTATGGTACAATAACGTGAGCTGTTGTTTTGTGGTGTGAACTTTGATCTTAACACCTTTAACCTTATTATTTATTATTACATGGCTCTGTGAAATACTTGATTCTGATTGGTCAATCGCACCATCCAGCGGTAAGTTATTCCCAGATAACAATCGCTGAAAACAGAAACACAGGCATTCACCACAGCATTTACCTATATGTGACACCCTCACACCAAACCACTGCATTCACTACAAGTAAACACCACACGTGCGCCCACTGCCCCTCGAGTGCCACCGCCTGGGAAAACCTAAAAAAACAAACACATTTAAACAAACAGCTCAGCAATCCTTCATTCTCATGAACACCATGCTATGACATTACTTCCCAACAAAATGTCTAGTCAAAAAGAGGGACTCACTCAACATATGCTGAGGACACTTAAAACAATTTCCAGTGAGTTCAAAGACTCATTAAAACACCATATTAGATAAAAAAAATAAATAAAAAAAAACGTAGAAAACAAAACTCTAAATTAGACAGATAACAGTCGGTGCCAGAGTCCTACAATAAAAATGCACAAGTTAGTACATTTCTAAAACAAAACAATGAAATACCAACTATCGATACGGCTAATACCTGGTTTCAGTAGCTCATGCTATTCACTGATATATTAGTCATCAGCCCCGTTCCTGAAACATCAAAATGCTGCAACAAACAAGGAACATAACATTACGCTTAGAAAACAATAAACAAAACCACAATAGCAGTTTCTACCTTGCCTTAGCAGCTTGCGTTATGCACTGCAATAATCATCAGCTCGCTCCTGAACGATCTAAGAGCTCAGCTTCCCATTCACCTTCTACTCTTCTGATCGTTAACTGTCTCCCTTTAAATGAGTTCTTTCACTTGGTCTAATTTGTGTGACAATTATTAATCCTAGCACCCTTACTGGTCATGCCTCACACAATTCTTCCCCAGGTCTCAGTGTCCCCCTACCTACCACATAGACTAAAAACACATCTCTTTGACCCAGCATACACATAACACATTATCAACTTCTATAATTCAATATTAGGCTGCATAGATTAGGTCAGCCGGAACCGGGAACACTTCCCATAAATTCTGATGTACTCGTTACATCATAAGAAGAATGGCGTCTATGCTAATATTAGTCTCTCTGTTTATCCTGAGGTTTACCGCAGTCCGCCGGATCCAGTCCGTATCCAGATCTGATGAAGGACCTGCGCCTGGACACGATGATAACACAGTCCTGAAGTGTCAACTAGTCTCTCCCCTGTGAAGGGCTCCTTCCGTTCCCTTTACCTCTGTTCAAATAAAACTTTGTCAAAATTATTCCAGTTCACATGGATACGCGGAAGCAAAAAAAAATTTGTATTATGAATTTTTAAGGCCAGACAAGTAATTTGGTGAGGTCAATTTGTAAAGAAAGACTACATGCCTGCGCACATATACATTCGAACACGCATACCTATAGACTAAACACGCAATACACGTGTGTTCTCTGTTACTTAAATTTCCTATTATCACTGTTGCTATTTTGAAACAATCTATATTGTTAAAAGCGCTGTAAATGAACTTGACATGACTTGACTTAATTATCTGAAAGTGTTTCTCCCGAACTTTGTTTAAAAAACATAATTTTACGAGTTCACGCTTGTATATAATTAAATAGAGTAAAGTTTATGTGTATTGGCCGTGCTGTCCGGGGGGGGAGGCTCCGAGCTTGGAATTTGGCCCCAACCCATACTCCGCTAAAAAGCAAATGAGCTTGTTAATGAAAATCTGCTTGTGTATTACAGGTGCTGTGAGAGAGTCATGCCTCCCGTGCCGCCACTGATGACGACATTGTAAAGCATGCAATACGGTGGTTCAGCCTGGCATCTCCTGTAATATTCTGAAATAATTTCATACTGTTTATATGAATATGTTCTGGATAGAGGAGGGACTGGTTGGTTGATTGTGTCGAAGAGCTTTATGTGTGAGTATGTAATTGTGTGTAATTGTTTGATGTTATTTTGAGGACCCCCTCGAAAACGAGATGTTTCATCTCAAGGGGTTATCCTTAATAAAATGAGAAAATGAGCAGAAAGAGGAAACTCAAGGAGCCGTCCCACTGGCAGCATCCTGACCCAACAGAAGCCTGTTTTGAAATGTGTTCGTTTTCATTTAGTAAAATGTTTTTCATTAAATAAAACAATGTTCTTGGTACAATTTATGATTGCATTTCATTTTTCACTGAGCTGTTTTTATAGTTTTATTTTTACTGGTTAAAAAAGATGAATTTAGATTTTCATGTTTTTATTGATTTCATATTTTACTAATATTAATAGAGCAATCTAATGTTGGTTGGTTACATTTTAAATATTTCTGTAGCTAGTTTGGACAGATTACTAGTTTTGAATGAGGGACCTGGAAGGTAACCAGACTGAATGACCCAATAAATTGAGATAGATAGATAGATAGATAGATAGATAGATAGATAGATAGATAGATAGATAGATAGATAGATAGATAGAATGATAAAGTACAACAGAACTCTAGATAGATAAGAAATATATAGATGGATAGAGAGATGGATATAGGACAACAGAACGATATAGACAGACAGATAGATAGCTAGAACAACAGATAAATAAGAAATATTAGATATAGAACACCATAACAATAGATAAATAAATGCAGAATGATAGAGATAGAACATCAGAACAATAGATAGATATGCAGTATATATAGATTAGAAATAGAGAGATAGAACAACAGAACAATAGATATACAGTTTAAATAGATTAGATATATATATAAACACACAAACAAACAAACAAAAAAAATCAACATTTTATTTGGTCCGGACCTAAGTAAGTGAACTAGCGGACTTTCTTGGTGTGAATACACCCTTAAAATCTGTTTTCAAACGCAACACTTATTCCTTCACTATCCAACTTGTTACCAAACTACACTTTATTTTGCTTATTTTTAAGCAGATGAAAAATGTACAGATAACTACAAATGTCTTTAATATTATTATTATTATAGTTTATTTAGAAAGGGACAGATACAAAAAACAGAGAGAAACTTAAACAGTCATCTGATGTATGTATCATAGAGTTTTGTCCCTAGTAGGGCTTTTAGTTAAACATAAAAATGCAGACTAACATTATTATAAATGAGATAGAGATCAAATTAAATGAAATACAATGAAAAGAGCAAACAAAAAAAAGAAAAAAAAAGAGAGAGAGCACAATTCAAAAACTAAATATGAGAGCAATATTTTTCCTGAATTAGCCACAATTATTTTATTTATTTAAATTTTTTTGAAGGTGGGTAATGTTGGAATACATTTCAAGTGGTCTGGTGGAGAATTCCATAATTTACTAATTTAATTTCGCTTTTACTGAAAAGGCAGTTTGGGCAAATTATGTTCTATGGAAAGGGACACTACAATTGCCTTTTAACGAGTTTGTTTGCCCATAAAATCTTTAAGATATTAGGTTAAACTTATTTGGCTTGCTGTCCACTGAAGAGGGGCTCGATGAAGCAGCTTCAACTCGAGCTTTGATATACCCCCCAAAAGTGTCGAATACAAATTTGGGACAGCAAGTTAGAATAGCATGATTAAATAGTTTAAGAAACTTAGAAAATACAGTATGCCTAAGAGCTTTAAAACATTCTACCCTATGACATGGAGCCCCATGGAGTTAAAGAACATAGGGCCTCCAGATGTCACGAACGGGGGAAGGAGTCCTCGTCCCTAAAGGCAAACGGGCCATCAATACTCGAAGCAAAACTCCCTACGCAGCAAGAGGGAGCCTACGGTATATAGAGGAAATGCAGAACTACCGTCCTTCTGACGCAGGGGGCTTAGATCAAGTAAACATAATGGCCCGTCGCGCTCGAGGGACCTTGGTACCTCCAGTCCTCTTTTCGGATAGGAGGGCCCACACTGCGATCCGAACGGGAGAGCCTCCATGGTTAAACATGAAGGGTCACACAGCGATTCGGAAAGGGAGAGCCCCCACGGCGCCCGAACGGAAAGCTCATACTGCAATTCGACCGGGAGAGCTCCCGCTGCATTTCGAAGGAGAGAGCCCCCCCATATGTGAAAATAGGGAGTTCAACTCTGCGATCAAAAATGGGAGAGCCCACACAGCAAGTCGAACGGGAGAGCCTACGATGCATCTGAATGGGGGAGCCCACACAGCGATTCAGATGGGAGACCCCACTCCAGGAGTGGTATGTCACGCGCATCTGAAAAGGGAGAGCTCTCGCTGCATCCAGATGAATGCACGCCCTGCGGGGCTAGGTAAGCGGGAAGATGCAAATAGTAGGGAGAAGCGGTCCGGACTCAGAAGGATGCTAGTGTTTGTTGTGCTTGTCTAATGTTATGCAGATCTGAACGAACATATGTTTCAAAGGCGTGGGACGACCATCGACCTAGCATTTTGATTTGGTGATCGGAAAGGCCCCTTTGCGCTGCTGTAGTGGCTGCACCTATTCTGAAGGAATGTGAAGAGAAATGTTTGGTTGGGATGCCGGAACTGTTGAGGATGGATTTGAGGTTCTTTTGAAACCAATGTCTGGAGGCAGGGAGGTTTTTATCATCAATAAAAAGAGGGTCGAGAGAAGAGGTGATTTGGGATTTCCTCTGGTGAAGAAAAACGTTTAAGGACTGGTATGGTTGGATGGGGGTTGGCAAATTGAAAATGAAAATCGAATGACCATGTTTCAATTGATCGGTTTTGCTTTGTTTGATGTTGAAACGTATGGTGTCATGGTTTATTATTTGAAGGTCGGAGAATGTAGGATGGATGGATGGGTTGAATTTTGAGTTGGTGGTGAATTCTGAGACTCTGAGGAAACCAAAGAAAGCCAAAATGAACATGGCGTCTAGGGTTCTTGTTTTGTTGGGAGGAAAAAGACCTGAGCGGAGAGTGGTTAGGCAGATGCTAAGAATGTCGATGGTTAAAGGTTGTCTAGAGTCTGGACGAGGGGGATTGTTTTTTTGTAAACCTTTGATGAGGAGGGATATCTGAGGATTCGAAATGTTGGGGCACTGTTGGCCGTGGAGGAGCTTAAAAAAGAAATGAATTCCGCTAAGGTAGACTTTGATTGATCCTGGTTGAATTAAACTGGTGTGATGGAGGTATGTGATGAAGGAGGATATTGAGAGGAGGGAAAACTCAGGAAAAACCATGTTGTGAGCTCTGTGGAAGTTTTTGAAGGAACCCCAAGCTGTCCAGTAGGTTTGGAGTGTTCTGGGAGAAACGGCTTGTAAGATGGTATTTGTGGATAGGGTATGGAGATATCTGAGGGGATGGTCTAGAGGAATATGAGTTCTGAATAAGGTGGAACTGGAGTTGGATCGGAGTCTGCTTCCGGAGCCAATGTTCTGAATTTCTGAAAAAGAAAACGGGATAAAGCATCAGCTATTTGATTTTGGTGACCTGGAATATGTTCAGCTTTAATGACAAACTGATGACAGGCAGAGATCCAAATGAGACGTCTTAGAAAGGGCATGATTTTTGGAGCATTAGAACGGCTCTTGTTGATACAGTGAACGGTGGCAGAATTATCACAGTGGAACAGGATGTTTTTTGTTGACCATTCGGATCCCCATAGATAGGCTGCTACTACTATGGGATATAGCTCGAACAGGGCGGTCGATTCGGCAGTTTGAGGTGTATTGGTGAGCTCAGGAGGCCAGGTTGATGCAAACCAACGTCCTCTGTAGAAACCTCCAAAACCTGTGGAGGGGGCTGCGTCAGTGAACAGGGTGATGTCGCAGGGTCGGGACAAAAAGTCGTTGTAGAAAAAGGTAATCCCGTTCCATTGCTTGAGGAACGTGATCCATAATTTCAAGTCTGCCCGACATGGTTGGCTTAGTGAAATTATGTCTTCTAAACCTGATGCTGAGGTAGCGAGAGTTAGCAGGTGTGAAATGAAAGGCCGGCCTTGGGGAACTATGCGCATTGCATAATTTAGGTGGCCTAAGAGAGAAAGCAGATCACGCTTGCTGCAATGGTTAGCTTCCAGCAAATTTGATGCGATTGTGATTATGCGATCTATTTTTTCTTTGGGGAGAGAAGCTTGGAATTTGACAGAGTCTAGGAGGATTCCAAGAAATTCCAATGATGTAGATGGGCCTTCGGTTTTCTCAAGAGAGAGGGGAACTCCTAGTTTGGAAAACACTGTTTGGATGACGGTTAGGTGTTTTGCTGGGGGAAAATTACTTGGTGAGATGACGAGGAAGTCGTCGAGGAGATGAATGAGGTATGGGATTGCATAATTGTTTTGTAGGATCCAGCAGAGTGCTTCTGAAAGCATGTCAAAAATTTTGGGACTGCTTTTACAGCCGAAAGTTAGACGTACTGCAAAGTAGTATTTTTCGTTCCAACGAATGCCGAAAAGGTGCCAGAAATCTGGGTGAATTGGCATGACTTTAAAGGCAGATGTAATGTCAACCTTTGCTAGCCAGGCTCCGAAACTGGCGTTTTTTATGAGAGTGATTGCTTGGTCTATGTCGTGGTAGTGCAGTGAGAATTCATCTAGCGGAATTAGGCTATTGATACTGGGTTGGGAATTTCCATGAGGAGCAGAGAGATCGATGATCATTCGTTTTTTGCCGGAAAATTTTCTGGTGGCTACTCCGATAGGACTTATACGGAATAATTCGAAAGGTGGAAAATCAAAAGGGCCGATCATGAAGCCTGAATCTAGTTCTTTTTTAATGAGGGCTTCCACTATATCGGGTTCGGCTATCGCGGATTGCAGATTGTTGCAGATCAGGCTGGAATCAGGTATGCTTTCCAAGCCGGGGTCAAAACCTTCTTTCAGGCCTGAAAGAAGAAACTGGGTGAAGTTTTTGTCTGGATAATTGTCTAGTTCTCTAGCTAATGAGGAAATAATGATTGGACTAGAGAGGTACTTTTGACATTTTTTATTAAGGTTAGCTGAGGAGCGGCGCACAGGGCAAATGGAACGGGCATGAGCTCCGCCACAGAAATTACAGACATGGAGGAAGCGGCATCGTTGTCTGTTGCAGCCTGATGAATTGAAGCTGTTGCACACTTGTCTGCCTGAGACTGAGGTAAAAATCTGGTTACGGTCATTCCTTGATTGAGGGACATGTGAAGTGGATTTTCCTTGGAATGGAGCTGGATGGGTTGGAAGATCTGGGCTGGTTTGGGGACATTCTGAAGTAGAATGAATGATAGACCTGCAGATGGCGCAAGAAAGGCTTCGAACACCTAAGAAAACTCTGTTATATAGTTCAAGGTCTAAGGCTCCCCAGTAAGGACACTGGTTCCAGTGGGTGACGCGGGCGGTGCATTTAGCTGAAAAAAGCTTGTGGTATGTATAAAAATGACTACCTCCGAAAGAGAGACTGAGCTCTGCTATGATAGAGAGGTAGTCGTTTAATTCCTTGCGTCTGGCTGGAAAAGAAGTGCAAATTACTTCTGTGTATCGGGCAAAAGCAATGCAGAATTCTGCAAGTGTGAGAACTCGTTTTGAAGGTTGGATGGAATTTTTTAGATTGATGGTTAATGGGCCACAGTCAAAAGAGCGGTGGGATTCATTGAGAGGGACAGAAGTCAGAAGAGAAGGAAGATCGATATCTGCACCTGATAGAATTAGGGAACGGAGATGGGCTGAGACTGGAGGTGGTTCCATGGCGACTGCGTTGGGAGGAGCTGGAAGATGGACTGCTGTGGAGAGTGAATGGGCTGGCAAGCGGATGGTATCTGAAGAGCAAGTGTTAGTGTTGAGAAAAGTTGATGAATGTTGATCGGAGGGTCCCATTACTGACTGGTGTCCAAGATGGCTGGCATGGGCTGGAATGAGAGGAAAAGGAGGGTTTGTGGGAAAAAGAGGTGTAGAAATTCTTTGCGGAGGCAACCTCACGCTCGGATGTGTACTGGGAAGGATATTGGGAGGTAATTGGAGGATAGAAGGGGGAAGAAAGGATTGAGGTGAATTGGAATGGAAGGAAAGAGGAGGGGGGATGGCTAGCGAAGGCAACCTCGCGCTAGGATCCGCTATCTGAGTAGGTTGGTTTGAGGGTGAGAGAAAAGTAACTGTCTGTGAGGGTGACCTGGCACAAGGGTTATTGTAAAGAAGAACTGGAGAAGCAGAGGGAAGAGCAGTGGAAAGTGTTTGGAAGTTTGGTTCTTGCCTGAGGAGTGGGGCTGACTGCAAAAAGTTTGAGAGAACTGGAGAAGAAGCGGAACTGTTTTTTGCCACCGCTGTTGTTGGCCGGGTGGAAATACCGGCGGACAAGGAAGAGCGAGACGTGGCAGCGCCGGCGGCCTTCGGATCGGCGCGTTGGGATTGTGTGGGTTCAGAACGCCGGACCGGGAGAGAAACGGAGGTAGAAGAGGGGCGAGTCTTGCTTTTATGAGCTGTTGAAGTGTTTGTTGGAATGCTGGAACTGATGAAAAGATCGTAGAGTTGAGCTTTTGATGATCTGCGGGAGAAATGGATTCCGGAGCTGGAGAGGACTTGACGTAGGCTGTTGACTGAACATTTAGAAATGGGTGGAATCGGTGTAATAGCAGCGGTAGAATGAAGAGATGAAGTCTGAGAAGATGGACGAGGCTCAGTTAAAACTGGCGATCTTGAAGGTGGAGGAGAGCGTTGTCTTTTGGAACGTGGTTTGTATGAGCGCTGGATTTCCCGGCCAGAACGCTCATGAAGATTATCCGTATTTGGATCCGTAAGATCCGATCTTACGCGGGGAGTGACTGTCGGTGTTTCAGGAAGACTTGTCAGTTCGTCGTCTGAAGGAAAGAGCTGGATTTCCGGGATGTCGGACATTATTCCGTGCGGCAGTACCAGATACTGGAACAGCTGATGCAAGAGAGAGGTAAGCGGCTGCTTATATACTCAGGCTGTTGATTGAAAGATTAGATGGGCTCACTCCTCCCTAACTTGCGTTTAGGAACTTCATTTAATGCTGCTCGGGTGGTGGGTCTGGTAACACTTTTCTGTCTTGTTATTGTTTTGCAAAGGGGTGGGGGAGCAGCGTTATTTAGGCATTTGAAGACCAATTTATCAAAGTGCAGGAATATAAAATTAGCAAAACTTAAAATCTTATATTTGCTTAAAATTTGGCAATGATGGTACCTTATTCTCTTCTTGTCCAGGATATTCAAGGCTCAGTTTGTCTTTAATATTGTCAGTGGTGTACAAGTGTAACTAAACCAACTTGACATTCAACAGTTCAAGCCATCTAATGGAATTTTTTTAATATGTGAACACATCAACAACATCAACAATATGCTAGGAGTTCCAAATACCATAGATAAACAGGTATAAAAAGGTATAAAATATAAAAATCATATATATGGCTCTACAACCCTACAGTTATAAGCTGTAATGTTTCATATTTCACCTGTTCTCCCATCTTGATTCTAATACTTTCTTTGTTACAGATTTCAAATGTATCTGCAGCAGTCCACAGATTAGACACCGCCAGCAAACCAGTCACTGCTTTTGGAGCTGAATGCGATAAAGACATGCAGCATAGCAGACAGCACAGGTGTGGCCAAGGTAAAGGGAGAGTTTGATTTCTTTCCAACCTACCACCCCGAGGAGCAGACCACACCCACAAATAAAGTTCAGAGTCTTGTCAAGTGAGTTTAAAACAAAGAATTGATTAAAGTCTCAATAGTTAAAAGGTCTCTTGAAACAGGGCAACCGTCTTCTGCTACGGTATGTCTCTGGAAGCAGAACAACTGCCTTTCTCCACAACGTGTCTCTAAGCCCGGCTTAATTCCGAAGTTCCTCCACACTCTCCCACTTAAAGGGTGCTGCCACCCAGTTGGATTAGTTCCTCCCACAGCAGATAACTGGCTGTACGGTGTCGCCGGCTTGCTCCCTGACCCTCAGCTGGCCACTCCGTCAGCCACGGCCCCGTCGACGAAGCCTGGGGGAAATCCACAGCAAACGTAGAATACTCTTTGAAAGAAAACACCGCAACACACCAAGGTTCAAGTGAGGTCTCACCACAATCTTCACACCAATAATCAGCAGGCAGTCGACTCAGAACAGTGGCAGGCAGGCGGCGTCGGCGACACTGATATGGGCTATTCCATTATTTACATGCCAGGGAGAAGACGAACTGGATGGTAGGTTTACAGTTGCATGGCTGGAGCGGAGGGCTGGGATCCTTAAGCTGCAATGCAGACTGATGGTAACGAGACACAGTGTAGAATAGTACAGTAAGGCTGGTGAGTCACAACAGCAATGCACACCCAATATGGAAGTCAATAGAATAGTACAATGAGGCTAGTAAGTCGTTGGCTACAGCACTAGCAAGACAGCAGTATGCACATTCAGTATGGGAGTCGACAGACTAGTACAGTGAGGCTGGTGGATCGTTGGCTACAGCATTAGCAAGTCAGCAGTATGCACATTCAGTATGGGAGTCGATAGACTAGTACAGTGAGGCTGGTGGATCGTTGGCTACAGCACTAGCAAGACAGCGGTATACACATTCAGTATGGGAGTCGATAGACTAGTACAGTGAGGCTGGTGGATCGTTGGCTACAACACTAGCAAAACAGCAGTATGCACATCCAGTATCTTTGTGTAGGAATGTTTACTTAGCTTATCGTAGCCCAGCCGATCTCTCTCTCTTGCCTCGTCAGATTCAGTAATCCACAGCCCCAGGCAGTCCGACTTCCAAGTCCCTCGTGCTCGTTGTCCTCTCTTTATTACAAACTCCACCGTTGCGTCTCCAGCGTGTCCAGCCAGCACCTGATCGGAAATTGTGTTGGAGCCATACATTATTAAGGAAGACAAATACTACACGGAATATTCATAATCCATATGTGACCAGTCACGGAAAGTAGGGACACAAGTCGGTTCTGGGGCATTTTGAGTTATTCACAGATTCTGAAAGTGTAGTTTCCAAGCTTTCCAACGATGTGTAACACAAGGAAATCAGATCATATTTGGAGAAGTTATGGCCACTCAGTAGGCACTCAAAAAGCACAAAGGGGAGAAAACAGCCTCTGAAGATTGTGCAGTTCTCACCTCTCTCTCCTGCTGGGAGTGACAATAGGGCTCATTTACATATCATTTAGATAAGCCATACCCCCTGTAAAGCTGTAAAGCACAGGGGGGAGCAAAAAGGTCAGGAAAATGTGCCATCATAGAAAAAAAAAAATGTTTGCAAACAGGTAATATATAAATAAATGTCTCTTAGCATCTACCGATAAAACTGTATAGGCAACTCTTGTGTACACTTAATAATAAATAATATAATCTCTAGACAATGTTCAAATCAAAAACAGGATGTGCTATGTGATATGAGTAGGCTATGAATCCAAGTATGAATCAGAATCAGAATAGATTTTTATTGCCATTGTCAATGAAAGGTTTCACAGACTAGGAATTTTCTTCGGTGTAGCCTACTCGTGTAACATGAAACAAACTTTTGCTAATGATAAATAATAAGCAATAAACTATGGAAATAGGCATAGGCGTAATTTGCGGGTGGGACGGATGGGACATGTTCCCACCACTTTTTAAAACATCTCACAGCACGAATGTACCAATTCTACAAATAAATAAAACATCTCCAGTTAACTGGCAGAGCATTCATTTCGTTCGTTTTTTAAATAAGATACTAGCGCTGAAATGTGTTTTTTTTTATCAAGTGATCAAAGTGCTCGTTGCCGCTGCGATCAGTGGCGCAGATACAGTGTTTACTCGTGTGGCTCGCTCACAGACCACACTGTCTTCACTCAACGCGCGCTTCAATCCGTTGCGTTGCGGATACTCTCTATTCATTTTGTTGAAATCACAAAACATAATGCAAACGTTTGCGTGTCCCTGCTTGATATACAACCACTGATGAACATAAAAAAACTATACGAGAAAAAAAATAACTATACAAGGGCAGATTCGAAATCAGACCCTCTGATTCGACTGGCGAAAGCTCTACCACTGGACCATTAAGATACACGTTAGTTAACTTGTCGGATCTATGTATTGGCACTGACAACATGTATTAGGCTACATCTCATTAAACGACAAATTAAACCCCATGTAACTTACTATTTAAATCGATTGCTGGACATCGTAATGTTATTGGCGTCCATCTTCATTGAATTTTGAAATCAGATAGAGCCGGCCAGAGCGCTGCATAATAAGTAGCCACACCGGCTTATTCAGTATGGAAATACACACCGACAATGACACGCCCCTACTGCGTGCTAGAATCTCCGAAAAACAAGCCGATTTCAAACTCAAAATGTACGCTTTTAAATACACCAATACTGCTATCTCAAACATGGAGAGGCTTCTTCGTGATCTCAACTAACAGATTCTGCAAAAAAAACGAAAATCACCAATTTTGAAAAAAAAAACCCGCTTCTTTCTCATTTTGCTCGAAAGTTGTGCTGCCGACTTGTGTCCCTGGTTTCCGTGACGGGTCACATATTATATAGTCTCTTAGTAAGATATTGTATCAGAGTATTGCGTTGCATAGCCAAGTTAGAAAATCCAAAAGGTTTATACCACTTCCAACACCTCACACATTGTTTTCAGGGATTTCCATTTTGATGACTTTATCAGCTATGTAATTTTATTTCATATTTATGTAATTTTACTTCATATTTGTGTTAAACTAGAGGATTACCTGCCTGGTAATTAAATAAAAATATTTTGCTTTCAAAGGTGGTGGATTGTGTTTCATGGATCGATTGATGGCTACAGTCGGCTTGTGGTTTTCCTTGTCGCATCCAACAACAATCGCAGCAGTAATAATGTTGGTAACCAAACAGGTGACGGTTGCGATTGACCTCTTTTTTCCCCCACTCAAACTGTTTGGTCACCAATATCTTCTTTGTGTTTAACAGAAAAAAGAAACTCATGCAGGTTTGGAACGAGTACATTTTCATTGAACTCCTTTGAAAAACTTGTTTTCAACAATTTTCACATGTAGTACAAGTTAATGTACTCAACTCGAAATCTTCAATGTTTTGAGCAACACCAAAATGTAAGTCACTGTGATGCATGCATATTCTACATCATGAAATATCAGATTATTTGCAATCAAATTTGTTTTAAAGTAGCTTGTGATGGGTAAGCTACTTTAAAACAAATTTGATTGCAAATAGCCTGATAATTTGTTTATACCTGCAAATAACCGAATTCAAATTATTTCTTTAATCTTTAAAGATTTGGATTCACCTTGGACTTGCAGACTTATTATCATTTTTTAAAACAGGCATACAATGGAAACCACAAGCTTTTCAGACAGAGGATGGTTTTTCATGGATGGTTTTAGTCGAACCATCATCTACTTACACTGTGTGAACAACAACAGAACATCAAGTGTCTTAAAACTTTTTCATTAGGGTGTGGCTAATTTTGGCTTACCATCAAGAGTTCGCTGCGATCATGGTATGCACAACACAGAAGTTGCTTGAAATGGTCATGTATACTGAATGTGTGTGTATGTGTAGTGTGTTAAGTTGTGTTGTGATCACCTGAGTGATTGACACGAAGGTTCCAATCACAAATTTGTTGACAGTGCAGGTGAGCATACAGGTCGGACACTTTCTAAATAGGTCCAGCAGTTTGTCCTCGTACACTATGTATTTTGATGCACTGTAGAGGGGTTGGCAAACCCTGTACAGAAAGCAGGACACATACACCATTAGCACTATAAACTAAATTAAGTCACACACACAGCAAAACACCAAGATAGACTTACGTTTGGCTGTACTCTTGGGTGATATCTGGCTCGTATGTGGAATCAAACTTTGTTGAGTCCTTTATTGTTCCCGACGAGGTGTCATTGATCTCATCGGCACTATTTTCCATCCGTGGCCTTTTGATCTGTGTAGACGTTATAAAAGGATCCTCAGTAGAGCAGGACACAGAGGGGCACAAAGGTTTTACCTGGACCGCTGAAATTTCAACACAAAGAAAATAAATCAAACCAATGAAATACACGTAGATAACCATTTACTCACAAACACACAAGTAATAGAATATAACTTTGCCTTTACTCCGTCGTTTCGGTTTTGGAATAGAAAATGCCGCTTGCACACCAATGCTGGCAACTGTTTTGGCAGGACATTGGCATCCAACATCTCGTGTAAGTGACTATTGGACAAATGAAACAACTTAAATTTCAGAGCATCCATCTAAAAACATTACACATTTCTTTCTAGTTAGCAAGTTAATTTGTTTTACTAACCTTCACATTCATTGATGTCCCAACTGTGTACACAGATGGGACAGCTGTGTCTGTCAAATGTAGGACTTGGACTAAACCCATTTCATACCGTCTCAAGTTCGTGAACATTCTTCGGTAAAATGCCTAGCACACATACGCGATTGCGCCGTTATTCCTCCTTCTTCGAAATGTAGGAATTCGAGCCAGCGAGCTCGCAGGCTGGATTATTTGGCGATAGGGAAAAGGACTTGCGGAGGAGCGCATCCAAAAATGCACCTAAACACCATATTGCCGCTTCACTGACAGGTTTCTGGAGAGGACAGGAGGGGCAGAAACTATAGTCCAGCCCGCGCGCCATAGCACATGACAGGAAGAGAAGAGAAGTCGTTTCGATGGGGGAGGTTAATGTTTTCGATAAAAGATTATGACATACCAATGCCATCAAGTGGCTACACAATATTTGAGGCATGAAAGTGGACTGCCAATGGCCTACATAGTACCTTTGCAGCATCGATTGATGCCATGCAATCAGCAGGTTGATGAACAGGTAATGAATACATTTTTTTTATTTTTTCCAACTTTATATTTGTTGTGAATGTAAATTATAAATTACAACTTTGATTTAATTCTGTATGTATAGGTGTTTGCAATGTAGACTTGCCACAGATGTTCCCTTGAGGTGCCACTCTGTGACCTGTAAAGGCATTTAACCCAGTGTCCAGAAAAGAAAGTTGAAGGGGTTGTTTTGATGCAAATATGAAAATTCATACACATTCACACTTTCACACCTACACTTAGGGCAATTGAGCACACCCAGTTCAGCTAATCTCCATGTCTTTGGACTGTGGGGGAAACCTACTCTTACACAACGAGCACACGCAAAAAAAAAAAAAAAATCCCCAGCTATTAAACCATATGAGACATATTTATAGTGCAGACTGTCATATTGTTTTTATGACAGTTCTTTTGCCATTGTACTTCAAAGTATTGTATGAGCAAATTAATTTTGTTCAGTTATTAACTTGCACTTTTTGTGTCATTAAATGTAAATAGTATCAACTTGATCATTATTGATTCATTTCAAGTATTTATGACATGACTTTTTTTATATATTCCTTTACCTCGGTAATGTTAGTATAAAAATGCATCAAAGTGACCAATCATAAAACCCTGAGTTTATTACTTATAATTATAGTCTTTTTTATAAGACAGCTGTGACATGTTTTGGTCAATAGTGTTCAGTGCTCGTCTGTGCTCAACGACAGAACAGTTTCATGCTTAACTGAAACTTTTGCCATTGTGTTAGAACTGGTCACTGTTGTCGCTTGCAAAACCAAATGTCGGCTGGTGGTTGTAAATGTGCAGATTAAGGGCCAGTAATATTATTTATTTTTTGACATGCTTGCAGAGAAAGGCTTGCCAAAACAGTTACTGGGTTTCACTTTTCACGTTTTCTGGGTTGGTAGATGTACCAGGGACCCGATTATAGCAGATTTGCATGATGTCTCCTTTAAATCCAGTGTCATGTTCCCTATAACAACAGGATCAGAGGATATGTGAAGCAGAAGAAAATTAACAGAAAAATTTAAAGGTAGGGCTTTTGTATTAGCTTACCATAATGTTGTATTTTTCAGAATCCAGTTTAAGGAGAAAATAGCAATGGTGTTGATGCTGAATTTGCACATGGTTGCACAAAGCATATTAAAAACACCACATATACGAATAAATAGATTTTCACCCCAGGGGGTCTTTATGTTTTGCAGATAATTGATGAAAGAAAAAACAGAGTCCCTGAGGAACCTACTGATGGCATGCCATTAAAGTTCAATTTCCCAGATGATTCCATAAAAATTAGAAGGTTCCAACCATCTGATCTTATGCAGGTAAGAACAGTTTAATACGTAAGGGATATAGAACGAGTATTAATGCACATCTTACAGCCAATCAGAACCAAATATTCAGACAGAGCATGGTTTAATTGATATTTATTCATTGCATTAAACCAGATAAAAGCGTATGCAACATTGTATAAAAATTTTATGAGCAGTACATTTTATAACGTAAATGTTTTGGGGTTTTCAGGTCCTCTTTGACTTTGTTGGATCACATAACTTAGCAACAGAGTTTTCATCATCCGGGAAATGACATCAGCCCTGTCAGTTATGATGAGCACTGTCTCTGGAACACTTCTGGACCACAACATAACTTCTCCATTGAATATTCATGTTCAATGGATGCACATGGTGGATATGCAGGTGAAAATAGCCTCATTCATATTTCTTACTGTCAGCTTTTGGTTGTTTTGAATGCATTTAAGAAGCACATTAATGGGTCAAATCAAGTACTTGGGTAACACTTTACAATAAGGTACCATTGATTAACATCTGATAGTACAGTAGTTAATATTATCAAACAGTGAACAATACTTTTACAGCGTTTATTAATCTTTAGTTTATCTGTTAACATTACTTAACCAGTTCTTCATTGTTGTCTATTGTCGTAATACTGTTGTAAAGTCATGCTTGTGCGCGTGCCCCTGAGGGGAGCCGTATTCTGTAACTGTTGAATTTAAATACAGTAAACAGATAGCGTTCTGCCAAAGCACTGTTTTGTGTGTATTTTCCTGAACATAACAATTAAAATAGATGAAGGTTCAGGAAACCAGAAAATGCATCTAGAGCAGGGCTATTCAATTCATTTGGAATAGGGGCCAGTTCATGAAACTGAGGCAAAATAAGGGGCCTGAGAATATGAGTAATTATGGTAACAAATAAAGAAATTACAACAACATACTGAAGGAATCAATATATTCTATTTTGTAAATGCAGAACAACATAAGCACATTGTGATGCACTAAGACACATCGGCCCAAGGCATTGTTACATTCAAATGGCAATACAATGTTGAAAAATCAGAGACACAGACAATTAGAGAAATGCAATTAACCAACAGAAAACATCCACTTAATTGCACATAACTGTACCAACACAACTTTACAGCTCCTTATCCTCAACTGACAATGAGGAGATAAATTTCAGTGTTAAAAGTAAAGAGTGAAATAATTCTCAGAAACATCAAACTGTCCCCCTTCTCCACTGGCTAAAAACAGAAATGCAGCTAAATGGTAACTGAATACTATGGCGGCATAATAATGTCAATAATCGCGAGAAGAAATGAGATCCTCACGAGAGAAAATGAGATCCGCGCGCGCACAAGCGAAAGCCGCACGCGCGCACATTACTTTTGCGCGCAGAATTGTAACCCGCAAGGAGAAAACTGTGCTTTGAGCGCGCGCAGAATCCCATGTACATCTCATCCCATCATCCATCTCTGCTGCTCGCGAAACTTTAACCTGCTCGCGAGCTCACGGTTAATCTTTTTGGCAGTAGGTGGGCGGATCCAGTCGGCATCATTTCACTACACATGATTGGTTACAGTTCCTGTCCTCTGTGATTGGCTGTACCATTTCGCTGTGTGCCAACCGCCAATAAAATCCCATGAAGAAGAGCGGCGGCGGCAATAGCAGTAGAAGTAGAGCCAGGACAGGGGCATGGCTAACCATCAGGAGGTAAGTTACGTAACGTTATGTCTTACAGTGCATAATATTCTGTGCATATTGGGTATAACACAGCTTATCATTTCCTTAGCTTGACATTCAGTTAAATATTTTACTAGCTTACCTTACATTGCCGCCGCTATCTGCCGGCAGCATGTTGTAGACTTGACGTAAGCTAACGTTAGCTTTTTTGTTGTTTATGTCTGTATAACAGGCACAGTTACAAAACGCTGCCAGGCGGGTGGTAGCCTTGTTAAGGAGTGCCCTGGATAATGAAGCTGAACCATCTTCACAAAACCGTAAGTGTGCTGTTAACATTGTTTAAGATTATTTAGCTGTGTGTCATTCCTTAAGATACCGTTTTATTGTTTATAATGGCTGCACAGTAAGTAACAACAAAACATAATATCAACGTGACCACTGAAACCTTTACAAACCTTATTATTTTCAGGTCATGTGACTATTTATCATGTCCAGACGTAATTTTAACTGTTTCACGGGTATTTTTTTAAACTGAGTTTTCCCCCTTGCTATAAAAATAAACTGCCCACATAATAATACCTCAAAAAAAACAATTGAATGCATGGTCCAAATACACTTTACAAGATGAAACACAGAAGACCTGATGGTCATTGTAAAAACACTTCAATTAACTTCAGGGTCTTCTTGAATTGGACCCTAAGATGTATTAAAATGAATGTTATTTAAGTGCTTCTTAAATACCCTGTTTTTCTTACACATTTCCGTTAACTTCTCAGTCTCCCAGGCCTATTCAAATGTGGAAAAGACTTCAGGATGGACCAGGGAGACAGATGCAAACAGCGGACGAGCTTGAGAGAGATTGAGAAACAGGAGAGGACTGTCATTTGCCTACTGGACAGGCCCATCACCTCAACAGGGAGATGGATTTATGCTTCAAATTGAATTTGACCATCATTGTGGAGTGCACTATGGTAGCAACATCACATGTGCATCATTTCTGTGTTTTCAAGATTAGAATACTCCGGTGCTCAAAGTGAGAAATGGAAATAAAAAGAAATGAAATCTCCACAATGTCAGTTTCTTATTCTAATATGTTGAATAGTAAACCATAAAGAAAAGACACTTTCTGACAAACTTGAGAAGCTTTAGTATTTCCCTTTTTATGCAATTATATCAATACACTCCACTGCATCTTATAATAATGATGTATACACAACATATCTTCAGATGTTGATTTTGAATGTTTGTGACTGAAGGATGAAGTGTTCCCTTTATGGTTTGAGAAAATTCTTACTCCTTATTAAAAAAAATTACGCACTCTCAGATAAACAACATGTTCCCCAAGCTCATGAAAAGTTGGCTTTGTAGAGATACTGTACATGATTCTCAAAGGACAGTGATATCAAGAACAAGATCTTTTTCAATATGATGCATTGCTGTAGATTAAACTACCCATCAGTATGAGCTCAAACATCTACAGCAGTAAAATGCAACATACACATCAATGCAGCGGTCTTCTTAAACCAGAATCATCAGATATAATGGTTTCACACTAGCTATGTTTCCATCCACACGTTTTTATCCGCATTTAGTGATATCGAATGAAAAATGCCTTATGGAAACAGTAAAATTCGATTGAATTTCATGAATATCGACTCAAATGAAATACGGTCTCATCGGATTTTATCTTGATCGATATACGGCTTATGCGATAAACGCTGATGGAAACATTATTATTATGGCGCGATCCATTTTGCCTAGCAAAACTTCTTCATGGGATTTTATTGGCGGTTGGCACACAGCGAAATGGTACAGCCAATCACAGAGGACAGGAACTGTAACCAATCATGTGTAGTGAAATGATGCCGACTAGATCCACCCACCTACTGCCAAAAAGATTAACCGCGAGCTCACGAGCAAGTTAAAGTTTCGCGAGCAGCAGAGATGGATGATGGGATGAGATGTACATGGGATTCTGCGCGCGCTCAAAGCACAGTTTTCTCCTCGTGGGTTACAATCCTGCTCGCGCGAGCAGAGCAATTCTGCGCGCAAAAGTAATGTGCGCGCGTGCGGCTTTCGCTCTCATTTTCTCTCGTGAGGATCTCATTTCTTCTCGCGATTATTGACATTGTTATGCCGCCATAGAATACAACAAAAATTTTTTCCTTCTAAAATGCGACGTCTTTGCTCATAACAAGATGTAAGCCCTGTCCATTCATTGTTGAACTGCCTGTTCTCTGAGTCAACCTTTCTTTTTTTTAAGGTAGAGAGAGAAATTTTTTCTTGTTAGCCAAACTTCGTGCTTGGCTTGAAAGAAAGTCAGAGCGTTTAGAGCGCGGCACTAGTGCTCGCCACGTATGGGCGATTTTGATTAGTCATGTACATATACAACCTGTTTTGCCACCATGGCTTAAAGGGCTGCATACCGCCTCGTACTGCATGAAAGAATGTACAATTAACCATAGTCATGCGCTGTATGACACTACACATATGTAATAACTACACTCCGTGGCTAAACTTTGTTTTAAAAAGTGGGTGGGAACACAATGCTAAATCATAAATCAGATGTATGTACAATAACATTACGATGTCCAGAAATCGATTTAAATAGTACATTGGGTTTAATTTGTCGTTTAATGAGTCTAATATATATATATATATATATATATATATATATATATGAATAAATACATAGATCTGACTATTTTAAGCATGTTTTTAAATGGTCCAGTGGCAGAACTTTTGCCAAGCGTGTCAGAGTGTTCTAATCCGCACTCAAATTGTTTTTGTTTTTTTTCTCATCAAAACCGATTATGTTTATCAGTGGTTGTATATCAGGCAGGGACACGTTTGTGTGTATTTTGTTTTGTAATTTCACCGGAACGGATTGAAGCGCGTGTCCAAGTGAAGACTGTGCGCGAGCCACAAGAGAACACAATATCCGCACTACTGATCGCAGCGGCAACGAGCACTTTGATCACTTGATTTATAAAACACCATATTTCAGCACTCTTATTTAACAAACGAATGAAATGAATGCTCTGCTAGTTAACTGGAGATTTTTTATTTATTTGTATTGGTACAATCGTGCCGCGAGATGTTTCAAAAGTGGTGGGGACAATATCAACCTTGGCAAAAAGTGGTGGGGACATGTCCCACCCGCAAATTACGCCTATGACTACACTTCACTCCAAGGGCCGGTACAAAATCCCTCAGGGGCCGGACCCGGCCCTGGGGCCGCCAATTGAATAGCCCGGATCTAGAGCATGATGTGTTTTACAAGTTGCTTTGTTTGCAGACAGGTGTCACATATGAGTCTGATAAGTTGCCGTTGAAGATTTTGAGTCAGGTAAGGCTATGGGTTGAAATGTGTCAAGGAATGATTGTGAGTGTCACATTTGCAGACAATGAAGAAAAAAGGTCAATTTATGAGCAATGTACACTGAAAAAAGTGCATATGGCTTGTCATTGGTCTAATTTAATTGAATTTAGTTGTCTTGAAGTAAAACTAAGTTTTTTCAGTGTAATTTAAACTAATTGCTTTAAAGCAAATTACAATATTTCATCCACGTCCAAACCATGTGACTACTGACGTCATCGAGTTTGGGTCGAGAATTTTTCTTTTTTACACTGTTTTAAATTGTTAAATTAAACTTCACGCAAACTCGTCTTCCCTCTGCTGCAGCTGTAAACAGCGCGTCAGTACGGTAAAACTTCTCGTCTACCAAATTTAGTGATCGTGACAGCCCTAGCTCAGATACCCATTTTCCAAGCAGGATTTTACCACCTCCCCCTTAATTTTGAGCCAGGAAAAACCCTAAAATAGTATATAATTGTTACTATCAGTAGAGATTGTATATAATACATTGCGTGTATATCTGTATTGTGTTCATTGAGTGGATTGCATAAAGTTTCTGACATTTGATTGATGAAGAAACATTGGTATAGACATGTGCCGGTATTCGTTAATTGCAGTAATGAATATGCACAATATTGTTATCACAGGCACTTCAAAATACAGTGAAAAATAATAGATTAGAAAAAAAAAATTTAGAACACGCATAAGCTTATTTTCCATCAACCGCTTAAAAAAACACTGCGTATGCTGCGCAAAACATGTGCGCACTCTGATGTAAACAATCTGTCACAAACCAGGATTGATCTTTCTCCTTTTTCTCTCTCTCTCTCTCACATTCTCTCACACACACACACTCACTCACTCTGTTCCTCATCGCAATCGGCGCTCACGCTGATCATCTCCACCCCCGTTTTCTCTTCCCTCCTGAATTTGCCTGCTCCCTCTAGCTACCTTTCTCCCTGTTTCAGTGCCTGATTATTGTTGCTATTGAAGGCTCGTTCCTGTATGATCTACTGTTATTTTCTACTCAGCCATTCCTCTACTGGATACCTGCCTTGTCTTGTCCTGTCCTGTCTCGTCTGCTGACATTGTGTTCTGCCCAGCGATCCTGCTGCTCATGGCCATCGACTACTCTTCAACCTGCCGTCTGGTAACTACTGGTCTAGAACTGTGTTCCCTCACTGACCGCTGCTATCCAGCCCAGGGGTCCCTGCTGTTTCTATTTCATTAAGCCAAGTCAAGAATATTTCTGTTTACCAGTTCTGCGCCCGCCTGGCGGCTGACTGCCTTTGTTCTCTTTATATTAAAGACATTGTTTGTACCTGCATTCGCTCTTGGGTCTTCTGTTCTCTCTGACACAATCCCCACATGTATAAGCTATGTGTGCATGTGGCACAGTGTGCACTCTACTCTAATGTAAACAATCCTCACATGGAGAAGAAGCATGACGGAAGGAGGAACACCGCCACCGATTTATCCCCCTTCTAAAAGCAGGGCTGCCAACTCTCACGCTTTCAGCCTGAGACTCACGCAATTGACACTTTTCACATGCTCTCACGCCACACATCCATTTTCTCACGCAGAGAAACATTTTAATAAAGTACATGTAGGAGCAGTCGAAGTCTCGGATGTGGAGTTCTCGTTTATATACTGTCCATGGGAGCTCTAGGCATCTGAAAACACTGCGCTGATATTGATTCTTGTTTTAGTTCTCCTTTTTTATCCAAAGTCTGCTTGCCATGGTCTATAATGTTTGAACGGAACAACAACAGCGTGCAAATAGACATTGCGAACTACATTGTCCACGTCTGTCGCCTTGGTTACTATCAGAGGGCTCTGGTTACCATGGCAGTACGAGCGGAAACCAGGGACAACGCGGATATGACGCCATTGACTGCGACAAAACGGAAATAAAGAAACGTGCCGTGTCTTCGAATTAAAATTAAATTTCTCCTGGTTTGAAAGTTGTTGGAAACAGTCGGGATAATGTAAGTACACAACCCCAAAAAATATATAACATAGATATATTGATTTTTGCTATTTTTAAAGCAAAAAAGATACATATTGTGCCTATAAGTAATATTTTGTAATGAGGATTCCAAGCACCAAGGGTGAATTGAATCCCTACCCAGCAAACACAGAACGTTGGCACAACATAGCCAACCTTCTAACAGCGTTTTAGCAACATGGCCAAAAGGTTGCTATAAATACGTTGTGTGGTGAAGGTTGTTACAGCATTGTCACAATGTTGACATTAAACCACCGTTCAGGACCATTGCTTAAGATTGTGCCAACGGTGTCTTGACAACCACTGGACTACGTGTACTCGTCACTGCCCTGAAGGCCGAAAATCAGCCTTTTAAATTTCAACCGCCCGTTGGGCTCATTGTGTTGTCTCGTTCTTCATCGAGCAAGGATACGCTGTGTATTTAAAACTTGACTCTTCTGTAGTTACATCGTGTACTAAGACCGATGGAAAATGAAAAGTTGCGATTTTCTAGGCTGATATGGCTAGGAACTATACTCTCATTCCTGCGTAATAATCAAGAAACTTTGCTGCCGTACCATGGGTCCAGCAGGCGTAATGATATGACGCAGCGCCTGAAAATAGTCGAGCCTATAGTATACCGAGCTGGGGACTATTTTCAGGCGCTGCGTCATAAAACAAGAACATCGATTTCAATAAAAATATTAAAATTTTAAAATTTAATTCCTAAAAATCAATTCTTCCAGTAAAATGAAAGTTAGGAAGCCTATATGACAGAGACAAGAAAGTTATGAGGCCTAAACAAGCTTGCCGCACAAGCCCTGAAGAGTGAAGCCAAAGCGCCTCGATCACCCCCTGGTGACTGGTCCTAGTATAAAGCCGCGTTTCCACCGAAATTACCCGGAACAATTTGTCCCAGGAACTTTTTTCCCAGGAACTTTTTTTGCCCCAGACCCGTTGCTTTCTGCGTTTACACCGCGGTCTAAAGTACCGGGAAGGTAAACTGCGCGCAACTGTTCCTCCCAGTCTGCGACGGACAGTAATCATGGAGGAGATTCAAACTGTGCTGCAGTTATGTATTGGTTTACTAACGAGGTAATTAACAAAACAAAATAGACTAGCACTGACACTAAAGCGTGTTCAGAAAACTCGTATGCGTATAAAATTAGACAACGTGTTATCAGTTATTGTGAGATGCCAGGGACGAACGCGCAAAAATTTCCTCTTTCGCAAATACTCTTGAAAAAAGCCTGAACCCCGTCTATCAATCATAAATAGTTACAGTCAAATAGTTGTTTGTTACTAACCTCAACGCGCTATTTCAATCCTGGTATAGTAAATTTATAACTTTAGAGTGCCTTGCTTTAGAGTGCCTAGATGATGTGTAAACATAATGACTTAATATTATAATAAAAGCTGTGGCAGAAAAGAGACGAGCACTGATACAGCGTGTTCAGTAAGCTCGTAATGCTTAGATATAAAATTTGTATGTTATCAGCTATTGCGGACAGACCGTGAGATGGCTGGGACGAACGCGCAGAAAGTTTCCTCTTCCACAAAATAAAGCCTGAAACTCGTCGTCAGTCCACCAGTTTTTTTATTAAATTCCATATTTGCAGACAGACAACTCTTACTGAATGAAGCCACGACACGAAACGCAATAGATTTTTTTAAAAAGGGAGGTTAAAAATAAATAAAATGCTGCGTGGAGTCATCCAACCAAAATGCGGCGTGAACACAACCAATCAGCTTGTGCACCGCACAAGTCCCACCCCTGAAAGTTCCTGAACTTTTAAAAAGTACTACCTCGTGAGCAGGGACTATCGGAGGGGGAAATATTTACCCGGAACTTCATTTAGACCCTGGTTCCTGCAGTGTAAACACATCGAGTACCAGCCCAAAGTTCCTAGTTCCTGGGGAAAGTTCCTGCGGTGGAAACGCGGCTTAAGTCATAAACCCCGCCTCCCCATGTTATTCAACGGGACGTGAAACCAACTAAACAATTAAATTTTACTTCCTGTAAGACTTTACTTCCTGCTCACTACTGCGCAGGTCTAGTCCCGAGATCGACTACTGCGCAGACTCAAGTCCCAGACTCAAGTCCCAAGATTTCAGCGCCATATCGGCACCATATATAACAGTGACAAGAAACACTTTCTTGTTAGAAACACTCCTCTCAGACCAAATCCTGTCAGAATATATTTTATTATATTGTCTCTTCAAAAGTTTTTCAAAATTATTTATATATATAAAAATAATAATAATAATAATAATAATAATAATTTATAAAACACACTTTTCTGTCAAAAACACTCCTCAGATCAAACCCAGTCATGATATGTGTTTTCTGAAGTTTTAGTTTTATTTCAAATGACATTTTTAAAAAGATGAAGAATTGACAATATAATGAAATATATTCTGACTGGATTTGGTCTGAGAGGATTGTTTCTGATAGGAAAGTGTGTTTTCTGAAGCAATTTTTTTGCTTATTTCAAATTACATTAATAATTTTTAATGTGTCAATGTGTTTTTCTCTTACCCTCCAGAACCAAACAGGTGACCTGCGCCCGGATCATCTGTGTGGATAACCACTCAAACCGCCACGCAAAAAATCTACAAGGTGTCCTTAGATAATATCAAGATTGGGTCTTTCGAAATGACCACCATCAGTAATGATGAGAGAGAATTTATGGCTCCACTGGACAATGACAACCCACTGTTTGAAATGGGTGTGGCTTATATTATAAAAATTGCATATGTCCATGAAATATTGATGGGACTGCATTTTTCTTGGTCCTGGTTCCAAGAAATTTAAAACAGCTCCCTTTGAGTTGCCGGAGAGACCAAAGAGGGAGAAAAAAAGCAAAATACCTCCTAAATCCTCCAACTGTCCTGAGTTGACAGAGGAAGAGGAAGACCTGTTCATAAGGGGAGGATATCTCTCCCTGAAAGGACAAATTGAATAGAGTGGAGTTGGGGAGTTTCCCCCCAAAATGAACATTTTATTCACTTGCATTAGTAACAATGGTACCATTGTGAACTTTAGTAGTTGCAGGTACTCAGGATGACAGGATTCGCTGATGGAGAGGTCCTCGTCACTGACCCGTCTCTATGTTGGTGTTGGGCACGCGGTCTTTAGGTGTCCCTCTGGAGAGATGAGGCTCAGTTTGGAAGCTCAAGTTGAGATTTCCTTCCTCAATATGATTCTCAGGCCCAACAGACTGACCAAATTCAATTTATCCAGTTACTCTTCTGTGGAGGTACACAATGATGCCTTGACTGAGACTGTTTATGTTATTATTTATTAGATGTCTGGTCACCATCACAGACGTTTCAGAAGAAGATGGAGGAGCCACGGACATCAGTGCTGAAGATCCGTCAAACTGAGACTGACACACACTAATCACATCGTCCAGTGTATTGAGCAGTTGGAGGAAAGTTTTTAATTAATTTGAGTTTGTTTTTTTGGTTGTAGTTGTTGTTATTACTTGTTCCATTTTTTAAATTAGTTGATTAATGTTTATATTAATTTTACATTTAAATACAGTTTCTGTAATTTTTATTGAATGTAGCTTTTTTCCTATGCATTCTGTAAAAGTAAATTAAATAATCGCAAAGTCTGATGTGTTTTATCACTTCCCTAAAGTAAACACAAATGCTTAATGTTCCTCTGATCTTAATGCTACTGTTACATGTTATGTGTTCTGAGTTCTGGTTTTGAGTCTGTTTCAGTGTTTTCAGTTTTCTGTGATTCCGTTCTCCCCTGTCTTCTGTTGTATTTTGGTCTAGTCCTGTTTTCCCCGGTCTGTTTAATGATTTCATCAGTGTCACCTGTCCTTTCCTCGTTAGTCTTGTCAGCTGTGTCTTGTTTCCTTGATTAGTTCTCCCCATGTATTTAAGCCCTGAGTTTTGCCCTGTTCAGTGTCGGTTCTACTTTGTTCTTAGAGTGTGTGTTCTGCCTGTTTCTACCGTGTTGGATTATATTTTGGAAATAAACCCTTGCATTGAAGCGCTCTGTCTTCCTCACCTTCTTCCGCCTGCACTCACCCGTAACAGCTACCAAGTATGTTAAAGGGTTAGTTCACCCAAAAATGAAAATTATGTCATTAATGACTCACCCTCATGTCGTTCCAAGCCCGTAAGACCTCCGTTCATCTTCGGAACACAGTTTAAGATATTTTAGATTTAGTCCGAGAGCTTTCTGTCCCTCCATTGAAAATGTATGTACGGTATACTGTCCATGTCCAGAAAGGTAATAAAGACATCAACAGTGCCGGCCCGAGCCTTTTGGGGGCCCTAAGCAGAATTTGGTTTGGGGGCCCCCTCCCACCACGCGGAGTCACCATTATTGACACAATGTCACTCTATAATGTTACATTATAAATTAATACAATGAGGTTATGTATTAATACAAAATAAATACTTAATAAAAAATAGATACTTAAAAATGTTTTAACTTTTTCTTTACTCTTTTACTAACTCTTTGAAACTTCTGAAAACAAATTGTCACAAAACATATAAAAAAAAACTTATTTGAAAAATATCCTCCAACGTTTTTGCAGTTTGAATGATGTCTTGTATGAACATGACGGAGTATGTTTTTATGTTTCCACTGTTCGATCGCGCCCGCGCCTCACACACACACACACACACACACACACACACACACACAACATATTCAAGCATTGCAATCTTGACATCGCAGCCTGTTCGTTAAAGCCGTAATAAAATATAGTAATAAAATAGTCAACCTAACATATAAAAATTGCACTGCTCTGTTTAAATAAGCCAACAATTCGTATTCAGCGCTGCGTAGCCTAAGCACCGCTCCACTGTGATATTTGCAAGCACATTTTTGTGCATGTGAAGAGAATGATTTTTTTCCCCTCGATATTGGAACGTGGGTGAAGTACAAAGAAGCCTATAATAAAGAATAGTTTACCATCCAAATCCATCGCGAATGTTAAAACATTTTGATTCTAATGAGAGAGATACGTGAGCCCAGCACTTTCGCTTTAAATTATTTCGTTTTGGCTTGTTTTTAGTTATTTTTTTATTCTTGTTCTGTTCTGAATATCATTCAATTTAAAGGATAAATCATTGATCAAATCAAATTTTTGCGACATGGCTTAACATTACCGTGACTTTGCGCACGAATTGTCTATGCACGCGAGGTTATGCGCATCACTCAAACACTGGCAGACACCGCAGCAGTTGTAGGCAGGTATATTGATCATGAAATCAGAATTTTCTTGTCTTGAATTATTAATCCATTCATTCATTTATGTCACTTGTTTAATTTAATTAATATGTAAAAAAAAATAAAATAATAATAATCGCTTGGGGGCCCCCTGGTGGCGACGGGGCCCCAAGCAGCCGCTTAGTTCGCTTATGCCTCGGGCCGGCCCTGGACATCAAAGTAGTCCATGTGACATCAGTGGGTTAGTTAGAATTTTTTGAAGCATTGAAAATACATTTTGGTCCAAAAATAACAAAAACTACGACTTTATTCAGCATTGTATTCTCTTCCGGGTCTGTTGTCAATCCGCGTTCACGACTCCGCAGTGACGCTGCCTCAGACTGTAAACGAAGCTCGGGCGCACCAGATAACACGTCAGCAGCGTCACTGCTACCTTTCTGGACATGGACAGTATACCGTACATACATTTTCAATGGAGGGACAGAAAGCTCTCGGACTAAATCTAAAATATCTTAAACTGTGTTCCGAAGATGAACGGAGGTCTTACGGGCTTGGAACGACATGAGGGTAAGTCATTAATGACATCATTTTCATTTTTGGGTGAACTAACCCTTTAAAAATAAGATTATTAATCAATTCCAATTTAAACATTAAATTAGTTGTTAACTAAGTAACATTTTCTTTCTCTCCTCCTAACTTTTCTTTTTTTTATAAACAAACATTTAATTGCAATATCTTATTTCAATAAATACATTGACTGTACTAAATTATTACAGTAATTAATTACATAACATTAATTCATGTAGAATATATTATAGCAGTTTTTTGTAAACTAATATAATACTTATATAGAGAGGAAATGTGCACATACATACACAATTTTTAATATAAAGAATAATTAATAATAATAGCATTTTTTTATATAGTTCTTGTCAAGTTAACATTACCATTGTACATGACATTTAACAGTCTAAATTATTGTATTGTTTACCTCAGGCAAATTTTCCCAGTTTTAAGGACGATTTTTATAATGACCTAATTAAAAATGCTGTCCTTTATGTCAAATCGTTAAATTTATCCAAATCTAAATACACAAAGTATACAAAATGAAGATAAAAAATGGAATTCATTACAGAGTAAGGTGCAATATTATTGTTGATTATTGCTAAATTTCAATTAATACATTTAACGTTTTTGTGTGTGGGGAAAAGGTCATTGTAATTGCTTTTTACGCATTAGGAAATGAATATATTGATATTTTAGTATCATGAAAAAAATTATGAAATAATGTCTTGCATCATATCTTTACTTTTTGAGAGAGAATTGGCTGAATTCAGTCAGAATGTGTCGCACACTCAGCACATGGCATGATTGCAGCAAAAACTCCAGCAATTTCAGCTGATTTTTTCTTCAATGGTAACTAATCTGATTGGTTAAAGCATTCATGAGCTCAACAGATACATGTGTGATTGGTTGTAATGCTGAAGATCTATAACTACTGTATAATGTCGCAACACTTTTCATTTATTTTTACATTTTACTTTAATAGTGACAGTCATAATATATTCATTTGGATTGTGTAGGGGTACTTTTTTTTTTTACCCCCTGGCAAAGATAATTTTGTTCCCTCTTAAAACTTATGCGCTTATATAAATGTCCAATGGCAATAGTGTATCAAGTCAAAAATTCTAAACAAAAATCAAACATTATAATTGTATTATTTACAGTACACAAATGTAAGTTGGCTATGCCTATTGCACAGGCCCAAAAATACATGAGATTCCACCTCTCCACACTGCTCACTCTCCTCTAAAATGGCTGCCTGTTTTATAGGCTTTGGCTCCTCCTATTCTCGGAACATACCATTTTAGGGAGAAACCTACAAATTACAAACAAGTGACAATACATAAAAAAACCTTCATGACATTTCAACCCTACACCATACATTATTTACATCTATTACCATTTAAAGTGCTCAAAACAGCGCGTCACGTGACGATTCTGAACGAATCACGTTGTCAGAAATTGGCATCAGCCAATGAGATTGCGCATTTCGAGTTAAATAACCTGTTTTACTTTCATGATTGGTAGCTGATAGACAGGAAATGACCATATTTGGATCCGACAGCATTGAGAAGGACAGAGAGAGCTTTCTAACGGTATACATGGTGACTGGGTGCAGACAGCGATCGCGGAGTAGCGGGATGATTTAGAACGCCAACTTTTGATGAATTTAGGAGAAATCTGCACACTCAAACAGACAAAGTGTAGTAAAATAAAGACCTAAATGTGTATTTTGTACTTTTTCTTCAGCACAAGTCTGAAAGAATACATGTTATTGAAGACAAATAACCCAAAATCTCAAAATTGACCAGTAAAAAAAAAAAGAAGTTTTTGCCTGCCGTGTCTCGCCTTAAATATATATAACTACTTTCCATTGTAAACTGGTTTGGCAAGTGAGGGATGCACGAGAAGGTATGTTTGAAATGCATTGAAGTTAACTTGATAACTGAATGAAATGAAATAAACTCTTATTGTGTTAAGTATTTTTGGTGTTCTTTTCTGTGTAATGATATTGGATCAGCATGCGTCACTGAACTTGAAACATTTACATATTCATAATAAACATTTATATATTCTTCATAAACAGTGCTGGCATTTAGTTTGTATGTATGTGTAATGGTGGAAAGAGTTTGTTGTGTGCAAGGAGTCCAGTAAAACAATATATTCACAGATTCGAACTTCCTGGATCAATAACTTGTGAGCTAAACATTAACAAGTCCAAAACCCTTTTGCACATTTTATATTATGAAAAATATTCAATAACTTCACTGTGACACATTGTTCTGTATACAAATATACAGGGATAACCTGGCTTCTTTTGAGACTTCACTGCTTCAGAGCGGTTATAGTTAATGAAATGCTTAAAAAAAACACACACAAGACAATTATATTGTTAAAAAATAACTAAAGATTCAAATGCTTTCTGGACAGGACTTGCCTTAATCTAATCTAGGACTTTCTAGCTGGGTATGGACAGGATTTCCTTCATCTATTAAACAAATATAGACTGAAAAATGCGTTAGGTTGAGAATTAATCTAGCAGAGTAACAGTTGTCAGGATACACACTCGGAGAACAGGCAAGTGAATCCAAACACAGTGTTTATTTATAAGAATAAAGTGCAAGATGAGTAATCAGGTGAAACAGTGGTTGGTGTTGGTGGCGATCACACAGTGCATTGGAGGTGAACAGGTGAGTGTATCCACGGTACAATACGTTTGTCATGTAGTGGACAAAAGTCATTAATACTTGGTCCTTTTTATCACAGATGCAGACAAATCAGATAGGAACAGAGTCTCAGAGGATACACAGGAGCTGGGAAATCAGACCAGGAATCACTTAGTGGATCTGTAAGAAGATCAACAGAGACACAGGGTTTAACAATCTTCGTGAACTTGGAACAGGCTATGATGCCAAGAAGACAGGCAGGTAAGGGGTCTGTCCTATTTGAGGCTTGACGCTGGAGTGCTGTTGTGAGATGGGTTTTATAGTGCTGGATAATGACTGTGCTGATTGGGAACAGGTGCTTGTGATCAATACTCAGGTGAGAGTGAACGCTGAGTGGTGGATGGGACCGAGCTTGATTGGTCCCTGACAACAGTCTAATTTTGTTTATAGGTTTGTGAAGGCCCATACCTGCATTCCAGTCGGGGTGCTTCGTGTTCATTCTAATCATTTTTCTTTGTGGTTTTCTTTAGTTTTATTTTACTCGCTCTATTCCATTGAATTAGATTTTATTATTTGATATGTAATTTTGTATAAGTTGTGGTGTTTTCTTTATTGATTTCTTTTTGAAATATAATTGTTTGTATTTTGTTGCCATCTGTCTTTGCTTTAAACAATCGGTTATTTACTTTACTTTCTTACTTATTAGTGGCAACATTTATTTTTCTTTATTTTGTATTGACTAAATGGATTGAGTTTTATATGCAACCCGGCCTTAAAGTGATTGTTTATTCGATGTACATCTTTCTGTGACTACGTTTACATGCAGCCAATAACCCGTTCAAAACCGGGATATTAGCAATAACCCAGTCGCGCACGGCCATGTAAACACCGGCAAAAACCCGGATATGCTCATATCCCGGTTTTTAAAAACCCGGATATTACCCCTGGGGTACCCCTTTTCTAACCCGAATATTTGGTCATGTAAACGCGTATCGGCATATCCCCATAAAAAGGAACATTGATTTGTGTTCTGCGCATGTTCTATTCGCAAGGAATCTTGGTCTTTTGAGTAGAGACGGCGCATACAGAAACCCACGTGCAGTATACCGGAAGTAAACAAGAAGTAGAGGTTAACATGGCGAGACGCAGCACAGCAACACACTTTTAGAGCGAGGAGGAAAGCGCAAACAAAGGCGATCGCTATCTGCCCCGAACTATTCATTATCCGCGTGCTGCTGCTGTTGTTGTTGTCTTTGGATACAGGAAGAAGAATTGGAAATGACGCATATTGCGTCTTAAGGTTGTCCGTACGTCCTGACGCTAACCGTGCGTCGCCGTTTACATCGGGATATTCCCAACTGATTACAAATTCCATGTATACAGGAGTAACTCTCTCTGCTCACGCATGTAAACGGGTTATTCCGAATGTTTCAGACACCCAAATAGTGACCCTAACCCGACCATAACCCGGATATTGGCTGCATGTAAACGTAGTCTGTGTGTTGGCAGGACTTGAGCACCAGGGGCAGAGGACTGGCTTATTTAGGTGGTGGTATCTTCTCCACCGTGTGTTGTGATTGGTATTAACACCTCTGTGTGTGTGTGTGTGTGTGTGTGTGTGTGTGTGTGTGTGTGTGTGTGTGTGTGTGTGTGTGTGTGTGTGTGTGTGTGTGTGTGTGTGTACAATGAAGTGCAGTGATCTTCATTTGTGGGTGGCATGGCTCGACTTTCTGCCTCTTGGTAAGCCTCGTTCCTGGCCATGATGTTGACTTAAATCCTTAGTGGTCTGTTGAATTGGAACAAGTGTTCCATAACCATTTTACTATTGTTCTCTTTTAAGAATTGTCAATAAAGTATATTTTTGTATGTTGACCCATGTCTCTGACTCATATTGGTGATACGAATCTGTGTATGCCTTCTGTAGGGGCTAATGTTAATTCTTTGGGTAAAATTCCCAGGGTGGCGTAGTCGGAGTGTGAATGGTGCAATCTTGTTCATTTATTTAATCCTTTAGGAAACCCCCTTGTTCCCCTCGTGTTTCTTTCCCCGCCACACACACACACACACACACACACACACACACACACACACACACACATATACATATACATATACATATATATATATATATATATATATATATATATATATACATACATATACATATATATATATATAATATCCAAAATGTTCACCATGGTCAATTTATGTAGACTACATAATAAAGTCTAAAGAGTATAAAATTGCCTATGTAAAATCACATAGCCCACTGGTAACATAAGTACAACATTCGAATCTTTATTGTATTTTTATTAATTTTGTTTCCATTTTTAGCATTCTCATTAGATACATTAGATCACTCGATTAAATTGAAACCCATACTTACATTTAAAAGTGTAATCTGGCCATTTCGTCTCTGGCGCGCAGTGGATTCTGGGGTAGGCAAGGCTGCGAAGGATCTGATGTATCCTGCATTCATGGGAAAAGAAGGACGCATCTGCAGGCCGCATTTTGAAGGACCCTTGAAGGTCCCGTTGACAGCCTTCATTGTGCCGCGGTGACGCAAACGGCTTTACTTTCTCCTTTAAACATGACTCGGTGCGTCCTTTGACGCAGCCTTCAAAGGATGCAGCCCCTGAATTGGGTCACAGATAGAGACATGAAACATGAACCAAAACAAGATGTGACAATTTATCAGAACAGAAAATTTTAAAACGTTTTTAGAACTTTTAAAACGTACTGCACCAGTGCACTTTCACACGGATGATACACATTTATTTACACAGCTAACACTGACAAAAACAACTCAAGATGAAAAATTGCTAAATGATTAATTTTGTAACAATCATAAGAAATTTCCTTGGTACTTTTCCCTTTGGCTGCTTTTGTTTTAAAAAGCTTTTGTTAACAGAGATGAAAATATAAATAAAAGATTATAGTCTGTGTTCTGTAAAGCTGTAAAACAATGTGCATATAAATTGCTTTAGATTAAAGGGATACTCCACTTTAAAATAAAAATTCTTTCTGGTCTCATTGACTTCCATAGTAGGAAAAAATATATACTATGGAAGTCAATGAGACCAGAAACTGTCTGGTTACTGACATCCTTCTAAATATCTTCCTTTCTGTTCAGCAGAAGAAAGAAATTCATAAAGGATTGAAACAACATGAGGGTGAGTACATGATGACGACAGAATTTTCCCTTTATATCCCTTTAAAGCATCTGCCAAATGTGTAAATGTAAAATTGGTTGCACTCTGACAGAACCTATGAGTAAGTAATAATTAACAAAGGTAAAAACAGCTCACATTATGGTACTGTAAAACAAGTCAATGTTATCATTATCATAAATCAGACACAAATCCACTTTCCCAAAATCTAGGACATTCTTGCTTGTGAAAAGTTGTAAATCAGGTTAATAATTACATTTAATGATTTTATACATATAATTACATTTATGTAAGGTGACAAGTTTTATGCATTTATTCACTTTTACATCTGTTGATACAGGATGTTGTTGCATGCGGAGTAAAATGGATGTTGTTGCATGTGGTATTTTGTGAATTCAACACAAGTTAAACTCCATCAGCAACATTTGTGGCATGATTTAAATCACAACAGAAATAACTGTCAACTCATTCTTTAGATTGTCAGACACTTACAATTGCTGTAAATGGGCCAAGCAGTAAGATTATAATACACCCTCTTTCAATAGTATAGCCACAAAAATTAAACCTTATATATGTAAATGTCACTTATTAATTTTGTCTGTGTGAATTTACTTTCAATGTTTCCTCTTTTTAACGTCATAGCATAAAGCTGGTAAACCTGGTAACTGCTATAAGATATGCTCATGGATACCAGAGAGTCATGTGACCATCCAGGGGCGATTCTAGGATTTTCATTTTAGGGGGGCTCAGCCCCCAATGAGGGTATGATTCTTTTTTTTTTTTTAAGTTAGTTTATGGTCTAATGCTCATTATTAACTAGTTTCATTCATTCATTCAGTAACATGCATATGGCAGGGGTTTATAATCACTGAGGTCCCGAATGTGAGGTAGTTAGGTGGGTTCGGGGGCATTCTCCCCCGAGAAAATTTAGATTTCTCTGATCTACATATGTGCATTTTAAGATGTTTTGAAGGCCAAACAAATTGGATAACAATAGCTTTAAAACCATGTAAGTGGGCAGCTGATTATTTTTCTCTCCTCATCAGCATCACACTCTTTTTCTCTTTGTTTTTCTCTTGCTCTGTCTTTTCCCCTCCTAAAGCTGAGCTTTGACTGATATAGGCTTTTCATTTTTGTCTGTCAGTGAAGTAAACATAGGGTCAACTGATATAGGTTGATTTATGAATTATTTTCTCAGACAAAGCTACCAGGAAAGCTAGGTAACTAAGTTTATTAAATTCATTCACAATATGTACACATTCATTTTTGATCTAGGCCTAATACATGGCCGTAGACAGGGCTTTATAATCAAAGAGGTCATAAATGTGAGGTTGTTATGGGGTTATGCATTTTATTTCTCTGATATGTGCATTTCAAGACGTTTGAAGGCCAAAAAAGGATAAGAAATAGATTTAAAACCTGCTCTCTCCTCCTCGTCTTTTTCTCTCATTCTCCTGATCTTGCCCTGTCTCTTCCCCTCCTAAAGCTGAACCTTTTTAATTTACTGAAGGCTACAAATTGTATTATATTAATTCTCAACATGTACACATGCATTATTAATCTTGTGCCTATGAAAACGGCTTTGTTAATATTTCTTGTCCCCTCACAATGACATAATTACACGTTATATAGGCCTATTTTCAGCTCAAAATGGCGAAATTAGACAAAAGTTTATTAGTTTTCTAATTATTTTTGTCATTCATTTAACATTTATGACCTAAAAAACTGTCAAATATAAAATGTTTAGTTTAGCTACTTACATCTTCTTAACTCGCACTTGACCGTAAACTGAAGCGTCAGTCGTGCTACTAAAATTCCATGTAAAATTCGCGCTTGGCAGCTTCTGTGAACATGCCCGCCTACTTTGATTTGATTGGTCATCTCAAATATTCTGACATTGACGAGAAGTGAAAGACCAATGAGGCTCAGATGAACAAACACACACACACGCGCCTCTGTTTCTGACGTGCGCTCTGCTTGGCGCTGCTGCGGATTGAAGATGAAGAACACTCTGAATCTGATTATAACAAGACTGAAGCGAACACGAATTTGTGTAGCCTACACAAGGGGCAACATTCTAATCTGAAAAATGAAGCCTACCCGGAAGTGCGAAAAACTGCAATACATTGAATATCCGCTAGGGGCAGGTCCCAAAAGGGAGCAAATGTCCATAGACCCCCATGTTAAAATGTCCGTTTTCACAGCATAAATTCATGTTTTTACAGGTTGGTCCCATGGACTTTTATTGTATTTTTCGATAGGTTCTGAGTGCCTGACAACTGTGAGGGGGGTGAATTTTTTTCTAACTTGTTAGTTTAGATCGTATTTAGATATAAAATGTATGACAAATAAGGGCGTGGTTAACTTTGATTGACAGCTTGATTGACAGCTGAACATAGGCTGCGCCGATTGGAATTCCTGAAATTTGACGTCTCGGCCATGATCTGACACGACACATTATGCCACCTCTGTATCCTTTCTGAACATTTGTATTGAAACATCGTACATAAAATGGGTTGCTCTGCTATAAACTGCTCTAACCGACAATGTAGGAGGACTTCGCTCCAGTTTTTCCGGTAAGTGACAATCCACTACTATTTCACGTGATGTAACTAGTGAGCACTATTTAGCATCAATGTTTGTGGGCAGTGGCACTGCAACAGTTAGCATGTATTTTAACTTATACGTTTCATATACTAGTAACGTTATTTAACCGAAGCTATAGTTTGTGAAATTAAACATTTCTCGTTGTTAGTGTGTTTTTTAGTTGGCTTAGACAGCCATTATGAGGGTATAAGTAGCCTAAAAGGTATAAGAAGCCATAAAACGAATTGCCAGGGGAACAAATTATAGATTAATGAGATCAAAGATCGTCCGTTAGATATAGCCTACACAAGATGAATTATATCCTATGTTTAACCACTCCACTAGACTAGAGACATCAACCAGCGGCAAACGTCAGCAGCACTAGCCGAGGTAAGGCTGTTCCAGGAGGGATACATGAGCGCTGAGCGCCCGGTGATCGCTTGGATCTCACAACTCTGAAAACGTCAGATCAAAATTTTAAATAGGCGCTATCTGTATAAATAAACAACATATTTGAGATTAAAACAACTACATTTCGTGACACAATAACAGTAGTATTTTTAAATTTCGCGGTCTTTCTCCTCTCTTATTGACGCAACTTGAGATTATAGCAGCGGGATTTAGCATTCTACATAAAGCTACCACATAACACAAAAACAGCTCACGTTAGCCCGGACCAGAGCCATAGAGAGAAATTCTCTGGCCCGGACTCATCACACCCAGAGCTCTGATCACACCGGCTCAGTCTCACACAAGGTGGGTGGCCGTTAGGATTTCCCAAGATTTTCCAAGATGGCGCCGCCCATACCCCCCATAAACAGCCTCAAAACAGTTCTTCAGAAAGTCTATGGGTGACGTCACAGATGCTTTGTCCATATTTTTTACAGTCTATGTGCCTACACTTAATCACAAATGTTTAGGGGGGCTAGGCAGAAGTTTAAAAAGGGCCTAGTGACGCCTATGGTTCTCACTCTGCGTGCGTTTCGCGCTGGATGACGGTCGTGCTGAGCGGTGTAGGTACAGAGGAGAAGAAGAGAAGAGGATGACACCATATGCTAAGCGGGGATGTTTTCATTTTCATCCTTAACACATACATTTTAAACCACAAACTACGGAGTATGTTTTGGACATTATTTAACCTTGTCAAAGACGAACAAAAATTTTTGAATAACAATATTTCTTACTCCAAGTTTTAGGGGTGCTAGCCTCGCCCATGTGATCATCTATATCAGAGGTCAGATATATCAGAGGTCAGGATAATCACTAGCATTAAATAAAGTCACTCAAACTTGGATGTACATTTTGAGGTAATCATTCCTCACAGAGCCTGTTTTATTATGTTAGGTGCTAATAAATACTATTAAAGTGTGAGATTTTAACAGTGGTGGAAAGTAACTAATTACAAATACTTTCGTTACAGTACTTGAGTAGAATTTTTGATTTTTTTTTTTTTCTACTTTCTTGAGTATAATTAAATTGTGGTACTTTTACTTTTACTTGAGTAGAATTAAAAGAAAGTATTCAACTTCGCTACATTTATTTTTCACCAAAAGTACAGAGTACTTTGACAAAGGTGCTGACGGAGCAACAGAGCGAGCTTACATTTCACACACACTTTTCAAACGACTGCGTGCGGTGGAGGCTGAGCCCTCAGCCCTGCGCTTCAGCCAATAACAGACTGTTCTGAAGCGCTTCAGCCAATAACAGACAGGTCTGACTCGGGTGCAAAACCAATCAAAACTTCCAGTTCAGCTGGGGGGCGGGGCGTTCAAACCGCGCTTTGACATTCAATCACTGGCGCTCGTGTTTAGAATCCGTATTGCTAATGTTTCAATATTTTATTGAATATAAGTGAGCTATGCTCATATTCTTATTTTAAAATGTAATTGTGGTAACTCCTGAAATGGGTCATCCCATTGATAATACCAGAGCATTGAGCAGTTTAAGTAAATAAAAAAACTCGGCTCATAACATGGACACCGTTATTGCTTGGACGGAGCAAGAACAATGTAAGTGTCTTGAAAACATTAACACAGTTCAACTGAAATGTAAAGCTCGCCCTCTTTAACAATACAATTAAACTGAATGTACGAAACAAACTTTGTACAAAGTTGAAAAATCCTCAACAACAGTGAAATAAGATTGCATGATTTGTCTGTCAATCAGATGCATGTAAAAGCAATAGTAGGTTCCCAGCACATTTTCGGTAGAACGAAAAAAAGAGCATTTAATTTAACGTTAACCATACCCCACTTAATTTTTATTTTTTTTTAACTAGCACTTTTTTATTCATACTACATCTCTCTTTTTTTTATTGGACCTTTCACTTAACCTTCTTTGCTTTCAAATATGAAATTATTCAAATAAAAACATTCAAATGATCTTACCTGGACTTACTTTTAAAGATTAGTAATAAAACATTTTCTCTTGACAACAGGGAAAGCTAGTATATTTACTTAGCATACCGTCAAAAACTACAATTTATGAGTTTAATATCATGTTTGGCTTCAAAATCAAAATTACTTCTGTGGTTTCATGTGTGAGAATATATTATTTTATTAAATTCTATAATACAGGCTATGTTGATTAGCATTGCATTAATGGGTTAATTCACCCAAAAATGAAAATTAGCCCATGATTTACTCACACATAATTAAATGTTCTGGCTCCTCCAAGTTTTGTAATGGCAGTGAATGGCTGGAAAAAAATTTAAACCCAAAAAAGTGCATCCATTCATGAAAAAAACAAACAAAAAAAAAACACATTGCTCCAGTGGGTTAATAAAGGCCTTCGGAAGCGAAGCCATGGGTTTTTGAAAAATACCCATATTTATAACTTTATAATCTAAAATAACTAGCTTCCGCCAGACGATCGTACGCATACTAAGCAAATTGACTTGCACCACAAGAGTAACCTGTGACACATGTATGATGTAGAATGTAGGAGTATCGTAAGGTTAGACGCCTCTCGTGGTTTAAACAAATAGAGCTGTGCAACAAACTGAAGCTCCTCTTCTATAATATATATATACATTATGCGTCGTGTCAGGGGTTAGTCTTCCACCGTAAATCGATGCGTATGGTCGGTCGTCTGGCTGAAGCTAGTTATTTTCGATTATAAAGTTATAAATATGGGTATTTTCCTTACACAAACACATGGCTTCACTTCAGAAGGCCTTTATTAACCCCCTGGAGTAAAAGTGGAGCACTTTTATCATGGATGGGTGCACTTTTTTGGGCTTCAAATTTTCTCTAGCCATTCACTGCCATTATAAAGCTTGGAAGAGCCAGGACATTTTTTAATATAACTCTGATTGTATTCATCTGAAAGAAGAATGTCATATACACCTAGGATGGCTTAAGGGTGAATAAATCAGGGGCTAATTTTCCTTTTTTGGTCCTAACTATCCCTTTAAAGACATACATCATTCTTATGAAAATACCTAAGATATTGCTATCATGTGTTTGTCTTCATGTTTCTTCAGTCAAATGTCTCTATTTGCATGTTATTATATCCATATTGGCATTTCCTGAAACGCCATAAGTGAATCATTCTATGAATCTCACTTGTGGACTTTCTGCGCGAGGGATGAATCAGTGTGTACTGGGCTTCCAGTATGAATGAAACAGAATTGACATGAGAGTGTTTAGCGCTCCATATCGCTATCATCTCCCCATTTTGGGTAAAAATAGAAAAATTATACTAAAGTACTTTGTAATGTAGTTACTTGAGTAGTTTTTAAGCAAACTACTTATTTACTCTTACTTGAGTCATATTATTTTTCAGTACTTCTACTTGTACTCAAGTAAATTATTACTTAAGTAGCAATACTTTTACTTAAGTACAATTATTTAGTACTCTTTCCACCACTGGATTTTAACCATTCATGACAATTGATATGACCAGAGGTGTGTGCTTCTGTGATTATCCCTCTGCGTCCCATAAGGACGCCGACCGCTGATCTTGAACTTTAGTCACAACATTTGTGAAATATGAAAATAACTTTGACTCAGAGATAAACATCCACTGAACTCAGAACATCCCTTTGATTGTAATTAACAATTAACTTGAACTACTTGTTTTTCTGAAGCAATATAGATAAAGTACAAAAGACAGTAAATCAGGCACTATAAAAACAACATGAGAGGCTGTGAGGATGACAGAGCAAGAGCTGGAAACAAACATCAGTGAAGAATGAAGGGTTTAGTATGTTTACTGCTGCTGTTGGAAACCTTTGTGTGTGTCGTACAGCATCAGGTAGATGGAGGACTCAGTGAGAATGAGATCAGTCAACAGCTCAGATCTGAGGACGGAAGACAGAATCCACCTCAAACAGACACTTTGAGAGATGAAGCTTCAACTGACAGCCAACAAAACTACCATCTGTTCTTCACTGACATCCATGCAGCGCTGAGAGAACTGACCACCACCGTTACAGAGCAGAAAGTGAACATCAGAGAACTGACCGCCACCGATACAGAGCAGAAAACCATCAACAGAGAACTGACCGCCACCGTTACAGAGCAGAAAGTGAACATCAGAGAACTGACCGCCACCGTTACAGAGCAGAAAGTGAACATCAGAGAACTGACCGCCACCGTTACAGAGCAGAAAGTGAACATCAGAGCTTTAGAGACACAACTGAGGGAAGAGATGAACAAGAAAAATGACGGTACCTCACCAAAACATTCACTCTTTTATCAATGATCCTCAAAGTAAAACACCAATGAAATACATTGCATAGTGTAAATGTTAGTGTAAAATTGAGTATATACTGTGTAAATTGTGTTATCTATCAAATGTCATTTACCAGAATCATTATTTCTTCACAGAAATCTCAAATCTTACTCTGGGTCAAGTGGAGTTGAGAAAGGAAAATAGAGGTGAAAGTGTGCTTGAATGATGTTAAATTCAGTGTATACATTCTCAGTGTAATAGAGTAATATATCACAATATTGCTTATGTTTTTCAATAACAGACAGAGAGATTGCTTTTTCTGCCGGACTGATGAAATCTGGCGGTGGATATATTGGTCCTTTTACCACTGAAATCACACTAACCTACAGGAACGTCATCACAAACATAGGGAACGCCTACAACCCAGTTACAGGTAATGATCAATGAAATGAGTCATAAAACTCAGTTTATAGTAAAGAAAACCCTTCTGCTCCATTCAGACCTCTCTGCAGTTGTGTAATGTGTATTAGAGAATTAAATGATCTGCCATCTTTCAAAACTATTACACACTGTGTTTGGTAATAAAGCAATCATACAGGAAACAGCTGATTCTGTATCTCTTGTTATTTGATTTAGGTATTTTCACAGCCCCACTGAAAGGAGCGTACATGTTCAGAGTCTCTGTATTTGGTCAGGGCCCAACTGTAGCAACTGCAGACATTTATAAGAATGGAGAGCGTATGGTTATAGCACATGCTTATCTGCCCCAGTATGACTTAAACTCCTCGAATGGAGTTGTGTTGATCCTGGAGGTTGGAGATGTTGTCTATGTGAGACTTTTGTCTGGCTCGAGGATATTTGAGGACCAGAGTAACCGCAACTCTTTCAGTGGTTTCCTACTGTTTCCCTTAAGAGAACAGGAGCTTTGCAGAATGTGATTCCAATAATTCTGAACCCTCAGCGTATGATTTAAGATGAAAATCATGAAGAATCATTAACATGATTAAGCAATATTAATTAGGACTAATGTGTGTTTGAAATTTGCAATAGATTACTGTATAAAAGTCTGTCTATACAATACATGTAAGTTTGTATAAAGAGTTTCAGCACTGACACAGACAGGACCCATGAATATCACGTGACTCAAAAGTGTTTTGTTAAAGCAGTAAATCTAATAATGGTAAATGACATATTTTTAAGTATAGTTTGTTGCTGCTCCTTGATCTGTATCTCTTCACCCTACATACATAAATAAATAAGACAATAAAGAGACATTGTGGCATTTTCTTTTCCTCATATCTTCATGAATATTTCCCCAGCAATGCTTGCTATTATCATGATATCATGCTTATCGATCAAAATAACTGATTTTGTGGTGGCAATTTCCAGACATTTTTAAGAGTTTTATTTATCATTTACCAGATTATGTATTATGTTAGATGCACAATAGTCATACAGCACGATAATCGAGGAAATAACTGGAAAAAGGATCAGGGAAGGCAAACGATAGAGTCACAGGCAGGGAACAAGAAACAATAGTCAGTAATACAAATACGGTTCATACACAAGAAGACAGTCACTGGAATAGAACGCTCAGAATGACAGCCGGGTCAAACTATAGTTCACGAGGAGGTGTGTGTGTGCCTGGCTTAAATAGTCGGAAGGAAGAAGAACGCCACCGCTCTCCCACGGCCCTTGGCCTTGTCCTGCTCGCCACAAATACATATAAACAGAATAACGAAACGTAAAGAAAGGAAGAAAAAGCAGATCACAGAATGGCAAATATATCACAAACAGTTAACCTTTGAGAGCCAGCAAAGAATCAAATCACCTTAAAGCAGGGGCAAACAATCTTAAACGCATCTAAATATCAACAGAAATAATACTTGCATGGATCTTTGGTGATGATCCTCGCTGTGTCCGTGAGTTTGAAGCGTTCTTTCAGTTCTTTTACTCCAAAGGATGGCAAATATAGTATAATACATTTTATCATAACCTACTAGCTAAGGCAAACCGAGAGGTTTAATTCAGTACCAAGATAGATATGGCTGGAAGATACAAAAGTAGACATACATTCTTACACTTGAATATAAGCACTTAGAGTTCAACTAACACAACTAGACAGTCATAACTAGGCTAATATGAGGTGGGAAACATACATACACACAGGAATATATCATATACATTTTTGAATAACTTATAATATGAGTTAAATGGAAAGAATGTTTGTGTATGTATATTGGTGCGACTCTCAGATGTCCATCTACAGATGGTGGACAACCAGAATGAGACTTTTACCGCCGCCGTTCCCGCGGCGGCAAAATTGGGATGTGTATTTGCTGCCTTTTACCGCTGAGTGGCGCTGTAATCACAGACTTTGAAAAGTGTCAGTTTATTCTCTTTATGACGTAATCTGCCGCAGCAGTAATCTGAGCTGAGGCCACAGATAAATTCAAGATAAATATTGTGGTTAAACGAATTCAAATTCATTAAATTTAAACAAAGTAGACACACGTTAAGATTGTGTGCCCAGTTTTTCTATAATTTAGAAAGGCTATGTCAATAGGTTACTTGTCATTTACTTACGTAAAATTAAAACATTTTCAGGACTTGCAGTTACTAACCGATGTTAGTCGGTTTAAGCATTCTTTGTTATATTCAGAATTAAATAGGCTTACATGTTGTTATGATTATCAATTGAATTATTGAATAAATAATCAACCACAATGCCTATTACTGCCGCCGCAAAAATAAACCAGTCGAATTTCAAAGTCGTTCCCGAAATGACTAGGCTATACCGGGTGGCGCAAGTGACAGGGCAAAACAGCAGCAACTGCGGCATTTTAAAAGGTAAGTTTCCTATCTGTTTATTTAAAAAAAAAATTTGAAAAAAAAGAAAAGAAAAATGGCGCAAGATCTTGTAAAAAAAAAAAAAAAAAAAAAAAAACTTTTTTCATTATTTGAACAAAAATGAGACTGATTGAATATGTAAAAATATAAACAAACAAAGCAGAGAATAAAACAACCTTTTAGGGAAAAAATATAGGCCTATTATGCTACAACAGAATTGGTTAACATTAACGAAAGCAAAATATGTAAAAATACATTTAAAACAAAATAAAACAAAACAAATTCGTGGCCGAATTCAAATCGGTTCAAATCCCGAACAAACAGTAGTAGACCTCGGCTATTCAGACGATAGCTCTGTGGTCAATGCTTTAACAATAGCCGCTCGGAGCTTCAAACGATCTGAGATCGAATCTCAGTGTAGCCGACAGTGTTTATGTTTTTCCGTTCTTGATGCTTAAATATGCATCTGTTTATTAAAGTCAATCATCTTGTTTAATTATCAATTGTACATTACAACATAAATTTGCAACATTCCAGTTGTGCCGCTGCAAAGACGACACATCTGATGAAGGAAGACTGTCAGCCGATTGCACCAGAAAATGAAGATGATGAAGCTCGTCTTTAATCTGCTAAATTATTTTTTTTGTGTGTGTGAATCATTCACGAGATTGAGATGACTGACAGTGATACCCGGCCATAGCAACGGAAGACATTTTTCAAAACAGATCGAACAAATCAGAAAAATACTTTCAATACAGTATTACTTTCAATTAAAAAATAAACAATGAAAATGTAAAAGAAAAAGAAAATTAATTAAGTTTGAAAACCCATCGCACATTTCAAGGTATGAATAAAGTGTCGGGACAGTTTATTTATTTAAACAGGGTTGCATCGATATTCTATTGTCAAAGAAATTGCAGCTAAATAAAAAAATTAAAACGGTACAAAACGAAAAAAGTTCAAAGCAACATAAATTAAGAACAGGCGTTTTTCTTTGCCTCTCTCGCGCTGGATATTTTTTTAGTAAGTTTGGTCTCCCTCACTGCGCGCGGCGGGTCTTTCTCGAAATTAAGCATTTCAGCGTAAAAAACACCATACAGCTGATATACTGTATATGTCGCTGTGTGTCATCCACACAAATCACGAAAGAAAAAACTGTAACAAATAGCTTTTGTTCCTTCAAAGATAAAGCATGCCTTGCTGAATTCACCTTACAATAAAACGAGGTGGGTCGCGAATTAAAGAGCTCTGTGTCTGCTAAATAGAAATTGTGTGTGGAAAACCTTTAAATACAATCAATAAAACTACAATATATAATTTAATAAGATATAGGGCCTACTGTACATAGGCTATGGACTTTTGGAGATTTTGAGATTAATTAATCCTTAGAAGAATTTTGCCTTTGCCTGCTCATCAGGCTGGCTCCGACACTCTCCATATGAAAGACGGAACATTAACACCTCTGTCCTGCACCCCCACGATAAAGCAACTATTGCCTTCTCCAAACCCCCCACAGGCTAGCTGAGTTTGCAAAACAAAACAAAGAGTTTGCCACTTGTCGTGGTGTGCCAAAACACTTAATTATAAACTTCAATATTTCATTCAAAACAATCTCAAAACGCTTTGTGACATTTTGAAAAACCGTGGATGCATTACTGCCACTGAAACCATGAACGCAACAGAATACTGGTTCTGATTTTATTGTTTGTCGTTTAAACGTCATATATATATATATATATATGACGTTTAAACGACAAACAATAAAATCAGAACCAGTATTCTTATATATATATATGCCTATATATATATTTTTTTTTTTTTTTAACAGAACTGCTTTTGAAATTACGATTGGAATTATTATAGGCTACAGAAGTAAAGTCATTGTATAATATTTGTTCCTTAGTGTAAAATGGAAATGCATGGTGATTTTATTTTGTAAATAGGCTATAAGCAAAAAAACTATGTTTTAGAACTAGACAAATCTCTCTGCATCAACAATAGACTATAAAATGCATAAATAGGCTAATATAAAAATATCAGTAGTCCAAGTTATTTCGGGATTCGAACCCGTGTCATCTAAATGATCGTAACGTAAGTTCAACCACTCGGCCACCATTCGCTCGTTGCGACATGGCCTAAAGTTCCAGTGTGTGTGTTCGCTCAAACGCTCTTCATTCAAATGAACGCGCCGCCGCGTTTGTCGAACACTAATTCAACATGCCAGAATAAAACCTGGCTTTAGAACAATGCATAGCGCCACTCGTCGTGGTGTGCCAAAAATTTTACAATCATTTAGTTTCATTTATTTCAGTGTTAATGTTTGAGTTAAAAAAATCCTCTACAAATTAAATTAACACAAAGTCGGCTATAAGAGTCCTTTATAGGCTACGTAAAAAAGCAAAGGGCTTACAGTCTTAACATTTAGGCTACTTTGCTTAAATTCGATACATTTATTTTCAGTAGGGCCTAATAAATTTGTAGGGATGTAATTTCAGTACGCTTTACCAACGCTATATTCAATTAAAGTTCCAAGAGGTCTGGTCTCTATATTTCCTTCCCAGCTGACACTAATATGCAAGTGCACAGGAAAATTCTATTCTAAAAAAAAAAAGTCTAAAGGCCTACTATACTGTTGTAGCCATTAAATAATCTCATTTAGCATCATATTTGTTAAAATATTATAATGTTTTTTTTTTCCATCTATGTTGAATATATGAAAAGTGAACAGCACGAGTAAGATAGGATGCATTATATCGAGAGATAGATATGGAGTGGGTCAGACATGATTTTGACCACTTCATTAAGTTTTGTTTAGTAGAAAACCTTTCTTTAAAGTGAATTTCGTTTTCTATAAATTGTATCTTAATTTTAATCAATTTTTCATCAACCAATTGCCTGGATTTAAATAAGTAAGAGAAGCAAATATAACAGACACTAATCATGGAGGCGCCCGCGCGGTCACTTGCATTGCACGTCAGCTGGAGCGTATCTCATCCTCCTAACTTAACGAAACTCAGCGTATGCCTCACACAGACATGATAAATACATCAAATACACAAAGCTTGAAATGTCTTCAAACGAAATAATTCAAAACGAAAAGAAAAAGGCTACTCTCTGATTATGTCTTTATGTGCATTTCTCTTTAGGTGCGTTCACTACAAATATGGCGATCGTCAACTTCATCTTTGCAGTCGACACTGTCAGAAAACACTAGTTTATTGATAAAAATCAATGCACGCATCACCGGATTTACAAATACACATCTTGCTTGTTGCACGCACACATTATGTGGAAAAAACGAAATATTATGTTGAAATAACATTATTATTAATAATACATCTTTTAGAATATTTGATTAAATGCTGATTGTTGCGCTTGTTCAATTTAATAAAATTAAAACTTTAATTGTGATAATTAAAATAATTGAAAATTAAATATTTAGTGGCCAAGTTTTGCTAATTTATTATATAGGCTATTATATGCCTATTGCCTATATTAAGTAGGTCATATTAAGACAAGGCATATATTAGTTATTTTAGCTGTTATGAGAAAAAAAAATCTAACGAAATCTAAAATCTAAATCTAATAAATCTAAAACAAAATTCTAACGCCAATTCAACATGCCAGAATAAAACCTGATTTTTGAACAATACGTAACGCCACTCGGCCTGGTGTGCCAAAACACTACATTTTAAACTTCAATGTTTAATTCAAAACAATCTCAAAACGCGTTGTGACATTTTTTTAAAGCAGTAGCCTAGCATATACATTAAGGGCATTGAAACCAGGATCTTAACTAAAACGCGTTCCGAGTAATCTCTCAAAAATTATGCCACACTACTCCATGTATTTTTTTTTTTAAGGACTGCTTTTGAAATCACTATAAATTACTATGCAATTGTATCGCTCACGAGAGCTCTTCATTTATCTAATTCCTCAATAGAATAGTAAAAATATTCCGCGTCATTGCTTCTAATATCGTCTCTATTTTTAACTTTTGATTCTATTTTTTTCAGTTCTAAAATTTATTCTATCTTTGGTTCTATTCTGTTGTAGCCTAATAGGCCTATTTATATATATGAAAAATATGCCTATTAGGCTTAGGGTTTTATATTTAACCCACTTACATTTTAAAATACGGCAATTGCTGCTGTTTTGCACAATGTCCCTTTGCGCCACCTGGCGGTCATTTCGGGAACGACTTTGAAATGCGGCTGGTTTATTTTCGCCGCGGTGATTTCGCCGCGGCAGCTGGCGCGGCGGTAATAGGCATTTTGGTTGTCCACCATCTGTATACCGGGCCTTCGTGCCTGCCGTGGGAGGGGAGTTGAACTGATTAAGATCTTTTTGAACCTCACGAAGGAGTCTGGAGGTGTTTCTGTTTAGCCTCTGCCATGCCACTAAAGTGACAATGGGGTAATTTGATCCAGACTCATCGGCGCTAGGCCTGTGATTTACATGAATGAGTCCAATAGGTTAAAACTTTCTGAAGTCATCGTGATTTCGTCCAGATGCTACAACCTTATAGAAAATGGGTATCAAGTACCATTGATTCATGATGGTAATGGTCCCCCATCCTGTCATATAACCAGGCCACAACTAGAACTTCTTGTGGGGTCTGGATTTACCTTAAGGCAAATTGCTGAAATCCTTGATGCGTCACGATCCATTGTGAGATGGCGACAAAGGCCAGGTTCAGCAGTGTCTAACACATATTACATATTTGTGCATGCCATCAAATTACTGTAAATGTTTATGTGAGCACAGGGGTTAAAACAGAACTCATGACTTCTTACCGATAATTTCCAAATTAACACATTCACAAGTTCACCCTTACATCAATTAAACGGAATAAAGATTATGCGTATTTGGCGTGCTGTCCGGGGGAGGGCTCCGAGCTCGGAAATTTTGCCCGAACCCAAAGTACTCCCCCGTTGTTGTAAGAGTATTTAGGACTAGAAGTGAGGAGATGGGGTGGAGGGATGCTGTTAAACTGTCAACGAGCGGAGGTAAATTTGCAGTATATATATACACCTCTTACCTCGTTGATTGGGTTGATTAACAGAGTGTGTGGTCCACTCGTGTCTAATTAGGTTTGTCTGAATGTGGTTCACATGTGTTTAATTAGGTTTAATTATCTGAACGTGCTCCTCCCGAACTTAGTTAATAAAACATAATTTAGTGTGAATAGGTGAAGTCCAATTGTCTCATGTTTTAATCACAACCAGTGTTGTCAGGAAACTATGGACACATGGGCATCTGTGCCGGATACAGGGTATATGCAGGAATCATAGAGATGAATTTACTACCTTTTACTACCTTTTTTACCACCTCCACAATATTTTTTACTACCAACACGACATCAAGCAGCAGCCCTTTTTTTGGGGGTGTGGGAGGGGTATGCAAAGCACCACTTACTACTTACTATAAGGTATAAGTGTGACACCCATCATACATATTAGTTTTATCCTTGCCACACGCAAAACCTTTGGCTATATCTGAGTCAGTGAACATGTTTTCGAACAATTCCCCAATGCCCTCATTTGAATTATATGAATGATGGTTGGCTGCGATGTTCAGGCACCAGAGAACCTCAGTCCTGAGGGCTGATGTTTGTGACGGTAAGGTCTGCTGTCTGGCTATCGCTGCCGTGGTGGTGCTGGTGGCACTGGTTTGCTGCTGAGGTGGTGCGACGACAGCTGACCTTAAGTTAGGGCTGGGCGATATGGACCAAAAGTCATATCCCAATATATTTAGGCTGAATATCAATATACAATATATACCCCAATATTTTTTCCGCAATCTGAGAACAAATGTTCAATCAAAGTCAAAGCCAAATATGACGTCACAAGTAGTTTCATTGAAACCGGCTATTTCAGTGAACAGTTGCAAAATCAAATGAATAAATAATAAACAGGTTTCTTCACCTTAGGGCTGCATGATTATGACAAAAATCATAATTGCCGATTATTCCCTTGGAATTGGAATTGTGATTGATCAATTATGATTATAAAAGTTTACATTGAATATATATAAACAAATTTTGGTTAAACATGTTATAATTTGCCTATATATATGCATACATACACACACACACACACACACACACACACACACACACACACATATATATATATATATATATATATATATATATATATAGGCAAACACACACACAAGTACTGTCCCCCTTTACTTAACATAAATTGTAAGAATTTGACTAATAGTAAAGACTAGTAGCCTACTAATTAATAAACATTAGGCCTATGCTAAAGCTATTAAATAGCAGTCCCAAACTAGTTTTTGTTAATACAATGTTGGTATGAGCCACTACAGTCATTTAAAAATATAAAAAATAACACAAAGAAAAATAAAGTGGCATTTTGGGGTTAATATGGAAACGACAGTTACCATGGTGAATACACAATATTAACAATAACTGTTAATGAAACATGGAAACTGCGCGGGGAGTAGGGTTTTGATTTTAGATTTTGAAAAATATGTGTTAAAATATAAAAAATGGGATGAAACTAAATGGTTACCGATTTAAAGTAACTACTTCGTCCAAACCTTCCTTTTAAACAGATTTTTTTATCTCAACTCTTCAAGACACTATGCAAGGATTACGAATCAGGAGCTTGACAGCATGGTCATCGATGCTGTTGGTCAAAATGATCTACTTGGGCCTGAATCTGTGAGGGCTCAGTTAAGCTCAGCAGGAGCACTTGTCTTGTGCCAAGGAGGAGGGCCAGTACGCTTCGAACCAATCCAGACACAGCTGTTTTGAGAGCTACGCCACAAAGACTACAGCGTAGAACATAGCGCATAGTATACATAAACTCCTAAACTCTCTATGGCACCTAGATGGTTCGTAAGGTAGCTCATAAGGGTATGATTAAGTCACACTACAATTGATTAAATTCATATTTATGATATTTTATTTATCCAACCATCATAAACAGTTGTTTAGACTGGTAATTGTGTTGGAGCCATACATTATTAAGGAAGACAAATACTACACGTAATATTCGTAATCCATATTATATAGTCTCTTAGTAAGATATTGTATCAGAGTATTGCATTGCATAGCCAAGTTAGAAAATCCAAAAGGTTTATACCACTTCCAACACCTCACACATTGTTTTCAGGGATTTCCATTTTGATGACATTATCAGTTATGTAATCTTACTTCATATTTGTGTTAAACTAGAGGATTACCTGCCTGGTAATTAAAAAAAATATTTTGCTTTCAAAGGTGGTGGATTGTGTTTCATGGATCGATTGATGGCTACAGTCGGCTTGTGGTTTTCCTTGTCGCATCAACAACAATCGCACCAGTAGAGTAATAATGTTGGTAACCAAACAGGTGACGGTTTCCATTGACCTCTTTTTTCCCCCACTCAAACTGTTTGGTCCCCAATATCTTCTTTTGTAATCAACAGAAAAAAGAAATTCATACAGGTTTGGAACAACGAGTACATTTTCATTGAACATTGAACAATTTTCACATGTGGTACAAGTTAATGTACTCAACTCATAATCTTCAATGTTTTGAGCAACACCAAAATGTAAATCACTGTGATGCATGCATATTCTCCATCATGAAATATCAGGTTATTTGCAATCAATTTTTGTGATGGGTAAGCTACTTTAAAACAAATTTAATTGCAAATAGCCTGATAATTTGTTTATACCTGCAAATAACCTAATTCCAATTATTTCTTTAAACTTTAAAGATTTGGATTCACCTTGGACTTGCAGACTAATTATCATTTTTTTAACAGGCATACAATGGAAACCACAAGCTTTTCAGACTGAGGATGGTTTTTCATGGATGGTTTAAGTCAAACCATAATCTACTTACACTGTGTGAACAACAACAGAACATCAAGTGTCTTGGAACTTTTTCATGAGGGTGTGGCTAATTTTGGCTTACCATCAAGAGTTCGCTGCGATCATTGTATGGACAATACAGAAGTTGCTCGATACATGTTGGAGAGAATGTCTACAGAGACCGCATTCATGTGTTCAGGGGACAGGCAGCTAGCGGATAGTGAGGAGATGTTTGCTGTATGTGACAAAAAATGTTTTGGCCTAAAAACGTGTGACATCGCTTAGAGCACCTTTAAATGGCAATGAAAATTACCTATTGTCATTTAAGTGAAATTACTTACCTTAAATATACAAGCTTTAGAAAAATGATCATTCTAGAAGAAAATTTCAGATGGCACTATTATTATATTTATTGAGTTGTACAGGTGTAATATATATGCGCATGAGCCATTTATATTGTAGCATTCTAAGACGGCTATTTATAGACATGGTATGAGTTTTAACACAAGCCCTTTCCCACTCCTGCTCTCCAAGCGATAATGACAGATCCACATTCCATGACATAAGTTTATCCCTCGAATTCTCTGCTACAGTGGAGAACAACAGATTATAAAAATAATGAAATAATGCCTTTTCTCAATTTATTTTTAACCAACAACTTTTCCAGCGATGTAAGGGGAGGTTTACTTAGATTACTATGATTTGCTTTCACAAAACTTCTCAACTGAAGGTATTTAAAATAGTGTTTTTTATCAAGCTTAAATTTGGATTGTAACTCTTCAAAGGACATAAAAATATCAGACTCTGATGGATAAAGGTCATTAATTGTTTTAAGTCCTACAGACGCCCATCATTTGAAAGTTGCATCTGCCCTTCCTGGTATAAAGAGCTGATTGCCCCATATTGGGCTAAATTGTGACAAAATGTTTGGTTCTTTGAACAATTTACTTACATCATACCAGACTTTGATCATATTTTTGAGTATTGGATTTCTAGTTTGTTTCCGTAGGTTTTTTGCCCTATCAGAATACATGAATAATGGGAGAGATAATTTTAAATCATGAGACTCCATTTCGACCCAATGTGGATTGTTTTTGCTTGAAAAGTAAAAGATGATAGTCCTTAACTGTGTGGCCCAATAGTAGAATTTAAAGTTGGGACAGAAATAGCAATATTAACCTATCCATAAAAGCTGAATGTACAAATGGCTCCTACAATGTTCTACTAGTAAACAAATGTTAACTTGTACAATTTCAAATTGGGCCAAATAACGTTCACATTAAAAATAAAGTTGACAACTAAAATATCTATGTTGCCTATAAATAGGCTACTTCAAGTTCTTTTCTGTTGTTGTATTTAAAATAGCATAATTCTCAGTAGTTTTTGTTCTTTGTTTCAATGTAATTACTATGCATTACATTTACATTATTATTGTTACTCTATTTGTATTGTTAATTATTTTCTAATAAACTTATTTTTATACAACTCTTATCTCGTGTTGACTTTTTAACACATTATAGACTACTGATCTTTTCTAGACATACACTATTTTAATGTACTATGGGCTACAGTCATACCTTAAGAAAAACAATACTTAAATATACCATATTAATTTAAAATAATGTTCTGTATTTATATTTGACAAATATTTTACCCATATTTTAATAAAAATTGGATTATGGTAATGATACTGAATTAAAGCTTTAAGAATAAACAACTTTCCCCTCAACTGTATCATAAGTATCATTACTAATGTAATCAACACATTAGACACTAACAACATCTTGTGGTCAAAACATGGAAGAACCCGCCTTTCTCTCCGAGACGACCCAGCCATTTTTAGCCTATTTCATATAATAAATCCAAATAAAAAATACTCTTTCAAATATATTTTATAAATGTATTTTTACTTCTAAAATTTAATTAAATCAGTCTACATTGAATAGCCTAAATTTCTGCGGTGGTTAAATGGGCAAAGTAGTTATATTTTATAAAAATAAATGTAGGCTACTTTATCATAAAATTGTCAGTTGAAGTACACAATATCTCCAATAACGTCTGGTTGCAGACTTGAGCGCTCAGACTCAGTCACCTGCGCTTCCTCTGCAAGTGACGTCACTAGCAATCGACACCTGCTCTCCTGAGAACAGCTCTCAATGTCGTTCAACAAATAATTGCTGTGAGTATATATATCAATATATGATAATGTTGTACGTTAATTTATACAAATTTGAATCTATGATATACGAAATTATGTTTGTCTAAGTTACTTGCACAGATCACTCTTTGTATTAGGCCTAACATTAACAATATAGCCTAACTAGCCAACCATGAAACCACTCACTGTCTTAAATACATAAACTAAACTATTTGATAGAATGGTATATAACTGTCTTATATAGGCCTATACTGTCTTACTATGACTTACATGTTGAAACCACTGTATGGTTTACCGTACCTGTTTTTTATTTATTTTTTGGGTGAAAACATTTTTATTAGCAAAATACGTCTTGTGAAACGTTTTGTAATAAATAAATAAATAAACACTGGGAAAGTCATTTAAAAAGCAGTTGTTTTCCACGGTAGGTGCATTACACTATTTTACTGTAATTGTAGTTGACTAATAGGGGCACAAACACATTCATACATATTTCGTCAAATAAACATTAGAAAGTACTGCTCTGAAACAATTTGTGCTGAGAAGACAACTATATAATGACTTGATGATGATGATGCTGCAGTTTCACAATTCATGAATTACACTTACAGTACAGTCAGGGCCGGTTCTAGACATTAGGAGGCCCTAGGCAAAATTCATGTTGGAGGCCCCCCACCCCCAATAAAAAAAACACTTGAAACAAATATGATTCCTAACCTTTTTATTTATACAACATTTAATTTTAAAAGCAGTATATTTTTACTTACACAGTACATAAGTTTGGACATTTTACTATTTTTAATGTTTTTGAAAGAAGTCTCTTATGCTCATCAAGCCTGGATTTATTTGATCAAAAATACAGAAAAATAATATAGTGAAATATTATTAAAATTTTAAATAATGGTTTTCTATTTTACTATACTTTATATTTCTGTGATGCAAAGCTGAATTTAGTGTCACGTGATCCTTCAGAAAAATTTATAATATTCTGATTTATTATCAAATGTTAGAAATGGTGCTTAATATTTATTTTATAACCTGTGATACTTTTTTTCAGGATTTTTAATTATTAAAAAGTTGTTTTAAAAAAGTCTTCACTATCACTTTTTATATATTTAACACATCCTTCTGAATATTCCTGTTTTTTTCTGTATTTTTGATCAAATAAATGCAGGCTTGTAGAGCATAATAATAAACTTCTTTCAAAAACATTAAAAATAGTAATAGGTCCAGACTTTTACCGGTACTGTATGTACATATTAATCAAACTTTATCTAAGGTAATCTCTTTTTTGTTTAATGAAGATGTTATTGTTGTTGTTGTTGTTGTTGTTATTTTGCTGTTTTATTCAATTTATTCACAGGTCCAGAATCCCACTTCAGTAGATGAGCATAAGTGCTTCATATTGAATTTGCATTGCTACCTTAAATATGCTACAAATCAAGTGGAAGAGAAAGACACGATCGCTACTGAGCAGAAAAAAATATATAAACTGATATTATTGGCGTAATGTCAGGGTATAATCTAATCAGCAGCAGAATTTAGAAGATAGACCCATAGATATGAGATCCTTTATTTGAAACATTTAAAAATGTTGTAGTGTGTTGGCTTTTTAACTTAGAATACAAACGTCTTGTCTTTTAATTTTGTAGCTTTTTTACTAGTCAGCTCCCGACGCGATGTTATTCATTGTACGCACAAATTCAAAGCGTCGCGTCTGGGCACGTAACATTAATGACGCTCGCGCTCTTTTAAACTCGTAATAAAGCGGTGAATGATTTTTCCAGAAATGACGCTGATCTACAGTACAAGTTTATATTTAGAATACATTGAAATCACTCCAAAATAGATGACGACAACTCACACACCTGCATTATGAGCTGTGCCTCTTTGTGTGCTTTTGCCTCGCAGCACCTGATGGATGCGTTCGTTACACATACTTTCAGAAGCCGACACCCGCTTTGTAACGGACACATTAATTGGTTTAACTGCAGTAATGTAACAGTCTATGGTTAAGATAAACATCGTCACTATTTTTAGTTAATAAATAAATATTGAAATAAATTGTAGATAGGACATTTGTATTTTTTTTTTTTTTTTTTTTGTCCCTCTGTCTGGGCCCCATCCCGCCAATCGGGCCCTAGGCACGTGCCTAGTTTGCCTTTGCGTTAATCCGGCTCTGAGTACAGTACAAAACAACAGTAAATGTTGCAAACCTTTTTTTTTTTGGTTGAAACGCAATTTACACCTTTACAGTGCTTTTCTTGTGCGTGCTGTTTATTACAGTTGTATCTCCCTTGTTCTCTGTAATATTTCACAGAATCACTTGATGGAAGATTTGAATAAGCCAGCAAGTGGTGTTTGGATCAGTCAGTGCTTGGTTCTGTTCAGCTGCTCTGTCATGGACAGATTAGAGAAGGCTGAGTTTTCAGAGGACCGAATCGATGCTCTTGAAACCTTCATCATAAATTGAATGACGTGCATGCATGTTCCTTGCACATGTAGTTAATGTCATGAATCTATAAGTATTCTGTCAAACTGAAGCAGAAGAAAGTACATAATGTGCCAATGTGACTTTGCATATTCTTTGTTTTTAAATATGGAAGTGTTATAAAGGTTTATACAGTAGGTAGTCAACCAGAATGCCTATTAAAGCGGGGCTTAGTAGCTTCGGGATTTCTTCGCTGTATTCTCGCTTTTTGCTCGCAGGTTTCTCTCTAGAGCTCCCCCCACAGCTTCGGAATACATATTTGACAACACTGTTGTAAAAAGTCGTTGGTGATTCTCAGACACCAGAGGCTAGCAGATCAACGACATCAAAGCAGATGGGACATTCTTTAAAACGTCTTCTTCATTCGGGTTCGGACAGCGTGAGGGAGCGCAATAATGACAGCATTTTAGCAGATTTCTTTTGGCCGTAAAGCAATTGTTTACATCGCGAGACCTGATATCACGCGAGACTTCCTGACGCGGTGGCCGGCGACTCGTGCGGATTTTCCGCTCACGGGCACCACGGGGGTGCGAAACGACCACCATTCAACCCGAAATAAGTAATATAACCATTCCAATTACTCCGAAGCTGTTCAGTTAAGGTAAAAAAGTTACTTAGTTCACCTTTAAACTGCCATTTTATCTTTTAACATACCATACCAACATGAAGAATGTATTTATGATTATTAATTTCCTGGATTAAAAACTTTAATTTAATCTATAAACAGTACTATTATATATATATATATATATATATATATATATATATATCCTTTTTTTACCCAGCATTTTTTAGAGTGAACAGTAATCTATTGCAAATTTCAAACACACACATTATACCTCATTAATACAGATTCATATGTTACTGACTCTTCATGATTTTCATCTTAAACGCTGAAGGTTCTGAATTATTGGATTCACATTCTGCAAAGCTCCTGTTCTCATAAGGGAAACAGTAGGAAACCACTGAAAGAGTTGGTGTTATACTGGCCATAATATATCCTCTTGCCAGACCAAAGTCTCACATAGACAACATCTCCAACCTCCAGGATCAACACAACTCCATTCGAGGAGTTTAAGTCATTCTGAGGCTGATAAGCATAGGCTACAACCATGCGCTCTCCATTCTTAAAAATGAATGCAGCTGCTATAGTTGGGCCATGACCATAAACAGAGATTCTGAACATGTACGCTCCTTTCAGCGGGGCTGTGAAAACACCTAAATCAAATAACAAGAGATACAGAATCAGCTGTTTCCTGTATGATTGTTTAATTATCAAGCACACTATGTAATAGTTTCAAAAGATGGCAGATTATTTCAGGCTGTTTACATGACAACAATGTCCTAAATATGGACAAGTTTTTTCTTTGCATTTTTCGCGTACAGACGTTGTCAAAACAATCCCCATTAACACGGATTCGTGGAAACTACTTTAAACGCTGTATTCTGCTGCCTGGCCAGTAGGTGGCAACGTCACTTTGTAAAGAAGCACCTTTAGACTGATCAAGTAAACAGTTTTCACAAATTCACGTTTTTGTTGTTTACACAGAGACGATAACGGTATTGTTTAAAAAAACTTGCACTTTGAAGCCCAATTTCAAACGTTGAAAGTCCCCCAATGAACGCCCAAAGCGCATAAACCTGAATCACATACAATTTTTTACGTGTTTAATTGAAACTGGTGTCGTGTAAACAACCCCTAATTCTCTAATACACATTACACAACTGCAGAGAGGTCTGAATGGAGCAGAAGGGTTTTCATTATTATAAACTGAGTTTTATGACTCATTTCATTGATCATTACCTGTAATTGGGTTGTAGGCGTTCCCTATGTTTGTGAAGACGTTCCTGTAGGTTAGTGTGAATTCAGTGGTGAAAGGACTGATATAATTTCCACTGTCAGATTTCATCAGTGCAGCTGAAAAAGCTATTTCTCTGTCTGTTGTTGAAAATGGATTAGTTGGGGGGGTTTGCTTTTCAATTTGGCAGCTGGCCTCCAGATACCTCTGCTCTTGGCTAAATTGTTTTCTTTAAATTGAGTTTGTTATTTACTGTGTGTATGAGTAGATGCTTATTGATGGTGTTCATTTATTATAATGCCAATGTGAGTTTTTAACTTTGAAGTTTCTAGCTATTTATTATTCAACATTGATGAACAAAATAAACTTTTCTACTTCTATGAACCTGTGTGCCCTTAGGGCTATTAGCTCCCCTGGTTTTCCGGGGTGGCGTAGTCGATCATATATTGCCATTTCTGTCAAAAGTGTGGTAAACCTTTCTCTATCCTCTTACACTCGCACTGCAACGCTACACAAACATCCACAGCCTTGAGGGGAGTTGACTGTTCCAGATCTTCCCCATTCACCACCACAAAAAACTGTCCAGCAACTCCAAGCTCCAAGACAAAGGGGAAGGGTTTCGCCTGACAATATCAGACAGATAATTCTTGCAAAAAAGTGCATTGATAATAAAAGTATTACGAATGTAGTGCACTCGACGGGTACGGCTGCACGATGTAACTGCATGAATCATCCCCATATATACTGATTGGCTTCATCACTGTCTCCTCTCCATCAATAAGCTGGTGTGTGGTGGGCGTTCTGGCGCAATATGGCTGCCGTCGCATCATCCAAGTGGATGCTGCACATTGGTGGTGGTTGAGGAGATTCCCCCATCTATGTAAAGCACTTTGAGGTCTCAGAAAAAGCGCTATATAAATGTAACAAATTATTATTATTATTATTATTATGAATAGTTAAATTCACGATTCTCGATTATTTTGCTCCAAATGTTTTTTTAAAAACACACATGACTTTGTATTGTGACAGAGGTGGTGTAAGTTAATATATTCTGCAACCACAATCTCAAGCAATACAGTCGACATTCATGTTTGGACTCATTTCAGTTCATCAACTAAGAAGGTTTAATCGCAGATTTAGTAACAGCAAACTGCTGTGTAAATGAACAGTTGCTTTGTATGACACTTTTCAAATCTCTTTGAATTAATAATGTAACGTTTTGCTTTCGTTAAATGTAACCAATTCTGTTGCAGCCTAATTAAGCCTATTTAAAAAAGCTGTATTATCTTTTGTTTCTAAAAGTTTGTTCTATTCATTACGTTTTTTTTTTTACATATTCAATCAGTCTCATTCCTGTTGAAATAATATTTTTTCACAAGACCTTGTGCTGTTTTTTTTTTTGTTTTTTTTTTAAAATAAAACAGATATATAATAGGTCACTGTTTGTTCAAATAAAAGTCTATAAGTATACTATATCCTGCATATGATTGTTTGTTTAAACAACATTAAACAAATTTTCTTGGTTTGTTTAATAATAGAATTATCACTTTATAACATGCAGTTTCAACTCCACCAAATCTTTGTTTGTTTCATTATTGTACAGCAAATGTCAATAGCTCTTGTTTGTATTTTTCATGTTTGTTGTAGGCTTATTTGGAAATTATCATAGTTGTAGTATTTCATCCTTACTGTTAATTGACATTTAGCCTCACTTACATTTTAAAATGTCCCTTTGCGGCACCTGGTGGTCATTTTGCGAACGGCTTTGAAATGCGACAAAAAAAACTAATTTTTGCCACGGCGGCTAATGCCGAGGTAATAGGCATTCTGGTTGACTACCTACTGTATAAACCTTTATAACACTTCCATATTTAAAAACAAAGAATATGCAAAGTCACATTAGGCGCATTTCCATTAAAGATTTGCGCAAAACTTTTTCTTTTTTTTTTTCTTTTTTTTTCTTCTAAATATCGACAAAAAACTATTGCGAAATGACGGCGTTTCCATTAACCGATGTTATGCGACTAAAACATCTTTTTTTTTTTTTTTTTTTCGCGATAAGTCATTCCAAAAATCATGACAACAGATGTTGGTAAGTTATCACAGCCATGTACCGCACTAGACGTTATTATTAATAAAAGGAAACGTAGGCGTGTTATCCAAGCATTAATGGCAAGGAAAGACCCTTTCCCGGCACATATGAGGTGTTTCTGGGTTTTTCTCACTCATTTCGAGATAGGTCTCACTGCAGAACCATACATCATAGCAGTGTGAGGACGACAGCGCCTAACAGTCTGAGGCCGGAACCGCATACCATACATCCACCTTACATATACCATACCTAAACCTACCCATCTCCACCCCCTGACCCCTAAACCCACCCCTAAACCTACCCATCTCCACCCCTGATCCCTAAACCCACCCCTAAACCTACCCATCTCCACCCCTTAGATGCTTTTACCCCGCCCACTTCCGGCATCAGACTGTTAGGCTGGCGCTGTCATCCTCACACTGCTATGACGTATGGTTCTGCGGTTCTGCAGTTAGTTAATATTGCTCATTTCTGCTCTGAGGTCTTGAGATCCAGTATTTCTGTCATTCTTTCTTCTCAAGAACTCTGTCTCGTATTCTGTCCAAACACACCACGCCTTCTAAGTCAGGTGACTGTAAATGCGCAGAAACTGTTTCCATTGCAGTTTTGCGAAATATTCCTTTTTCGAATTGCCTGAAAAACCTCCTCATGCGAGCGCAAAAACTTTTTTGCGATAAATGGGAGTTTTTGTGAAATTGACGTGTTTCCATTGAGCGTATTTTCAATTCGCAATTTCAATTTGAGCAATTTGAAGGGTAATGGAAACGCGGCTATTGGCACATAATGTACTTCTGGTTCAGTTTGACCAGAGGTGGGTAGAGTATCCAAAAACTGTACTCAAGTAAAAGTACAAGTACTTATAGAAATATTTACTCAAAGTAAAAGTAATAATCTTAATAGTTACTTGAGTAGAGTAAAAAAGTATCCAATGAAAAAACTACTCAAGTAACGAGTTACTAGTTACTTCGGATCATATAGGCCTATATATATACAGTGAGGAAAATAAGTATTTGAACACCCTGCTATTTTGCAAGTTCTCCCACTTAGAAATCATGGAGGGGTCTGAAATTGTCATCGTAGGTGCATGTCCACTGTGAGAGACATAATCTAAAAAAAAAAATCAGAAATCACAATGTATGATTTTTTAACTATTTATTTGTATGATACAGCTGCAAATAAGTATTTGAACACCTGAGAAAATCAATGTTAATATTTGGTACAGTAGCCTTTGTTTGCAATTACAGAGGTCAAACGTTTCCTGTAGTTTTTCACCAGGTTTGCACACACTGCAGGAGGGATTTTGGCCCACTCCTCCACACAGATCTTCTCTAGATCAGTCAGGTTTCTGGGCTGTCACTGAGAAACACGGAGTTTGAGCTCCCTCCAAAGATTCTCTATTGGGTTTAGGTCTGGAGACTGGCTTGGCCACGCCAGAACCTTGATATGCTTCTTACAGAGCCACTCCTTGGTTATCCTGGCTGTGTGCTTCGGGTCATTGTTATGTTGGAAGACCCAGCCTCGACCCATCTTCAATGCTCTAACTGAGGGAAGGAGGTTGTTCCCCAAAATCTCGCAATACATGGCCCCGGTCATCCTCTCCTTAATACAGTGCAGTCGCCCTGTCCCATGTGCAGAAAAACACCCCCAAAGCATGATGCTACCACCCCCATGCTTCACAGTAGGGATGGTGTTCTTGGGATGGTACTCATCATTCTTCTTCCTCCAAACACGTTTAGTGGAATTATGACCAAAAAGTTCTATTTTGGTCTCATCTGACCACATGACTTTCTCCCATGACTCCTCTGGATCATCCAAATGGTCATTGGCAAACTTAAGACGGGCCTTGACGTGTGCTGGTTTAAGCAGGGGAACCTTCCGTGCCATGCATGATTTCAAACCATGACGTCTTAGTGTATTACCAACAGTAACCTTGGAAACGGTGGTCCCAGGTCTTTTCAGGTCATTGACCAGCTCCTCCCGTGTAGTTCTGGGCTGATTTCTCATCTTTCTTAGGATCATTGAGACCCCACGAGGTGAGATCTTGCATGGAGCCCCAGTCCGAGGGAGATTGACAGTCATGTTTAGCTTCTTCCATTTTCTAATGATTGCTCCAACAGTGGACCTTTTTTCACCAAGCTGCTTGGCAATTTCCCCGTAGCCCTTTCCAGCCTTGTGGAGGTGTACAATTTTGTCTCTAGTGTCTTTGGACTAAAATTGTGCTTGTTTCATTTTCAAAATAACCTGTGGATGACGTAAGCAAGTACATTCGTTAAGTATTCACATACAAATGTGAAGTAATGAGGGTTTTTTTTCTCTCTCACAGGACAGTAACACTACAAAACCATGGTATTTTACAATATGATGCATTGTTGTATAGTAAACTACTCAACAGTAAATTACTTTAAATATATCAACCTTCAACATATTCAGAATTAAAATGCAATATACACATAGCCAAGCAGTAATATGAATGCAACAACATATCTAAAAACCGTGACAAGGAGGTTTTTTATCCAGAATACATAACTGTACTTTTACTCTTCATATCTTAAGTAAATTAAATACAAGTGTGCAAGATAACACTTGTACATAAGTAAGGTTTTAAATATAACAAAAATTTCCCCAATGTGCCACTAATACTTACTAAAAGTAGTTTAAGTATCACTATATCTTCCAACAATTACTTTGTCACAATTCTAAACAATTTCTCTTTTGTTTGTTTCCCTAAATCAGACCTGAGCCCTGTACTGCAGGATAAACCTGAGAGTGCCAGTGCTGGACAGGTTTTTTAATGACATGGACACACGACCTGATTTTCGGCTGAGCAGAGAGGCCCTGAGAGTGCTGTTGGACCTGTTGAGAAGTGACCGGCAACACGGATGGGGTTCCACAATAGAGACCCTGGTATTTCTTTTCTGGCTGGCGTGTGGTACATCATACAGGGTCGTCTCCAGAGCATTTGATATACCTCGTTCCACTGTCCACCGGGTCGCTGAGGAGGTGGTGGCCATCCGCCACCAGGTCATTTGGTTCCCCAACACCCCAGAAGACCTGGAGGCAGTTTGCCGTGGGTTTGCAGGGCTGGCCAGACACAGAGCTTTCTTGAAAGCTGCAGGAGCAATCGACGGCTGCCATCTCCGCATCAAGCCTCCAAGCGGCCCTGATGGTCAATGCTACAGGAACAGGAAACTGTTCCCATCCATCATCCTGCAGGCTGTTTGTGACCATCAGGGCCGTTTCATTGACACCTATGTGGGCTGGCCCGGGTCAGTGTATGACGCACGGGTGCTCCGGTACAGCCCACTGTACAGGAGGTCAGTGTACCCTCCTCCAGGGCACTTCATCCTCGCAGACGGAGGGTACCCATGTCTCCAACACCCACTCCCCCTCATCACACCCTACAAGAGGCCAGTACGAGGTGTGGGAGCCCAGCGCTTTAATCTTCATCATTCCAGGGCACAGTCCATTATAGAGCGTGCTTTTGGGATGATGAAGACCAGGTTCAGGGCCATCTTCCTGAAAGCGCTGGAGGTGCACCACACCTTTGTACCTCATGTAAGTTAAATGAAAAATACATTCGCAAAAAACATAATTAACTTCTTTCTTCCAGACCAAAAAAATCATTTTTTGTTTTGTTTTTTCATTTCAGGTCATCACAGCCTGTGCCATCCTCCACAACATCTGCCTTGGGGTTGGTGACATCATGGCCCCGGAGGATGAGCATGAGGAGGATGATGCAGAGGATCAGGGGGAGCATGTTTTGGAGACGGTCAGTGGGGCTCCCTGGTGTGACCAGCTGTCTGCCCTGGAGGAGGTTCCCATTGGCCATGATTATTTCTAACAGGCAAGTCAGAGAACTTTAAAGCTATAATGGCCAAAACCAAAAATGAATGTCCATAGAATGGGTTTACATGTTGAAATTTTTGATGCTTTGATTTGAGGATGCGAGTTAATTTATTTTATTCTTCCCTCTTTTTGAAATGATCTCAGTGAGATGGCAGCCGTCGATTGAGTCAGCCCTGCAAACCTGTTGTTAGACAATGCAGTGGACAGTGGGAATTATGCAGTCAAACACTCTGGAGACCATCCTAGATGATGTCCCACTCACCGGCAGAGAGGCCTTACCAGGGTCTCTATTGTGGAGCCCACCCGGGTCCAGCAGCACCACCAGGGTCTCCCTGCTCAGCTGAAATCTTAATTTATGTACTGTTCATTTAAATTATGTTGTCAGGTGATATTTAAGTTATGTTGTAAATGGTTATTATTATTTCTAAAACGTTATTCATCTATATAATTATTATAATTTTTTTTGTTTGTTTGTTTTTCAAATTGCCTGTCAAACCTGTCATTAAAATAAATAAGCAATGTCAAGAACTATTCCTTTTTATTTCATATCCCAACACATCAAGTTATTTAAAAAATAAACAATGCACAGAAATGGAACAAAAATAATGTTTATTATTCATTTTAAATAAACTGTACACAAGTTTGAAAAAAGAAATACCTAATTTAATATAACTTAGATTACAAAAATAAACTGTACAAAACTTAAGTTTCCTCTTTTAAATATATATATATTACCTCATTTAATGTAAATAAAAAAATAAACTGTACAGAACGAAGGTTTCCTCTTTTATACATAAAAAAAAAAAAAAAAAAAAAAAATTCTCCACCATACGCTCAAGAACAACAAACAGCCTGTCCATCCTCTCCCTGCTCTCTTGAGCTCTCCTCTGCCTCCCTTTGCAGAGCCATGTCCTCTCTAATGAGGTTCAGCATCTCCTCCTCATAGTCCCGCTTTCTCCGTGGTGGTGCGGGTGCTGCTGGTGCGGGTGCTGCTGGTGCTGCTGGCTCCTCCTCACTGTGGCCACCCACTGCTGAACTTGACCCTGGTCTGTCCTCAGGGATTGAGGCGATGAGGACAGGAGGATTGGTAGAATGCCTCTGTCCCAACACCTCATCCATGAGGACAAACCAGGGCCACGTTTCAGCAGTGGGTTTCCCACCCACTCCCTCTCCTGTCCCAGGACACTTGCAATCCTAAGGCAGAGCAAATTAACCATGGCTTGTTAACAACAACAGCACAATACATTTCAGCAAAGATGTGTGTTTTAACTTTCTTACTTTATATTTTGTTTTTAAGTTGTCCCATTTTTTCTTTGCCTGCATGGGTGTTACCTTCCCCAGCAGACTCATTTTCTCCAGAATTGCTCTAAAAAAGCAGAAAAGGGTACTTATGAAAAATTATAACACAGGGGTGCAAATAAAATATTAACATTAGTGCATTGTTAACACTTAAAAATGACACATCAGGACATGCATTCAAAATAGTTTAGAAATCATATTTCTGGATACTCAAATGTGGTTAAAACCTTTGTAGACATAACTTGCATGACAACACTACAAAAACACATAAAAGTGAAACCCATTGCATCATCTACTGCTTTTCTTATTGTTGTGGGTTTTCTAGGGTGAGTGATATTTATTATAATACTCAAGTGAGACAGACTACTGCAAATATTACAAGTAGGTGTTGTCTTACCTCCAAGCCACGCTGGCGGAGTTTTTTTACCCCGGTAAAGAAATGGTCATTTTCAGACCGCAATTTAATAAATTGAGCGGTCTGCTCCTTGCTCCCTGAAAATTATTAAAGTAATTAGCACAAGTTTTGCGTCTAACCACCTTACAAATAAAGCCACCCAATGGTAACAAAGGAGTTAAGATGAAGTTTATAAGAAAGAAAAACTTGTGGCTTTTGACTGTGGTTTCGCTAGCTATTTAAGTAAATGAAAACATAATACTCACATTTAAAAGTGAATTTTCCCTCAACCACCGAACTCGAGGACGCCATTTTTTCAAATGAAAATGCTGTTGTCACCGGCGTGCAATAACTTATGGGGTAGGATAGGCCACTAAGGATCCGTTTTTGTATCCTTCCTTTCACTGGGAAACGAAGGGTGCATTTGGCGTCGCTTTTAGCCTTAGTCGCGCCGCGATGATGCAACTGGCCTTCGAATGCGACCTTCGAGGATGCAGTCTTTGAATTGGGACACAGCTTTTGTTTTGTTTTAGAAATGTACTAGCTTGTGCATTTTTATTGTAGGACTGGCACCGTTTTGTTTTCTACAGTTTTTTTTATTCAATATGGTGTTTTTAATGAGTCTTTGAACTCGCTGTAAATTGTGTTTTAAGTGTCCTCAGCATATGTTGAGTGAGTCCCTCTTTTTGACTAGACATTTGTTGGGAAGTAATGTCATAGCATGGTGTTCATGCAAATGAAGTATTGCTGAGCTGTTTGTTTAGATGTGTTTGTGTTTGTTCTTTTTAGGTTTTCCCAGGCGGTGGCACTGGAGGGGCAGTGGGCGCACGTGTGGTGTTTACTTGTAGTGAATGCAGTGGTTTGATGTGAGGGTGTCACATATAGGTAAATGCTGTGGTGAATTATTTGTTTGTTTGGAGTATTATTTATTTATTCACTCCACTTGTACCTCAGTGTATTGCCTGGGTTGATTTATTTTGTTCTTTTTGATTATTATGTTTCTTTTATGTGTCCCTATGGAAGGGACTTTGTTAAATTAAACTGCTGTGGAAAAGCGTTTATATTAAAATCTTGACTGCTGGTTCATTTTATACATGATTTACCTGTGAGCTCCTTCAGTCGGCGAGGTTACATCTAGATTTAAACTGACAGAGTGTGTCTGCTTCCCGGACAATGTTAGGAAGACTGTTCCAGAGTTTTGGTGCTAAATAGGAGAAGGATCTACTGCCAGCAGTCGATTTTGATATTCTAGGTATTATCAACTGGCCAGAATTTTGAGATCGCAATAGACATGAATTGTAAACAAACGGCCAAAATGCATAATAAGTTTTTAGTTGAAAATGGTGTCGTGTAAACCGCCCCTAAGAATGAGTGTCTGTGACAGCAAGACTTGACTTACTTTACCTAACCTGAGAATAAACCCCCATCAAGGTGATGTACATGAGGTCTTCCATCAGACTGAAGGGGGTTTATTTTGAGAGAACCACCGGCTGGATGTACATTATCCCACTTATTACACGGCTACTTGAAATATTGATTTGAGTTGAAATATTATAATAGGTCTTTAAACGCAAAGCTTCACGGAGAGAGCAGTTGCAACGCGGCAAATTCAAACTAGACAGACATTTAAGAGATACGATGTACACAGTCATATTACTTATTACACAGCAGTTCACCACATAAATAATTATGGAGATAAGTGATATTGATTTCAGATTAAACTGTTTTAAAATCGTACCCAATTGTTTCTTATCTGACAGTGTACAAAACAATAGTCACAAAATGGCAGCGGCTGCGTTTGTATGAAACGATAGAGCGAGTCCATGATACTGGATGGCATAATTAAATAACTGTACACAAAATATTAATTTGACCAAGTTGTAATATTTTATAAGCTTACCAAATGCAAAACTTCCACAAAGAAAAACTGTTCCTAGCAAGTGAATAGCACTGCTGACTTCAGTAACCCGGATGAGCCTGTGTTTCTGTTTTCAGCGATTGTTATCTGGGAATAACTTACCACTGGATGGTGCGATTGACCAATCAGAATCAAGTATTCCACAGAGCCGTGTAATAATAAATAATAAGGTTAAAGGTGTTAAGATCAAAGTTCACACCACAAAACAACAGCTCACATTATGGTACCATAAAACAAGTTATTGTAAACCAGTTACTGGGAAACCCAAAATCTAGGCCATTCTTGTACATGAAAAGCTGTAAATCAGGTTAATAATTACATTTAATGTTTTATACATGTAATACATGTCATTCAAATTATATGTATATATTGTATAGTAGCATCAAGGAAAGAATGAGATTGATTTTGTCCTCAAACTACCTTTTTGTATTTATTAATCCATGCATTTATTCAGTTCTACTTCTGTTAATACAGGATGTTGTTGCATGTGGGGGGGGGAAACATTTAAAGGAATTGTGTGGATTCAACAAGTTAAACTCCATCAGCAACATTTTTTCAACATAAATCTGATAAACCTGTCATGTGACCATCTATATCAGAGGCCAGAAATATACCAGAGGTCAGGATAATCACCGGCATGTGACAATAGTTGTCAAAATGTTTTGAGCTAATCATTCCTCACAGTCACAGCCTTTTTTACTTTCTTAGGTGCTAATAAATACTATTAAAGTGTGAGATTTTAACCATTCAACGACCGGAGGTGTGTGCTTCTGTGATTATCCCTCCACTGATCTTGTAACAAAAATTAAATAATTATTATAATTATATATATATATATATATATATATATATATATATATATATATATATATATATATATATATATAAGTTATTATATATATCCATCTCGTTCTGTCTCTCTATCTATCCGGTTCCGGTTGAACTTCCGGTGGCGCATGCTCTGCTGCGACAACACAGTCTGTACCCTCTCGTGCGTCAAGTCCTCGTTGAGTTACCTGTCCATGTTTAAGTTTTGTTTGTTTTATTCTTTTGTTTAAGTTCGTTTATGTTTTGTACTGCGTGAGTCCAGAACATGGATAACATGATCTATGTCGGAAAAATGCTAGGGATCATTGTGATCTTTCTATTGATCACTTGCGATCTCAGGTGTGCAGCGTTTCACCTGGATACGCAAAGCAGCAACAAAATAATTTACTCCCGTCAAGATCTCCTCTCTCTCCGAGGCTCTGCCACTCACGGCCTAACACCATTGGATGTAATTCCAGCTGACATCCTATGCAAGCCGAGGAAACGAGGAAGGCGAGGAGGGGTACGCGCCAGGCTTCGGAGGCGTCCTTTTAACCCCCCCTTCCCTCAGTCGTGATGGCTGATGTACAATCTCTCCGGAACAAGATGGACATCTTACACGCTAGATGCCAAGTGGAAAAATCTTTTCGGGAGGCCTGCATCATCGCGCTGTCCGAGACGTGGCTGAAGGACTCAATTTCCGATGAAGAAGTTAGGTTGGATAACTTCACCATCACCCGGGCGGACCGGACGAGTGATTCCGGTAAGGAAAGGGGGGGAGGTGTCTGTGTTTATGTTAATAACCGGTGGTGCAATAACATCAAGATCCATGATAGGGTCTGCACACCTGACATTGAAATGCTGACTGTTTCGCTTCGTCCCTACTATCTCCCTCGGGAATTTTCCACGCTGGTCATCAGCTGTGTTTATATTCCTCCTGGTGCTAATTCCAATGCGGCAGCTGAGCTAGCAGCCCAGAATGTTCATGTTATGCTGAATAAATACCCTGAGGCTCCGGTGTTTGTCATGGGGGATTTTAATAGCTGCAAACTTGACAGTGTCCTCCCATCCTTTAAGCAGTATGTTGACTCCCCCACTAGAAAAAATAATGTGTTAGATCTGTGCTACGGGAACATAAACAATGCTTATACTGCTCGCGTGCAGCCTCCATTAGGCTCCGCGGATCACAACATCGTCTTTTTGCTCCCGCAATATAGACAATTATTGAAGAGAGAAAAGCCAGCTACATACAGCATCAACCAGTGGACAGAGGATACAACTGCACAACTTCAAGGGTCATTTGCATGTACAGACTGGAGTATTTTTGAAGGCGACCTAGATAAAAAAACGGAGATAATAACTGACTACATCAAGTTTTGCATGGCAACTAGTATTCCAGTCAAAACTGTTAAAAGATATCCCAACTCGAGACCATGGATGACCGGCCAAATAAAACTCAAACTCAAGGAGAAACAACAAGCATTTAATCGCAAAGATTGGCTTTCACTGAGAGACATTAATCGCTCTGTGAAAAATGAAATTAAAAAGGCAAAACTTGCATATAAGGACAAATTAGAAAAGGATTTCAGTAGTATGAACACCAGGCAGGCTTTTCAGAAGGTGAAGACACTCACTGGAACCACTTCAAATGCCAGCATTCCTACATCTACTGATCTCAGCTCGTTTGTCAAAGACCTGAACAATTTCTATGCCAGGTTTGATACTCTAAATTGCACCACTGAATGTGAAAGAATGCTCAGGAGCCTACCCACTCCTGAAGAGCCACATTGTGTCCCATTAACGGTGGGAGATGTCCATCAGCAGCTCAGGAGGTGCCACACTGGAAAGGCCCCTGGCCCAGATGGAATCACCGGGAGGCTGCTCAAGAATTGTGCCCTGGAGCTATCTCCTGTCCTTTATTCACTTTTTAAAGAGTCACTACAGACAGCAACTGTTCCCGCCCTCTGGAAAACTGCCACTATTATTCCTGTACCCAAAAGACCTCATCCCTGTGAACTGAATCATTACAGACCGGTAGCACTTACCTCTATAATAGCAAAATGTCTTGAGAAACTGGTATTAAATACTATCCTTCCGGTTGTCGGCCCACAGCTGGATCCTTACCAGTTTGCCTACAAGGCCAAAAGAGGAACAGAGGATGCTGTTGCATGCCTTCTTCATACTCTCCTCCAACATCTGGATTCTCCTGGCCATTATGCCAGGATTCTTTTTATAGACTTCAGTTCTGCCTTTAATACGATACAACGCCACCTCATGATAACTAAACTCCAACAACTTCACGTGCCACCTCTTTTCATCCACTGGATTTATAATTTTCTCAGTGATAGACCACAGGCAGTAAGGGTGGGTAGTATAACATCCTCCACCATTACCGTCAACACTGGAGCCCCTCAAGGCTGTGTCCTCAGTCCGTTCCTTTACACATTATATACTGACGACTGCCGTAGTTCTTCTGACATCACAAAGTATTTCAAATATTCGGATGACACAGCCATACTCGCCCTCCTTACCGGTACGGAATCAGTCACAGCATATCACCATTCTGTTGCCAATTTCACCCAATGGTGCACAGACAGTCATCTCCTTCTTAACATTATTAAAACAAAGGAACTTATCCTGGACACACGCCAAAAATCCTCCACTGCTCACTGCCATATCTCTATCAAGGGCCAGTCAGTGGACATTGTGGACAGCTTCAGGTACCTTGGCATTATTTTGGACAATAAATTGAGTTTTCACCAACATATCACAGACATTCACAGGCGCTGCCAACAAAGACTATTTGTCATACGTAAACTCAGAACTTTTTCAGTCAAACCACATCTTCTTCTCCTTTTGTACCGTAGTATCATTGAACCCGTCCTTCTGTACTGCGCCACCTGTTATTTCACTATGCTTTCTCTCACTAATAGGAACAAGCTTCTTAGAATCACTAAGACTTCTTCCAAAATAATTGGTCTTCCCACACCCAATTTGCCGGCTCTCATTGATGCTGCTACCATTCGCAGAGCAAATACCATCATACAAAATCCCAGCCACCCTCTTAACTCATGTTTCACCCTTCTTCCCTCAGGTCGCAGATACAGACAGCTGCCTCATAAAAAATCACGACTAGGGAAAAGTTTTGTAATTTCAGCAATAAGAGCGCTGAATTCACAGAAAGCCTAATTTACTAATGTTACGAGTGTTGAATGTTATTTTTGGTACAGACTGTGGAAACAAATTTCCTCTATTGAGGACAATAAAGAATGAATATGAATTATATATATAGTCAAAGTTATTTTCTGTTGAGATCAACAAATGTTGTGAATAGAGATAAACATCTACTGAACCCAGAACATCCCTTTGATTATGATTAACAATTAACTTGAACTACTTTTTAATCTGAAGCAATGTAAATCATTTACAAAAGACAGTAAATCAGGACACTATAAGAGGAACATGAGAGACTGTGAGGATGACAGAGCAAGAGCTGGAAACAAACATCAGTGAAGAATGAAGGGTTTAGTGTGTTTACTGCTGCTGTTGGAAACCTTTGTGTGTGTCGTACAGCATCAGGTAGATGGAGGACTCAATGAGAATGAGATCAGTCAACAGCTCAGATCTGAGGACGGAAGACAGAATCCACCTCAAACAGACACTTTGAGAGATGAAGCTTCAACTGACAGCCAACAAAACTACCATCTGTTCTTCACTGACATCCATGCAGCGCTGAGAGAACTGACCGCCACCGTTACAGAGCAGAAAGTGAACATCAGAGAACTGACCGCCACAGTTACAGAGCAGAAAACAAACATCAGAGAACTGACCGCCACAGTTACAGAGCAGAAAGTGAACATCAGAGAACTGACCACCACCGTTACAGAACAGAAAACAAACATCAGAGCTTTAGAGACGCAACTGAGGGAAGAGATGAACAAGAAAAATGATGTTATCCTGGAAGAGCTGAACAAGAAAAATGATGGTACCTCACCAAAACATTCATTATTTTATCAATGATCCTCAAAATAAAACACCAATTCAATACGATGTATGGTGTAAATGTTAGTGTAAAATTAAGTGTATACTGTGTAAATTGTGTTATCTATTACAATAATCAGAGTAAATGTCATTTAACAGAATCATTATTCCTTCACAGAAATATCAAATCTTACTCTGGGTCAAGTGGAGTTGAGAAAGGAAAATAGAGGTGAAAGTGTGCTTGAATGATGTTAAATTCAGTCTATACAGGTGAAACTCGAAAAAATTAGAATATCGTGCAATATTTTAATTACAAAAAGTACAAAAAGTTACAATTTTGATGATAATGGCTTACAGCTTATGGAAACGTACTCGGTTACTAACGTAACCTCGGTTCTCTCTAGAGAGAGGAACGAGTACTGCGTAGAATACGCTAGGGGAAAATCCTTTTCCACGAGAATACTGAAGCCAAAAAATTATCCTTAATTTTGTATTAATGTAAAACGCGTTGCGGCAGCATACAGACATAGGCGAGGCAGCTCGCGCGCCTATTGGCTGGTCTGCTGGCAACTGCTTAAGCCTATCGAGCGAGACCTAGAGTGACGTCAGACCCAATGAGGGCGCTTCGCGCCCTCTGCGTCACGTCCCGCCGAGACGGGCGTGGCTTAGGTCTATAAATACAGCTCGCAGGCATTATTTCTCTGGTTTTTCATAGTCGAAGCAACCAGAGCGCGTGCAGGCACGGCAGGATACGCAGTACTCGTTCCTCTCTCTAGAGAGAACCGAGGTTACGTTAGTAACCGAGTACGTTCTCTTACGAGAGATACTCTCGTACTGCGTAGAATACGCTAGGGGAACCTACTGTAAAACGCCGTGCGTGGTGGGATCTGATACCATAGACTCAAGGGCGACAGCCCGGAGTTCATACAGTACATAATCACCCAGGGGACTCACAGGGAATCCTGGAAGAGAGGGGGGTTAGCCACTTTCTTCCTTATAGCAGCATAGAGCAAGGATTGCAATACTCAATAGCTGCATAACTGACAGCGCCAGTTATGAGATTTTGGCCATACTAGACCGACAGTAGTCTGGCCTGTAGTGCGGGAACCTCTAGGTTGTAAAACCTTATAAATGTAGACGGAGAGGCCCAGCCTGCCGCCATACAAATATCTTGCAAGGCAATCCCACTTGACCATGCCCACGATGAAGCCATGCTTCTCGTGGAGTGCGCTTTGACACCCAGCGGGCACTGCATGCCCTTGGTTGTGTAAGCTAGCGCTATTGCGTCCACTACCCATCTGGATAGGGTCTGTTTCGAAGCGGCTAGTCCCTTAGAACGCCCGCTGAACGAAACAAAGAGCTGCTCCGTCTGTCTGAAAACAGACGAGCGAGACACATAAGCTCTTAACGCCCTGACTGGGCAAAGGGAGCTTTCGTCCATATTTCCTTCAGTGACCGGCAGGGCAGACAGGGAAATGACCTGTGCTCTGAACGGTGTATTGAGGGATTTAGGAACATAACCGTGCTTAGGTTTGAGTATAACTCTAGAGTCATTCGGCCCAAATTCCATGCACGTCGCGCTTACTGAGAGCGCGTGTAAGTCCCCTATGCGCTTCACTGAAGCGAGAGCCAGAAGAAACGCCGTCTTGAAAGACAGGTGTTTAAGATCAATCTTCTGCAAGGGCTCAAATGGATGACCTTTCATGGCTTCCAGTACCGTAGAAAGGACCCATATAGGGACTGTGGGAGGTCTGGGAGGATTCAGTCTCTTAGCTCCTCGAAGGAAGCGAATGACTAAATCGTTCCTTCCAATAGACTGGCCGAGCGTGGTCGAAGAGAACACTGCTATGGCCGCTACATAGACTTTGAGCGTGGAAGGGGACCTGCCCTTATCCAACAGCTCCTGTAGGAAGGAGAGAACCTCCGTCACACCGCAATGCAGGGGTGACACACCACGAGCTGTGCACCAGCTAGAGAACACTGACCATTTTGAGGCATAGAGACGTCGCGTAGACGGAGCTCTGGCCTGTGTGATAGTGTTTAACACTCCCTGTGGGAGGTCAGCGGGTACCCGTTGATGGCCCACACATGGAGGGACCACAGCTCTGGGTGAGGATGCCAAATCGAGCCGTTGGCTTGAGAGAGGAGATCCCTCCTCAGAGGCACTGGCCACGGGGCGGTGCTCGCTAACTGCATCACAATTGGGAACCAAGGTTGGCTCATCCAAAGTGGGGCTACGAGCAGCACTGAGCATCCTTCTTCCCTGACCCGTTCTACCACCTGAGTCAGGAGGGAGACGGGGGGAAAAGCGTAGAGAGGACGGCGAGGCCACTCGTGGGTCAGCGCGTCCTTGCTCTTCGAGAAAAATTCTGGACAGTGAGCGTTTTCTTGAGACGCGAACAGGTCTACTTCCGCTCTGCCGAATTTCTTCCACAGCAGCTGGACTGTCTGTGGGTGCAAAGACCATTCTCCTGTCGGAACCTGGTTCCTGGACAGTCTGTCTGGTCCTATATTTAGGAGCCCTGGCACGTGCGCTGCTCTCAGCGAGAGTAGGTTGCTGCGGGCCCATATCAGGAGGCGCCTGGTTAGCCTGTACAGAGTCAGGGACCTGAGGCCGCCCTGGCGATTTATGTAGGACACCACTGAGACGTTGTCTGAACGTATTAGCACGTGGTGTCCCTTTATGAGGGGACAAAAGCGCGTGAGCGCTTTGCTCACTGCCAACATTTCGAGGCAGTTGATATGTAAGAGCTTCTCCTGCTTTGACCATTGGCCAAAAAGCGGTCTGCCCTCGAGCAGCGCTCCCCATCCCGAGGTGGATGCGTCCGTGGACACCACCACTCTCGAGGAAGTCCCCAGGCTTACACCTGATTGGTACCAGTCTTTTGCCTCCCAAGGTTTCAAAGCTGCAATGCATGCTTGATTGACCTTGACGCGAAGCCGACCGGAGGCCCACGCTGTGCGTGGTACTCTCTTTCTGAGCCAGAACTGCAGTGGGTGCATGCGCAGAAGGCCCAACTGGAGAACTGAAGATGCTGAGGCCATCAGACCGAGCATCCTTTGAAAGGCTTTGAGAGGGACTATCGCGCCGCAGCGGAACGAGCCGGCTGCGCGCCGAATGTCCAGTGTGCGCTGAGATGACAGGCGTGCTGTCATTAGCAGCGAGTTCAGCTCTATTCCCAGAAAAGGTATAATCTGTCTGGGGAAAAGCGAGCTCTTTTCCCAGTTCACTGCGAGACAGAGATTCTCGAGGTGATCGAGTAAAATGGTCCTGTGCTCTACGAGCTCTGAGTGAGATTGGGCTAGAATCAGCCAGTCGTCCAGATAGTTCAGCACTCGTATGCCCCGTAATCTGAGGGGTGCGAGCGCTGCGTCCATGCACTTCGTAAATGTACGGGGTGCCAGGGACAAGCTGAAAGGCAGGACTGTGTACTGATATGCCTGGCCCTCGAAGGCGAATCTCAAAAATCGCCTGTGACGTGACGCTATCTGTATTTGAAAATACGCGTCCTTTAGATCTATTGACACAAACCAGTCCCTCTGGCGGACGTGCGCGAGGATTTTTCTGGTTGTGAGCATCCTGAACTGGCGCTTCATAAGCGCTCTGTTCAGCTGCCGCAGATCTAGTATGGGTCTGAGACCCCCGTCTTTTTTGGGCACCAGGAAGTATCTGCTGTAAAGCCCCCCTTCGCTTTGAGCTTGAGATAGGGGTTCTATAGCCCCTTTGCTCAACAGTTTCAAAATCTCGGCTCGAAGTAGATGAGCTACTTTCGATTCTACCGTGGACTCGACGCGCGCCATGAAGCGGCGAGGGCGTCGGCGAAACTGCAGCGAATAGCCTTCTTTTATGATGTTCAGCACCCATCTCGAAACCCCGGGAAGCTTTTCCCACGCAGGTGCGCGAGTAGCTAGGGGCTGGATGCGAAGCACGCTCTGATCGGCTCGCGATACAGCGGCTTTTGTGTGCTGTGACATAAGCGTCGCGCTCATGACATCTGAGGCAGGGGGCGCGCTGATAACAGCCCCCTGCGCCCCCTGCCTCAGATGTCATGTCATGTCTATGTGTGGGCGTGGGCGCAGAGCAGCGGGCACATACACCACCTTTACAGCATTGCTCGCGTGAGCAGAGCATATGCATACTGGTCCTGTATTTACAGGGACCGTGAGACATGTGGGAAGTAGCGTTTGTGGGCACTGGGTAGTGGGCACTTTTGCTACACATGAAACACCGTCGGCCGTGGCCGGGACACCAGAAAATACACTCTTTAAGGGATTTATCTGGGTAGCCGTAAAAACGGCTTTTGTGTGCAGGCAAGCGGGCAATGGAACCGGCTTGTTGGCTGCTAAATACGCTGGACCAGTCACATTTCCTGGAACTGGACGAGCGGCAAGCTTTGGTGGAAGTCCGGCCGCAGCGGGACTTGGACACCGTCGCTTTCCTAGGCGTGCTAGGACGATTTCGGGGCCTCTGGCTTCAACGCAATCTTCTGCCGCGGGCCACGCGGTCTCGAGCTCTGGGTTTGGCGGCGTTGAGAAGAGGAGGCGGCGGGCGGAGGCTTAGGCTCTGAGCTCTGAGCAGACGGTTTCGCACGGCCTGCTGCAGAACCGGAGCGCTTCGGGAGGAAGTGCTTCATGGCCTGGGTCGCTTTCTGCACCTCAGCGAACCTATCGGCGAAATCTTTGACCGAGGTTCCGAAGAGGCCGGCAGGGGAAAGCGGCGCGTCGAGGAACGCGGTGCGTTCTGACTCAGTCATGTCAGAGAGCGTTAGCCACAGATGTCTCTCAGACACGGTGAGCGAGGCCATGCTCCGTCCAATGGCCTGTGCTGCTGACTTGGTGGCGCGAAGAGCGAAGTCTGTAGCGCTCCTCAAGTCCGGCACGCAGATTGCGTCAGGTCCTCTCTCGTCCAGCTGACGGAGGAGATCGGCCATGGTGTGCAACGCTGACGCGGCCTGCCCGGCGGCGGAGAAAGCGCGGCGGAGCAGGGCTGACGTCGTGCGGCAGGCTTTTGAGGGCAGCGCCATCTTAGCACGCCGTCCAGCAGAGGGCGGGCATAAGTGCGCTGCAATAGCCTCTTCGACCGGCGGTAGGGAGTGGTAGCCTCTGTTCTTTGCGTCGTCGACAGCGGAGAGGATCGTGTCCTGGCCGAAAAAGGGGAGCCCCAAGACTTAGCGACTTCTTCATGAAGCTCAGGAAGAAAAGGCGCTGGCTTGGATGCAGGTGAAACGCGCTCCCCAGGCAGGAAGTAGCCGTCCAGCCGGTTGTGAGCAGGCTGCTCAGGCGTAATCCACTCGAGGCCGAGGCTCGCCGTGGCCTGAGTGAGCATGCGCATGAGCTCCGCCTCAATGCTCGCTCTCTTACCCGTAGAAGCACGGGCAGGGGGGCGGGATCCTCAGAGCTCGCCCAATCCTCACTGCCTGATGCTATGAGAGAGCAGGAATCCCCCTCTCGTAGCAGCGCGTCGATCTCATCAGCGTCATCGACAGAAGCGGCGGAAGTGAAGCTGATGAAACCGGAGAAGCAGGCGTGCGCACCGGCGAGCTTTGACGGCTGGGAGAGGGCTCCGGGATTCGCTGAGCGCGGCGCTTTTTACGGCGCGGCACAACAGCAGGTGTGGGCGCAGTCTCGCTGAACAGTGCCAAGCGAGTCCTCAGAGTCGCTAATGGCAACAGCTCGCAGTGATGGCAGTCGCCATCAGCGAGCGCGAGAGCTGCATGTTCTTGACCCAGGCAGGAAGCGCAGATGACATGGCGGTCCCCGTCGCTGAGTGTGGCTTTGCACGAGCCACAATCAGGCATCTTGAAAAAGACGCAGCTCTTTTAGACAGTGTGAGTCGCGCCGGCGAACACACACACACAGTGCAATAAAGGATATGGGCGCTGGATAGCGCAGCAGGAAGGCGATGAAGGCGGCGCGGCCAGCAGCTTCGTCGACTCGTCCCGCTGAGGTGCTTCTTCAACAGCGCGGCTTCTTCTCGGATCCAGCGATGTGAGTTGCTTCGCTGAAGGATGAAAAACCAGAGAAATAATGCCTGCGAGCGGTATTTATAGACCTAAGCCACGCCCGTCTCGGCGGGACGTGACGCAGAGGGCGCGAAGCGCCCTCATTGGGTCTGACGTCACTCTAGGTCTCGCTCGATAGGCTTAAGCAGTTGCCAGCAGACCAGCCAATAGGCGCGCGAGCTGCCTCACCTATGTCTGTATGCTGCCGCAACGCGTTTTACATTAATACAAAATTAAGGATAATTTTTTGGCTTCAGTATTCTCGTGGAAAAGGATTTTCCCCTAGCGTATTCTACGCAGTACGAGAGTATCTCTCGTAAGAGAACCCCAAATTTCACTTTTGCACGATATTCGAATTTTTCGAGTTTCACCTGTACATTCTCAATGTAATAGAGTAATATATCACAATATTTCTTATGTTTTTCAATAACAGACAGAGAAATAGCTTTTTCAGCTGCACTGATGCAATCTGGCGATGGATATATTGGTCCTTTTACCACTGAATACACACTAACCTACAGGAACGTCTTCACAAACATAGGGAACGCCTACAACCCAATCACAGGTAATTATCAATGAAATGAGTCATAAAACTCAGTTTATAATAATGAAAACCCTTCTGCTCCATTCAGACCTCTCTACAGTTGTGTAATGTGTATTAGAGAATTAGGGGCTGTTTACACGACACTGGTTTCAATTAAACACGTAAAAATTTGTATGTGATTCAGGTTTATGCGCTTTGGCCGTTCATTCACACGCTCATTCATTGGGGGACTGAAAACACAAACGTTTGAAATTGGGCTTCAAAGTGCAAGTTTTTGGAAACAATACCATTATCATCTCCGTGCAAACAACAAAAACATGAATTTGTGAAAACTGTCATGCGTAATACGTGATAGTCTAAAGGTGCGTGGTGTTTCTTTACAAAGTGATATTGCCACCTGCTGGCCAGGCAGCAGAATACAGTGTTTTAAGTAGCTTCCACAAATCCGTGTTAATGGGGATTGTTTTGACAACGTCTGTCCGTGAAAAATGCAAAGAAAAAACGTGTCCATATTTAGTACATTGTTGTCATGTAAACAGCCTGAAATCATCTGCCATCTTTTGAAACTATTACACAGTGTGTTTGGTGATTAAACAATCATGCAGGAAACAGCTGATTCTGTATCTCTTGTTTTTTGATTTAGGTGTTTTCATAGCCCCGCTGAAAGGAGCGTACATGTTCAGAATCTCTGTAGTGGGTTATGGCCCAACTCCATCAGGTGCATCCATTTATAAGAATGGAGAGCGTACGGTTATGGCATATGCTCATCAAGCTCAGAATGTGTTAAACTCCTCGAATGGAGTTGTGTTGATCCTGGAGGTTGGAGATGTTGTCTATGTGAGACTTCGGCCTAACACGAGGATATATGATAACGTGAATTACTACAACACTTTCAGTGGTTTCCTGCTGTTTCCCTTAAGAGAACAAGAGGTTTGCAGAATGTGATTACAATAATTCTGAACCTTCAGCGTATGATTTAAGATGAAAATCATGAAGAATCATTAACATATGAACCTGTATTAATGAGGTATAATGTGTGTGTTTGAAATTTGCAATAGATTACTGTACACTCAAAAAAATGCTGGGTTATATATATACACTTCCACAAATCTTACCCTGCACATGCAAATCTTTTTGGCATCATCATCAACTTTTACGTCATTATATAGTGGTCATCTCAGCACAAATTAATAATCTTCAGGTTTTGTCGATTTAAACAAAATGCTTGACTTTAATAATCTGTTACCTGCAGGGTGCGATTTGCCGGGGGGGATGCGTGGGATTTCCCCCTTTCTGGTCAATGTATCCCTGCCTCTGCTTAATTATTTTTATCCCCGGTGGGGTTAAATTTATAAATTTATCCCCCCCTCAAAGTGACCAGTGCTACTACACTAGTGGCGAGGCGGATCACAAAACTTATTACGGATCCGTGGTTTGATTAAAGTCAATTTTATTTTAAAATGCGCTACTTTGGCTTGCTCAATGTCCCGCCCACTGCGCTATCTGATTGGTTACACCTCACGAGTAATAGCCTATCAACACTTGCGAGACGGTTGTGGGTCCGCTGGGCAGTGGAGCTGTGTGTCGAAAGGAAGGCAGCATATTTAGCGGGAATAAACATCCCAATATGATTATCTGTTTCTATGATGACAAGCAGAGTAAGTGTCCCAGTCACACCACTGAGAATGTGTTTCACTCAATTGAGGCTAAAGCAAAGGTTTTTTGATTAGCCTACTCACTCACTCTTGAGCGTCTGGCACAAGTGATTTCAATGTTAAGTCAATGTAAAGACGCGTTTACGCGCGTCTAGAGGTCCTGCGGCGCGAAGGCGTTTTGCGCGGCAGACGCAAATTAGCCTCATTTGAATGTCCAGTTCGTGCACGTTGTGTCCGAGCCCGGCCTGGCCCAACACATTAACTGTAATATGAGCCCAAGCCCGATTTAAACCCGGCCATTTTTTTTATACGTGGGCCGTTATACCAGGGGTGGCGCCAGGGAAGTTAAGATGAAGCAAAGATGAAGTTGACGATTGTATTGTCTTGATTATATTGTCTGCTATATTTGCTTCTTATTTATTAAATACAGGCAATTCGTTGATGAAAAAATTATTAAAATTAAGATACAATTTATACAAAATGAAATTCACTTTAAAGGAAGGTTTTCTACAAAACAAAACCTAATGAAGTGGTCAAAATCATGTCTGACCCACTCCAAGTCTCTTGATATATTGCACATCCTATCTTACTCGTGCTGTTCACTTTTCATATTCAACATAGATGGAAAAAAATAACATTATAAAATTTTACCAAATATGAAACTAAATGAGCTTATTTAATTGCTACAGCACATATAGTAGGCCTACAGAGTCTCTATTTGTACAAATTGCACATTCATTTACTACTTCTGAAGTTTGCACACATAAGTTAAAAGGCATTTGTTTGTGCGTGCATTTATTAATTATTATCTTAATGAATAATGCAACAAGGACAAATCATGTAAACTGCCTTGTTTGTTTATTCAGAATTGAATGGATCCGAATGAAGAAACAAAAAAAAACAAAAAAAGTGAACAATGATGCACACAGAAAATGAACAAGAATGAACTTTGGATGTGGCCTAGGAGGAGTAGGCCTAGGCTACAACTCTAATTTAATTTAACAAGGTTTTAGAATATAGAATATTTTTTAAACAAAATAAATATTTTTAAAGCCTATTATCCCGGGCCCGGTGTAATGCGTGCGAGTGGAGGAGACGCTGCGCATGACACGTGACGTGTTGCATTTTGTAACACAAGTGCTTGATCAAGGGCCCGGCCCGACCCGGCCCGAGGATAGTGCCGGGAAATATCGGCCCGACCCGGCTTTTCAGAATGTCACCAAGTACAAATATTTATGTAATTTTTCAGCGCGAAAACTCTACCTAGCTAGCTGGGAACAATGAAAAGGGTCCATTGCAGAAAATGCAGTGAATGAAGTTCATGTTCTCATGATTTATTTTTATGAATAAAAATGTTTCAAAATATCCCCCCTCTGTATGTAAAACATAAACGTTGTCGGCCAACACCGGTTAACAGGATGGCTTCAATGTAATCGTCTAAACGCCTATTAATAAAAATGACAGACAATGAATAACAAAGCTCCGAAAAGTGTTTCGAATCAATAAACGAACATTTAGGAATGTTTTATTTTTTACAAAAAGCCTTTTTACAAACAAAATTATGTGGATAGTAGAGCTGAGATTCAAACTCATGTTAAAGCGTTGAGCACACAGCTATTGTCTGAACTCTACGGAGCCCGGGAAGTCACCTGTGGGAGAAAAAAAACAAAACGTGCCGTGCCCATGGATTGATAAACCGTACCCACGAGTTTCTAATCCGCGCTCTCAGATTTGTAAACCGTGCCTTCAGTTTTTGCAATCTGTACCCACAAATTCATAAACCGTGCCCACGCTTTCGCGATCCGGTCACACGGATTTGTGGTTAAACCGAGGGAACCGTTTGAGAATTCGTGAGTACGGTTTATAAACTGAGCGGACGGATTGCAAAACCGTCGCCACGGATTGTTTTTTTTTCTCCCACAGGTGACTTCGCGGGCTCCGTAGAACTCGGTTTAATGAGCTTGAGCCTAACCTCTTATGCTTACGCAAAGCCTCATTGATGTGGAATTTTTCTATTGCAATGTTTTATGTTGAAATGTTTTCATTATTTATTAAATAAAATTATGCTAACCATAACAACCTCTACGCCTATTTAATTATTAATGCTAAAACACAAATGCTGCAGACTAATCGGTTAGCAAGTCCTGGCAATGTTTTAGTTTTACGATCATTTAGTTTAATTTATTTCACTGTTATGTTTCAGTTCATAAATCTAGGCCTACTTACAAATTAAAATAACACAAAGTATTTAGTATAACCTTGACATAGCCTTTCTATATTAGCCTATAGTAAAACTGGGCACACAAAGTTAACGTTTAGCCTACTTTGCTTAAATTTGCTGCAAAAATAGAAGCCTACATTTCTTTCAGTTCTAAATTTGTACTGTAATTTCAGTATTGGGGATTATGAATTTGTTTAACTACAATGTTTTACTTGAAATTATCTGCTGGCAGTTCTTAACGAGCCGTGGCAGATTACGCAACAGAGAGAACAAACTTTTCAAAGTCTGCGATTGTAGCACCTCTTAGTGGTAAAAGGCAGCAAATACGCACCCGCAATTTTACCGCCGCGGGAACAGTGGTAGTACAAGTATTATTCTGGTTGAGTGCCAACTGTATTGTAACCGCACTGGGTAGTACATTAACATTAGCTCAAATCTTATATAGGGAATTTTAATAATTAATCAGGAATATGATAAATATATATCGCATATTACAGTTACATTACATTATTGAAACTGAAAATTAGATCAATTGTATACATCAGTAACCCATCATAATGAATTATGATTTAATCACTAATATATCAACAGTCCATTCCTCAGATCAATTATCAGAATAATTTTTAATGGAAATTAATGGAGCTATCAAACTGTTTGTCCAGCAAACGGCCGTAAGATTAACCCAACAATTTCTCAACAAAAATTATCTCTTTCTTATAATTCAAAGAAAACTGTTTTCTGGCCATGAAAACAACTCTCCTGTTCTTATAAAGTTTAGGTTACTGAAAAGTAACAAATCGTAAAGCTTCGTAGCTAGGGTCAACAAATCATTGACTTTGTAATATGAGCATTTTAGACAGAGGCAATCAAGAATATACTGGTTTTAATAATTGAACTAATAATACATCGAACTACAATTCACACAGAGTAAATACATGTATTTACAACAGAAACAAACAGACGAAAACATTACCAAACGAACACGAATTAAAAGAGGATGAGAGAATTACAGAGATCAGACGATGAGAGAGGTGAGAGAGAATGAGAGAGAGGGAGAGAGGATGAGCGAGCGAAAGTGAAAGCAAAATGTGCGATCAGAGAGAGATCACAGTATGGCAAAAATCACAGACCAGGGAACCTTTGAGAGAGAAGCCTCCGAAGTTGGTGTTTCCCGAAGTTTTACCAAAAAGAGAAAATAAAGAAAAGACTTAAAGAACAAGAAAAGAGAAACGGAGAGCGCTCCCTAAAAGGGAGCCATGGATCTTCTCACCGACGAAGTGGGTTCGTAAAAGTGCTCACTTAAGAACTCTAGGTCGGTCTAGGCGTACGCGGACCAATCATCTTAGAGCATCTCGGGCGGGAAGATTTTCCTTTGTCCTGTTAGACACGCCCACTTGAATGAGTCATGAGTGAGATGGGATTGAGCCGTTCGGCTCCAGAAATATGAAATGTGTAAAACAATGTACATTACTGCATTCTGCTATCGGAATTCGACTCCGTTAGATTGAGAGAATTACAGAGATATAAAACACGTCATATGAAGATTATAGGAATACAAAGTTACATAAGATATGCATATTATAAGCATTTAAAGTTTGATTACACACGATAAAATTGCAGATACTCCAATTTGATATGGGACGACATCTAAGCACAAAAAGGAAAAACAGCTAATACACTTAAAAGGTACTTTTCTCTTTCCTTACAAGAATTCCAGCGAGCTGGGCTTTCCTGTTTCTCCCAGTTGGGGTCATAAAGTTTTATGACCTGGTCAGAGGTAGGGTTACAAAACCATGATTCTATTTGAGAACATTAATTAGGAGAAACATTTCCAAGTTACAAATCAGAAAATCATGACCATCGCATAACAGGGCTAACCAGTTATGCAACGCACAAACCTATCAAATACATCTTAGTAATGACTTACATGATGAGTGTAAAGAAACGTGTGTGTGTGTGTGATTGTCATTCAGAGTTCAGGCTGCATTGTGACCTCTTCCCCCCCCCCCCCCCCCCCCCCCCTCCCTCCCTCTTTGATTCCCGATACCGCTGTTGAGTTGAATGACAGGACGCTACACAGACAGGACAGATCCAGAGACACCGGTACGAAAAGAGGAGGGGGGCTGTGTGTATATGTGAATGACAACTGGTGCGAGCAGAGTCGCGTTATAGACAGTCATTGTTCCCGTGATCTGGAGTCTCTGTCAGTGTTATGCAGACCCTTCTACCTACCGAGAGAGCTAACTGTAGTAACTGTGACAGCCGTCTATATTCCACCAGATGCAAATGTTAGCTCGTCTTTGGCTCATCTTTACCAAACCATTAGTAATCTGCAGAAATCTTACCCGGACGGAGTCCATGTGGTTGCGGGTGATTTTAACCCCCTGGGGTCGGCGGTATCGCCGGCGATACCAGCTCGCTTGTTTTCTTATCAGTTCAAAATAAAATTAATTTTGCTCTGTTGACTTTGATATTACAAACAAGTTTCATACATCAATCGATTCTGTTAAATGTGTATTATTTTTGTGTATACTCACAATAAAAACAAAGTGTTGTGCTTTTTGCCAAATAAAGAAAAATAAACGTGATGCGAGTTCTGCCTTCTCTCTGTCAGTGAAGTCAATTCTGAAACGCGTCCGAAAATGAACTGTAACTCAGCGAATACTCAGTCAAACAGGCATACAGACGCACAGGCATGAAGCTTGAATTCTCTTCTTTTAAATGAAGTGATTTATATAAAAAACTAATATTCTCATCTTGTGAAATCTGTATTAAAAGAGAGCGATTCCAGTCGAACTCATTAGAGCTCATTCAAAAGTAATGTGACCCCGCCCCGGAGAGCGCGCGCTATTCAAACGCAAATTCTGAGAACCATTTCAGTCTGTGAAACGCCCACATCAGCTGTAAACACATCGCGCCGCGAGTGAGGCATAATATAGCCTACCTAATAATCCTGGAGAAAAGTTTCCTCAGAACAGTGCTGATATGAGGAGCAATAGATCCCGCTGAGGAGTGAGGTAGGCTAAGTTATCTTTTCTCAAGTGTTAATGTGGAATAACGTTATGGAATAACGTTAGTGTAGGCCTATGTAAACTGCAAAAAGTTGAATCGCGTTTCTATAATATGAATCGCGTTTCTGTGAGATGAATGAAGGGTACATATTTGTAAAGACTGTTTAGCCTAAATATGAATCGTGTGTCTGTGTGTGAAAGAATAAACCGCTTTAATCAACTAAAATGCTTTTCTATACTGAGATGAGTAAAAATCAACTGAAATATGTTGAAATAAAATGTCTTTGTATAAGCAACGTATTTAACTGCAAATTAACATTTATATGCCCTAATATTTCATAAAAACAACGTTACAGTCAGGCGAAATATGAAAGACAACATTTAGTTGACTAGACTTGGGTACAGTTTTTACTGTAGAATATACTGCCACATCAAATAAGCTTTTGTTTAGCAATTTCTGCTCATATGTTCTATATACATATATATATATATATATATATATATATATATATATATATATAAAATACTATTTTTGTCAAAAATAAAGTCATAAACTAAGATGTTAGATGTTCCTAGGTGTATGGCATGTTTTTTTTTTGCTACATGCCATGGGATTAATCAATGCATGCTGATGAATAATGTATAATAATAATAATAATAATAATAATAATTAATCTGCATACCCTAGTTTTGCACTGATGTAAAAAGACTGACAGTGACACAATAAGACCTCATGTTAGCAAAATGTTTTAATCTTTTAACTCTAAAAAAAAAAAAACTATTAAAAAAAACACGTATGTTCTTTAAATTAATGTTTGATTATAATTTTATGGTCTTCAAATAGGGATGGGAATTGATAAGATTTTATCAATAATAATGCCACTGACGATTCTGATTATCGATCCAATTCTTTATCGATTCTTGATAGCACTGTGTGGAAAAATGTAGTCATATGCTCTTTATTTAGGTTTTCTTTATTTTGAAGTTTAAGCTTGAGTTAGCAAACTGTACCTTTTTATATAATTTATGTAATAAATATAACCTTATTGTAAAGTGCTACTGATTAGTTACACCGATTCAGACGTCTCCTGAGTTCACTGTTGGAAAGATCAGTTGTTTTAACCATTCATTAAATCATTAAAGTCATTAGTTCGCGAATTGGACGTGTCGTGCGCGCTGTGTGATTGTCCCAGCAGTTAGGACACTGACATCCAAGATTTGTGTCAACATAAAAAACATTTCATCACTGTATAGTTTTATTTCGTTTAATTAAAGTGTTGTTTAAGTCAGCTGAATGTCCAGAACGCTTTTCAGAGAAGATAAGGAAACGTATTTAGCAAAATTCACACCCAGCAGTAATTCAGAAAAAAAAAAAGGTCTTTCGACCTTTTACCACCGTGTCGATTTATTTTTGATTAATATGTGCGTGCGAGGGAGAGAGAGCAACACAGCGCCTAGTTTGGAGACGGTGAAGTCGTTTACACAGAGAGTGCGCGCGCGCGACCGGCTCTCTCTCTCTGCTCGTTCTTTCAGTTAAACATGCGCCCTGTCACAAACGCAGCCGTTCATCTACATTACTCACCGATCAAATAAGACTTTGGCGGGACAAAAAATCATTTTGGTGGGCGCTAAAATGCAGGAAAATTCATGCGTGAGTTTCCATTAGACTCGCACGGTAGCCAGGCGTCTCATCAAATGGCGAGCTCAGCTTAGTTCAGTTGACGCTGTGTGCTTCAAGATTCTGACGCAAGTCCTAACTAAGATTCCAATTGGCCAAGAGAAAACAACATTATAAACATTATTCTCTCAAAAACACAAAGATTTACGAGCATGTTGATCAGATATTATGGTAGCCCTGTTTGTGCTTTATAGAGTGAATTTACACCTTTGCCATTAATATGTTTATAAATAACTGAAAAAAAACCCCCAAATGTCAGAGCATGTCAGAACAGCTCCAGGGCCCAGAAAACCCCTCAGACCCCAGAGGGTTAATGACTCACCCTCATGTCGTTCCAAGGCCGTAAGACCTCCGTTCATCTTCGGAACACAGTTTAAGATATTTTAGATTTAGTCCGAGAGCTTTCGGTCCCTCCATTGAAAATGTATGTACGGTATACTGTCCATGTCCAGAAAGGTAGCAGTGACGCTGCTGACGTGTTATCTGGTGCGCCCGAGCTTCGTTTACAGTCTGAGGCAGCGTCACTGCGGAGTCGTGAACGCGGATTGACAACAGACCCGGAAGAGAATACAATGCTGAATAAAGTCGTAGTTTTTGTTATTTTTGGACCAAAATGTATTTTCAATGCTTCAAAAAATTCTAACTAACCCACTGATGTCACATGGATTACTTTGATGATGTCTTTATTACCTTTCTGGACATGGACAGTATACCGTACATACATTTTCAATGGAGGGACAGAAAGCTCTCGGACTAAATCTAAAATATCTTAAACTGTGTTCCGAAGATGAACGGAGGTCTTACGGGCTTGGAACGACATGAGGGTGAGTCATTAATGACATAATTTTCATTTTTGGGTGAACTAACCCTTTAACATACTTGGTAGCATTAAGATCAGAGGAACATTAAGCATTTGTGTTTACTTTAGGGAGGTGATAAAACTAGGGATGGTAAGATTAACCGATTCGCATCGGTGCATCGGCATAAAAGCTAACGATGCGATGCATCGATTTAAATAAGTCTGTATCGGATAATTTGGCTTTTGCATCGCGATGCATCGTTTCTAACATATTTGCATCGGTAAAAAAACGATTTATTCATTTATATTTATTAGTAGATGCGCTATACTTATACTATTAAGAAAGTGATCAATCATTTGTGACCAATATTTTATTAATACTGCTGCGTCCACAACGAACGCGAATAGAGCGTCTGGTGGTCTTGCGGCGCAATAGACACGTTTAGCACGGCGCGATGGACGCGATTTCCCCTCATTCGCGTCTCATCATCATCACTCAACTGTTGCTCAAGCGCGTTCTCTCATCACCATTGCTGCAGCTGCTACGTGAATATGACGCATCACAACACTACGGAGTGTGAGGCGTGTCATGAGAGTCACCTACAACCTTAAAGTAGGATATATATTTGCATTTGAATACAGTTATGAACGTTTATTTTTTTATTATTGTTTGTTAAAACAGCATCTTCTTTCAGCTGAAAACCAAATCTTGTTTGTGAAAGAGCCATTAAAAGTCAGGCACTTAAGCTACTTTATGATTTGCTGTATGTCTGATATTTATTTTAAAATAAATAAAAGTTAACTATCTATAATTGAAAGGCATCATATTACATTGAATCGCATTGCGCTGAATCGCATCGAAATCGTAGTGAATCGTATCGCATCGGTAGCTGCATATATGTATCTTTAATGTATCGTATCGTTGGCTATGCATCGAGATGCGTATCGTATCGCCTTAGTTATGGAGATGCCCATCCCTAGATAAAACACATCAGACTTTGCGATTATTTAATTTACTTTTACAGAATGCATAGGAAAAAAGCTACATTCAATAAAAATTACAGACACTGTATTTAAATGAAAAATTTATATAAACATTAATCAACTCATTTAAAAAATGGAACAAGTAATAACAACAACTACAACCAAAAAAACTAACTCAAATTAATTAAAACATTTCCTCCATAACTTCCTCCAACTGCTCAATACACTGGACGATGTGATTGGTGTGTGTCAGTCTCAGTTTGACGGATCTTCAGCACTGATGTCCGTGGCTCCTCCATCTTCTTCTGAAACGTCTGTGATGGTGACCAGTCATATAATATAAATAACATAAACAGTTTCAGTCAAGGCATCATTGTGTACCTCCACAGAAGATTAACTGGATAAATTGAATTTGGTCAGTCTGTTGGGCCTGAGAATCATATTGAGGAAGGAAATCTCAACTTGAACTTCCAAACTGAGCCTCATCTCTCCAGAGGGACACCTAAAGACCGCGTGTCCAACACCAACATAGAGACGAGTCAGTGACGAGGAACTCTCCATCAGCGAATCCTGTCATCCTGAGTACCTGCAACTACTAAAGTTCACAATGGTACCATTGTTACTAATGCAAATGAATAAAATGTTCATTTTGGGGGGAAACTCCCCAACTCCACTCTATTCAATTTGTCCTTTCAGGGAGAGATATCCTCCCCTTATGAACAGGTCTTCCTCTTCCTCTGTCAACTCAGGACAGTTGGAGGATTTAGGAGGTATTTTGCTTTTTTCCCCTCTTTGGTCTCTCCGGCAACTCAAAGGGAGCTGTTTTAAATTTCTTGGAACCAGGACCAAGAAAAATGCAGTCCCATCAATATTTCATGGACATATGCAATTTTTATAATATAAGCCACACCCATTTCAAACAGTGGGTTGTCGTTGTCCACTGGAGCCATAAATTCTCTCTCATCATTACTGGTGGTCATTTCGAAAGACCCAATCTTGATATTATCTAAGGACACCTTGTAGATTTTTTGCGTGGCGGTTTGAGTGGTTATCCACACAGATGATCCGGGCGCAGGTCACCTGTTTGGTTCTGGAGGGTAAGAGAAAAACACATTGACACATTAAAAATTATTAATGTAATTTGAAATAAGCTAAAAAATTGCTTCAGAAAACACACTTTCCTATCAGAAACAATCCTCTCAGACCAAATCCAGCCAGAATATATTTCATTATATTGTCAATTCTTCATCTTTTTAAAAATGTTATTTGATATAAAACTAAAACTTCAGAAAACACATATCATGACTGGGTTTGATCTGAGGAGTGTTTCTGACAGAAAAGTGTGTTCTCTTACGAGAGATACTCTCGTACTGCGTAGAATACGCTAGGGGAAAATCCTTTTCCACGAGAATACTGAAGCCAAAAAATTATCCTTTAATTTTGTATTAATGTAAAACGCGTTGCGGCAGCATACAGACATAGGCGAGGCAGCGCGCGCGCCTATTGGCTGGTCTGCTGGCAACTGCTTAAGCCTATCGAGCGAGACCTAGAGTGACGTCAGACCCAATGAGGGCTCACACTATCTAAAAGAGCTGCGTCTTTTTCAAGATGCCTGCTTGTGGCTCGTGCAAAGCCACACTCAGCGACGGGGACCGCCATGTCATCTGCGCTTCCTGCCTGGTTCAAGAACATGCAGCTCTCGCGCTCGCTGATGGCGGCTGCCATCACTGCGAGCTGTTGCCATTAGCGACTCTGAGGACTCGCTTGGCACTGTTCAACGAGACTGCGCCCACACCTGCTGTTGTGCCGCGCCGTAAAAAGCGCCGCGCTCAGCGAATCCCGGAGCCCTCTCTCAGCCGTCAAAGCTCGCCGGTGCGCCCGCCTGCTTCTCCGGTTTCATCAGCTTCACTTCCGGACGGACAGCGGCCGCGGTCTGCCGCCGCTTCTGTCGATGACGCTGATGAGATCGACGCGCTGCTACGAGAGGGGGATTGGATCCTGAGGATCCCGCCCCCCCTGCCCGTGCTTCTACGGGAAAGAGAGCGAGCATTGAGGCGGAGCTCATGCGCATGCTCACTCAGGCCACGGCGAGCCTCGGCCTCGAGTGGATTACGCCTGAGCAGCCTGCTCACAACCGGCTGGACGGCTACTTCCTGCCTGGGGAGCGCGTTTCACCTGCATCCAAGCCAGCGCCCTTTCTTCCTGAGCTTCATGAAGAAGTCGCTAAGTCTTGGGGCTCCCCTTTTTCGGCCAGGACACGATCCTCTGTCTCTTTGGCGTTCTCCGCTGTCGACGACGCAAAGAACAGAGGCTACCACTCCCTACCGCCGGTCGAAGAGGCTATTGCAGCGCACTTATGCCCGCCCTCTGCTGGACGGCGTGCTAAGATGGCGCTGCCCTCAAAAGCCTGCCGCACGACGTCAGCCCTGCTCCGCCGCGCTTTCTCCGCCGCCGGGCAGGCCGCGTCAGCGTTGCACACTATGGCCACGCTCCAGATATACCAGGCCGATCTCCTCCGCCAGCTGGACGAGAGAGGACCTGACGCAATCTGCGTGCCGGACTTGAGGAGCGCTACAGACTTCGCTCTTCGCGCCACCAAGTCAGCAGCACAGGCCATTGGACGGAGCATGGCCTCGCTCACCGTGTCTGAGAGACATCTGTGGCTTACGCTCTCTGACATGACTGAGTCAGAACGCACCGCGTTCCTCGACGCGCCGCTTTCCCCTGCCGGCCTCTTCGGAACCTCGGTCAAAGATTTCGCCGATAGGTTCGCTGAGGTGCAGAAAGCGACCCAGGCCATGAAGCACTTCCTCCCGAAGCGCTCCGGTTCTGCAGCAGGCCGTGCGAAACCGTCTGCTCAGAGCTCACAGCCTAAGCCTCCGCCCGCCGCCTCCTCTTCTCAACGCCGCCAAACCCAGAGCTCGAGACCGCGCTCTCGCTCATCCGGCCGCCGCCCCGCCCCGCGTGGCCCGCGGCAGAAGATTGCGTTGAAGCCAGAGGCCCCGAAATCGTCCTAGCACGCCTAGGAAAGCGACGGTGTCCAAGTCCCGCTGCGGCCGGACTTCCACCAAAGCTTGCCGCTCGTCCAGTTCCAGGAAATGTGACTGGTCCAGCGTATTTAGCAGCCAACAAGCCGGTTCCATTACCCGCTTGCCTGCACACAAAAGCCGTTTTTATGGCTACCCAGATAAATCCCTTAAAGAGTGTATTTTCTGGTGTCCCGGCCACGGCCGACGGTGTTTCATGTGTAGAAAAAATGCCCACTACTCAGTGCCCATTCCTACACACAAGCACAGCCCTTCACACAGGGCCCGCGCACATAAAATCGACTCAGATCGATTGCGCTTCAAATGTAGCAAAAGTGCCCACTACCCAGTGCCCACAAACGCTACTTCCCACATGTCTCACGGTCCCTGTAAATACAGGACCAGTATGCATATGCTCTGCTCACGCGAGCAATGCTGTAAAGGTGGTGTATGTGCCCACTGCTCTGCGCCCACGCCCACACACAGACATGAAACTAGCCCAGCCCTCCTCCTCTCAGCTAAACACTGCGGAAGAGTCGAGCGCGGGCATTCTGCCCGCTGTTATCAGCGCGCCCCCTGCCTCAGATGTCATGAGCGCGACGCTTATGTCACAGCACACAAAAGCCGCTGTATCGCGAGCCGATCAGAGCGTGCTTCGCATCCAGCCCCTAGCTACTCGCGCACCTGCGTGGGAAAAGCTTCCCGGGGTTTCGAGATGGGTGCTGAAGATCATAAAAGAAGGCTATTCGCTGCAGTTTCGCCGACGCCCTCACCGCTTCATGGCGCGCGTCGAGACCACGGTAGAATCGAAAGTAGCTCATCTACTTCGAGCCGAGATTTTGAAACTGTTGAGCAAAGGGGCTATAGAACCCCTATCTCAAGCTCAAAGCGAAGGGGGGCTTTACTAGACAGACTGTCCAGGAACCAGGTTCCGACAGGAGAATGGTCTTTGCACCCACAGACAGTCCAGCTGCTGTGGAAGAAATTCGGCAGAGCGGAAGTAGACCTGTTCGCGTCTCAAGAAAACGCTCACTGTCCAGAATTTTTCTCGAAGAGCAAGGACGCGCTGACCCACGAGTGGCCTCGCCGTCCTCTCTACGCTTTCCCCCCCCGTCTCCCTCCTGACTCAGGTGGTAGAACGGGTCAGGGAAGAAGGATGCTCAGTGCTGCTTGTAGCCCCACTTTGGATGAGCCAACCTTGGTTCCCAATTGTGATGCAGTTAGCGAGCACCGCCCCGTGGCCAGTGCCTCTGAGGAGGGATCTCCTCTCTCAAGCCAACGGCTCGATTTGGCATCCTCACCCAGAGCTGTGGTCCCTCCATGTGTGGGCCATCAACGGGTACCCGCTGACCTCCCACAGGGAGTGTTAAACACTATCACACAGGCCAGAGCTCCGTCTACGCGACGTCTCTATGCCTCAAAATGGTCAGTGTTCTCTAGCTGGTGCACAGCTCGTGGTGTGTCACCCCTGCATTGCGGTGTGACGGAGGTTCTCTCCTTCCTACAGGAGCTGTTGGATAAGGGCAGGTCCCCTTCCACGCTCAAAGTCTATGTAGCGGCCATAGCAGTGTTCTCTTCGACCACGCTCGGCCAGTCTATTGGAAGGAACGATTTAGTCATTCGCTTCCTTCGAGGAGCTAAGAGACTGAATCCTCCCAGACCTCCCACAGTCCCTATATGGGACCTTTATACGGTACTGGAAGCCATGAAAGGTCATCCATTTGAGCCCTTGCAGGAGATTGATCTTAAACACCTGTCTTTCAAGATGGCGTTTCTTCTGGCTCTCGCTTCAGTGAAGCGCATAGGGGACTTACACGCGCTCTCAGTAAGCGCGACGTGCATGGAATTTGGGCCGAATGACTCTAGAGTTATACTCAAACCTAAGCACGGTTATGTTCCTAAATCCCTCAATACACCGTTCAGAGCACAGGTCATTTCCCTGTCTGCCCTGCCGGTCACTGAAGGAAATATGGACGAAAGCTCCCTTTGCCCAGTCAGGGCGTTAAGAGCTTATGTGTCTCGCTCGTCTGTTTTCAGACAGACGGAGCAGCTCTTTGTTTCGTTCAGCGGGCGTTCTAAGGGACTAGCCGCTTCGAAACAGACCCTATCCAGATGGGTAGTGGACGCAATAGCGCTAGCTTACACAACCAAGGGCATGCAGTGCCCGCTGGGTGTCAAAGCGCACTCCACGAGAAGCATGGCTTCATCGTGGGCATGGTCAAGTGGCGGCAGGCTGGGCCTCTCCGTCTACATTTATAAGGTTTTACAACCTAGAGGTTCCCGCACTACAGGCCAGACTACTGTCGGTCTAGTATGGCCAAAATCTCATAACTGGTGCTGTCAGTTATGCAGCTACTGAGTATTGCAATCCTTGCTCTATGCTGCTATAAGGAAGATAGTGGCTAACCCCCCTCTCTTCCAGGATTCCCTGTGAGTCCCCTGGGTGATTATGTACTGTATGAACTCCGGGCTGTCGCCCTTGAGTCTATGGTATCAGATCCCAGCACGCACGGCGTTTTACAGTAGGTTCCCCTAGCGTATTCTACGCAGTACGAGAGTATCTCTCGTAAGAGAACGTACTCGGTTACTAACGTAACCTCGGTTCTCTCTAGAGAGAGGAACGAGTACTGCGTATCCTGCCGTGCCTGCACACGCTCTGGTTGCTTCGACTATGAAAAACCAGAGAAATAATGCCTGCGAGCGGTATTTATAGACCTAAGCCACGCCCGTCTCGGCGGGACGTGACGCAGAGGGCGCGAAGCGCCCTCATTGGGTCTGACGTCACTCTAGGTCTCGCTCGATAGGCTTAAGCAGTTGCCAGCAGACCAGCCAATAGGCGCGCGAGCTGCCTCGCCTATGTCTGTATGCTGCCGCAACGCGTTTTACATTAATACAAAATTAAAGGATAATTTTTTGGCTTCAGTATTCTCGTGGAAAAGGATTTTCCCCTAGCGTATTCTACGCAGTACTCGTTCCTCTCTCTAGAGAGAACCGAGGTTACGTTAGTAACCGAGTACGTTTCATTAAGTTATTTATTTTTTCCCTCTTTTTTTTTTTTTTTTCAAATGATATAAATAATTTTGAAAAACTTTTGAAGAGACAATATAATAAAATATATTCTGACAGGATTTGGTCTGAGAGGAGTGTTTCTAACAAGAAAGTGTTTCTTGTCACTGTTATGGTGCCGATATGGCGCTGAAATCTTGGGACTTGAGTCTGCGCAGTAGTCGATCTCGGGACTAGACCTGCGCAGTAGTGAGCAGGAAGTAAAGTCCCCCCCCCGAATCAATAACCCCCCCACTCTCGGAGAATGCACTCTCCCTGCAGTTTTTTAAGTGGCCTATGCCTGCTCCATTCTGCTCCAATTTTGATGTCTGTTGATTGCAGTACGACAAGAGGCTTGTTCAAATAAAGTAAACACAATCTCCTCAGTCCTCCGAAGATCCCAAAAAAAAGTCTGTTGGTACTTCAGTGACTACTTCACTCAGAGAACCTGTCAGTCACAGCTGTCAATCAAGACATTAAAGCACCGTTTTTATAGAATCACGTAACTAACTAAAAACAAACTTATTTAAAAAAAATACTTTAACTTACATCAGCGAGATAAAAACGACAGCAAATGACAGAAACCACCTTTGGAAAAAAGATATTTGAAGTGCAATTTAATTGTTTAGTTGGTCTCACGTCCCGTTGAATTACATGGGGAGGCGGGGTTTATGACTTATACTAGGACCAGTCACCAGGGGGTGATCGAGGCGCTTTGGCTTCACTTTTCAGGGCTTGTGCGGCACGCTTGTATAGGCCTCATAACTTTCTTGTCTCTGTCATATAGGCTTCCTAACTTTCATTTTACTGGAAGAATTGATTTTTAGGAATTAAATTTTAAAATTTTAATATTTTTATTGAAATCGATGTTCTTGTTCTATGACGCAGCTCCTGAAAATAGTCCACAGCTCGGTATACTATAGGCTCGACTATTTTCAGGAGCTGCGTCATATCATTACGCCTGCTGGACCCATGGTACGGCAGCAAAGTTTCTTGATTATTACGCAGGAATGAGAGTATAGTTCCTAGCCATATCAGCCTAGAAAAACTTTTCATTTTCCATCGGTCTTAGTACACGATGTAACTACAGAAGAGTCAAGTTTTAAATACACAGCGTATCCTTGCTCGATGAAGAACGAGACAACACAATGAGCCCAACGGGCGGTTGAAATTTAAAAGACAGATTTTCGGCCTTCAGGGCAGTGACGAGTACACGTAGTCCAGTGGTTGTCAAGACACCGTTGGCACAATCTTAAGATTGGATTGGGCCAACATCTCTTGAGCTGATTTCAGCACGCTGACAGCTTCCTCCACTATGGGGAATGATTTGAGGCCATCATCCACATAAAAGTGTCTTTCTACAAACTTTCTCACCTCTTTTCCAAACTCTCTTTCCCCCTCCATGGCTGTCCTTTTCAGACCATAAATGGCCACAGCAGGTGAGGGGCAGTTGCCAAACACATGAACTCTCATGCGATACTCCATGATCTCACCGTCAAGTTGGTGGTTATGGAACCACAAGAAACGGAGGTAGTTGCGATGATCCTCCTTCACAAGGAAACTATGAAACATCTGCTTGATGTCTGTCATCACCGCAACTGGCTCAGTTCTGAAGCGCATGAGGACTCCAAGCAAGCTATTATTAAGGTCTGGACCTCGAAGGAGAACGTCATTCAACGACACACCATTGAACCGTGCACTTGAATCGAACACGATTCTAATTTACCCAGGTTTTTGAGGGTGGTAGACTCCAAAACTTGGTAAGTACTGTGACGAGCGTCCTCAAGGAAATCAGCGTCGCCCTGGTAACAAACACCGAACACCTGCACATCCTCACAGCGGGCTGATCGGTCCCAGCTGCAGCTCATTAATTAACTGCTACAAAAGCAGCACGCGCTGAGCAGACAGACAGACTCTGGTCTCGAGCTGAATGAACTGCTGGACTAACCTTTCTCTCTGTTCCCTTCAGAAAGCAGCGAGTGACCGACAGCCCACCACTTTTGGAGCACGTTTGGACACCCACTTTCAGTTTGGATTGAACACTGCAGAGCACTTGGAGCACCAGCCATCACTCACCGGATCACCGTCTTCCTTCACCTTTATTTTTTACACTGTAAATAAAATCCACCCTCCGGGGCCTTTTCACTAAGCCTGCCTTGTCGAGTGATTCTTCACCCCGTGACAGTACCAACATTCCTTATCTCTGTCAATGGGAGGTGCTACTTCAGCATGATTGTTTTCAAAAATCTTTTCCATAAAATCTATAAAATGATCCTTCATCTCGGTGTTCTTCTTCAGAGTGTGACAGGAGTCGAGTCAAAGCATGCTGTCTGTTGTTGGGTAAGCGTTGTCTTGGTGTGCGAAATGGCAGAGGAGCTACCCAACTGTTTGCACCATCTTTGCAGAATTCCTGATTCATGATCTCTAAGAAGAGTTCATCCTCAAATGAAGCAGCAAGCTTATAGTTGGTGCGTGTTGATCTGACAGGAGACTTGTTTTGTTCACCTGACAACCGTACTTTCATGTAGATGCTGTTCTCACATGGTGTCAGGTAACTGGGACGTCCGTTCCAGAGGAGGTTAGTTTTATAAGAACAAACAGTGGGTCTATGAACACCATTAAGACAAACATTACCAATTATAACCCATCCTAAGTCCAAACGTTGAGCAAAGGGTTCATTGTGATGACCATTGCACTGACCTCGTACCTTATGCACACGAATGATATCTCTGCCAAGCAACAAGAGAATCTCTGCATCATGGTCAAGGGGCGAAATCTTGTCAGCTACAGCTTTAAGATGGGTATAACTGCGTGCAGCTTCTGGAGTTGGGATTTCATCCCTGTTGTTAGGAATTAAGTCACATTCGGTAAAAGTTGGTAGTAATAAGCGGACTTCTCCATCTGCCGACTCCACAATGAAACCACTTGCTCTCCTCCCTGCAGCATCTGCCGTTCCAGAGCAAGTCTTAAGTGTATATGGACAAGCAGCGCCTTGGATTTTAAAAACATCGAAGAAAGCTGATCTAGCCAGCGACACATTACTCTGATCATCCAATAGCACATACATTCTTACTTTCTTTTCAGGATGACCCTTTGGATAGACATTTACAAGACAGATTTTAGAGCAGGATTTACCACTGAGTCCTCCTCCACACACTTCAGTACACATGGAGGTAGTGGCAACTGCTGCACTTTCACTTTGCTCCCCACCATGATCATCCACTGGTATAGAAGAATCTTCCATAATCCAAGGTGCTGGTCCTGCATGAAGAGCTGAGATGTGTCGATCACTATTACATTCCTCACAATGCACTACAGCTCTACAGTCCTTTGTTTGATGGGCTCTTGAAGAACAACATCTAAAGCATATAAAATGCTGTGACAAAAAATGCTTTCGTTCTACTAGGGATTTACTTCTGAAAGCTCTACAATTTTTTAGAGAATGAGGTCTTTTGTGAAGAGGGCATTGTTTATCTGGATCCTCATTTAAGTGCTCTAGAGAGAATTTTCCAGAGTTTTCTACCTCTGTTCTGTTCACTGAGAAGGAGGCCTTTGGTTTCCATACTTTGGTGAGATGTTGCTTCTCAACTCTGAAAGGCCCAGTGCTGGGAGCGTAGAGGAAAAAACTGGGATCATTCCGCATCTCTGCCTGTTGAGAGACAAAGTCGACAAAAAACGAAAAAGGAGGATATGAAACACAATGCTCTCTTTTGTAGTAAGACCCCTTACTCATCCATTGCTCTTGAATGCTGTGAGGTAATTTCTCTAAAATTGGATTTATTCCTCTCGCTGTGTCAAGAAAGTTGAGCCCAGGGAGATAACCTTCTTTCTTTGCTGCTAATACACACATAGTACGTCTATATTAGTGAGTATGTTTGTAGTGTACTTTAGTGTATGTATGTACAACTTTAGTACTTTAGTGTATGTATGTAGTGCATGTATTGTCTGCACCTGTTCTTAACTTTAATTTTGTTTTATTGTTGTGTGTGAGTGTGTATGTGTGTGGTTGTGAGTGTGTTAGTGTATGTTTGTGTTGTGACTATTGTTTTATGTACTTAATTTTACTTTGTCTGTTTTTTATTATGTTTATTGTGTGCTGCTACCTTGGCCAGGGCTCACTTGTAAATGTCTATCTCAATATCTCAATGTGATTTTCTTCCCTGGTTAAATAAAGGTATAATAAAAATAATAAAAAAAAGTATGTATATATGGTCAGATCTGTTTCAGTCTGTTTTGCTCCCCCCCTTTTCTTGAAGGCTTGACCCACATGTTTCTTGTCTTATTTTCGATGGGCTTAGATGAAGATTGTTGCAACTTCGCCTTAGACAAGGGATCGTCCGTGATCTCATGGGGGTCAGTCCAGTAAGGCAGGAAGTTTTCTGGCAGACATTGGGAGGTAGTTTGGCATGGATGCGTGAAGCTGTAGTGCAGATTTTCGTCTCTGTTGTTGCATTCCTCTTGTGATGCCTTCTGGTCGTGACAGACTTTCTGAACTTCTGTGCTTACTGTGGTTACTGTAGCACACACCTGATTCTTGAGTTTGGATCTCGTTTGGTGGTTTCTTGGTGAGTGATGGGTAACCAGGATGGTGTTTTCTGGTACCTCTAGGTTTTCGTCTGTGGTTGGCTGTGAGAGACCCCTTTGTCCTGTGTTGTTGTCGAACAGATGGTCGTCATCTTCATTATGAAGGTTGTACCAGATGATCATTGGTCTTCCGTTTCATTGCTAGTCATAACAAGCATGACTCATCTTGTTGGTCACCCATGTTTACCTTGTTTTTGATGAACACTTTCAGTTGCCTCATAAGTTTTCCCATGTCTTCTGAGGGTACACTGTCTTGTTCAGAATCTCTGTTGATGGTATTGGCAGAACTCCAGCAACTGCAGTCATTGTTAAGAATGGACAGCATGTGGTTATAGGCTCACTGAATATAAACCCAACAGATCACTCAGATCATTAGGATCGCATCAGCTAGAAATACCAAGGGTTCACTCTAAACATGGCGAGTCCGCTTTTAGCTATTATGCCAGCCGCAGCTGGAACCAGCTTCCAGAAGAGATCAGATGTGCTCCTACTGTAGTCACTTTCAAATCCAGACTCAAAACACATCTGTTTAGCTATGCATTTACTGAATGAGCACTGTGCCACTGTTCGTCCGACTGTTTGTACTGTAGGCCTACTGTATTTAATTTTTCTAAACTGTTTTAATTCTTATTTGTTTTTATTATTTTTACTTCTTCTATATAAAGCACTTTGAATTGCCATTGTGTATGAAATGTGCTATATAAATAAACTTGCCTTGCCTTGCCTTCTGTTAAGCTTCAGTATCACGGTCATCAAGCATTCACATGTGGATATACACTGGCAAAGAAACCTGTCATACCAACAAAAGAAAACAAAAAAGGAAAACAAAAGGGAAAAGAATACATAATCCAAACGACACAATATTTAAATCACAATTCATATCTAAAATAATTCAAGCTGTTTTAAGGAGCCAGACTACAGGAGTGTTAGTTTAATATAATAGCCCAAAAGACCAAAAAAAAAAAAAAAGTCCAATACTTCATCACATATCATACATAGGGCAGAATCATTTTTAAAAACTTCGTCATTCAGCGGTTCAAAACAGCAACATCCACTGCAGTCTGACACAGTCTGCCGTACGAACAGGAGAGTGAAACAGCAATACAAACGGGTATATAAAACAGCAGCACAGACGGGTATACGAAACAGCCGCAATAAATCAAGCAACAGGCAATCTAAACCCCGATAGCCCTTTACGGCCCCCATAACATGAACACACGTAGAAGGAGAATGACACGACCACACTTAACTATGATTTTTATAAAGCCTCTAAAACCGCGCCTCAGTAATTGTGCCATACAGGTGTGCTCAATGTCAAGACGAGGTTTAACGACAGTGGGCTTGTCTTCCTATTTGAGATCTAATGAGCCAAAACAAATATTAGAGACTCTCAACCTGTCACAGCTAATATTGATGTTATAGCCACAGGAAGAAAATCCTCTAGATTTTTGCTCTAATTTTTTTTTTAGGAAGGGGTCGTAAAATGATAAATGGTATAATTTTACCTTGTCTCTGTCGGCTCGTAGTGGTAAATCCCTCGATGTCCACATAAAATGAGATTACTGCTTCTAAATTCCTCCTCTTGTTTAACTCGGAGTGCAACCTCATCCATCTTGTTATTATTAAGAGATCTCATGTTAGACAGCGTTATCATTGGAAGGGGATGACAGCTTCCTCGCCTCCACAATCTATTGCAAATTCCTCCTCTCGATCCTCACTTCATAATTCTTGATTTGCTTCTTTTGTGCAGACATATACTTGATGGAATCTCCGTATCGACAGCATAATTATTATATATTAAAGATAGCAAGAAGTCTCTTGAATAAGTCCGGCTCGACATCATAGAAGCCAATTGATCTTCGAAGGCTTCGCCCGCCAGCACCAATTCAACTAACGCCAATACCACGCTGATCATAAACACATCTGCTCCCAATTTAAAAGAACAATAAAATGGATAAAATAACAACTTAGATACACAAATAAAATGTCACCAGACAACAGTGAGACACAGGGTCAGTCATTTGCAAAAAAAATATAGTAATATTGCCTACAAATTCGAGCACAGCGCATTCTGCGTATTCTGCGTCCTGACTGAAAGGGCCATTAGTGATTGAGAGTTCTTGGTGTGATAATGTAATGTAAGTATTGAATGTCAGTTATGGCATGTTCATTTGTGGAATGTGCAGTGAACATAGCCAAAGTTACAGCACAGTAACTGTAACGTTAATTTAAAATAATTTTCCGTATTTATATTTGACAAATATTTTACCCATATTTTACCCATATTTTAATTAAAATTGCATTGTGGTTACGAAGAAATGACTTTTCCCTCAACTGTATCATAAGTATCATTACTAATGTAATCAACACATTAGACACTAACAACATCTTGTGGACAAAACGTGGAAGAACGTGGAAGAACCCGCCTTTCTCTCCGAGATGACCCAGCCATTTTTAGCCTATTTCATATAATAAATCCAAATAAAAAATACTCTTTCAAATATATTTTTACTTTAAAATGTTTATTAAATCAGTCTCTGAATAGCCTACATTTCTGCGGGGGTAAATGTAAAGTAGCCTACATTTATTTTTATAAAATATGACTTGAGCGCTCAGACTCAGTCACCTGCTCTTCCTCTGCAAGTGACGTCACTAGCAATCACATGTTGAAACCACTGTATAGTTTACTGTACCTGTTTTTTTATTTTTTGGGGGGATGAAAGCATTGTTAATAGCAAAATCCATCTTGTGAAACATATTGTAAAATACAACATGTAATAAATAAACACTGGGAAAATCACTTAAAAAGCAGTTGTTTTCCACGGTAGGTGCATTACACTATTTTACTGTAATTGTAGGGGCACAAACACATTTATACATATTTTTTTCGTCAAATAAACATTAGAAAATACTGCTCTGAAACAATTTGTGTTGAGAAGACCACTATATAATGACGTAAAAGTTGATGATGATGCCAAAAAGATTTGCATGTGCAGGGTAAGATTTGTGGAAGTGTACGTAAGATTGTAAATTAAATTTAAATTCATATTTATGTTTATGTCGTTAGCGTAAAGCTGCAGTTTCACAATACATGAATTACACTTATAGTACAGAACAAAACAACAGTAAATGTTGCAAATCTTTTTATTTATGCTTGAAACACAATTTACACGTTTACACCTGCCATTTTATAATCTTTTAACATACCATACCAACATTTTACATACGATTCCCCCTCCAGAGGACTAATTGTTGGTTAAACATGATGAATGTATTTATGATTATTATTTTCCTGCATTAAACACTTTAATTTAATCTATAAACAGTACTATTATTATTGTTATTATTATTGTGTGTGTATATATATATATTAGGGGTGTAACGATACACGTATTCGTATTGAACCGTTCGGTATGAGGCTTTCGGTTCGGTTTTCGGTACGCATTTTCAAACCGAACGGTTCGTTGGACCATTTTTCCTGCCGAGCAAAATTTCGTTATTTCAAATGTAGGCGGGTCGCGTGCGACCACAACATTGCCCAACATCAAATGGCAAACGTAATGGAAGCGGAACGAAACTGCTTGTTATTGTGTGGTTGAAGGACCGTTTATCAGTTTGGACCAGTGCAGCGCGAGCCGATCGTGATCATGGGACACTGTTACCTAATAAGAGATCCTGTAAAGAAAGCATTTGAATTCGCCACAAAAATAATAACATTGCTGCGAGATCTAGTGAGAAATATTCACATTTCTCCGTTATTAACGGATCAAACAGTGTGTGGAAGCCAGGAAGAAACATTGTGCCATGAATGAACTATCCAGTGTCCACAGATCAGCAACATTCACCATGGATTTACTGTAGTAACACTAACTGCAACCATGGAAGTTTGGCAGGAATAGTAGGCTATAATGCCTTCAAGTAACATTACATCGGTTTTATTTTTACATTATGAATACAATTGCTGCCCTCAAATGTTAATCTGAACTAAAATAAACCTTTGTTTAAAACTACTACAATATTACATTTCATTTTTTCCAAGGAGCTGTTTTGTTTTATATGCTCCTAAGAAGAGTCAATTATAGCTCAAGAATTGCTCAAAGTAAAAAAATATCATACTTTATGATGTTAGTTTTAATTAAAAAAAAGAATAAAAAAAATTAAATCAAGGAAATTTCTCTGGCATTTCTTTCTTTTTGCTGTATCAAAAACGTACCGAACCGAACCGTGACACAAGTGTATCGTATCGAACCGAACCGTAAAATTTGTGAACCATTACACCCCTAATATATATATATATATATATATATCTCAGTGGCGGCTGCTGGTCTTTCAAAGAGGGGAAGCTAATTTTCGGCCTACATCATAAAAATTGTCTATTTAAAAACGTAAATTCTACGTTCCTTTTCAAGAAAATGCTCTGTGACCCTGTCGTACCAACTAGCCGTCTTTTCCAGTGACTTGACCAGTGTCCTCTCAATGGCCAGCAGAGTTAAATATAATTGTATTGTGGTGACCCACAAGGAAGTCTGAAAGAGACATTCACCAAGGGACTGTACCTTTAAGGAGAGGGGGGTTTAGACGATGACGAGTTCCGGTTTTGACGTTGTGTTTTGTTTTTGATATCACTCGCTGTACTGTGTGATAGATATATTGAAGTGGATAGTAAAGTTGACTCGACGCATCTCTGTCTCTTGTCTCCTCACTTACCGCACTCCACATTGGTGACCCCAACGCGAGTTGAACACGGCTGAATTATGCCACACAACGACGGTGGTGAAAACGCTGCGGCCGCGGGGCCGGCCGCTGCTAGCGGCGCGGCTAATGTCGGCGCGATCTACGCAGCCACCATCAAGTTACCGGACTTTTGGCAGCACAATCCACGGCCGTGGTTTCAGCACATCGAGGCACAGTTCCAGCTGAGAGGAATAACACAGGACGTTACAAAGTATTTCCACGTGGTAGCGGCCTTAGATGCCTCGACGACGGCCAGGGCTATGGCGCTGTTAGAGGCTCCTTCAGCTGACGGCAAGTACGACGCACTTAAAACGTTCCTGTTGAGCCTCTTTGAACTGTCAGAACTTGAGAAGGCAGACCGCCTGCTGTCCCTGAACGGCCTTGGCGACAGCAAGCCGTCCGAGTTAATGGAGAGGATGCTGGCGGTGCTGGGCGCGGCGGATCCCTCATTCCTTTTCGCCCACATATTCCTGCGGCAACTTCCAGCACCCGTGCGTACCGCACTGGCTAGTTCCCCCCTCCCTTCCTCCAGAGACTACCGAGCACTGGCTGTGGAGGCAGACAGGATTTTCCTCGCCAACCGGCAGCAGTTTGTCCATGCACTGCTGCCCACCCAGCGCACGTCTGTTCCACCCTTGGAGGACGACCCAGACACTGCAGCTGCTGTGACGGCCCGCCGACAGCGTGAGGACGGGTGGTGTTATTACCATTCCAGGTTTGGGGCCAAAGCCAAGCAGTGTCGTCAGCCTTGCAGTTTTGGAGCCCAGGGAAAAGCCAGGGCCGGCGCTCATTAGCAGCTATGGGCGCTGGCCGTGACTGCAAGCTGTTGTTCATCACTGACACCTTGTCCGGCCGGCGGCTGCTGGTCGATTCTGGGGCTCAGCGCAGCATCCTGCCAGCGCAGCCTGTGGACACCATGGCTGGCGGGCACGGCCCCCCGATGGACGCCGCTAACGGCACAACCATTCGTACCTATGGCACGAGGCATGTGGAAGTGTGTTTCGGCGGGCGGCGTTTCGGCTGGGACTTCGTCATGGCTGCTGTGTCTACGTCGCTCCTGGGGGCGGATTTTCTCTGCGCTTATAGACTGTTGGTGGATGTTACAAACTGCCGCCTGATCGACGCCCTCTCTTTTGCTTCGTACCCCTGCACGCTGGGAGGGACAGGGGCGCTTTGTCTGTCAAACACGCTGGCCAACGGGGACCTGTATCAACGCCTACTTGCTGAGTTCCCTGACATCACCACGCCCACGTTTTCATCGGCGGTGGCTAAGCATGGCGTGGAGCACTACATCACCACGGTGGGCCCCCCAGTCTACGCACGAGCCCGTCGCCTCGACTCTGCCAAGCTCGCTATCGCCAGGGAGGAGTTCGCCACCATGGAGCACCTCGGCATCGTGCGCCGCTCTAACAGCCCGTGGGCTTCCCCCCTGCACATGGTGACCAAAGCTGATGGCGGATGGCGTCCCTGTGGAGATTTCCGTCGCCTGAACGACGCCACCACACCCGACCGTTACCCAGTGCCGCACATCCAGGACTTCTCCGCCCACCTAGCCGGCGCCACCATTTTCTCAAAGGTGGACCTGGTGCGCGGTTACCACCAGGTGCCTGTCCACCCGCAGGATGTCCCCAAAACAGCAGTCATCACACCCTTTGGCCTTTTCGAATTCCTACGGATGCCTTTCGGCCTCAAGGGGGCAGCGCAGACGTTTCAGCGTCTCATGGACTCGGTGCTGCGAGATATGCCGTTCATGTTTGTTTACTTGGACGACATTCTCGTGGCCAGCGCGTCCGCAGACGACCACCGGACGCATCTCCGGCAGCTGTTCGGCCGGCTCAGTGAGCATGGCCTCATCATCAACCCGGCCAAGTGCGAGTTTGGCCGGTCATCCATCACTTTCCTCGGCCACCACGTCACCCCACAGGGGGCAGTCCCCCTCCCTGCTAAGGTGGAGGCCGTCGCCAGTTTTCCACGCCCACGCACTGTGAAGTCCCTGCAGGAGTTCCTGGGCATGGTGAACTTCTACAACCGTTTCCTCCCCCGTGCGGCCCAGCTCATGCGTCCATTGTATTACGCCTTGCGGGGTAGGAGACCGGCGGACGTGTTGGATTGGTCCCCAGAGATGACTGATGCGTTTGATGCTGCCAAAACTGCGCTGGCCAACGCTGCTCTGCTGGCGCACCCGTCTCCGACCGCCCCAGTTGCTCTTACTACGGACGCCTCTGATTATGCCGTGGGGGCTGTGTGTGAGCAGTGGGTGAGCGGAGCCTGGCAGCCGCTGGCCTTTTTCAGCAGGAAGCTCCGGGACAATGAGAGGAAGTACAGCGCCTTCGACAGGGAGCTCCTTGGTCTTTTCCTCGCCACCCGTCATTTCCGTTTCCTGTTGGAGGGTCGGCGGTTCACGGCTTTCGTTGACCACAAGCCACTGACGTTTGCTATGGCCAAGTCTACGGAGCCATGGTCTGGTCGACAGCAGCGTCAGCTCTCGGCCATCTCCGAGTTTACCACTGACATTCAGCACGTGGCTGGCAAGGACAATTTCGTCGCCGACTGCCTCTCCCGGGCGGTCGCTGGTTCCGTCCACTTGGGCCTCGACTATGCGGCTATGGCTGCGGATCAAATGGCGGACTCTGAGGTGCAAGCCTACAGGACGGCCCCCACGGCGCTGCTCATGGAAGATGTGATGTTTGACACGGCGAACTCTACACTCCTCTGCGACGTCTCCACTGGGCAACCTCGCCCCATGGTACCTGCTGCCTGGAGGCATAAAGTTTTTGATGCCATCCATGGTCTTTCCCACCCGGGGGTGAAGGCCTCTACCAAGCTGGTGGGGGCCAAGTTCGTCTGGCCGGGCCTGCGGAGGGACGTCAGGGCCTGGGCGGCGGCCTGTGTGGCGTGCCAGCGCGCAAAGGTGACTCGTCATACCAAGGCTCCTTTGGCACCCTTCAAAGTGCCAGAGAGACGTTTTGATCATGTGAATGTGGACCTGGTGGGCCCACTTCCCCCCTCCCGTAGTTACACCTACCTCCTCACCATGGTGGACAGGACCACCAGGTGGCCAGAAGTAGTTCCCCTGTCCTCCACTACATCAGCGGAAGTGGCCCGGGCATTCATTATGGCTTGGGTGGCCCGTTTCGGCACACCGTCCGACCTCTCCTCGGACCGGGGCCCACAGTTCACATCGGAGCTTTGGTCTGCGGTCGCCGAGGTCCTTGGGGTGAAGGTCCATCGTACCACAGCCTATAACCCACAGAGCAACGGATTGTGCGAGCGGTTTCATCGTGACATGAAGGCCGCGCTCAGGGCCAGCCTTACGGGCAGCGACTGGGCTGACCGCCTCCCATGGGTTATGCTTGGCCTTCGCTCCGCCCCCAAGGACGATCTTCAAGCCTCATCGGCCGAGCTGGTGTATGGCCAGCCTCTGCGTGTCCCGGGGGAGTTTCTTCCAGATGCCACGGCCCCGTGGTCAGTTGCCTCACATCGGGCTGCGTCTCGGGACATTGCAGACGCTTTTGTTCCTATTCCAACGTCTCACCATGGCCTTCCCCGGTCCTACGTGCCCAAGGATTTACCATCAGCCAAGTATGTTTTCATCCGCCACGATGGCCATCGGACACCGCTGCAGCCCCCATACGATGGGCCCTTCCGTGTCCTGGTGGGGGGGTCTAAGAACTTTGTTGTGGATATGGGGGGCAGGCCTGAGCGGGTGGCTATTGACCGTCTCAAGCCTGCTCATGTGGATATTGGCGAACCGCTTCAGCTGGCCCTGCCCCCGCGGCGAGGGCGCCCACCTGCGGCAACCTCGCCCCCTGCCCCTGCCCCTGCCCCTGCCCCGCCCCTTGCCCCTGGCCCCTCTACTGTTAGGCGTAGCCGGTATGGCCGCCCAGTCCGCCCCCCTGTACGTTGACTTTGTTGAAGGGACTGTTATGTACTGGACTGTTCTGTTTTGCACTAGTGCATAGTGTCACATGTTCTATTTGGGGTACATGTTCGGCCTGGCCCTGTTATTATGGGTGAATTCTGGGGGGGCCTGTGTGGTGACCCACAAGGAAGTCTGAAAGAGACATTCACCAAGGGACTGTACCTTTAAGGAGAGGGGGGTTTAGACGATGACGAGTTCCGGTTTTGACGTTGTGTTTTGTTTTTGATATCACTCGCTGTACTGTGTGATAGATATATTGAAGTGGATAGTAAAGTTGACTCGACGCATCTCTGTCTCTTGTCTCCTCACTTACCGCACTCCACAGTATAAATGTAATAATATAATAAAGGTATAAATAATAATATAATATAGTATAGTATAATACTACTACTACTACAATTTTTTATTTTTTTTTATAATGATTTTTTAATTATTGCTACTAATAATAAAAAGATATAATAAGTAATAATATAATAAAGGTAAAAATGTGTAATTGTTTGAAATGTATTATGAAAATTGGCAAGCAATTTCAACACGCAAATACCAAGAAATAGTTTGCAGCAGTTTGTCTTTCGACTACACTTGCAAAATCCGTGATGGTACTGAGCTCAAATAGCTTCAGCGTCAGTGACTTTTTATTGTATGAAATCGCTGTCAATCAAGAGGAGATGCAGTATTTCGACAGACCCTCCAATCATCACGCAGAAGCCCGGAGTCCAGGCCAGCCCACTCCTCATTCACTCCCAGAGACGCTGAGCGTCCGCGGGCGGGACATAATCGCAGCATTTATCCAATGACTGTCTAGTTTCGAAGCACTGAAAAAACTGTTCAAAGCAGCCCCACTGAAGTCAATGGACGCTGGGCTTCAACAGGGAAATGCACTGTGACGCTACGGGAATGTATGATAAGGAAATCGAGTCAGCCGACCTGCTATATGTAACTGATTCTGAACAAGCTCGTCTTTGAGATGAACGTTTTCTAACGCATTTTTAGTCAATAAAATGTTAACACAATAGTACATATTTGACCATTCATTTTTTTTACATTATAGGGGAGGCCGAGCTTCCCTAACAGTCTTAAAGAAATCCCCACTGATATATATATAACCTAGCATTTTTTTGAGTGTACAGTAATCTATTACAAATTTCAAACACACACATTTTACCTCATTAATACAGGTTCATATGTTAATGATTCTTCATGATTTTCATCTTAAATCATACACTGAAGGTTCAGAATTATTGTAATCACATTCTGCAAAGCTCCTGTTCTCATAAGGGAAACAGTAGGAAACCACTGAAAGTGTTGTAGTTATTCTGGTCATCATATATCCTCCTGCCAGACCAAAGTCTCACATAGACAACATCTCCAACCTCCAGGATCAACACAACTCCATTCGAGGAGTGAAACACATTCTGAGCTTGATGAGCATATGCCGAAACCACACGCTCTCCATTCTTATAAATGTATGCAGCTGATACAGTTGGGCCATGACCATGTACAGAGATTCTGAACATGTACGCTCCTTTCAGTGGGGCTGTGAAAACACCTAAATCAAATAACAAGAGATACAGAATCAGCTGTTTCCTGTATGATCGCTTTATTATCAAGCACACTGTGTAATAGTTTTCGTTGTAAACTATATAATAGTGTTCGTGTAAACGTTGTCAAAACAATCCCCATTATCACGGATTTGTGGAAACTACTTTAAACGCTGTATTCTGCTGCCTGGCCAGTAGGTGGCAACATCACTTTGTAAAGAAACACCACGCACCTTTAGACTGATCACGTATTACGCATGACATCACTGTTTTCACAAATTCACGTTTTTGTTGTTTACACAGAGACGATAATAGTATTATTTCCAAAAACTTGCACTTTGAAGCCCAATTTCAAACGTTTGCGTTTTCAGTCCCCCAATAAATGAACGTGTGAATGAACGGCCAAAGCGCATAAACCTGAATCACATACAAATCTTTACGTGTTTAATTGAAACCGGTGTCGTGTATACGGCCCCTAATTCTCTAATACACATTACACAACTGCAGAGAGGTCTGAATGGAGCAGAAGGGTTTTCATTATTATAAACTGAGTTTTATGACTCATGTCATTGATCATTACCTGTAATTGGGTTGTAGGCGTTCCCTATGTTTGTGATGACGTTCCTGTAGGTTAGTGTGATTTCAGTGGTAAAAGGACCAGTATATCCACCGCCAGATTGCATCAGTGAAGCTGAAAAAGCTATTTCTCTGTCTGTTATTGAAAAACATAAGCAATATTGTGATATATTACTATATTACACTGAGAATGTACAGGTGAAACTCGAAAAATTAGAATATCGTGCAAAAGTTTGTGTATTTCAGTAATTCAAATTAAAAGGTGAAACTAATACATTTAGCATATATAACTATATACATATGCATGATTATACTTTTCAGATGGCTGACATTTCTGTATTTAAAAACCTTTTTTTTATTGTTTTCATGTAATATTCTAATTTTCTGAGATTTTGAATTTGGGGTTTTCATAAGCTGTAAGCCATTATCATCAAAATGATAACTTTTGCAGATATTCTAATTTTTCGAGTTTCACCTGTATAGACTGAATTTAACATCATTCAAGCACACTTTCACCTCTGTTTTCCTTTCTCAACTCCACTTGACCCAGAGTAAGATTGGATATTTCTGTGAAGGAATAAAGATTCTGTTAAATGACATTTACACTGTTTATTGTAATAGATAACACAATTTACACAATATACATTCAATTTTACATTATTTAATTGGTGTTTTACTTTGAGGATCATTGATAAAAGAATGAATGTTTTGGTGAGGTACCATCATTTTTCTTGTTCATCTCATCCCTCAGTTGCGTCTCTAAAGCTCTGATGTTTGTTTTCTGCTCTGTAACGGTGGCGGTCAGTTCTCTGTTGATGGTTTTCTGCTCTGTAACTGTGGCGGTCAGTTCTCTGATGTTTCCTTTCTGCTCTGTAACGGTGGCGGTCAGTTCTCTGTTGATGGTTTTCTGCTCTGTAACTGTGGCGGTCAGTTCTCTGATGTTCACTTTCTGCTCTGTAACTGTGGCGGTCAGTTCTCTGATGTTCACTTTCTGCTCTGTAACGGTGGCGGTCAGTTCTCTCAGCGCTGCATGGATGTCAGTGAAGAACAGATGGTAGTTTTGTTGGCTGTCAGTTGAAGCTTCATCTCTCAAAGTGTCTGTTTGAGGTGGATTCTGTCTTCCGTCCTCAGATCTGAGCTGTTGACTGATCTCATTCTCATTGAGTCCTCCATCTACCTGATGCTGTACGACACACACAAAGGTTTCCAACAGCAGCAGTAAACATACTAAACCCTTCATTCTTCACTGATGTTTGTTTCCAGCTCTTGCTCTTCATCCTCACAGTCTCTCATGTTCCTTTTATAGTGTCCGGATTCACTGTCTTTTGTACTTTATCTGTATTACTTTAGATAAAGAAGTAGTTCAAGTTAATTGTTAATCATAATCAAAGGGATGTTCCGGGTTCAGTAGATGTTTATCTCTATTCACAACATTTGTGGCACTATGTTGATCTCAACAGAAAATAACTTTGACTCATATATATATATATATATATTAAAATTATAATTATTTTATTTTTGTTATAAGATCAGCGGAGGGATAATCACAGCAGCACACACCTCCGGTCGTTGAATGGTTAAAATCTCACACTTTAATAATATTTATCCTAACAAAATAAAAAAGGCTGTGACTGTGAGGAAATTACCTCAAAAATGTACATCGATATGCAAGTTTGAGTGACAGTGATTATCCTGACCTCTGGTATATTTCTGACCTCTGATATAGATGGTCACATGACAGGTTTATCAGATTTATGTTGACAAAATGTTGCTGATGGAGTTTAATTCACAAAATTCCTTTAAATGTTTCCCCCCACATGCAACAACATCCTGTATTAACAGAAGTAGAACTGAATAAATGCATGGATTAATAAATACAAAAAGGTAGTTTGAGGACAAAATCAATTTCATTCTTTCCTTGCTGCTACTATACAACATATGCATATCATTTGAATGACATGTATTACATGTATAAAACATTAAATGTAATTATTAACCTGATTTACAGCTTTTCATGTACAAGAATGGCCTAGATTTTGGGTTTCCCAGTAACTGGTTTACAATAACTTGTTTTATGGTACAGTAATGTGAGCTGTTGTTTTGTGGTGTGAACTTTGATCTTAACACCTTTAACCTTATTATTTATTATTACACGGCTCTGTGGAATACTTGATTCTGATTGGTCAATCGCACCATCCAGCGGTAAGTTATTCCCAGATAACAATTGCTCAAAACAGAAACACAGGCATTCACCACAGCATTTACCTATATGGGACGGTATGAACATTTTCATATCACGATTATAGTGACTAAAATTATCATGATTATCAATATTATCACGGTTTTGTTAAAACGAGATGAAAGTGTTCAAAAAGAACTGATGCTCACACTAAAAACAGTTTAATATTTGAAAATCAACAAACAACAAATAAAACAAGCAGATTATAAGCAAGATTATAATCTTGCACTTTTTTAAGCAAGATTATATTCTGTGGCATTTACTTCCTTATAATGACCGTCGTCAATAGCAATGCATTATAACACAGCGCATATCCATGTATAGCAACAACGGACGCACTCTCTCGTTTCATTCAAATACAACTTGCCGTCTTGCTTCTCCGTTTTTTGGACGATTGTTTTGTACGCTGTACAAAATGGATTTATAAACAGGTAAGATTTAAAACATTAATCTCAGTTCAATATGTCCCCGTAATTATGTGGTAAAAAAAAAAATGTTTGAACTTGATTGTTTGTCTTTGGCTCAAAGCCACTTGCCCCCTATTTGTAGTGAACATCCTCGATTAAGTTTTCACTCAGGACTTTTGTAAAAGCCAAAATATGACCACACCTCAGATTTTGTCCTCTCAAAAGGCTGAAAAATCTCCCGACTCCCGAGCATGGTCACTGCCTTCCGCCATTCCTTCTCAAATAAAAGAAAACCAACATTGCGCGCTGCTCCTGTGTCAGACTGTTGCTGGCTGGACAGGATTTACAGCGAGTTATTAAAATCGCGATAATCAAACACGGTTTTAATGATAATAACATTTTTAACGATAATACTAACCGTCAGTACATTTTATCGTGGTTTATAGTGAAACCGGTAATCGTCCCATCCCTAATATGTGACACCCTCACACCAATCCACTGCATTCACTACAAGTAAACACCACACGTGCGCCCACTGCCCCTCCAGTGCCACCGCCTGGGAAAACCTAAAAAGAACAAACACAAACACATTTAAACAAACAGCTCAGCAATCCTTCATTCTCATGAACACCATGACATTACTTCCCAACAAAATGTCTAGTCAAAAAGAGGGACTCACTCAACATATGCTGAGGACACTTAAAACACAATTTCCAGTGAGTTCAAAGACTCATTAAAACACCATATTAGATAAAAAAAAACAGTAGAAAACAAAACTCTAAATTAGACAGATAACAGTCGGTGCCAGAGTCCTACAATAAAAATGCACAAGTTAGTACATTTCTAAAACAAAACAATGAAATACCAACTATCGATACGGCTAATACCTGGTTTTAGTAGCTCATGCTATCCACTGATATATTAGTCATCAGCCCTGTTCCTGAAACATCAAAATGCTGCAACAAACAAGGAACATAACATTACGCTTAGAAAACAATAAACAAAACCACAAAAGCAGTTACTACCTTGCCTTAGCAGCTTGAGTTATGCACTGCAATAATCATCAGCTCGCTCCTGAACGATCAAAGAGCTCAGCTTCCCATTCACCTTCTACTCTTCTGATCGTTAACTGTCTCCCTTTAAATTAGTTATTTCACTTGGTCTAATTTGTGTGACAATTATTAATCCTAGCACCCTTACTGGTCATGCCTCACACAATTCTTCCCCAGGTCTCAGTGTCCCCCTACCTACCACATAGACTAAAAACACATCTCTTTGACCCAGCATACACATAACACATTATAGACTTCTATAATTCAATATTAGGCTGCATAGATTAGGTCAGCCGGAACCGGGAACACTTCCCATAAATTCTGATGTACTCGTTAGGCTACATCATAAGAAGAATGGCGTCTATGCTAATATTAGTCTCTCTGTTTATCCCGAGGTTTACCGCAGTCCAAGCTTGGAATTTGGCCCCAACCCATAGTACTCCGCCAAAAAGCAAATGAGCTTGTTAATGAAAATCTGCTTGTGTATTACAGGTGCTGTGAGAGAGTCATGCCTCCCGTGCCGCCACTGATGACGACATTGTAGAGCATGCAAAACGGTGGTTCAGCCTGGCATCAGAAAGAGGAAACTCAAGGAGCCGTCCCACTGGCAGCATCCTGACCCAACAGAAGCCTGTTTTGAAATGTGTTCGTTTTAATTTAGTAAAATGTTTTTCATTAAATAAAACAATGTTCTTGGTACAATTTATGATTGCATTTCATTTTTCACTGAGCTGTTTTTATAGTTTTATTTTTACTGGTTAAAAAGAATGAATTTAGATGTTCATGTTTTTATTGATTTCATATTTTACTAATATTAATAGAGCAATCTAATGTTGGTCAGATAGATTTAAAATATTTCTGTAGCTAGTTTGGACAGATTACTAGTTTTGAATGAGGGACCTGGAAGGTAACCAGACTGAATGACCCACTAAATTAAAGGGATAGATAGATATTTAAATAGATAGATAGATAGACAGAATGATAAAGTATAACAGAACACTAGATAGATAAGAAATATATAGATGGATAGAGAGATGGATATAGGACAACAGAGCGATACAGACAGATAGATAGAGATAGAACAACAGATAAATAAGAAATATTAGATATAGAACAACATAACAATAGATAAATAGATGCAGAGTGATAGAGATAGAACATCAGAACAATAGATAGATATGCAGTAAATATAGATTAGAAATAGATAGAGAGATAGAACAACAGAACAATAGATAGATATACAGTTTAAATAGATTAGAAATATATATATAAACACACAAACAAACAAAAAAAAATCAACATTTTATTTGGTCCGGACCTAAGTAAGTGAACTAGCGGACTTTCCTGGTGTGAATACACCCTTAAGGCGAGACACTACAGGTGAATAGGGTAAAATTTTAAAATAATAGATATCACCATGAAACTTCCTCAGTTCATTACTTACACAAGTTCATAAAAAAAATGTTTTACAAGTTTTTGAAATTTGTATGTTTAATTATGCAAATTAGGTATTATCTCATTAAATATGTGCAATTTTGCATATTTTTTCAGTAGATATATCTGAAAATATGATAAAGCCAGAAGCAAAATTATTTTTTCATTTTGATTACACACAAGATGGAAAAAGATGTTCAGAGGGATTTCAGGATATATGGTTTCATTAACTAGGAAATCAAAATATACTGTCCATAGCCTTAAAATATCGATTTTCACCATTTTTTTTAAATTAAAATGTCACATAAATCAGGCCAGGAATGATTTATTAACAAATCCCTCTGAACAGATCTTCAGAATACTGCTAAGTGTATAACTGGAAAGTTTGGTGTACACAGGTGCTACATAGGCTGAGATGTTTCTACTGGAGAATGACAAAAAACGCAAAAAAATAATTTTGCGAAAATGGCAGTTAAAGATTTAATAGTTCTAAATGAGATTTCGTCGTTAGCTTTAAATCCCCCTTTGGACATTCACGATTGGTTACTGATAGAAAGGAAATGCCCATATTTGGTTTACATAGCGTTGTGCGGGAGACTCGGAGCTTTACAACGATCCCGGACATGACAGACTTCAGTGAACAGACGGAGCTCGGCATGTCGCGATGGAATACTAACTTCCTGGTAAATTCGGGAGAAACTTACTGCCGCAAGTAAACAAAATGTAATAAAATAAACATCGTAATGTATATTTTCAGCGTTTTCTTTATAGCAGCTTGAAAGAATACATATTGAAGGAGTAAACTCGGCCAAAATCTCAAAACTGACCACTGCATGAAAAATCGATGTTTTTGCCTGCCGTGTCTCGCCTTAAAATCTGTTTTCAAACACAACACTTATTCCTTCACTATCCAACTTGTTACCATACTACACTTTATTTTACTTATTTTTAAGCTGATGAAAAATGTACAGATAACTACAAATGTCTTTAATATTATTATTATTATAGTTTATTTAGAAAGGGACAGATACAAAAAACAGAGAGAAACTTAACAGTCATCTGATGTATGTATCATAGAGTTCCCTTTCGTTGTCACTCCGAGTTACGTCGGATGACGACGAATGGGGTTTCGCTTAGAAATCCTATCATCTTCGAGTATTAAAACACGAGCCAATGGCAATGAAATGCCATGGGTCTGCGGAATTTGCATAGCGTAACTCTGCCCCACGCAGGGGGTATATAAGGAAGTGCGCGAGCAACATGCAGACTATGTCTTCGCTGAGGAGCCAAGTTCAGTACTTCACTCCACAAGCCTTTTGAGTGTCATCTCAAATCTCTTCGAGACGAGCGGCTCTTCAGTGTGTTGGTGTGACGGCGCTTCCAGCGAGATCGCATTTCCTGCTGCTGATTTGTGCAGTAATCTGCCGACAGTGAGTGTGTTTCTCCCTGGGTGCTTCAGCACTCTGCTGAGCTTTTCCACTCTCGAGCTGCACGCGGCACGTCTTTTTCAAGACGGTTCGCCCGTGTATTTTCTGGATGTGTGTGCGTCAGTCATCTGCCTAACGGTCGCGAGCGCTGTTTTGCGTGTTGGGCTTTATCACGCTTGGCAGCGCTCGTTGATGAGTCATGTTTTCATTGCGGGAACATGACCATCGCGATGTTTATAGATCAAGACTCAATGATCTCCATGTGAGTAGAGTCCCCTCTGCCACACCCCAATTTATCTCTTCCTCGAGAAGGGATACTTTGGCTGGTGGCCAGGGTGATCTGAGGGTTTGGTGTGGCACAACAACCGACGATTCAATTCCTCGGGCCACACCCCCCTCCACATCGCAGACCATGCACTCACAGCATCACAAGGCGGGCTTGATTCCTCTGGAAATGAAGTTTCGACTGCGTTGCCTCCCACGGGAGTGCCATCGTTGCCGGGACCGATCCAGAGCTGTCAGCCATGCTTTCCCGGGCAGCTGAAAGCATCGGCTGGAGTGGCCCGCCCTCCCCCCGAGCGCTGTAAGCTTCTCCCGGACGTGCATCAGGACGCCTGCGCTGCGCGAGACTCCACGTGACTTTCGCGGCCCGCGGGTGTCCTCCGCCTTCGCTGCTTTCGATCGCACGGCGATCATGGTCTGTATGTTCCCTGTCACTATAGTGGCACGGTCATGCAGTGCTGTGTGTCGTCTGCGCCTTCGATGCAGTGCTGTCCCGGGAGTTCTGTCGAACCGGCCGCAGTGGAACGCTAGTCCTTCCCTGGCCAACCCTGGCAGAACGCGGAAATTCTAACCACGCCCCTATGCTGGGACGCTATGCCTCCCATGCCCGGCCTGGTTGTTCCGCCACGCACACTACTGACCTCGCTCTCGGGCGACATCGGTACCTGCGTGATCCTGGGTCAGGTGATGTCCACTATGTGGTCCAGACATGGGCTTAGCCAGGTTGATGTGGCAGGGTCTGAGAATTCATTTTCTCAGCTCCCCCATGTCCCAGGCTGAGCTCTTTGGCAGTGTGGCTTCGACCACCTGAAGCAGACTCGGGTCCGGCACCGATGGTCATCCATCCGTGCGGCCTCCTCAGTCTGCTTCCCGCCATGCCCCCCTCCATGCGGCTGCTCCCCTCTGGCCTGCAAACGGACCTGAGCAGGAGGAAGCCGCAGGAGGGCGGCGCTGCCCGTCTCCGCTCCTTAGACTGCCACGCCAGCCTAAGCAGCACCTTGAGGCGGGCAGCCTGGTCGGCGGGGTGGTTGAGGACTGCGCCCAACAGTCTTCGATCAATCCACAAGCAGACTGAGGCTTCTGCACTGACGGTCATCCGTCGGTGTGGTCTGCTTAGTCTGCTTCCCACCGACGCCGCCTCCTTGCGGCTCCTCCCCTCGAGCCTTCACTGGCCTGAGCACAAGGGGGTCGCTGGAGGCTGGCACCGCCTGTCTCTGCCCCTTAGCCGGCTAACACCTGGCTGAGCAGCACAAACCTGAGACAGGCAGCTTGGAGTTAGGGCTCAGTTCTTCAGGAGCTGGTAGCAGGACCACTCCTTCCCCCGCTTGAGGGCTGGGTGAAGATCTCTACAAAAGAACTAATGCTCTTTCTCTGAGCCCCAAGAGGCTGTGGATGACAGCACGCGCCGCCCACGGGCCACGCTCCTCTCATCCCCCTCTGTCGCCAGACCCCTGCCAGAGCACGCCCCCGTGGGACGCTGGTCCTCCCCTGGCCTCCTCTGGCAGGACGCGGTTTATGGCCGTGCCCCCGCACCGGGCCGCTATGCCACCCACGCCTGGGCCGGTCATTCCGCCTCGCTGCACCCCCGACAGTACGTCTGTGGTTCGAATAACCCCGCTGGCGCAGTTTCTGGAGGCCTGGCTAGAGCTTTCCGGACTGTCCCGCCGGGTCGGAGAACCATCAGGCTCGGCTACGTGATTCAGTTCGCGTGGTCTCCTCCCCGCCTCAGGAGAATCCGCTCACTATGGCCGGTGGCAATGCCCCTGTCATGAGAGCGGAGGTCGCTACCCTACTGGCGAAGGGTGCGATCGAGACTGTCCCTCCAGCCGAAATGAAGTCTGGGTTTTACAGCCCCTACTTTATTGTACCGAAGAATCCGGTGGGTTACGACCAATCCTGGACCTGCGCGTCTTGAACCGCTCCCTTCAAAAAAGAGGACGCCGTTCAAGATGCTCACGGCCAAACGCATTTTCGAATGCGTGCGGCCGCAGGATTGGTTTGCAGCGATCGACCTGAAGGACACCTACTCCCATGTCTCCATTTTTCCTCGACACAAACCGTTTCTACGGTTTGCTTTCGGGGGACAGGCATACAGTACGCGGTTCTCCCTTTCGGGCTAGCCCTGTCTCCTCGCGTCTTCACGAAGGTTGTCGAGGCAGCCCTTGTTCCCCTACGCGAACATGGGGTTCGCATCCTGAACTATCTCGACGACTGGCTGATCCTAGCTCACTCTCGAGACCAGGTTTGCGAACACAGGGACCTTGTGCTCCGGCACCTAGCTCGTCTGGGCCTTCGGGTCAACTGGGAGAAGAGCAAACTCTGCCCCGTGCAGAGGATCTCTTTTCTCGGTATGGAGATCGACTCGGTCGCCATGTGCGCGCAGCTTACGAGCGAGCGCGCGTAGTCACTGCTGACTTGTCTTCGCCAATTCAAGGGCAAGAATGCGGTTCCACTGAAACTATTTCAGAGGCTCCTGGGGCATATGGCATCCGCAGCCGCAGTAACGCCGCTCGGATTGCTTCATATGAGACCGCTTCAGCTTTGGCTTCACGATCGAGTCCCGAGGTGGGCATGGCAACACGGCACGCTCCGAGTCCCAGTGACTCCGACCTGCCGTCAGACCTTCACCCCGTGGTCGAACCTCAATTTTTCTACGGGCTAGAGTGCCCTTAGAACGAGCTTCCAGGCATGTTGTTGTCTCCACAGATGCCTCCACCACGGGCTGGGGTGCCATGTGCAATGGACATGCTGCTGCAGGTTCCTGGACAGGTCCTCAGCGCCTTTTGCATGTCAATTGCCTCGAGTTGCTGGCCGTACGCCTTGCCCTGCACCGCTTCCGAGCGTTGCTCAAGGGTCAACACGTACTAGTCCGATCAGACAATACCGCCACAGTAGCGTACATCAACCATCAAGGTGGTCTACGCTCCCGCCGTATGTCGCAACTCGCCCGCCACCTCCTCATATGGAGTCAGAAGCATCTGAGGTCGCTTCGAGCCATTTATATCCCGGGACACCTGAACCAGGCGGCCGACGAGCTGTCTCGAGTTCGGCCTCTCGCTAGAGAATGGCGACTCCATCCCCAGTCGGTCCAGCTGATTTGGGATCAGTTCGGAGACGCACAGGTAGATCTGTTTGCCTCCCACGACTCGTCCCACTGCGACCTGTTTTATTCCCTGTCCGAGGGCACGCTCGGCACGGATGCACTGGCGCACAGCTGGCCGCGGGGCCTACGCAAGTATGCGTTTCCCCCAGTGAGCCTCTTTGCGCAGACTTTGCGCAAGATCAGGGAGGACGAGGAGCAGGTAATATTGGTTGCCCCGTATTGGCATAACCGCACCTGGTTCCCAGAACTAGTTCTCCTCGCGACAGCACCTCCCTGGCCAATTCCTCTGAGGAAGGACCTGCTTTCTCAGGGACGGGGCACCCTTTGGCACCCTCGTCCCGATCTTTGGAACCTCCACGTGTGGCTCCTGGACGGGAGGAGGTAGGTTTGAGTACCCTACCACCAGCGGTGGTGGCTACCATCACTTCCGCTAGAGCATCGTCCACGAGACATGCCTATGCGTTGAAGTGGAACCTCTTCGTCAACTGGTGTTCTTCTAAACAGCAAGAACCCACGAAATGCCCGATCAGTGTCGTGCTTTCCTTCCTGCAAGAAGGGTTGGAGCGAAGGCTGTCTCCCTCCACCCTGAAAGTGTATGTTGCCGCTATTGCCGCACATCACGATGCAGTTGAAGGTAAGTCTCTGGGGAAGCACGACCTGATCATCAGGTTCCTGAGAGGAGCGAGGAGACTAAATCCTCCTCGCTCTCCTCTCGTTCCCTCTTGGGACCTCTCAGTGGTTCTAACTGCCCTGCAGAGTGCTCCCTTTGAGCCTCTGCAATCAGTGGAGCTTAAGTTCCTGTCTATGAAGACAGCGCTCCTGGTTGCATTGGCCTCCATCAAGAGGGTAGGGGACCTGCAGGCATTCTCGGTTGACGAAGCGTGCCTGGAATTCGGGCCGGCTATCTCTCACGTGATCCTGAGACCCCGGCCTGGATATGTGCCCAAGGTTCCCACCACACCCTTTCGAGACCAGGTGGTGAACCTGCAAGCGCTGCCCTTGGAGGAGGCAGACCCAGCCTTGGCACTGCTCTGTCCAGTACGCGCCCTCCGTGCTTACGTAGACAGAACGCAGTGTTTCAGGACCTCAGACCAGCTCTTTGTCTGTCATGGTGGGAAGCTGAAGGGAAAGGCTCTCTCGAAGCAAAGGTTGTCTCACTGGATAGTGGACGCCATTGCTTTGGCTTACCAGCAGCAAGGTCGACCGTGCCCCCTTGGTGTGACGGCCCACTCCACCCGGAGTGTGGCATCCGCTTGGGTTCTAGCGCATGGCGCCTCGCTAACAGACATCTGCAGAGCTGCAGGCTGGGCGACACCTAATACTTTCGCGAGATTCTACAATCTCCGAGTTGAGCCAGTTTCTTCTCATGTACTTGCTTCAACTAGCCGGTGCTAGATTCTGCTCAGGTGTCTTCGCTTGCTCGCCATTCCTCTCCACGGACGGGATACGTGCGATATTTCCTCAGGTGAGCCTCATAAGCCCTGAGTCTCCTCCAGCACTGTTGACGTCAACGCCAGAGTTATGCCACCGGCAGCTTTCGCGCTTGGCTAGGTGCCTCCATGTGCATGGTTCCCCCTCCGGGCGACCCCCACATGTGTATTTCCACTGTAAGCCTCTCTGAGCATGTGTCTTTCCCTCGGCAAGCCACCTTGCCACCCCTGGGGTTGAAATATTCCACCTGCGGCTGGACACCCCAGTGTTACTCCGTATGCAGCCCTTCGGGGTCATATGTGTATTCCAAGTCCCCCCCTTCGGGTTGGGCATGATTGCGTATTTCCACTGAGATATGCTTCCCAGTGTACCTTGGTATTCCTGTGTTAAGTAGGAGTCCTTCGTCCGTGCCAGTCTCACGACAGGGAGCTCAGACTTACGCAGGGCACTGGAAGACAGTCGAGAGGTGGCGTGATTACACTGGGAACCCCATTCGTCGTCATCCGACGTAACTCGGAGTGACAACGAAAGGGAACGTCTCGGTTACGTATGTAACCCTCGTTCCCTGAGTAGGGAACGGAGACGTTACGTCTCCCTGCCACTTCCGCTGTACCGCTGGAACGCCTGAGTTCAGTCTCGGCTCCTCAGCGAAGACATAGTCTGCATGTTGCTCGCGCACTTCCTTATATACCCCCTGCATGGGGCGGAGTTACGCTATGCAAATTCCGCAGACCCATGGCATTTCATTGCCATTGGCTCGTGTTTTAATACTCGAAGATGATAGGATTTCTAAGCGAAACCCCATTCGTCGTCATCCGACGTAACGTCTCCGTTCCCTACTCAGGGAACGAGGGTTACAGACGTAACCGAGACGTTTTTTGTCTCTAGTAGGGCTTTTAGTTAAACATAAAAATGCAGACTAACATTATTATAAATGAGATAGAGATCAAATTAAATGAAATACAATGAAAAGAGGAAAATTGTTCTTGAATTAGCCACATTTTTTTTTTTTTTTTTTTTTTTTTGAAGGTGGGTAATGTTGGAATACATTTCAAGTGGTCTGGTAAAGAATTCCATAATTTTGCCCCTTTTACTGAAAAGGCAGTTGTTCTACGGAAAGGGACACTACAATTGCCTTTTAATGCTGTTCGGGTGGTGGGTCTGGTAACACTTTTCTGTCTTGTTATTGTTTTGCAAAGGGGTGGGGGAGCAGCGTTATTTAGGCATTTGCAGACCAATTTAACAAGGTGTAGGAATATAAAATTAGCAAAACTTAAAATCTTATATTTGCTTAAAATTTGGCAATGATGGTACCTTATTCTCTTCTTGTCCAGGATATTCAAGGCTCAGTTTGTCTTTAATATTGTCAGTGGTTTACAAGTGTAACTAAACCAACTTGACATTCAACAGTTAAAGCAATCTACTGGAATTTTTTTAATATGTGAACATATCAACATCAACAATATGCTAGGAGTTCCAAATACCATAGATAAACAAGTATAAAAAGGTATAAAATATAAATATCATAAACTATATAAAAATATAAAATATCTACAACCCTACAGTTATAAGCTGTAATGTTTCATATTTCACCTGTTCTCCCATCTTGATTCTAATACTTTCTTTGTTACAGATTTCAAATGTATCTGCAGCAGTCCACAGATTAGACGCCGCCAGCAAACCAGTCACTGCTTTTGGAGCTGAATGCGATAAAGACATGCAGCATAGCAGACAGCACAGGCACAATCAAAATGTCCTTGTAGAACAAACACATTCACCTTATTGAAGTCAACTGTTCATACAATTTCACCAACCCTACAACCCGAATCTACAACAGTACCCTACATTTGACAACAACTCCACAAACCAAAATAACTCTGTTGCAAACCCCCATTGCTTTCACTCCTCCACACACCAGTCAGAAACAACAACCTTTACTAGAACAGATCACAGGAGAGGTTTAAGGTGCTGTGATAAACCTATCCAAGAGGTGCCCTAAATGCAATACTGCACAACAAGTACATTTGAAACAAACTTTTCACTGCTGTCAAGTCTGCAAAATAAACAGAAAAGCAACTAGCTATGTCAGCACATGCAGCGGACTGCCGACTTTCAAAACACCCGTCGAAACAGTTGAGCTAACCTGGAGAAGATTTTCTTATTCCCGAAAATACTAGTTGCTAAAGGTACTTTATTGCCTGTGTGTGAAGGGGTTGTAATCTCACATTAAAATGATCCACTTTGCGGGTTTTGCTATTACCTCGGAAAGCAAGTATTCTTATTTTTATGTGAAGGTGCCGGGTCGGATTTACCGCGAAAACCTGCACGCGCGCTCCCAAGCCTCTCGCCTCGTCTAGCCTACTGACTTTGCACTCAACAGTGACGACACTGCAACTTACGACATGGACTTATGACTTATGCAACTTATGACATGTCTGATAACACTAAGAAACGACCTGCTCCCAGCACAACACAGACTCCAACACAAACTCAACATATTGATAAAAAAAAAAAAAAAAAAAAATTTCTGCTGAAGCTCGTAAGGCCAGACGTGAATCGGATGAACTTTGGGTGAAAAAACACAGCTCAACATCGGCAGGGCATTTGAATCATGGAGAAACCTTATCTACAAACCTAGAATGTACATTTCCTAAAGAAAATGTGAAGTGGTGCTTGCAGTGGCAAAATTCGGCACGGTTGATAGGGTTCCATACTTATCATGGTACGAGCATGGAGCATTAGTTCAACGTCAAGCTGATAAAAGTAGCCTATTATTGTAACGTTGCAGTGGGAGTTTACCTTAGTTTCCAGCATATTGTGTGATGCTTTCTCCGGTGTGTTGCGTCTCAGTCTGGAAGGTACCCACAGTGCTCGCTCATAAATTCGAGCATGCGCTTGTAAAATTATTGGTTGCAATCTGAAACATCACCGCTAGAGGTCGCTGAAAACTACATACAGCACCTTTAAAGGAACCGTATGTAAGAAATGTATTTCAATTAATCATAAAATGGCTCTGATATGTCACTAGACATTAAGAAATCTTTAATTTCAAATACTTATATCCAGGGCTTGACATTAACTTTTTTCCTCACTAGCCAATGTGGCTAGTGGTTTTCCAAAGTTACTAGCCACACAGCATTTTTACTAGCCACATTTTTGTTGTTGTGAAATTACCTGATAAAAGTGGACTATGGCGTGCTAAAATTTACTTGAACTAGATTTACAACCCTTTTAAATGTAAAACCATTGTTACATCCACCCAAATCAAGACTACATAAATATATAACAATACAGGTCATTATCATTAGCTCTGATAAGGTTGTGTGTAAAGCTCCTTTTTAAAAATAAAACCATGTATTATGTATTATATGTTGCCACATTGATCCACCGGCATACGACATAACTCAAGCAGGGCAGCTAGCTGTCTCTTCGATTCTTTGTTGTCGGTCACTAGCGACAATACTCATTAGGGCTGTCAAAATTGCTCAAAAATGACCTTCGAATATTCCCTCTAAAAAAAAAACTCATAGCTTATCTTCGAACTATTCGAACATCTGGTTGCACATTTTGTCAATGACGCGCATTACGTCAATAACAGGACAAATTAATACAAAGAGACATAACTACTTGTATAGGTAGTTTATTTAAGTTTAAACATATTTGACAACGTATTACCTACACGAAAACAAGTAAATCAACTAATGACCAAGACCGCAGACCTCACTCACTCTCGCTCGCTCACTCGCAGGCACTCTTTCTCTCTCTCGCCCTCCCTCAAGCTGCGTTCACACCAAACGCGAATAGAGCGTCTGGCGCGAGTGTAAAGACGCGTTTACGCGTGTCTGGAGGTCTTGCGGCATGAATGAGGCGTCACGCGCTCTGTGCAGTTTAAATGAACAACAACAATAAGCAAATGTTGAGTGCTGATCAAGAGTCTTGTGCAAGCAATTTAAGGTCGCGACTCTTATATAGCAGGCTTCATTCAGTGATTGAAACAAATATTATTAACATTAATTGAAGTTTTACAGTAGAACCGACATTGAACGCTCCGAGCGAGCTGTGCTGTGGTAAACATGGAACTTTTCCTTGACATGAAACGGTAAATAATCAAACCAGTGGAAGCCTGCAGTGCATGAAACTGCTGTATCTACCTTATTCATGCAATATCTATTCAGTCAGTACAGTAGCCTACACTTCAGAAATGTTTGTTTAACGTTAAATAAAATGATCCCTCAGGCAGCGCGCCCACTCGCAAAGCAGACAGCCGCGCCTCTGCTACCGCGGGCATTTTTCCACATTCGAATATTAATTTTCACCTTCGAAATTCTGTTTTTTAAAACTATTCGAATATATATTCGAATTTAGAATATACGTTGACAGCCCTATGGGATTTGTAGTGTCACACTTATTTCAGATGCCTTTTGAAAAGACTACAATTATTCAACCCGCCAAAGTGGCTAGTTGGAGTGACTGTGTTACCCGCCACGAGCAAAATCCACCCGCATTTGGCGGGTGTTAATGTCAAGCCCTGCTTATATCACTGACAACAGTAGTCCGGCCAGGATATTGTCATAAAAGTGAAGTTGCAGCCCTCAACTGATGTTGATGTTAATGTTGTCATGTTGTGTTTTGGCCTGATGCCCCACTCTCCACCTATCTACTAATCACGAAGTCAGTAGTGTTTCTTTTGAGGGAAAGCACACTTTTATTGTAATAAAAAAAAAAAGTTATGATAGGGTTACATTTACTGCAATGACATTTTCTTCTGTATCAGTCTCCGACGCGCACTCACAAGAGCACCACGATGTATGCATCTTCTATTGGAAGATGAATGGAAGATGAATGCGAGGTCATGCATGCGTCATGGTGCAATTCACAAGTCCATAATGCACACTATGACCATGTAGCCTGCATGTGAGTTCCTATGAACACTGTAGCGAATTAGCTCAAAAAGGGAATATATAATTAATAATTAATCATACTGGTTATGATAAATTATTGCCTACATATTTTAAATGTTACATATCTGTCTACATATGCCTACATATCTGTTCGTCCAACGAACCGTTGGTATGATCTTCTTATCAATTGTCAAGAAAGGTTATTCTAGTCATGAAGAATAACTTTTCTGTTCTAAAAGATTTCTAACTAAAGTACTCAATAGTATAAAAGCTTGTTGCTAAAGATCAAAACATTTAAGAGGCTTTGTTAGGTGAGCCACAAACAGAGACAATCAAGCATATAATGGGTTTTAATAAATGAATGAATGAATGAATGAGTTGTAATACATACAACTATACTTAATCAAAGAATACTGTTGCGAGCAGCACGAGGCCGGTGGAGTGATTGATAATGAGTGACACCTGCGCAACACACCGGTCTCATATCTCTCACGGAGGAGCGGAGGCATAAAAGGAGAAGCGATGGCGGTGAAGGACAAGAGAGGCCAGGCCTGGACTATTTTATTTAATGTTTTCTTTTATTATGTGTGGCGGCAGTTGCAAAACAGTTTTTGTATTTGTTTGTTGAACGTTCGCCGGTTCCTCCTCCTTCTTCCCATTACATCTAACCTCATTACACTGGTGCCGAAACCCGGGAAGGAAGAACGCCACCGCTCTCCCACGGCCCTCGGCCTGCTCCCCACAAATACATATAAACAGAATAACGAAAAGTAAAGAAAGAAAAAGCAGATCACAGAATGGCAAATATATCACAAACAGTTAACCTTTGAGAGCCAGCAAAGAATCAAATCACCTTAAAGCAGGGGCAAACAATCTTAAACGCATCTAAATATCAACAGAAATAATACTTGCATGGATCTTTGGTGATGATCCTCGCTGTATCCGTGAGTTTGAAGCGTTTTTTTCGTTCTTCGTTCTTCTTTTACTCCAAAGGATGGTAAACATAGTGTAATACATTTTATCATAACCTACTAGCTAAGGCAAACCGAGAGGTTTAATTCAGTACCAAGAAAGATATAGCTGGAAGATACAAAAGTAGAGATACATTCTTACACTTGAATATAAGCACTTAGAGTTCAACTAACACAACTAGACAGTCATAACTAGGCTAATATGAGGTAGGAAACATACATACATACACACAGGAATATATCATATACATTTTGGAATAACTTATATTATGAGTTAAATGGAAAGAATGTTTGTGTATGTACAGTGGGGCAAAAAAGTATTTAGTCAGCCACCAATTGTGCAAGTTCTCCCACTTAAAAAGATGAGAGAGGCCTGTAATTTTCATCATAGGTATACCTCAACTATGAGAGACAAAATGTGAAGAAAAAAATCCAGAAAATCACATTGTCTGATTTTTAAAGAATTTATTTGCAAATTATGGTGGAAAATAAGTATTTGGTCAATAACAAAAGTTCATTTTAATACTTTGTTATATACCATTTTTTGGCAATGACAGAGGTCAAACGTTTTCTGTAAGTCTTCACACACTGTTGCTGGTATGTTGGCCCATTCCTCCATGCAGATCCTCCTCTAGAGCAGTGATGTTTTGGGGCTGTCGCTGGGCAACACGGACTTTCAACTCCCTCCAAAGATTTTCTATGGGGTTAAGATCTGGAGTCTCAAGGACCTTGAAATGATTCTTACGAAGCCACTCCTTCGTTGCCCGGGCGGTGTGTTTGGGATCATTGTCATGCTGAAAGACCCAGCCACGTTTCATCTTCAATGCCCTTGCTGATGGAAGGAGGTTTTCACTCAAAATCTCACGATACATGGCCCCATTCATTCTTTCCTTTACACGGATCAGTCGTCCTGGTCCCTTTGCAGAAAAACAGCCCCAAAGCATGATGTTTCCACCCTCATGCTTCACAGTAGGTATGGTGTAGAGGTCTTCACAGTGAACCCGAGACCCGTCGACCCAGGACCCGACCCGGGACCCGTACGGGTTCGGGTCTATATTTTAAATGATCAGCCGGGTCCGGGTCGGTCCGAATCTATTACTTCGGGTCCCGGGTCTGTTTAACATTGTGTGTAATACCTGTGTAATTGTGTAAATACCTTTTTTACTTGCAACTTGTAAAATTAGGACACTCAAAATAAATTGCGTTAAAAAGCATATTTTAGGTTGATCCAGCTAGCGCGCATGTGCCATCTCAAGCGCGTGTCATGTTTCTATGGCAACCAGTTACCAGAGCTTCAGTGAGGGACCGCCAAACCGCGCTTTAGATTTTACAATATAAATTAACCGTCTTGTTTAATCTTAAAGTTTTAGTGGTCAGATTCAGACTCGATGCAGAGCAGAGAGCACGGAGATGATAGCAAATAAATAACGTCAGCGGCCATGGCACTGAACGAGCAATTGTTATTATAGTTCAAAAGGGCAAACAGTCAAAGTTATTATGCGAGTTAACTCGAGTCAGAATGTAAGTTAAGTTACATGTGCAAAGTTGCATTTGTCATCCGTCACCGTGACATCAAGTGGATTTTTGAAGCTGAAATAATGAGTGGATTAAGCTTGGACTTGAAATAACGAGAGGAATAACATGGATAACTTTCTTGTCGGAGGATTGTAATGCATGATCACAGCCAGTCAGGTAACGTTAACATTACAAGGAAGGGAGAGGAGACTAACGTTACGCTACTACGGCTCCTTAAATTAACGTTAGGTAAGACAAAAAGTTGTATTTTTCGCAACAGGTTTATTGACTTGTAATAGCAGTTTAAGGTGGAATATGTGACAATCGGGTCCAGTCGGGTCTGTGTCTTCCCGGCGGTTTCAGGTCCAGCTTTCAAATAATAGACGGGTCCGGGTCGGGTCCGGTTAGGCATTTCTCGAATCTGCACGGGTCCGGGTCTAGCTTTTGAAATAATAGACGGGTCCGGGTTGGTTCGGTGTAGCACATTACGGGTCTCTTTCGGGTTCGGGCACGAATTTTTGGACCCGTGAAGACCTCTAGTATGGTGTTCTTTGGATGCAACTCAGCATTCTTTCTCCTCCAAACACGACGAGTTGAGTTTTTACCAAAAAGTTCATCTGACCATATGACATTCTCCCAATCCTCTTCTGGATCATCCAAACTTTAGACGGGCCTGGACATATACTGGCTTAACCCTTGTGCATCCTTGAGGACATTTTTGGCTTTTTCAGTTTTGTTTTTTTGATCACTTTGCCTGTGTTAATGCTAACTGCATAAAATTTGGCACGGGTGTGTATTTTTATTGGAATTTTACTATTTCATCATCATTTTCTTTAAAAAATCAATTTTGCACTAGTTACACAAAATACTTCCTCTCAGGACCTTAAGGACAAAAATGTCCCCATTGAAACCCATTAAAACTGCATTTTTTAATCCCTGTGCCGTTTAACTATAAAATGATGCAATCTTTTTTAATAGGCTTTCATTCTGTTGGCAAGGCTTCAAAATTGACATTTTTACCATTTTTTATCAGATGGTGCCATTTTTTCAGGTTAGGCCTATAAAGCAAATACTCGCTTTATTCCTGTTTTCTGCTTCGGCATATTATAGAGCCAACTGGATAAATTATGCAACGATAATTGTGTGGGTTTGTTGGTATGGATGTCTAAGTGTGGTTGGTATGTGTGTTATAAAAAATAAATGTGTTTGTGTGCATGTGTGTGCTTGTAATATTTGAGAGAGAAAAACTCAACTGCAAATCGAAAATTCAATCACTGTGTTCACCAGTGGAGTTTTGCTGGCATCCAATGGGGAAAGTCTGGTACTGCGCCCAAACAAAATCTTACTGAAAGCTCATTTTTTGAGATATCATCCTCAAATTCGGAACACAACCTGTTTAGATTTATGGCTTTGAATTTATATCAGTTTTAGACTTCCAAATGTTTCATAAAATATATATTTTATATAAAATATTGATTATAATGTTCATAAATATTTTTCATAAACTTAAACTTCTATAACATTTTTTTGGTTGCACTCTTTTTCAATTTTTTCACTTCAACAACAATCTGCCAAGGGTCTTCTTTAAAATGAGACCAAACTTAAGTATTTGCTCCCAAGCATAACATTTTTATGAGAGTTTTTTGACTTGGACATTTTTGTCCCTTTTGGACCTATGAGTAAGTTTTTTTTTTTTTTTATGTTAACTGCATTAATTTTGGCACAGGTGTCTATTTTTATTGTAATTTTACTATTTCACCCCCATTTCATTTGAAAAAAAAAAATGTTGCACTAGTTACACAAAATACTTATATATATTTTATATAAAATATTGATTATAATGTTCATAAATATTTTTCATAAACTTAAAGGTGCATTGCGCGAGAGTCTGAGTTTTCGCAGAACTACGCCCCCTCTGGCGGCAAGCGAAACTGCAACCAGAGGTGTGCACGCTCACGGACCACACGCACACGCACGCTTGCACGAGCTCGAGCTGGTCATAACCCAAGGAGCATCAGCCGCACAAATCTTTTGTTTACAATCATAATGTCTTCAGAGGTAATAAAGTTTTAAATCTGCAAGTAATTTAAAATATGTGAAAGGAAAGGCAATTGAGTAAATAACACACTTATGTGTGAGGGAAAAAATGGGGGTAGTAGAAAACTTCGTTTTTTATTCCCATCTATCTCCATGTTGAACTGTGTTATGTGTTTACTGTATCCACTTATGACTATTATTATGGAAACACGTTCATGAACAATATAAGTTATAACTTTGTAAAAGCTCAAAATTGTAATCATGATACCATACCATACACAGTCGGTCAACAAAGTACACCCAAATGTCTCAAGGTAATAAACAATCAAGTGGCACTATGACGTTACCATAAAAGCCAAACAGGCTAATCCGCCGAAGATTTGCGGGGGTTTAGCCTGTTTTATTGATCAGCTAAGTAGCATATTCCAATAGCAATACATCGTAATTAAGCAGTAATTTGCTAAAAATTTGTGTCTAAGTATCTAACTTATATATCAGCATTTTATATCACAATCATTCTGAACCTAATCACTGACAATGGTAAGTTAGTAAAACCTATTCCGATTGTACATTTATCTAGCTTACGCTAAAGCATTACACATTTTATGGATCGTCATTTATTGTCATTATTGGCCGTATCAGACATTAGAGAATGGGATATATCTTACCTTTTTATCAAGAAAAAAGCCAACTGAGGATCCCGTTTGAGCCCTAGAGCAGACCGGAGATCTCTCCATTTGTTGAAAGCCTTCCCTATGTTTACTCTCGTCTTACCCCGACGCCTGTCTGACTCCAATTTGGACCTTTTGGTTGCACTAGACAAAAGTTCTCTTTTTTTTATCTTACGTGGAGTTTGCGTTGGTGTTTGAAATGAACTACAAGCCGGTCTCTTAGAATCCATTTTCTACGGAGAATGGCGGCGTCGGCGCATACACAAACCTGCCAGACATATGAGCGTGCCGTGAACGCGCATGACGTCACGCCCAGTCTCAGATTCCGACCCGAATCCCTCTTATTTATTTTACTGTACAGGATTATAGAGGCAATCGCAGTGATCAGAGAAGGGCTCAGTCAGCCCATCAGGCAATTGTTTAAGCATGTATGGGTTAGAAAACGGGTATTTTTAACATGAAAAGTTGCGCAATGCACCTTTAAACTTCTATAAAAAAAATTTGGTTGCACGTTTTTCACTTTTTTCACTTCACCAACAATCTGCCAAGGGTCTTCTTTAAAATGAGACCAAACTTAAGTATTTGCTCCCAAGCATAACATTTTTATGAGAGTTTTTTGACTTGGACATTTTTGTCCCTTTTGGACCTATGAGTAAGTTTTTGTTTTTTTGTTACTGTTAACTGCATGAATTTTGAGCTATTATAGAGCCAGTTGGATAAATTATGCAATGATAATTGTGTGGGTGTGTTGGTATGGATGTCAGAGTGTGGTTGGTATGTGTGTTATAAAAAAAAAAAAGTGTTTGTGTGCATGTGTGTGTTTGTAGTATTGAGAGAGAAAAACTCAACTGCAAATAACAAAGCCAATCACTGTGTGACCAGAGGAGTTTTGCTGGGATCCAATGGGGACAGTTTGGTACTGCGCCCAAACAAAATCTTACTGAAAGCTCATTTTTTGAGATATCAACCTCAAATTTGGAACACAACTTATTTAGATTTATGGCTTTGATTTTCTAGCCGTTTTAGAGTTCAACTTGTTTCATAAAATATATATTTTATATAAAATAATATTCATAAATAATTTTCATAAACTTAAACCTATATAACTTTTTTTTGGATTTACTTATAAAAAAAAATTGACTTCAGCAATAATCTGGCAAGGGTATTCTTTAAAATGATACCAAAGTTAAGTCTGTGCTCCCAAGCTTCAACTTTTTATGACCGTTTTTTGACATGGACATTTTTGTCCTCTTTGGACCTATGAGTAACTTTTTTAAATTGATGCACAAGGGTTAAGCAGGGGGACACGTCTGGCACTGCAGGATTTGAGTCCCTGGCGGCGTAGTGTGTTACTGATGGTAGCCTTTGTTACTTTGGTCCCAGCTCTCTGCAGGTCATTCACTAGGTCCCCCCGTGTGGTTCTGGGATTTTTGCTCACCGTTCTTGTGATCATTTTGACCCATGGGGTGAGATCTTGCGTGGAGCCCCAGATCGAGGGAGATTATCAGTGGTCTTGTATGTCTTTCATTTCCTAATAATTGCTCCCACAGTTGATTTCTTCACACCAAGCTGCTTACCTATTGCATATTTAGTCTTCCCAGCCTGGTGCAGGTCTACAATTTTGTTTCTGGTGTCCTTTGACAGCTCTTTGGTCTTGGCCATAGTGGAGTTTGGAGTGTGACTGTTTGAGGTTGTGGACAGGTGTTTTTTATACTGATAACGATTTCAAACAGTTGCCATTAATACAGGTAACAAGTGGAGGACAGAGGAGCCTCTTAAATACGAAGTTACAGGTCTGTGAGTGTCAGGAACCAATCAGTCTCAACATCTCTCACCACACAACGATCACTCTCCCCAGAATTCTGATTACTCACACCTGTTCACAATTATCAACCTCATTCCACCAGCACATAAAACACGCGGCAATTCCCTTAGTTCTTTGTCAAGCCTCCAACAGGAACTGACCCATATCCTCTGTCTCCGATCACTTGAGAAACCTGTGACTTCTGAACGTAAAGTATACTCACCTGTGATTTACTAACCTCTGGCTTCTTGATCTGTGACCTCCAGGAACATTGTCGGTATCCACTTATTACCTGACATCCAGTCATCTCCAGTGTCCCACTGAATCCTCTTGTCACCCATTGACTCAACGCCAGAACCTGTAAGAGAAAAGACCAGTATTAATATCCCAGAACAGATTGTGATTCAATATTCTGGAGTGTTTGAACTTGCCTGTTGTGGATCCCACATCCAGTGTTCCCTCAAGTCTTTTCGCTCTTGCTACTCACCATGATTTATTGAAACATCAAATAAAGCTGTGTTATATTCACTTACCTTGATCTCTGTGTGCCTTGTATCCTGACAGTGAGAGCCAGAAATCTGGCTTGTTTGTAGGTGACCAAATACTTATTTTACCGAGAAATTTACCAATTAATTAAAAATCCTACAATGTGATTTTCATAGTTTTGTCTCTCATAGTTGAAGTGTACCTATGATGAAAATTACAGGCCTTTCTCATCTATTTAAGTGGGAGTACTTGCACAATTGGTGGCTGACTAAATACTTTTTTGCCCCACTGTATATTGGGGCGTCTTTCAGATGTCCATCTATGCCAACTGGCCTTCTTGCCTGACGTGGGAGGGGAGTTGAACTGATTAAGATCTTTTTGAACCTCACAAAGGAGTTTAGAGGTGTTTCTGTTTAGCCTCTGCCATGCCACTAAAGTGACAATGGGGTAATTTGATCCAGACTAGAGATGCACGGTTGGCGGTTACAGCCGCGGATAAACCGCGGATCGGGCGGATGACGTGACGAAAAATAATATTTGAATTAAATTCGGGCGGGTGGCGGGCGGTTGAACCAAACAAATGAAAAATATTATGTATGCACCAATCAGCGGATGGCGGGCGGGTGCGGTTTTGAAAATTGGTCAAAAACGTTGGTGCGGATGGATGGCGGACGGATGTTGAGTTTTGTGATGCGGTTGCGGATGAAATAATAGCCCATCCACGCATCTCTAATCCAGACTCATCGGCGCTAGGCCTGTGATTTACATGAATGAGTCCAATAGGTTAAAACTTTCTGAAGTCATCGTGATTTCGTCTAGACGCTACAACCTTATAGAAAATGCTGTCTGTTTTTTCTATACTTCCAGAAGGTGCACATACGAATCAAATACCATTGATTCATGATGGTAATGGTCCCCCATCCTGTCATATAACCAGGCCACAACTAGAACTTCTTGTGGGGTCTGGATTTACCTCAAGGCAAATTACTGAAATCCTTGATGTGTCACGATCCACTGTGAGATGGCGACGAAGGCCAGGTTCTGCAGTGTCTAACACATATTAAATATTTGTGCATGCCATCAAATTACTGTAAATGTTTATGTGAGCACAGGGGTTAAAACAGAACTCATGACTTCTTACCGTCTAAGATAATTTCCAAATTAACACATTAGTGTGAATAGGTGAAGTCCAATTGTCTCATGTTTTAATCACAACCAGTGTTGTCAGGAAACTATAGAATGGACACATGGGCATCTGTGCCGGATAAATGCCCAGAGAATGCAAATGGTGGCTGTGTGAAACAAACAAAAATTTGATTTCGCCTAGATAACTTATAAGAAATATCAGGTTTTGGGGATAGATTTTGAAAAATATTTGTTAAATAAAAAATGGGATTTTTTTTTTTTTTTTTTTTTTTTTTTTTTAATTTAGCAGCCATATCACCCTGTAGCCCAAGACTGGTTGCCCACTGAAGCTAAGCAGGGCTGAGCCTGGTTAGTACCTGGATGGGAGACCTCCTGAGAAAACCAGGTTGCTGCTGGAAGAGGTGTTAGTGAGGCCAGCAGGGGGTGCTCACCCTGTGGTCTGTGTGGGTCCTAATGCCCCAGTATAGTGACGGGGACACTATACTGTCAAAGAGCACCATCCTTCGGATGAGACGTTAAACCGAGGTCCTGACTCTCTGTGGTCATTAAAAATCCCATGGCACTTCTCGTAAAGAGTAGGGGTGTAACCCCGGTGTCCTGGCCACATTCCACCCATTGGCCCTTACCAATCATGGCCTCCTAATAATCCCCTTCCATTGAATTGGCTCTATCACTCTCTCTCCTCTCCACCTATAGCTGGTGTGTGGTGAGCGCACTGGCGCCGTTGTACTGTGGCTGCCGTCGCATCATCCAAGTGGATGCTACACACTGGTGGGGGTTGAGGAGAGATTCCCTGATATAATTGTAAAGCGCTTTGGGTGTACAGTAGTACATATGAAAGCGCTATAAAAAATAAAAAAAATAAAAATAAAAAAATGGGATGAATCTAAATGGTTACCGATTTAAAGTAACTGCTTCGTCCAAACCTTCCTTTTAAACAGATTTTTTTATCTCAACTCTTCAAGACGCTATGCATGGATTACGAATCAGGAGCTTGACAGCATGGTCATCTATGCTGTTGGTCAAAATGATCTACTTGGGCCTGAATCTGTGAGGGCTCAGTTAAGCTCAGCAGGAGTACTTGTCTTGTGCCAAGGAGGAGGGCCAGTACGCTTCGAACCAATCCAGATACAGCTGTTTTGAGAGCTACGTCACAAAGACTACAGCGTAGAACATACCGCATAGTATACATAAACTCCTAAACTCTCTATGGCACCTAGATGGTTCTTAAGGTAGCTCATAAGGGTATGATTAAGTCACACTACAATTGATTAAATTCATATTTATGATATTTTATTTATCCAACCATCATGTTTACAGTTGTTTAGACTGGTAATTGTGTTGGAGCCATACATTATTAAGGAAGACAAATACTACACGG